>NC_136067.1:1571084325-1572284325 GCF_964261635.1 Lissotriton helveticus
AAGATCTTTCTCCTACCTGGCGGCCAAGACGTGGAACTCCCTCCCCACCCACCTATGACTGACCCAAGACCATCTCTCCTTCAGGAAGCAACTCAAGACCTGGCTCTTCGAGCAGTAACAGCAACGCCCCCCCCACCCCCCTCCTCCCAGCACCTTGAGACCGTTGCGGGTGAGTAGCCGCTCTATAAATGTGTTTGATTTGATTTGATTTGATAATGGTGTGGTAGGGTGGACATACTAGTCTAATGTTAAATTTTCATCCCAAATCATGTGTGAGCGTGGTTCTCAGAATGTCCAAGGGCTGAGAGTTGCAATTGAAGCCCTTTATTAGTTTCTTGTTATGTGAATATCCCATAAGTTATGGAGGCATGGGCTGTCCAGTAGTAAGGTTGAGGTCTGATGACGTAATCTCATCTGTTAATTTTGTGCCATGGAATGTCATCATTCTGTCCGTTTAAGTGTATCTTCAGATGGAAAATTCACGTTGTTCCCTTTCGAATAGTGACTGTTGGCTCCAGCGTTTATTGTATCCCAGAACGGTCCACCTGACATCCTCGTGTGTGTTATGTTTGGTGAAATATTGTGTTGACATCTTTGTTGTGCTGTGTTTGCAGCATATATTGCTCTTGTGTTTCATGATTCTGGATTTGACATGGCTTGTTGTCATTCCCACATAGTGTAATGTGCAGGGGCAAGTCATCAAATATATACAGTCCTTGGTTTTGCAGTTGGTGTGTCCTCTTTGGATCCAAATGAAAGGTCCATTGAGATTGATTTCCTTGGAGACAGTGCTCACTTGACAAGTGGCACGCATCACATACGGGTAGTGGCCCTTGACTGGTGGTAAATTCCACAAGGTATGGTGTAGACTTCAATAGGGTTCTCATGGTCTTGTGTGGACGAGAAGGTATTTAAAGTTCTGTGTTCTTTTGTAAGCAAATCTTGGACATGAGATGGCCAAGGAGCCAGTTTTAAAAATCTCCCAATGTTCCTTGATGGTCTTCTGGATCCTATTTGATGTGGGTCTTCTGAGGTCTTATCCTGTGTCTGTAGTAGAGCCTCTTGATGGTTGTTTCTGCCTCTTTTCTGTGCTTGTGTGATTGTCCTGGGGAATAGTCTTGTGTGACCAGGTTGGTGTTCAATAGCTTGGCTTACTTGTCAAATTCAGTAGGGTGTCACAGTTGCGCCATAGGCGTGGAAATTACCCAAAGGGGAGATTGCATTTGGTGATGGCTTCCGTACAGAGGGAGACTCTTGCAATTGGTGGATTTCTTGAAATTGGTTGATGATAGTCTTCCTTCGTCCAAGGAGATTAGAAGGTCCTGGAAGGACACTGATTGACTGGATATCATTCTAGTAAATCTCTGGTAGAAATTGAGTGTTAATCCAGGAACATAAGTAGTGGCAGGTCTGAGTTTCACCATGTCAGATTGAAGCTTACGTTTATTACGTGGATGCAATGTGATCACATCAGCTTCATTGTTGTCAACACAACTTATTTAATAGGGAATTCTTCCCATGATGTAACACCCTTACATCATGGCCATTCTTGGGACTGTGGTGGGCCTGGTATGAGGCTGCTCTTGTTGGTATATTTGTTGGCATGCTAAATGCTATGGTGAACCTAGCATAAAATGACCGCACCATTAGCTTATCATTAGATATAACCAAATTGTTTAGACCTTGAATAAGGCCATCCTCATCTACATATCCTGAGTATTATAGATATTATAATAGCAAGTGGTTATGGTAGCCCTGACATGAACCAGCCAGCTTTGACACTTTGCGAGATTTCTATTAGTAATCACTAGGTATATCTAGGTTATCATGATCACAGATGGCTTCTCTCAAGTACTTTTTTATAAGTAGCAGGAAGCTTTTATATTGAGGTGGCCATCATTAATACTCTTCCACAGCCCAAACCCAAACAATGCATCACCCTTCCATGGTTTGGTACCGGAAAATCGAGTTGAAAATATCATGGAAGAATATTGTTAACGAAAAAATATGGTTAGAAAGTAAGTATTTTTCTTATGTTCATAAATAATATTGATGCATAATCAAATATCTCTGTATTTCCTATAGTTTGTAGTAACATTGAAATGTTTAGTCTTATTTGAATATTTGGTGATATGAAGTAATGTTTTTTTGGTAATGGTTTATTTTAGGTAGTGTGCTTTTTATAATTCTTTTGGGCCATATTCAAGAAGGGAAGTTGGCAAGTGTATATCTCATGGTTAGGTCCACACCTAGATCTAAATCTCCTAATGCATTGTATTCACCATTTCTATATCTATATTTACATCTTGATGCAGAATTAACATAAAAGATAAGAGTTAAAGCCAGAGTTCTCTGGAGGTACGTGAATTGCAGTTTTGATTACACAAATTAGTGAGCTTTACATACTCTGAAATGAGTTTCTTGACCAGGCCCTCAAACAATTAAGTTTTCTGTAGGTATGTAATTATTTGTGCTTTTATTTTTATTACCTGAAAACATAATCATAAGTATTTGTTTATATTTTTCTTTATTGATTGTCAAATATGTTTATGTGCTTATTATGAGTGGTTTTGTGATTTAATGAGGTTCATATATTTTGTTGTGCTCATTTTCCTTTTTTTTTAATCAGTTGTGGAATATATTGGGAGGTTCGGTTTCCTTAACACTACTTTCACATTATTAAGATAATAAGGGTATTTCACATTTTTTTTCACAGATATTAAAATAAAAACCATAGATCCCTTTTTAGGGATTTTCTTGCATTCCTTTTCTTAAATTAACTGACAATTGAAAATGTTAGAATTTGAATAATGTATTTTTTAAAATGTATGTTTTTATCTTTTAGTCATAAAAAATAATTGAAAACATATTTTTCTTGGGAAGCATAGTAAATTTAGTGACCAAAAGTTGGTGGGAAATTTTGATTATGTATGGGGGTTAAAATGTAGGATAGTATAACTGCTATGCCATTTTGCATTCTTCCTTCTCCAATGCTTGTGAGACTGGAGTTACAAAAGCAGATTGTCCCATGACAATTTTTACACTGCCCCTAATATTTGCTGGACTGGAGTTGAATAATATATAGCCCCAAACCCCCCATTCATGTATTTCCCAATGTTTGTAGGACTTGAGTTAGAAACATTTATTTAACCCTGGTAAGTTTTGAACTTTCTACAATGTTAGTGGGTGTCAAAGACTGGATGTGATATAGCTCAGTTGAATGCCTTTTGAGATTGCCCAGGGAAAGAGTGACTCCTTCCAGATGCCACAGTACCACCCTGCACAGAATAATATATGCAAAAAGAGACAGGTATGTCCTTTAGAGGGAGTTTATTTCCTAATCAGTGCAGATCCTGATTGATGATGTATATTGTGTTTGTGGTGATCAACAAATCACAAATCTCTCCACCCCCAATATCAGGGGTGAGAAAAGAGACAAGCAGAGTAATAGACCCTGGGACAGATGATCCACATGTGTCATATGGTAATTATACTTTCTCTGTAAACCTGTGCGTTTGTTGGAAAACATAAACGCAAAACAGTGCAAGGCTGATTCTACGCACACCATCAGGGTATGTCAGAGCTCACAGTGCACCATCTGAAACCAAAACTGACAAGGTAACAAATGGAATATGAGACCTCAGAACATGACAACCTGACTCCCCAAAGAAACCGTTGTAATAGATGTAGAAGCTTTTGGTTTGGTAAGGCATGCATACCCAAAGAGATACACAAGAGGCACACAGCATGCAGTTTCAATATTTATTGAAGATTGTGATTCTTGAGTAAAATATTTGCACTGCAATAATCAACAGAAGGAAACAGAATTATTGTAATTAGCAGAATGAGAAGAGAAAAGTAGGAATCAGCTTGGCTGGAATTCCTGCATAAGAGGACCTCACAGTGCCAGCGAAATGCTCCTTTAACTAAACAATTATGTTTTTTATGTAATACAATCACCCATATTGCCATATCAAAGTACCAGTAAGGCTGCCATTATTGATTATTCTATGATAGTTCAGTCGCTGAACAATAACAAACAACAACATTTTGCGCAGTGAACTTAGTCCTTGTACAGAATGGGCAAGATATTTCATAATATGCCTACGAAGTGGAAATGCAATCAAATCTATTTCTGAGAATATTATTCTACACTGGCATGCAAGCTGTGTGTCAAATGTTAGCACATGTAGCACATGTAAGAAAAGACGGCAACTTAAAAACATGAGCATGCAAAATGGTGGTCTTCCTACCTAGGTCTAAGTGTGTTTCAAGGCACAAGTAGGTTGATTGAAAGCTACTTACAGGAAAAATAACATTAAAATATCAAAGATAAACTAGCCAACTGAAGAATCAGAAACAAAAATCTATTGTAACAGGCATTGACTGTGATTAGAAATCAAGTTCTAACACATTCTAACAACTGGGGTAGGGCTATTATTTTAAGCCTGCTATTTTAAAACTGTTACCTTAAAACTTGAATATTTTTTGACTCTTGGCACTTGATCTTTGTTTTCATTGAAGTCTCACCTTCCCTCTCCCCGGTCCACCGCGAGCTCCGTTCGTTTGTTGTGGAGGGAGATTCTCGCTATATTTTCTCTCTGCCTATTGTAACATCACTTCCGGCAGCAGGGTGAGCGGCCTAGCTTTTTACTGCTCTCACCCTTTAAATTCACTTGCTGGACTTCGTGCGGTGGACGCGTTCTAACAACTGGGGTAAGCTATTATTTTAAGCCTGCTATTTTAAAACTGTAACCTTAAAACTTGAATATGTTTTGACTCGTGGCACTTGATCTTTGTTTTTATATTGAAGTCTCACCTTCCCTCTCCCTGGTCCACTGCGAGCTCCGCTCGTTTGTTGTGGAGGGAAATTCTCACTATACCTTCTCTCTGCCTATTGTAACATCACTTCCGGCAGCAGGGTGAGCGGTCTAGCTTTTAACCGCTCTCACCCTTTAAATTCATGTGCATGACGACGCGCAGCGGATGCGCTCAGCGGGCGAGCCTAAGGCAAGCCCGTCTGCGCCCGTCCGTGCCAGAACGCCGCCAGATGCCAGTCCCCCTGCCTGTCTTTCTACAGAAAGTTCAATGCCCCTTACACAGCGCCTTATCTACTCTGGTCAGGAATTGCTAAATATTGGAAATTGCTTCACCAATGTCAAAGAGGTAAATCATCGCCAGCTATGTATTAATCAGTTTCCTTCATACATGGAGGGCCCACTTGCATGTGTGTACTATAAATATGAAACCTTGCCAGCCCTTAAGAATACAATATCCATTACCATGGCTGATACTGACAATCTCTCTGTGGAAACAAATTGGCATTGTTTCCTAGCTAATGTACGTTCCCTCCCCAAGCACGCAGTTAATATATGGGATCTTTTTGCCTCCTCTAAACTGGATGTTGGGTTTTTAACAGAAACCTGGATTAAACCATCCTCTGCCCCTGATATTGCAATTGCAGTTCCTACCTTTATCACATATTAAAGCTGTACAGGCAAGTTAAAATAGGTGGCGGAGTTGCTATTATTTACAAATATCCTATAAAAGCCACTATTTTGGACAGTCTTAGTGCTGACAAAATAGACATTTTGGTTTTCAGGCTCGACTTCCATTCTCAGCAGAGCTGGAAGGGGGCGCTTGTTTATCGCCCACCTGGACCAATTTCCAATTCTATTCTACATCTACTAGATATACTGGCTCCTCATGTCATATCATCTGACAAATTTGTACTTTTGGGTGATTTCAACGTACATATTGATAACCAGGAAGACACAGATGCTAGCACTTTTTCTAAAGAAAATGTTGGCTCTAAATCTAACAATAAGGAATAACGCCCCCACACATATTACAGGGCATATTCTAGATCAGGTTCTCTCCAACTCACCTGATTTAATGTATATATCCACAACTCCATTAACATGGTCAGATCATTTTGTAATCACTTTTGATCTTCTAAATTCTAGGACACAGTCAGTAAAGAAGGTCCCGATTAATAAGACCTTTAGACATTGGCATAAGATATCTCCTCTTAAATTTGGCGAATTTTTAAATAGTACTGAACCGGATTTTGGGTCCAATACTGTGGACAGCCACTATATTTCTTTTCACAATAAGGTCGAAACCACTCTCGATTTACTAATTCCGGAGAAAACAACCAACATGGGTTCAAATCGAATCCAGACTAAATGGTACACTTCTGATCTTAGATCAGAGAAAAGCATTTGTAAAAAATTAGAACGCAACTGGCGGCGTACACCTGATTCTGCGAATAAAGATCTTTATAAAACGGCACTGTCCCAATATCATAAAAACATTAAAGCAGCACGCAGACAGTTTATTTCCACGCAATTGGAACAATCAGGTAATTCCCCCAAAATGCTTTTCTAGCTTCTTAATACTTTTCTTAACCCTAAAGTCCTTGACACTGAGGAGGTTCCCACCCAATTGCTTTGTGATAAGATTGCAGATCATTTTCACTCAAAAATAGAGGATATATATAATAATATATCTACATTGGAAAAAGATAAGTGTGACCAGGGCTTGATTCATTCATGGGATTACCTTGGACAGGGAACCTTAAAAGAATTTCCTTTGCTTACACCTCAGAATATGGAATTGTTGTTAAAATCTTCAAAATCTGGCTCTCCTACTGATCTAATCCCTGCCAAATTCGCTAAGCAATTAGCCACTGAACTGGCGATACCTCTTAGTTCCATCCTTAATCACTCCATTACAGAAGGCAAACTCCACACAGGATGGAAGGCTGCACAAATCATGCCCATTTGGAAAAATACGAAATTACCCTCAGACACTATAACTAATTATCGTCCGATCTCCTTGTTGCCTTTATATAGCAAATTACTTGAGAAGCATGTTAACACCCATCTTTCTGCCTATCTGGAGGCCAATAACTGTCTGGACTATTCTCAGTCCGGCTTTCGCCCCAGATATAGCACTAAACTTGCTTTGGCAAATGCAACGGATGATATTCGAATGCTAGCGGATGCAGGTCAAGCCGTAATTCTTGTGCTGCTTGACCTATCCCCTGCTTTCAACACTATTTCTCACCAAATACTGTTAGAAAGACTGCACGTAATTGGTGTTCAAGACATGGCCTTGAATTGGGTACAAGATTTCTTGACGGATAGGACTCAAACTGTAAACCTGGGCCCTTTTAAATCTAAGACTAGACAGGTCACGAAAGGAGTCCCTCAGGGCTCCTGTCTCAGTCCATCTTTATTTAATGTATACGTGGCCCCTTTGGCAGCTCTTCTTAGGAAAATTGGGTTTTCCCCAATTTCCTACGCGGACGATACCCAGTTGATTTTTACATGTAACAAAAATACCCTTAACAGCCAGAATACGTTCCTAGAAGGCATGAAAGTAATATCATCCTGGATGAAGATCAATTTCCTGCAATTAAATGCAGGAAAAATGGAAATCATGCTTTTTAAGAAGGCTGTTACGGGGTGGTCTCCTAGCTGGTGGCCAGAAGAATTGGGCACCGCTCCCACTCCAAAGACAGTTGTTAAAAACCTTGGGGTTTTAATAAATAATGACCTCAATCTAGCAGACCACATAGCAAACACCAAAAAATCTTGCTTCTATGCTCTGAGCCTGCTCTGCAAGATCTTTCACTTTCTTCCAACTGGTACCCGCAAAACACTGATACACGATTTGGTTTTTACCCGTTTGGACTACGGTAACGCCCTGTTGATTTTGGCTAGGGACTCTGACCTGCAAAGTTTACAGGTAGTACAAAACACTGCGGCACGCCTGATAACCAGTGCCCCTAGGCTTACCCCTTCTCTTCCTCTATTACATAATTTACATTGTCTTCCGATTCGTAAGAGAATCCAGTTTAAAGGGTGTTGCCTTGTATTTAAAGGCCTCAGTCAGCTGGCCCCCACTTACCTTTCAGAAAAACTTATCACATACACTCCTACTCGAACACTTCGGTCTGAGGGCAAAGGACTACTTGTAGTACCGAGAGTTAAACTAGCTAGATTAGGAGGAAAATCATTTTCTTATATAGCCCCTTCTCTTTGGAACAACTTACCGTTGGATCTCCGCCTGAATGACAACTACCTGAAATTTAGAAATAAGCTCAAGACCCATCTATTTTAACTTCTCCTCCCCTTTATGTTGTATTGCTGGTCCTCAGGGCGGAGATGCCCCATGTGGGGGGATTCATGCGCTTTATAAATGTGATAAATAAATAAAATAAATAAATAAATAAAAAGGAACAAAGTGAGTATTGATGTTTTTATCCTTTTCAAGTTTTGCATTTAATATGCCAATAACAGGAACTGACCTCAATGATTGAGAGACTGCAACATCTTACATTTGAAAGATCTAGTGATTAACAACTTAGAGACCACTATATTGAAGAGGAACATGTCCAAGACTTCTTTTCCACTTTTGGCTAATCAAACTTGATACGGTTCAAGTTTTTTATTGATCCCTGGGCACACACAAGACAGTGGGACTCAAGTTCTATTAATAGATCTTAACCCTACCAATATTTGTACTTTCCCCAATGTATATGGGACTGTCATTAGAACAGTGTTTTGCTCCTCATGAATGTTTACAATGTTAGCAGTACTGGAGTTGGAATAAAAAATAGTACTCCCTATATTTTTTATAGTTCTCAATATATGTTGGACGTGAGTTAGAAAACTATATTGGTCCCACAATCTGTCCACTTTCCCTAATGTTTGTGGCACTGGAGCTCCAGTATTAACCTCCCACACCTATTGTTCTATTTTCACAATTAGATTAGTAAATATATCCTGCTTAAATTGTGTTATTCTCCCTATGTTTGTAGGACTGGAGTTAGAAGTGAATTCTTATCCCCTAATATTTCTACTGTCTACAATATTTGGGGGACTGGAATTATGATAGCAGATTATAACAACATCTCAATGTTATCACTCAATCCACAATGTGAGTTACAATCATACATTCAGCATCCACATTTTATGCACTTTGACCAGTGATTATAGGGAATGGGGTTATAATAGTAAAAACTGCCTCTTCACTAATATTTCCAATTTCTTAAATGTTTGTAGGTCTGTAGTAAGAATGGTAAATTATCACAACCCAATTGCTTTTCCCCTTTGTCTATTTTTCTGAATGTTTGAGGGACTGGAATCAAAATTGCAGATCTAATCCCCCAATGTTTAGACTATCCCTAATTTTTTTTAAACTTTGCTTAGAAAAGTACATTTTATCCCGCTCAATTTTTATCATTACCCAATGTTAGTGGAAATCTCACCCTCTAGCTTATGAACTTTTTCTAATCATTTATTTGTTGCATGTATAATATTAAAGTAACTCTTTAATATAAATGCATATTAAAGATACATATTTCTGTTTATTTAATTAGAAGTGGTAAATAATAGGAAAACAAGGATTAGATTATTTTTCTTAAATTGGATTTTATTGACAAAAAGACAAAAATGCATTTACTATTAAAACAAAGATTGTATATATAAAAACAAAAAGATGACACCTTGGATAATTACAAATGCTTTTGCCAGTACAACAATATTCAGTGTGAACAGATAATAGTCAAACATAAAAAAGTATATAATTTAATATTTTAAAAAAGAGTACAATAATAGCATACATTTATAAGCTAAACATAATTAGGATGGTTCTTTATATCAAGATAAACATAAATATTTATAGCAAAAGAGTAGCATATTTTTTTTGTTTGGAAAATGATTTTTTTATTAAATAAGTCAATTTAATGTATATTTATTATGTGTTTTATTTAGTGCTAACCAGAAACGAAGGTATCAGCAAGAATTATTCATAGGATACATTAAGGAATTTAGTATGTATAAAAGAAACATGTCACTTATAAGTAAGATATCGCAGTAGACTGTGCAGGCACCATATGACAGTTATCGCAGTAGAATGTAAAGGGAACATATGACGCCCAGCTGAGGTAGTCGTAGGGAACCCCATGACTCACTGATGGGTTCGGCCCGTGAGTGGGGGGTGGGAGGTAGTCAATGCGGAGAGTAAGGTAGAGGTCATTGAAGCCAAAGTGTCCATGTGTGACTATGGTTTGTCTTTGGTGACTGGCTTGTAGCTATCCATTTGGGGGAGATCGGTTGAGGAGGAAGTCCTTGAGTTACCTTTTGAATTTTATGTAGGAGGGGTTAGTCCAGATTTGGACTGGAAGGGAGTTCCATACTTTTGGTGCATTTCCTGCAAAAGATCGAGATGCGTTTTTTTGTCTGCGAGATTTCGGGGATAGGGAGTAGAGTGTTTGTTCTCCTCAGGGTTCTTGACTGCCCGGCCTTCTGGAGTTTAGCAGCCAGGTAGGCGGGTTTCCCTGTGTGCAACACTTTGTGCGTGAGGCAAGCGGTTCTGAAGCTGCCACTCATTTCGACTGGGAGCCATTTTAGCTCTTTGAGTTCAGGTGAGATGTGATCATATTTCTTTACTCTGGTGACCATTCTGGCTGCTGCATTCAGAGTTGATCTGAGTGGAGCTAGATGGGATTTGGCTTCTCCTGCGAGGGTTGCAATTAAGTATGGGCGAATTTTGCAAATTCGCAATTGTGCGAATTTGCGGATTTTTTTATTTTTGCGTGTTCGCAGAGCGGTTTGCGTGTTTGCGGGGCAATTTGCTTGTTCGCGGGGCGCTTTGCGTGTTCGCTGTTTTTTTTTGTGCGAGACCGCTCGTTGTTGTGCCCTTCTGCCCTCTGCCCCACTCGTTTTTGTGCCATTCTGCCCTCTGCCCCACTCGTTTTTGTGCCCTTCTGCCCTCTGCCCCATTCGTTGTTGTGCCATTCTGCCCTCTGCCCCACTTGTTGTTGTGCCCTTCTGCCCTCTGCCCCACTCGTTGTTGTGCCATTCTGCCCTCTGCCCCACTTGTTGTTGTGCCCTTCTGCCCTCTGCCCCACTCATTGTTGTGCCCTTCTGCCCTCTGCCCCTCTCCTGTTTTTTTTTAAAATGGCGCCGGCAAGCTGCCAACGCCATTTTAAAATAGTTACTAAGTTAGCACTAATAGATAAAATAAAGCAGGTGCTCGAATTCCGTTAAACTCGAGCACCTGCTTCTATTAGTGCTTCCTGTTGAAGCTAACTTAGTAACTATTTTAGAATGGCGCTGGCAGCTTGCCGGCGCCATTCGAAAATAGTTACAAGCTTGAAGCTTTAACTTTTGCCCCCCGGATCCGTTCCTCTCGCGGATTTGCGGATTTTCGGCAAATTCGCTGGAATTCGCGGATTGCGAATTTGCCGAAAATCCGCAAAATCCGCGAGCGGAACGGATTTTGCGCCCATGCTTAGTTGCAATTCCGTAGTCGAGTCTGGACAGTACCAAGGATTGTGTGGCTTGTTTGAGGTCACTAAGAGGGATGAAGGGTTTAATTTTGTTGAGTAGTTTAAGTTTGAGGAATGTGTTTTTTGTTGTGTTTTTGATGTGTTTGTTCATGTCTAGTTTGGGGTCCAGAGTGATTCCCAACGATTTTGCGGAATCAGCTAGAGTGAGGTTATCATTGAGAGCCTCAATGGGTTTTATCCATTCTGTGATTTGGGTGTTCTCCTCTTTGTTAGAGAAGAGGAGGATTTCTGTCTTGTCCTGATTTAGTTTTAAGTGGTTGCGTGAGAGCCAGTGCTGGACTTCTCTTAGAGTGACGTTCAGTCTCTGGATGTCTTTGATAGAGGAGGTTTCCAGGAAAACTTGGGTATCGTCTGCAAAGAGATGGAAGGGAGTGTTTTTTTGTATGGAGGTAAGGGGCTCCATATATATTCTGAAACGCTGTGGGGAAAGTACTGATCCACCTCCTCTGCTCCCGCCCTTTCTTGAAGTGCTTTGATGAGTAGTTTGTGGTGAACCATGTCGAAGGCTCCCGATAGATCCAAGATTATGAGTAGACTGCATCGGCCTTTGTCCAGAGATTTATGCATATCGTCTATTACATTTAATATCGCTGACTCTATACTGCATCCTTTTCTGAACCCTGATTGATGAGGATCCAGAAGGTTGGTGCTGTCTAGGTGTTGAGTGAGTTGGATGAGAACACATTTTTCCAGAATTTTTGCTAGGAGGAGGAGGTTAGAGACGGGTCTGAAGTTGTTCAGATCGTTTGTGTCCGAGCCAGGTTTTTTCAGTAGAGGAGTGACTCGGCTGATTTTGAGACAGTCAGGCATGACTCCAGTGCTCGAGGAGCTGTTTATAATCCTAGTCCAGTGCGGGGCTAGGCATAGTTTGAGCTTTTTGGCCAGTTGGGCCATTAAGGGATCCATGGTGTGTGCTGAGGGTTTGGTGTTAGAGATCATTTTGATGACCTCTGCTTCAGAGATGGGGGTTGAAGGATTTCCATAAGTTGGGGGGGGGGTTGTTGCAAAAGAACGAAGTTTTTACATTTTTTTATATGTTTGTTGTATCTCCCTCTTACTGCTTTAAGTCTGGCTCGTAGAATTGTGGACAGGTTGTTTTGCCACAGTCTTTTTGCCTCTCTTAGTTCTCTTCTTTCTTAGTTTAAGTCTGAATTGAACCATGATCTGGAAGGAATGTTTCTGCCTCTTTTTAGTTTCAGGGGGGCTATTTGGTCCATTATGGAGGTCATGGTGGAGTTGTACTGAGAAGTGAGTTCAGTTGCTGATAGGTCATCCATGCGTAAGTTGAGGAGGGAGCTTACCCTTTCCTCCATGTCAACAAGAGGGATTTGGCTTATATTTCTCACCCAGCACTGTGGGTCCCGAGTCTCGGGTTTGTCTTGGGTCCTTTGGTTTAGGTGGAACAAAATGATATGGTGATCCGACCAGTCCACAGGCAAGGTGTGGTCGATGAAAACTGTGTCTGCATGAGCGATAATTGCCTCGAGGATAGAACCTTTGTTGTGAGTTTCATTGGTGCAGTGTTAGGTGAGATTGAGGTTGCTTATAAGATCATTGAGGGTTTTGATTAGCGGATGTTTTCAACTTTCCAGTTTAAGTTGAGGTCGCCTAGAAGTATGTTGTTTGGGCCATGAAGTGAGGAATGAGTTAATAGGTGCTCTCTAAAGGAGGAGGTGTTTCTTGGCGGATGGTAGAGGAGATGACAGAGTAGTGATATTTTGTCACTCATCTTAATGGTTGTAGTAAGACATTCGAAAGAGTTGTATTTGAGGGTGTCAGTTTCCCTTACAGAGATGCTGTTCTTGTGTATGATTGCTATGCACCCTCCTCTCTGTTTTATTCTGTCTTTGTGTAAGATAGCGGAGCCCGGGGGCACAGGCGTGTCTATAATTGGTGGAGAGAACTCGTTTAGGCATGTGAGGATGGTCTCTGCCAATTCGGTTGCATGTTTGGATGCCGACCTGCAGTTAATGAGCATGCAGTTGGTGGTGGAACTATTGTTTTTGGAGTTCTTCGTTAAGGGAGCCCTGGGAATATTAGTGAGGAGGGCTGGTGGTCTTAAGGATCTGGTGGGGGGGCAGTCTCTTCCCATACCAGTAATTACCTGAATCTTGGATCTGGGGGTGACAGTAGTGGTTGTGTCAAATGTGGAGGCAAGATCTATCGCTTCTTTAGTGGACAAGGAGGCTCTTGTTCATATGGGTCTTTGAGCCTGGTTTGGGAGGGGGGTTGTGTTCCAGCTGAGCCGTTGGGTATCATGAGGCCTTGAGTGATTAGTGCTGGTGGATAGGGAGATTGGAAGTGGATGTTGGGTGGGTTTTTGAAGTGTGGTGAGGTTCCATACTATTTCTGAGAGGCCCAGAATCACCGTTTCAAGCTGGCTCTCCAGCAGGGCCAGTCACTGGTTTGTCTTTAAGTAGGGAAGGAAAGAGGCGTCTTGGTCGGGTGTTGAGGCTCTTTTGTTTCTGGGTCTCTGAGAGTGAGTCGAGTTGGGGGTCATGGATGATCTAGGCGCTTGGATATTGGGCGACTTTGCGTGAGTGATGTCAGTTAATGGGGGTGTCAGGTATGGGTGTGGGCTGGACTCTCTGCTTTGACTTGGTGTTGGAGTTGCCCCAATTTCCTCTATGGAAAGTCCTGGATATAGAGAGTGAGCGGTCTTGGTGGGGGTCCCGCTGCCTTCTCTTGTGAGGCAGTGGATTGAAAGGGATAGGCTTCAAGGGTAGTGGCCTGAGATTGCAGGTTGTTTGTTGAGAGTGAGTGATTAAGGAAGGCGGGTGGGTGTTGCTTGGGGGTTGGAGGGCCTGATCTGTGTTGTGGTATCCATTACGAATGGGTGTCGGGAGAAAGTTGAGCGCTGTCGGGGAGGGATAAACAGGGTGGAGGATGGAGTTTGGTGGAGGAGGCAGACTTGCGAGCCAGAAGGCTTGTGGGGGTGGTGGGTTATGGAAGGGGGAGGTTGGTGTTGGTTGGAATGGGTCTAGCAAGCCACATCTATATTGGGGCTCTGATTTGATAGTGGGGTGTCAGAGCGTTGAATCCTCTCTGGGAGGGGTGAACGGAGTGCCGGATTGTGTCTGGAGGGGGGAGGTTGTCTGGCATGGTGGGGGTCTTGTGAATTTCCAGTGCAATCGCAAGGGGAGGCCTTCTATTCAGGAATAAGAGGGTGGACAGTCGGGAGCTTTGAGAAAGTGGAGGGGTGTCGCAGAGTGAGGGGAAGAGGGAGTCGAAGGCTTCTAGGTTGTCGTTATTGGCTTGGATCAAGACTGTGCCATTGGTGTATATGGTTACGGAGGTGTTGCTGCTAAGTTTAGGGCGATCAGGGAGTGTGATTGTAAGTTTGCTGCTGTGGGTGGTGTTGGTTATTTTATATTTGTGCAGATGTGTCTTGAGGACGTTGTTCCAATTAGCAAGTCTCATGATGTAGAAAACGAGGTCAATTTTTATCTGGCCTTTGGAAGAGCAATAGTATGTGTCCGCAATTACGGTTTCTGGGTGTTGTCTGATCAGCCGGTGTTTAAGGTTCCTTTTTGCTTTAGGGGTGAGTTTAGGTGGGAAAATGATGGAGAAGGAGTTCAGGCCATGTGGTTTTAGTCCTTTGGAAAGGGAGGGGCGCGATGGGGTGGTGGTTGCCATACTGTCTCTGATTAGTTGAATGGAGGGGGTGCACTTTTGAGGGGATTAAGGTGCGATTAAGCACAGAAGTCTGGGGAGAAATGATCTAAACTACTGAGGCAAAACCCAGGTTAATGATTTTAGTGAATATTGTGTCTAACCTCAGTGGTTGGCTAGGGTGTTAGCTATTAGCCCACATGATTTAAGTGAATATTGTGTCTGACCTCAGTGGGTTGGCTAGGGTGTTAGCTGTTAGTCCGCGTGTTGGAGAGATCGGTGTGGTGAGTAGACCTGGGGCTTTTTAGGAGCTGTGGCCAAAGTGTCGCCAGGAATAGACATGCTCCTTTCCGGTTTAGGGAAGACCCGTGAAGTGACACTTTTCAAGGAGCAGTCCTAACTAGCCCAGATCGATTGATCAGCCAATTGGGAAAAAAAAACCTTCTCCAACAGAACCCTGTAGGGAGATAGTTACCCCGCACTAGCTATCAGCAGGTATTTTCCAGGTTGGTTTAGGAAGAATAACCTCTTCTTCACCTTTACTGCAGGCAGATGAATAATGATATATGCCATCCTACTGTTACTTGATATACTCTCCCACAATCCTGTTCACTCTTTCAACCACACAATTCCTTTGCATTAATACAAATGTTCCAATGTTCAATGTCAGTTTTCTTCAAAAAGTTTATCATTTTTGTTATCTGTGACAAGTACCTTAGGAAAACTCTAATGAATCAAGGCTTCTCATTAAAACTCTGACTACTTTGTTGCCAGGATGTTTCACAAACTTCTCTTCAACTGACTTAGACCTGTAGTCAAACAACACTAAAGCAACATTAAATCCCCTTTCAAACCTTGAAATAAACCTTGAAAGTTAATTGCCTCCTCCTTCCAGTTCTTTTCTTGCAATGAAACATGTACCGTTGGTGAAAATCTAGTAGTTAGCACTCTGTCTGCATGCTTGCAAACATCACTTCCCCAGACTTTGAATTCAATGGGGCTGATTCACAGAACTAATCTTAGATAACATCCTTAGCTTTTTACTTTTGGTGTTCACAGAAGGCAGTAAGTAGTAGTAAATTTAGGACTCCTAACTTTACTACTACTAAACTGAGACAAAATCCTAACTTTATGACTTTCTGTATTCACAAAACGCATTTAGTAGTAGTAAAGTTAGGAATCCTAACTTTACTACTACTAAAAGCCTTTTCTGAACATGACATTAACATAGCATTGGTTTGTGTTATTACATTTAATAAGTGTTAGCTTTTCATTGGGCTCAAGTGAGACTTTTTTCTTTGGTGCCTCAGAAATTGTTATTTACAAATTCTCTTTAATGGTAAAGTCGTTTTTAAGTCATGATTTTGAAAGTTTCCGAGAGTTGACATTTCCCTGCCTTAGCTATTCGTTGCGACAATAATGGTGTAGTTGGCAGTTGAACTTTGTTTATTCCTCCCAGACAGCCACACAATAGAGATTAGTTGTGCCTCAATAGGCCATCACTGGCAGGATGGAGGGTGGAGCTAGGAATATCAGCACTTGCATATCAATAGGTACTGCCCGACTTCACACAAAGGACTTCACACCACTACATTTTGCTTGCAGTCAGTCTTGAACCAGGGCAGGAGAGGCAGAAAATTCCATGCATGTCAAACAAATATATATATATATATATATATATAGATATATATATATTTTTTGAAAATTTTATTTACGATTTTCAAACCACAAAAAACAGTGCATCTGATCAATAGACATACAATGGTTATCTCATTCATACCCGTAGGCTCAAAAGGAAAATACATACAAAGAGTAGTGCACAAGAAAACCAAAAAAGATACATACAGGAAGGGAAAAAGGAGTCAGGAAGTGCAAGCTAGGCAGTACTAGCAGCAAGTCCCCAGCACAATGTTCAATCCTCCGTAGAGCATGTCAGCATATAGGCGGTGTATGGCCCCCACACATCCCGAGGCCTCGACGCACACGGCAGCTCTTCTGCGTAACACAGGAGTTGATCATGGCAATAAGCAATGTCATGCAACCAATGTTTCAACAGAGGGGCAGGTTTACCATCCCAAGTTATTGCCACCCTCCGCTTAGCTAATTGCAAAATCAACACCACCAATTTTCGGACCCCTGCCGGCAGCTGGGATACATTGCCCAATAGACACATTTTCACATCTCTTTCAAGAATCACTCCAACCATTGCAGTTAACTTAGTGACCACTCCATCCCAGAAAGTAGCCAGTTTGGGACACTCCCAGGCTAAATGTATAAAGTCGACAGCATCCATACCACAACACTTGCAGCACGATGAATCCCACAGACCATATCTGTGTAATTGGACAGGCGTATAATACATCTGATGTATATACTTGTAATGAATACATTTAAAATTCCCATTGATCGCAAAGCTCCCAGTCATTCGACAGCACTCCTCCCACTCCTCATCCGTAAGTAGCTGTGGAAGACATGCATCCCACTTGGCTTTGGAGGTAACCTGTGCAGCACCCTCATCTAGCTGCGAACTATGATACAATCATGAAACCAATTTCGCCTGGGTTTGTGTAGTGTAGAGCAGCTGCAAAGCTCCCAACTCCAAGGGTTCCTCAGGAAAGCAGGGATATAAGCTGCGGAGAGCAGATCGGAGCCGAGCATAAATAAATGTGGACATTGCCTCATTCACCCCATCACTCATAAAGTCCCGCAAAGAGAGAAATGTCCCCCCTGGAAAAATATCCCCCATAGTTTGCACACCAGCTGCCTGCAACAACTTCAGGGCACCCGCCTCACCCGTCATGGACAGCTCTGCATGATGTAGCAGAGGCATTGCCGAGGCATACAGAGGAGGCCGCCCCGCCTGCCGACCCAACACATGGCACGCCCTTGCCGTGCATTGAACAGTGACTACATCATCACGCTTAAACACCAAGTGCGGATTAGCAATCATTGCTATTAAAGGTAAGGGGTGGACCGCCCCGGCTTAAACCGTAACATGCGGCGTGAATGGTGGCGCATGTTGCCAATAATATGCAAACTGTGCTTGAGCACGAAGATAATACAATCGCGGGACTTCTTGCCCCCCCAAACCAGAGTGATCAACATCGAGTGTAAGGAAGGAAAAAAATGTTGCAATAAAGGAATAGGAACATTAGCAAATAAATATAAAAACTTTGGCAGAACTATCATTTAATTATTGGTACTCTGTCCGCAAATGTGAGTGGCAGACAAATCCAGCGGGCCTCCTGATCCTCCAACTTTGATATTGCCGTTCCATAATTGGCCCGAATAACAACTTGGGGATCCCTATGGATCCAAACCCCAAGATACTTTATAGGATCATCAGCCCACTCCAGGGGATAGTACAACACAAAATATTTGGTACATTCCGTAAGTGCAAATATGACCAACTTGCTCCAATTAATTGGCAATCCAGAGAACCACTGAAAACGGACACACTCTCGTATAACCCGCTCAAGATGCGTCTCTGGCTCCCTCACATACAAGACCATGTCATCAGCATACATGGACACTGCCAAGGGATGCTGGTAGAATCGCAAAGCAGATCCAGCATGCCGCTGGCGCAACACACACGCAAGTGGCTCCAACACAACTGCAAAGATCAAGGGTGACAACGGACAGCCTTGTCGTGTTCCTCTCTTAATTGAAAACAGCTCTGACGTATGGCCATTTATACGCACACGGGCTACGGGCTCAGTATAAAGTAGCTTTATCCAGCTAGAGAAGAAGAAGGGGACCCACATGCGGTGCAGTACACTAAACATATACGTCCATGCAATAGATGCCTTGGCGGCATCCAACAGGACTGCCGCCACTGGCAAATCAGGTTTTAACAAATGCAGAACTTCAAATAATGTCCTCAAATTATGCGCTGTGGAGCGGGTGGGAACAAACCCCGACTGGTCAGGCAGCACCATAACCATTAACAACAAGCGCAGCCGTGTAGCCAAAACCTTCGCCAACATGTTCACATCGGTATTCATAAGGGAGAGCGGCTGTAGGACTCGCACCTATCCGGTGGTTTGCCAGGCTTTAACAATGTAACAATTAATGCTTCGCGAAGGGAGGCCGGCAGCTGCTGTTGCTCAAATGCCTCACCATACGTAGCCATTAAATGAGGTAATAGGATATCAATATACTCCTTGTAAAACTTGGGCGGTAGCCCATCAGTACCTGCCGCTTTTCCATTGGGCAAGGAGGAGATGGCGTCTGTAATTTCTGCAACCATTGGCGGTTGCATCAGGAAATCTTGCTGCCCTTTAGACAACCAAACCAACGCCACATCATCCAAGTACTCCGCAATTTCCTCCACACCCGCAGTTTGCCTATCCCCATACATGTCCGTATAATACTGAACAAATTGCGCTAATATACCAGCGGAGTCGGAATGAATGGTATCTCCCTCTGCAATGTCCTGTACCGTACAATACCTCGCCCAAGGTTCCAAAAGCCTGTCTGCCAACGCCCGCCCCGTCCTGCCACCCTCACCATAATACCTAGCCCTGGAGCGCCTAGACAAATGTCGCACCTCCTGGTGCGCTAATTCGTTATATTCAGTGACACCCGAAGGGATAGCAGCCAGAGTCGCACTATCATGCATCTCCTCATACTCTCTCTCTAGCTTCGCCAGGTCCTGCTCTATCCGGCACATAGAGCCGCGCAGAGATTTAAGCACTCCCGCACGCAGACCAATACATGCGCGCCGAATAGTGACCTTGAAGGCCTCCCACAACGTGCACATACTCTGTACCGAGCCAAGATTGTCACTAAAGTATTTCTCAATAACATCACAGAGGCCCTCTTTAAACACTGGATCCAGTAAAGCCGAAGGCTGCAATTTCCATTGGAACGGAGCTGGAACATAAGTGGGCACCTGCAGAACCAACAACACAAGGGCATGGTCCGACAGGGTGCGGGGTAAATGCTGCACAAGGACACCCATGTACTGACATCAATCCTCGCAAGCCAATAATCCAAACGTGACCATGTGTTAAGTGCATGCGTATAGCATGTGCCTTCCTTTACCCTAACCCTGGGCGTAGTACGCGTAGTCGCGCTACGCGAAGCTACGCGAAGACGTTCTCGCACTACGCGAGCTTCGCAAGCGTGCGTAGTAGCTTGCTGGTCCCGTTCGTGAGCCGTTTTTCTTGCTCGGGAGCGCGTTGTGCATGTTCGGGGCGCTGTCTGCGTGTTCGGGGGATTGTAGCGTGCGACCTTACCCTTATAGTGGGCTATGGGCGCGGCCATCTTGTTTTTTCAATTGTCCCGCCCGCTCGCGTCCCCTATTTCCTCTTCCGGGTCGCGTATGATGTGTTCACGCGGTGCACGTCTTGTTCGGGAACACAACTACTTGTTCACGCTGACAAAGTGCGTGTTCGCGTGAAATCGCGTGCGTACTTACCCACGTGGTTGCGATGGGCGGGGCCATCTTGTTTTTCACACTCTATGCTATGGTTCTGGGCCTAGATTTCTATCCACCTTATATCTGTGCAATTTTTACCTATTTTCACAGTTTTTCTTACTTTTTTTACTTATCATCTATCTCTCTCTGTCCCTAAGTTTATATTTTGCATGTTATTTCTACTTTTCCACCTTTTTTTAAACTTTTCTACTTTTTTATTTTACTCCTTTATTTAAGCTCCTACTTCTTCCCCCTAACGTTTTTTCCTTTTGTTCTAACTTTTCTTTTCCACCTCCACCTCCACCCCAGAACCATGGCAAAGGGGAGCAGCAGAACCGGCTCGAAGGGCAAGGCGCCTGCGCCTAATAGCCGGCTGCCTTGCGGCAGAATACGACCTTCAGGGGTGAAGGCCCGGAATCTTTTCAGGCAGGCGGAGGTGGCCACCCTTGTTTTTTTTGTCCAGCGCCACCTCCCCTTGACCTTGGCAGCAGGCGGCAGGCCAGGCTCTGGTTACCTCCCAGAGGAGCGTCACCGCCGGTGGGCGAAGGTGCGCCGGGCAGTCTACCGTCGCTTGGCTATCCGGCGCACCCACCAGCAGCTGGCCCACCGGTGGGCAGACATTCTGGACAGGGAGCAGGACCTGTTGGACCTGCTAGTTGTCGAGGTCTTGGGGCTTGGTGAGTAGCTAGTGATATATATTTAATATATAATATAGTAGTATAAGTATTGTGTATATTTCATGGACGAAAAAGTAACACGATTACTGGTGCGCTTAGTTACATTGCAGATCAATTCCGTCTCATCCTCTGTTATTGTATGACACAGGTGCTGCTCACCACTTCTCTTACTGGTTTGTAACTTTGCGCTAGCTTGGGCTGGTGACTATCGATGTTAGAGTTTTTAGAGAACTGAAGTTAGTTAATGCTATTGCTGGAGTCTAGTCCTTCCTTACATTGTCCTTTAGTGAAATAGTGGTGGATGGATAGTATTATTAGTTCATATTTTTTTAACGGTCTGCATGACGCCTCCTCTGTCACTGAATGCTTAGTTCTTATTTACCCCACCCCTCTATAGAACCGGTTTGAAGTTTGTTTACTGAGTGGTAGGCTTAGCAGCAATAGCATGGTCAGGTGAGTCAGTAGCAGTTCATATGACGCAAGCAACCAACAATTCCGTGTATGCACAAATGTATGCATGTGTCCTCCATCTCATCATCTATGCATGTTTACGGGCAAAAATAAAATGGAAATGACGACTTACAGTACAATTGGCCTGTCTGGATTCTTGAATAGGTGGTGTAGGTAAGAATAATAATAATAATAAGGGAGTTTTATAAAGCGCGCGGTTACGCTCAGCTAGCGTGTCCCTGCGCTAAGACAGACAAAAACTCATACAAGCAGGCCGCAGAGTCAGCTAGAGTTATCGCGTGTAAAGATGTGTTTTTAGCTTCTTCCTGAAGTCGGCTTCAGACACTTCTAAGCGAAGGTCCAAGGGTAGAGCATTCCAGCCTTTCGCCACCAAGTAGCGAAAGGATATGCCTCCCATGCGAGCCCTTCTCGTCCTGGGGACCTTTAATAGGCCACCATAGGTGGAGCGCAGCGCTCGCGTAGGTTCGTATCTGGAGACCAGACTCTGGAGTGGTGCTGGTGCCCTCCCATTAAGTATACGGTGACAGGTACAGAGGGCCTTAAACTCCACCCTGCTCTTTACTGGAAGCCAGTGAAGAGTCTGAAGGGCTGCTTTAGAGGCCGATCTTTTAGGAAGCTTCAGAATGAGGTGAGCTGCCGCATTCTGAAGTACCTGGAGATGATTTAATACCTTACTGGTTGCTCCTAGGTACAGTAGGTTGCCGTAATCTAGGTGCGATGTGACGAGGGAATGTTCCAGCGTCCTGCAAGCAGACATGGGAAGTAGATCTAAGACCTTCCGCAAACTTTTTAGGACGCTGAAACAGACACCCACCACACGGCCTACCTGAGGTCCAAAGGACAGATCAGCATCAAGCCAAACTCCAAGATTCTTGGCTTCCCGACAGGGGGTTGGAACCTCACCTAGACAAGATGGCTCCACGCCGACGACCACACAGATGGGCCACCCCCCACCACGAGCACCTCGGTCTTATTGCCATTCAATTTGAGGCAATTGGCGGACATCCAGGTTGCCAACTCCTGCATACAGGTTCTGAATTGGTCCGCCGTAAGACCGGGTGCACGCGATAGGGAGATAGCCAGCTGCGTATCGTCGGCGTAGGATACTATGTGCAAGCCATGACCCTCCACAATAGATGCCACCGGGGAGACATATAGATTAAACAGGGTGGGACTCAGGGACGAGCCATGGGGCACGCCCTGTCCCAAACAGATCTCAACGGAATAGCATTAACCCTGGCGGACCTGGAAGCCTCTCCCCGTCAGAAAGGACTGGAACCATCTAAGTGCAGTACCTGATATTCCTCCATTATTCAGACACTGTAGCAAGGTGGTATGTGCTACAGTGTCGAATGCCGCACTTAGGTCCAGTAGGATGAGGGCCATGGTCTGCCCTTCATCCACCCCCTGACGTAGGGTCTCCACTGCCATCAGGAGCGCCGACTCCGTAGAGTGGCGGGGACGGAAACCAAACTGGGTGTCATGCAGGAGGACAGCCTCCTCCACGAAATCCATCAGTTGTACATTAATCGCTTTCTCCGCCACTTTAGCCAGGTAGGATAAAAGGGAGATAGGTCGGAGGTTCTCAAATTTTTCGAAACTGATTTTGGATTTCTTCCTCAGGGGTAGAACCACCGCCTGCTTCAAGTCTCTAGGCACTATCCCAGTCTTAAATGACAGGTCTAACAGGTGCCTGATGTGAGGTTCCAACACTGGCAAGCTGTCGGCTAGCCGTTTAGGCGTAGTGGGGTCCCGAGGGGATCCGGACTTGATAGATTTACATATCTTTAGGAGGTCCTCCGGGGGCGGGGTAACAAAGTTAGTCAATCTGCATCTACTCCCCCCAATCCCTCGGGATTTCCACGAACTCAGTCCCTGCCATGAGATGACTAGAAAATGACGAGTAGATTTTAGTTACCTTCCTGGCGAAAAAGTTTGCGATCTTATCGCAAGATTCCGCCGAGCACTCATCTGGGGCAGTCGCTAGTGTCCCACACGAAAGAGATTTATAAAGCAGAAAAAGCTCCCTCGTGGAGTTGCCAGCCTCACTGATTCTGGTGGCATAGTGTACAGTTTTAGACTTCCTAATTAGTCCATGATAGAGTCGCCTATAAGTTAGATAAATCTCCCTGGTTTCCGTTGAAAAGGCCACTCGCCATTGCCTTTCCACTCGGTTCAGTGCTGCCTTTGCAGCCCGCAGCTCATCACTGTACCACGGGGCGGTTTTCTGAGTGCGACCACCTACTTTAGCACGCGAGAGTGGAGCCGTGCAATCAAGTGCCTCAGTGATACGTTTGCAAAGGTTGGAGTTAGCGGTGTCCGCATCATCCCCCCCTGGACTCTCTCCTTTGATGAGTGCCGCACAGAACTTTGCCTGGGAGAAGTTTGCCCATCTCCTCCTAGAGTGGTATAGTGGTGCTGGCACCAGTGATCTTGTCCCGGGAATGCGTACGGAGAATGGTACCAGATAGTGGTCCGACCATGGGATAGGGATGGGAGTCATAGCTTCTACACCCCCCCAGTTGACAAATATAGGGTCTAGCAAATGTCCCAGCTGGTGAGTGGGACCACCTACTATCTGATTCAGTTGGAGGTTTCGTAGCGCCTGGCAGAGGTCCTTGGTGGCGTTTTTCAGTGGGGTTAATCAAATGAAGATTAAGATCCCCTAGTACCAAGATTTTATCTCTGCGCAGCGCAGCCTCCATAATGCCTTCTACTAGACTCTCCCCAAACCGAGCCATAGGGCCAGGGGGTCTATAGATAAGGAAACCCTTCAACGTACAGCCTTCTTTAACTTTAACGGTGAAGCTCCCCGTCTCACTATCTAAGATGGGGGAAGTATCCAGTTGACATCGTAAGCTATGCTTAGCTATAATGGCGATACCCCCTCCTCTACCAGTGGATCTATCCTGCCTATGCATGGTGTAGCCCTCCGGTAGTGCTTCTAAAGCATCAGGAGACGAATCTTCATCCAGCCATGTCTCAGCGAGGAACAAAAGATCCCACTGTCTCTCAGTGAGTAGGTCGTAAAGGTCTAATCTGTGCTTCCGCAGGGAGCGTACGTTGAGCAAACCACACGTCAGGGTAAGGTCTCCCGATGCCAACTTTCTACCTAAGTCATAGGAGAAGTGGCAGTATTCACAGGCTGTACTGTCCTCTACTTGCATCGTATGTAAGCATGTGTTAACAATGGTATTGCGGAAGTCCAACAGCTCCTGTCTGCTGCACCGTATGTGTCCCACCTGATGGACATAAGGTGTGGCCCTGGACCGTGCCCGATCGCGGACAGCGCGCAGACGTGCTTGCCTTTAGCGCGCCTTCGGCGCACCGCCGGCGCGCCCGCTGCGCCCGTCTGCTGCGCGGCCGGAAAAGGCACATGACTTAAGTAGGAAACGGAAGGGGCGTGGCCTGGTGCAGAGTGGGCATGGCCTGGCCGGGGGGGCTTCCCCGGAAAGGCGTCGGTGTTAGTAGCGGCCCCGCAGCAGCGTTAAGATTGGCTGCGCGGGAGGATAATGTGGCAAGAATGGGAAGTAAAGTGCAAGTGCAATCACAGGTAAAAACACAGCAATATAGTTAAAACCTTCGTTGCTCCCGGCTTTCCGCCTCAGGAGTTCGTGCTATCTGGCTACACGATGTATTAAGCGCGCTTTAAAGGCTCGGGGCGTGGCCTGGCGCATAGTGGGCGTGGACTGGTCGGGGGGGCTTTCCCGGAATGGCGTCGGTGTTAGTAGCGGCCCCGCAGCAGCGTTAAGATCGGCTGCGCGGGAGGATAATGTGGCAAGAATTGGAAGTAAAGTGCAAGTGCAGTCACAGGTAAAAACACAACAATATAGTTAAAACCTTCGTTGCTCCCGGCTTTCCGCCTCAGAAGTTCGTGCTATCTGGCTACACGATGTATTAAGCGCGCTTTAAAGGCTCGGGGCGTGGCCTGGCGCAGAGTGGGCGTGGCCTGGCCGGGGGGGCTTCCCCGAAATGGCGTCGGTGTTAGTAGCAGCCCCGCAGCAGCGTTAAGATCGGCTGCGCGGGAGGATAATGTCAGGTGGTACTGGCTTCGTTAGTATATGCTGCAATCAGAATGTTTATGGAACATTTGATTAGTGTTCTATAAGTAGACGGTCTGTGTATCCTGCAAGCCAGTAGTCATTTAGACTTCGAAGTCAATTTTATTGGAATTGTTGTTTCCTAAAATGTTTGAGAGGATTTTTGAATGATGTCTTTGTTTCACAGCTCTTAATGTTTCTCTTTCTTTATTATTTCTTACATGATCAGCACCACCCAGGGGCAAGAAGACGGGGTCCGAGTTGGCGGGACAACCACAAGAGGAGCGCTCCTCTACCGAGGATCCTGCTGCTGGCCCCAGTAAGTCCTACAGTGCTTATATTATTAGCAATTATATTTCCCTAACTTTTTAACCACCTTATTTTTTCCAACCTATTAAGACTTCTTCCTAATTCAATGATAGCAAAACCTTCTTTTGTCTTAAATTTGCTTTCCAAATTTTGGGTATCCAATGCCATCCCTGACTTTCAGTTCCTTCAAACTGCCTCTGCCCTAAGACTCTCTGTGCTACTACTATTAGACTGTGTGTAGCTAAGCTTGCCCTTGTGGCCACTCTTTAGTTAAGGTATCCTTTTGAATAAAGCTGTGATAGAATAGCTGTAGCCACTGGGTCCACTCCTGTCTTTTGCGTTGTCCTCTGTAATCTCCAGTCTTTGTCAATTCCCACCAACAAAATGCACAACCTGATGTTTGCCTACTTATTTTTGTTCAGTTAGTATACTACTACTACTGTTGTGGTTATTATTATTCTCTGCACATACACATACAGAACTATGCACAAGAAAATAGGATGTTGATGTCGGTGATAGGGAGGTTGGACCTTGCACCTTACACCCTAGTCACAGAACTCAGTCAGAAGAACCCACAATCCAATGACCGTCTACCTACCTAAGTGTCTCGGTCATAGTCATTTGTCCCACTCCCGACCCCCACATGAAGATAGTTAGATATATATACCCAATGATTTTATTACACAACCCAGGCCAGAACAGAAGAACACCCTTTCGCTCACTCACTCATTTCAGTCCACAACACCCCAGACACTCAAAAATATACCAGAGTCTATGTGCAAGTTCAAAAACTTTATTTTTTTAATAACAAGCTTTGTATTGTTGTACCTTGTAAGTATTTCCATGAAAAACATCCTGCTCCACCATGCAAAATGAAGAAGATTAAATACTATACATTTTGTACATCTAGTGCACGATAGAGAAATGTGTGAATTGTGGGAGACCCCTCACCAGTGAACGTATACTGGTTACACATGCATCTTTCGAAAGCTCTGCAAATCCCTTGTTTCGTATAAGGCAATCTTCTCATCTGCCTATGATAAAAATGTTGCACGTTAGACAGTGAATACAACTATGCCAGTTTTTAGCAGTCATGGCAAAAATTGCAACATTATGGATAGGCAAAAGGGACTAACAACAATACTGGTATGTCAACCTCTTTAGTTATATGCAACACTCATGTGGCCTGTCAAAGGTGTCTTTCTTACTGTGCAACAAGCTGCGAGGTAAAATGGGCAAAGCAGTAGACCCGGATCTAAAATGGTTATATGGCTCAGGCTAACTTTCCAAAGACTAGAGTAGGAGTAGAGATTAGATGACCCTATGGACCATCTAATAAATCAAAACTAAACTCTGTCTAATGTGACTGTTGTACAGTAGGACGCAATTTGGACTAGTTACAACAACGATTTATGTTGTACGTAACTGTTTTTTCAATCTTCCTTCCTGGTGAAAAAAGTACAACTAGTAAAATAGGGGGAGGTGTGCAGGCATCTAAAAAGGTGTACTTGCTTTTATAGGTGCACAATCACTAGCAACCACCAGTGCCGACGGGGCCAGCGGCGATGCGATTGCCATCCAGGAGGGGACAGGGGCTGCGTCACCTGCAGGAGCATCAGTGGGGGAGGAAACTTCAGCGGTGGGCGGTGGTAAGTTATATTCATTACTTATTTGCATTACTAGGTGAAAGGGGAACATTTCCCTCACTGTGCTATGAGACTTGTCAAGAAAGTATGAATTTGAAGTTGTACTCGACAATATACAATGTTTGAAGAAGACACCCTTTGTAGCATTACCAGTGTGAGTTGAGTAAACAAGGCCTCTTCCATCAGACTCCAACTCAGCTGTGAAAGTTATGGAGAAGACTAAAAGTCAGATCAGATGACCTTGAGGGATGTGTTGAACAAAAAGGGAAAGAAGTGAACTAGGGTGGATGGAGGAAGGACTAAAGAGATGTAATAATAAGACTAACTACCATAGAAGGATACTTTGTAAGGTTCATGCACGTGGCTGATATGAATCCGATGCATGGGTTGTTGAAGGATGGGTAGAACTGGAAGATGAAAGAAAATGCAGGCCTGGTTGGGCAAAACAATATGAGTGCATGGATATAGTGGATAGCAAGAATCATGAGCGGAGTTTGTATCAATGAAACCCAAGGCAAGGAAGGAGTGGACGCATGGGTGGTTGCTGGTGAAAGTGAAACCAGCTAAGCCGATAATAAAGAATGATAGACATTTACTTTTAATGGGTGGATGCCCCCTAAATGTATTGCATTCATCATAGGTGGAGACTGTCACTGGAAGCAGAGTCTTACTTTGAAAATATAAAAGGAGATACAAAAAAGACTGGTGTTCTTCTGTGTACTCAAGGCCACCCAGTACTAGGTATAATGCCGGAAAAAAATTCAACAAATGCTACAGGCAGGGGAAGCAGGAGGATAGATTAGATAGATACTAAAAGTTGACACCAATTTTATGTACTGCGCTTGGTAGTGCTACTATGCCACAATGTACTGTTGAATTAATTTTGAAGACTTTCAGTTACAATTTTTTTATAGATACTCATACTCCTTCCAAAAAACCATCACGGAAGGAGTTGGCAGCCAGGGCACGGCAAAGGAAACTGCAGGCCATTGTGGAGGAGTACCGCAAGCTGGTGGCTGAGGCCGAGGAGGAGGAGGAAGAGGCAGCGGCAGCAGCTGCTGCCTCTTCCAATGCGTCTGGCCCCAGCAAGGCCCACCTGCAGGAGTACGGCGTGGCGGCCAGGCAGCCGCTCACCGCCAGCAATTAACATCTGCCACCCCCACACAGCATGGATGCAAATGCAAATGTAGGTGCCGTGCATTTCGGCAACAACTTCTCCTCCGGGTGGCCAAGCTGGAGGACCAATTAGAGGAGCGCGTGAAGATTATAGTGGACAAACACCTCAAAGCCCGCCAATTATAATGGACCCTGTTGATTTGCCCCTTTTTTAATACTTTTGTTGGTGGGTGGGAATTGGGTGTTAGGGTTATTTTTGTGGGACATTCTTTGGACTTGGACATTGGTTGGGGTTAGGGTGGGGTTAGGGGTGGGATAGGAGGATATTTTTTTACATGAATAAATGATATTTATTTTCAACTTACACATATGATGTTGTTTTGTGGTGGGGTTACTGTTGTACGTCACAAGGTTTACTCTAGATGCAGGGCAGCGGCCAGTGTTTGATTGAAATACTTTATTAATTGACCACATGTGTAACATGCAAACAGATAGATGCTGTACCCCTCACTCAGTTATATTTGTCCTATTAGTACTACCAGCCTCTCCTCCATTATACCTCCCAGCAAACTTCTCTTCTTACCTGTGATTGATGATGATTAAGTTTGGCACCGGAAGGGCTGCATGGTTTCCCAAGACAACGGAGAATATGCCGTGGTTGTGTGATGGTAGTAGTAGACTAGACACTGGCACTAGCATTGACAAACAAAAACAAAGAGACAGTCATTTGCCTGAGAGAGAATGTGGGAGAAGTAGAAAATTACAGTACATAATACTGACAAAAAAATACAAACAATATTGCAACTGCTAAACGAACTCAAAGAAATCAATGGTGTCGGGGACTGTGCCTAGTACAAGAAGATAACTGTAGTTGCGTTGGAGTCATTAAAACACAATACAAATCGTAAACTTAAATGCTCTAAAATTAAATTTAAACAATGCCAGCGATGATTTACATTTATTCGTTGGGTCACTTTGGGAAATTAATTGCCTTGTACACTAGTACATAAAGTGAGCTTGGGTGGGCAAGCAGAAGAAGATCCTCGCCCTGCCTCGTTGACATTTGATTTCATTAGTGTTGCTTTCACCACATCTGCCCCAGCAAGCGTGTGATCAATTGTTGGTGTAGATTTAATGTAGTAACATCACACCTCAATATAAAACCACACAGCCCGGGGGAAGAGGGTTAGGGTTTGATGAATGGATGGGAACGAGGGTTTGGGGAAAGGTTTGACAAAGAAAAACAGTACGCATGGAGACAACAAAAGCAAAACAATGAAGATGATGATTGCTGATCCACAACTACCCAATAAATGTAAAGTCAAGTAAGAAAAACGAAATGGATGCATGATGAAGGTTTATTATTAACTTGATGGTTAATAATAAGTGGTAATTACTTAACTACTACTACACAATTCAAAGGAAGTATTTCTTATATATGATATGAATATGACTTTTGCCTAGGCTGCAGGCCCTCTGAGAAACCGTAATACCTGATGTAGCGGGCTGAAAGCTAGCAAAGAAAATTAAGAGATAGTTTAAGTGAACAATCAATTACCAAACACAAGCATAAAATAAATGAAGAGGAAAAAGGAATCAAAGGAAAATATGAAAATGATACTAAAGTTAATGTATTATCCAGGGCCAAATGTGTAGTTGTATCTCGTCATTCATCCTTGTCCTCCCTTCCATGGACACTGTGACTGATTATATCATTTTTGTGCGCCTCTGGCTGGATGATGATGAGGAGGATTGGTAAGGTACGTGTGAGTTGTTGGTCCATGTATAATAGCGCTGGGTGAAAGGCCGGCCTGTAAGTGTTGATGAAAGAAGAAATGGGGTATTACAAAATAGGTTAACTGAATGAAAACATAAAAATAAATTACGGTGTAGTGCAAAAAAAACAAGACTCGTGAGCGAGAAGATTTTCAGACTGAGGCTGCTTGGATGCATTGATTAACTCTACTCTTCTAGTTGCACAGCAGTCATCGAAAAGAACAACAAGATAGGAGCCAGCACAGAACAGTTACAGGGCCACACCACAACACCGGGCCGTGAGTCTGTGGCCCAAACTCAATTTACCTACATTTTTCACAATTTCAGACAAAAGGCTTATACATCAACCTAGCATTTTCCAAAACAAGTGATTAAATCAATGTGCCAATGTCAGTCAATCATACCACTATTCTATTCCACCACTGCACACACATGTAGCCTAGGTCTGCTGTAGTTCTTGTTGATTGGTTGTGTGTTTACCTTGTATTCCACTTCCTGAACATATTCCATCAATCATCTCTGATTAAACTGACTGACAGCGTGCAAAGATGGTATGGTGGTCATCATCATCATCATCCGGTGTGGCACGTGTACGTGTTCTCCAACAGACCACCAACAGCAACTCAGTCTGTAGTGAGTGACTACGATTAAGTCCAGACTGCACCTGCAGTAGTAGGAGTACAATTGGATACATATTATTAAACAACATGGAAACATTGACCATCACTTGAGACACAAGTACTTTGTTATTATATTAAACTACTAGTATATTTCTACTTCATGCACATTTGCTCTGAGTCAGCAAGCAGCCAATGCAATGTATGGCATCATTCATTTCATATACCTGTCTTTCTCTTCTTTGTGGCTGTCAGATCACAGATGCAGCAGAGTCTTCTGAAAGTGATGACGAGTTTACTTTAATTTTGGAGCCCTGCTCAAGTTCTGACATTGAAGAGTTGTGTATGCCTGCAGACAGAGGTGTAGCCTTAAGACAGTGATGCATTTCAGATTGGAAACAAAACAGGAGATGGCTATAGTCACGTACGTTTCACTTGTTCTGGAGGGACTGTTAGAAGCTACATTATTGCACTATTGTCCATCTCCATCCAATGTATGGCAAGATGGAAATGTATTTAGGGTGAGTCAGGAAGATGGAGCAGGACTCTGATGAGTGGAGTGCACCGTAAATGCTCAGATGTGCAACTCCAATAGGTAATTAAAAGAGAAAGGAAGATGGTGTTGGTTTTGAAGTTTGAGTCAGAAAGACAGATACACACAAATAAGGAAGGGAGAAATAAAGGAAGGTAGACTGCAACAATTTCAAAGCCTAGTTGTCAGGGAAGAGGAGCTCGTCCTCAAACCCTGGTGGTTCTTCTGACAGAAGTAGGTCCTGTAACCCACTAGTTATGTCTTCCGACTCGCTCTCCTCTTCCAGCTCTGATTCACGTATTTTGTAGTCTGGTGGTATGAAGTGTTGATTCATTTTGATCATGGTTAACCTCTCCACGCTTTTGGGCGAGAGACTGGTCCTTTCCACAGTCACAATGGCACCAGCAGCACTGAAAACACACTCAGAAGAGACACTTGCAACAGGGCAAGCTAGATACTTTATCGCCAGCCTGCTGAGCGGTGGCCATTGATTTCTTGTCCTATACCAATACACCAATGGGCTTTGCTCCATGAACACCTCTGTTGTGTCATCCAGATAGGCCTGGACCAACCGCTCAATGTTCATTGGTGCTCGGGTTTGCTCGTCCTCTTTTTGCTTTGCGACAGCAACGGACTTACCCATCCCTTTCAGTAGAAACCAAGCAGCTATTTTTTTGCTTGTGTCTGATGAATCAGATCCTGTTGGTGCGGTTGTTGTTATTGTTTGTGTTGGTGACTGCTGGGAAGCAAACGCACTGCTCGCATGCTGTGAAGAAGAACTTGACTCTGTAGGATGCTCAGTAGGACTTGCACTGCCCTGAGCTGGCACTGGCAGGCCTCTAATTGAGAGCCATTCATTTTCTAAATCAGTGGCTTCCTCGGCTATTACAGTTGTGTACTTAGAAACATCCCCTTCTGAAAAAGAAATTACTGCATTACTGTTCACAAATAATTTGTACTGTGGATCCAAAATTGTGGCAGTAATGTAATGTTGATGTGACACAATCTTATTTTGAATCCTTGTATTCTCAGATAAGCGGCCGGCTAAGGACTTCGCCAAATTACATGCTTCAAGTTTTCCTTCAACACCTTCGTATGTTTCAGACACCTCCTTCAGCTCTTGCTCAAGCATGTACAACAATGGGATAGCTTGGCCCATAGTACAGTCCTCCCTGCTGACTGCACGTGTGAAGATCTCAAAAGGAAGTAGCATCTCTGTCAGGCATTTTATGAGGTCCCATTACGACATCTCAACTGTCATGGCTTTAATAACAGTTGGATCCCCTGATCTTCTTGACATTGTCATGACATAAGCATTAAGTGGTATGTACTGCTCAAACTGCCGATCAAGCATGTAATAAGTAGAGTTCCAACGTGTTCGTACCTCCTGGATGAGTGCTTTGAATGGCATTTTATACTCACGTTGAATGACCCGTAGCTGCTTCCGGGCTTTAAAAGAATGATTGAAATGCGTGCAGATTCTTCTGCAAATGGTCAGTAAGATGCTGACTTTGCTTTCATTTTTCAGAAAGTCTTGAACCACAATGTTAATGCAGTGTGCCAAACACGGGACCCTGAAATAGCGACTATCTTCCATGGCCTTAACTACATTACTGCCATTGTCGGTGGCAACAAAACCAATGTTGAGGCCTCTTGGTCGCAGCCATTCAAAGACCTTGCTGTTGAACTCATCCAAAATGTTTGCAGCAGTATGCGATTTCTCCATAGCAAACATGGCTATAGTAGCATGTCTGCGAGTATCATTAAAAATCTCAGTAGTGTCAATGCCTGTAGATATCTTGTCTCTAACACCTGAAAAAGAGATCCAGTGTGCAGTGATGCACATGTAATCAGTGGCTTGGCAACTGGCCCACATGTCTGTTGTCAGGTGGATACTATGCACAGCACTCTGCTGCAAGGCTTTTCCAAGCAATTCCAGCACGTCGTGGTGTAGTGCTGGAACAGCAACTCTGGCAAAATAGTAGCGGCTGGGAACATTCCATTTTGGGCAGAGGGTTGTCACAAATTCCAGGAAACCCACCCCTTCACAACAAAAGAAAAAGGGAGAAGGTCCAGAGCTAACATTTTAGCAAGCTTAGCATTGTACAAACGTGCTATTGGGTGGTTGCGCTCGTACTTTCCCTCCTGCCTAAACATGGAGACAATGGTACGCTGCTTGGTATTTCTTTCAGTTATGCCCGATGCAGTACTTCGCGTCGCAGACTTCACACCCGTACGCCTTGGTGTCTCCGGGTTACTCTTACTGTGGTGCCACTGAGATGTTGCTGATGCGGAGGATTTGGGATCTACCATTGCAGTGCTGGGGAGTTGGACAGGGGTACTTAGTGTACCACTACCAGATAGAATGTCTCCCTCTTCTTCCTGTTCGACCCGTGGACCTTCTACTGCTTCCCCACCAACATTAATGGTTCCTGCTTTTATGAGACATAGGTGGTCCTCCCACTTGATTATGTGGTGTTTTTTCATATGGGTCATTTGGCCTCCGGTACCATAGTTTGTACCAAGCTTATCAGGACTAACAGAGGAATGACAAATGGAGCATATAGCAATGTTCTCCTCATTTGCGCTAACTGTAAAGAAGTCCCACACTGGGGAGCTTAACTTTTGTCTCCTGCTAGAGGTGCCACTTCCAATGCCAGATGAACTGGAGGTTGTGTGTAGAATTTCACTATCTGGCTGCGCAGTAGTACCACTACCTACTTCTGCTGAGGTGGAACTTTTGCTGGATGGAGGACGCTGCCGGCTCTGTGCATATGTAAAAATGGAAGCTGGAGGTAGTTTTGGTGTGGCCTGTGTTGGTGGTATGCGTGCTACATCCCTAGTCGCAGCCATTCTCGCTAGGGTTAAAATGTTGGTCTCCATGTCCTCAGGGCCAGGAGTAATGCTTGTGATGACTGGGTCTGACTCGCCATCACGATCATTATCCGGCTGTTCAACATCGCACTCCATAAGTGGTAGGCTTCCTGGAACCTTCCTTTTACCTAGCCTGGTCTTCTTGGGATGTCTCTCCCTCTCATTCTCAGATTGTTGTGGCTCCCAATTAAGATCAAGATCATCAGAAGGGATGCTTGGCGAAGAACTCGATGGACTAACTCTCCTTTTCCTTGGTGGGGATATGGAAAACAATAGATCTCCTGCATGAGGTGCTGCCTCTTCTTGCTCTGCATCAGGCTCAATTTCCTGAACTGCCCCACTTAGGGGGGAACAACAACTACTATTGCCGGTGGTGGTTCTTGGACAACAACTATTGCAGGCGGTGGTTGTTGTTTTCGTTGAACATCTACTATTGCGGGCGGTGGTTGTGGAACAACTACTATTGCAGGCGGTGGTTGTGGTTGTTCTTTTCGTTGAGAGTCTACTATTGTGGGCGGTGGTTGTTGAACAACTACTATTGCGGGCGGTTGCTGAGGTTGAACATCTACTATTGTGGGTGGTGGTTGTTGTTCACCACTTTTCTGCTGTGTTCCCTCTTGCGTGGAATGTGTACTACTTTGAGATAGCGATAAGTTCAGGTCAGGCTCAGTATCACTGCTTTCCACCATTAGTCTGGCTACCTCTTCCCCACTCATCTGCTTGGGCCTGGGTTGGTTGCTTGGGCCCACTGATGCAGAGGTGCTGGCCCCAGCTTGGACCCCGGTCACTGCTGCTGCAGGCGTACTTTTTTTTCCCAAAAAAGGTTTTCGGGTCAACACCAGACTTAAGTGTCACTTCCTTCTTCTGTTCTTCCTTCTTCTTCTCAGCAACTTTCTTGGTCTTGGAGGACCTGGTACCTGCTTTCTTTGGGCCCATCTTCTCCAGATGTCAGCAGCAGCACTCAGTTGCACAAGTTGTTGAGAATGATGTCTGGTCAGGTTAGTCACACCACACGTGACGCAGTACAGAAGGACGTCCGTCTGGCAGTAGAACAGGCGATGAATGATGACAGACACCTCCTCTTCAGTCTTTTGTGCACCTACAAGCAAAGAAGGCAGAACAACATCAGTCAAATGTGGATTTTTGTTAGCTTTAATTTTAATTACTACTAGAAGTATTAGTACACTCAGTAAGAGTAAGAATAGCAAAGAGCTAAAATGCAAATGTAGTGGAAGTGGAACTTGTTTATCCTTAATTTGTGCATCATTTCGGATGGATGCAGCATCAGTGACCTGCAGCAGATAGCAATGGGGATGTGAACAGTAGTAAGCTAACAGGAACAATGGCAAAACACAGGCCAATTTGTCAAAAACAAAACAGCATACTACTACTACCACCACAGCTCCACATGGGCACTCATCACAGGTACATGGATAAAGGCCAGAAAACAATAAACTCAAGCAGGCCTATATCCCTCCCTATATGGCCAGCAAAAGGAGGATGCCTGTTACACATCACAGCTTAATACAAAAAATAAAATCCCCATGGCTAAAAGGTTTGAAAGTTACACAACAACACAAACAACAAAGGCATTTACAGTTTACACCCAAACAGTTAACTACACCCCAAACACCACATTTGAAAATTCAATACATTGCCACCCATGCCCTAAATGATTTTAAATTCAACAGACAAAATGGAAACCGCTACATCAAGCATCCCCGCTGACTACCTCTGGGACTCTAGGCCTACTGGCAGAAAAAATCACAAGTTTGTAGGCCTGCGGCAAAAAAACTAAAGCACGATGGAAGGTCACACAAATTGGCCGCCCCCGCATGGCCTGGCCATCCCCAAAAACATGAAAAGAAAGAGAAGACAGACAATACGTTCCTATGGCAAAAGGACAATGCTTGGCTTCACAAAATGGCAGCCAAGCCGCCCACATGGTCAGGCCACCCTCAAACAACAAAGTACAGAGAGGACAGAAACAGTAAGTGGTCCATGCTCCAAAAACTACAAGCAAATGACAACCTGGGGAGTTTCTTTAGCAAAATGAACAGCATCTACATTTTCGGGAAGGTTTTAAGCAACTCGAGAGATATTGCTCGCGAGAATGCAAATTCGGCGTGTTTGGCAGCGTGAACTGTACAAAACGTCGTTACCGCGTACCCAAACACGCACATTGGGCACGCGAAGAAGACAAAAACTGTAAGGTCGCGTTGTAGCACTGTGCAAAGTTACCAAAACTACGCGAGCTGAATTCTAGGGTTACCTAGTGCGCAGAAAAAGCCATATTATTCAACACACACCCAAAACCTGCAATTCAACACCAAAAACACATTTTGCTAATCAATCCAAAGCCATCCATGACCTATGATGTTACACTTACAACTTAAACACCCCAAAATCAGTTGAACAACTTTCATGCACCCATGATAAGGACTCTAGTAGTACCCTTGGGCCTACTGGCAGAGTAGGCCACAAGCTTGGAGGTCTATGGCAAAAACACAGTGGCTACAAACACAAAATGGTCGCCACCACCTGGCCAAGCCACCCACAGAAAGTAAATGAACTCAAGCAGGCCTACACTAACTACATGAACTACTAGGGTTACCTAATTTTACTAAAAAAAAATTAATTCCGCTACAACAGAGTATGCAATTAAATCCAATGCCATCTATGATGGTTTACAGACAGACACCACAGAAAAATGGGTGGACCCTTGGGTACCTCTAGGCCTACTGGATGAAATTTCAAACACATACAACTTGGCCCCTCATGAAAGTACAGGCCTCCCTCAATAATAATATTTAAGAAAGATTGAGAAGCACAGAAAACTGTAGTTAAAAAAATCCAAACCAAACAAAGTTTTACAGTACACCAATTCTCAATTCTCAAACTTACTTGTAAAAGAAAAGTTCAAATCCAAAATTCCTCAATAAATCCAATGAAATGCTATGATGCAGCAGAGATACACAAAGAGTGATCCTTCCAGCTCCAAATCCAAATGAAAGTGAACACAACATGGACAAAGCACTGTGAGGAGCCTAGTGGACAGGAACAGGAAGTTGGAGACTCAGGGACACTTCCTTTCTCTTGGAAAAATGAATAGAAACAAAAAGAGGACTCCTAGCCCAAAGCAATACAGCCAAATCACAATCTGAGGGGTTAAATGAACATTTTTGAGAAGATTTTAACATGCTCGAGAGATATTCTGTGCCAGATTGCAGTTTCTGCGTCTTCGGAAACGCGATCTTACCACCATGGCGCTGCAAGGAGGATCGCGCGTCCTAATGACATGTTCGCGTGTCCGAATGACGTTATCGCGTTCTCACAGTCGCATGGGATTGTGCGGCCGGATTTCCACATCGAAGCGAACGCGACCGGGAAAGAAAAGCGAGAAAGCGAACGCAGAACCACGGTAAGTCATTACCGCGTACGCGAGAATGCTATTGAGCGCGCGAGGAAGAAAAACTACTACGCTGCGCTGTAGATTGCGAAGTAGTCGACAACTTCGCGCTTGCAGCGAAGTGCAAAGTTGCCGAAAATTCGCAAACTCCGCGAACGGAGCGTAGTTTTACACCCAGGTAGTGTCGCGCTTTTCAAACATCAAGCAGTCCCAAATCTCTCATGCCGTCATGTACAGCCTGTACTTCTTTTTTCTTTTTTCAGATACATAGGCACCCCCACTTCTATCCAGACCTTGATTTAACATCACGTTAAAATCTCCCCCACAAATTATGGCTGACGGCGGCAAAGTGTAGACTTTTGTTCCATAACACTTTAAAAAACTCAGAGTTATCTATATTCGGACCATAAATATTCACAATCGTGATGACGATACCACACAGCCTCCCCTGCACAAATATATACCTGCCAGCAGCTTCAACCTACTCAAAGCTACACTCAAAATGCTAATTTTTTTTGACCAACACCGTCACACCTCTGGCATACGAGGAGTACGTAGAGGCAAAACACGCCCCACCCATTTTTTCGCCACAGCAGATACTGCATGCCGATTAAAATGCGCTTCCTGAAGAAATGCTTTTTGAACATTGTGCCGATCCAAATACGCCAGCACCTGCCTCGTTTTCTTAGGGTTATTTAACCCCCTGACATTCCAGGTGATCCAAGTGATATTCCCTGCCCCCTCCATTATACGCAATAGGGAAACAGCACAAAAAGCATAACATCAAACTCTGTACTACCAGACAGTTGAGATAAAATTGGTACACTCCAATTGAGACAGATGCACAAAAAAACATCCCAACAGTAGCCACCCCTCACCCACCCCAGCATCATAACCATGTGTAACGGGGTGAGGCTGCGTGCTGCAGACGAATGGTGGGCACCTGGTACTGACCCGGTACAACCTCCTTCCTTACGGACAGAGTCATGGGGTACGGAGTACGACGAACATGAAGAAGAGGAACGCGGCTCCTTTAAGTGGGTTTACACGGAGGAGGAGGATCCTCCCATTGTACACGTCAGCGAGACCGGATTGGCTAAAACACAGGAAGTTATGTGGATGGGGTGTGACATCACCCCCGAAGAGACGGCGAGGAGTGAAGACGGAGAACCAGAGACCGGAGACTGCAAACCCGAAGGAAGAAGTGGAGAACCTGAAGAACAACTGGGAGCAAGCGGAGGAGTGTCCGAGGGGAAGCCAGGAGGCCAACGACCCTGTGAGCCGCCGTGCCACTCTCCCGGGGGAGGAGCGTGGCTTTCCCAGGTACGGCAGCGTATGGCAGCCTGGGTGGGAAGCAAGCGTGTAAAATAGTGTACAGATCCCCTGTTTGTATCCTGCGTTCCCCCCCTCTCGTTTCCATTTACCCCACGTTTTACCCTCACAGACTGTGTACTCCCCGACCACTTCACTGGTGTATGCTAGAGTTGCACGTTCACCGGTGACCCAGCGGACAACTGAACTAACGGCCCATTTTCTGTTGGTCTTCTCTTTCCCTGGGACACCGGAGCCAAGAGAGCAGCTTACAACCCAGCCCGTGACCAGACCTCGAGGGGCAGAGCTATACCCAGAATAAAAGAAGGAAGAACACCCGAACGCCAAAACGGATCCCAGTCAGTTCGCAAAAGAGAGACTAACATTCAGAACGAGGAGAACATTAATGTTAAAAACACAACGAGGAATACCAATAAAGCCCTCTTTAACCCCACGAGCTGGTGTCCTGCCTGTTCCTGCACCACAACCTGATACATCCACTACCCCTGGTCCACAAGCCCAGCCCACACCATGCCAAGGACAACCCGAAACCACTTAGATCCCCCATTCTCCCAACCCCACCAAAACAACACAAACCAAAAAACAGGAAACCAAAAATCCAAATCCCACCCTCCCACCGAGGTGCACAATCACACACACACCCCTCACATCTCCACTACATAACATCTTGGGGTGCTCCCACTTGAGGAACACCAGCGGCCCATTGAACCCCTCCAACAAGGGAGAGAGGGGCGGTCAAGGCTCAATTCCCAAAACACACCCCACCCCTCAAAAGAACAGGCACATATATGTGCAACTTAATCAGTCCGGACAGCTCACTGTAGAGACCATACATACTACCACACCACAAACAATGATCGTGGCTCCCATAGAACCAAGAACACGAGGTGCAGCAAAATATACCGAGCTTCCCCTATGCACAATGCAGCATTGTCACACACACAAAATCTAAGCAAGCAAAGCCCAAGATGGTGCAATTAAAGAAAAAACAGTGACATGCCCTTTAATGCGCCCTGGCAAATCACATGTAATCAAAGTGGGTAGAAAATCCTAGGCCATCCGCGGAATAAGTGACCAGAAAGTCTAGGACCAGTGGAGAAAAAGAATTATCGAAAAATAGTGTGTATATTAAAAAATATATATATATTTAATTAGACATAGATAAAAATCATATAGAGACTCGAACACATAAGTCAAACTATATGATACAGTAACATAGTGACATATAAATTTTTTTTTACAGAATTCAAAGACAATAAATAAAAAACAGATACATCATAGTAACGTTATAAATCACAACGAATTGCAGATGATTATACATTCAGAATTAAAAAATGACAATTGCAAGTATTACGAAATTAATTATAAGGACTCGACGCGCGTTTCGGCAGAGAAAAAAACGCCTTCCTCAGGAGTCAAAGGTGAAACTCTGAAAGAACATTATAGGAAGAGTATTATACATCACAATACAAATATTGTTTCACATATTTAATACATATTCCTAACAGCATAACTATTTATCTATTACACAAATCAGAATTCGAAAACACTTATTCCACCTAACAGGTCTAGACATGAAATTTGGTCACTTAATGTCATATGATAGACCGGTAAGTATACAATGTCAATGCAGTACTTAGCTAGACAGAGAATAGACGATCGACCAGTCATGTAGGGTTTATTACTTGTATAGGTCACGATTGGATATCATTAGTACACTTAAGAGTATTTCTCAGTAGATTTCTCAGTGTAGAAACTGATAAAAAATGACGTATTGAGATCTTACTTTGAAACATCATAATATAAATCAATAAACTTACATTTACAATGTTGTCTTTCATTCCATTAGTTTAAGGGAATCGATGATAACTTCTTATTTTTAAAAAAATACACAGGGCCACTTGATAAAGGCTAATACCTAATCAAAACAAAATATGTGATAATCATCAACATGGTTGAAAATGGATGAAGACACTTTGAACACAATGGGCCATCCAATGCATAACTAGATGCGGTCAAGATTGTCTATAATGGAGAGGATATAAGGATTTACAAGACTGGGTAGCATAACACTGGAAGTGATATAGTTATAAGGTCATTGAACTGCTTGTTAACGCTATTTTTTGACCTATTTCAACTAGTTCTTCGCATGCATATCTTAATATGCTATATAGAGAACCCAGATTACTCAAAGGAGGTTCAGTATTAATTGTACTAATATCAGCTGCCTGTCACTGTGGCTAGGAAGAGCATGAAAAAAAGAAGAAGAAACAACTCATCAAGGGAAAACTGTCGGTATATATATTGTTTAGAATCTAACATCAATAGGTCTCCATCTCCAGTGAGTAGACTAATAGTATTGAATTCAAAAGGAGGTTACCTAATATCTTCTCAGCGTGGATATTGGGGCCCACTGTATCGGGATATTTCACTTGGTATGAGTGTCCAAATATTTGCATGTAATCATTACTGCAAAGGAAAGTACAAGGGATGCAAACAAATCTAAGGTCACTTATAGTGCTTAATAAATCGCGTTAAAGAACATTCACTAAAGTGCAGCTTCATGAAGGGTTTATGCAAGTATTATTAAATCTTAAAGGACATGGAGTGTACCTTAGAGCATATAGCTGATAATTCTTCAATCGCAATTCATTTTAATTCATTGGTGTAAAAACGGGTCGGAATGCCGAGGGCACTGAAAAGGCTGAAAGAATCGAAAGACATCGAGTGTATAGAAGCAAGCTAACCATAGCTCTGTGTATACTAGCGCGCAGAGAATACATGACACGGCAGGGGATGTTACAGACAAGAAATACTACATAATGTAAGCAAGCTACGAGTGGATTTACGGACGTCACTACACAAATGAATGATATGACGACCGGAACTACAGATGCATATTTGGGCGTTATTACCTTCAAGGGAGCAAGTAGATGCCGACAGCAAGGTGGTGCTGTTCCACTAATTAAAATAGTTGAAAATAATAGCCGGACATAGAATGGAGCTGTTCCAAGTATTCGATAGTAGCTGAAAATAATGATAAAGTGAACAGAGATTCAGCGGATGCCCACACATAACATTCATGTGTGATTGTTAACGACTACGAGGGGTATTCTCTTACCTGTGTACGAAAAACGTCTCGTGGATTGCAAGATGGTGCAGTTCCAAAGGCTACAGAGTAGCAATTCAGCCTCGCCGGTCAAAAGGAGTAAACGCCATAGTGGTGACAGCTCTTTTAAAGCTGATAGATGGCGCGAAAAAGTTACTTCTGATGGATTTGTTAGGGAAAGTGAAAACGGGCTATAGTTACAATGATCTTACGACGGGAAACACCATTACAAGATGGCGCTAGAAACGATGGATAACAGCGCACAATATCTATTATAATTAAAAAACTCCACAAAGTTGGGGTAAGTGTTTTACATGAAAGGAAGACATTCTAAATAATGCACATGGCTCACTAATATACCGATCTAAGAAGGAGAATGAATACTAAAGGAACAAGAATTGTATGGCTACCAAGTACCAAGAATATTGCTAATAAGATTGAACGTAAGTGTATTATAATAGTAAGGAGTCATAATATTCTTGTGTGGGGTAGAGCCAGATACATTAGTGCTTGACACATAGACATTAGTACAATGTCTCTAAAAACGGATCCATTAGTAAATTAATGTCGGTTCAGAAAATTAATAGAGAACGCATAAACAGGAACTATAAATCCAAAACTAAACAGAGTTAAATAATGGCATTTTCCCATGGGATCTCGGCATTTAATCCTTTTTTAAAAGTTCCCAGAGAGAAAATCCAAAAGACTTCTCTTTTCTTTCTAACTTTTTCGCCGCCTTTGCTATCTGGGAGTCTGATTTTTTCTAAAATGCACCATTTGAAATCCTCCGGGCCATGTTGGTTCTCCATAAAGTGTTTGACCAAGGGTGCCAAACTCTTGTTGGTGCGGATGGCTGAACGGTGTTCTGTGAGTCTGGTCTGTATTGGTCTAGAGGTCTCGCCAACATACCCGAGTTGGCAGGGGCAAAGGATCAGATATACACAGTTAGCTGTTTTACAGTTCCACATATCGGTGGCATTGAAGTGACAACCATTGTGTTCAAAGGACTCCCCTGATATAATATTATTACATGATTTACAGGAAGAGCATCTGACAGTTCCTTTCACTGGGAAGTTGTTATCGATTGACCTTTGGACAAATTCTGAGCCAACATCTTTAGAAGTGAAACGGGAGTGCACAATAAGATCTTTAAGATTCTTATTCCTTTTATGTGCAAACATAGGTTTTTCCAGTTTGCAGTTAGTTGGATTAGAATTTAGAATGTGCCAGTTGGAGTTCACAATGTGGCGGACAGTATTATCTAAGGTAGAATGTTTGGTAATACAGACCAATTTTTTGTTCTCTAAGGGTGGCTTTGATTTAAGTAGTGAGTCTCGGTCGTAGTATCTTGCTCGTTTGTATGAGTCTCTGACTAATCTGTGTGGGTAGCCTCTACTAAGAAATTTTTGGCGCATGATGTTCGCTTGAAAATCATAGTCCGCTAAGTTAGAGCAGTTCCTTCTGACTCGAAGGAACTGAGAGAAAGGAATACTTTCTCTTTGGCATCGGGGATGAAAGCTTTTGAAATGTAAGAGGGTATTCCTCGCGGTGGGCTTAACAAAAAGATCCACAGCTAATTTGTTGTTCTGATTTTTGATGATTATATCCAAAAATTCGACTTGGTTATTATTAAACTGGGCTGTGAATTTTAGGTTTTCGTCTACTAGATTGATCCACTCTAGAAACTCGCAAAGCGAGTCTTTCCCATTGGTCCAGATAAAGAAGATGTCATCGATATATCTGGACCAATGGGAAATGGACTCGAAGAAAGGGGCTATTTCGTTGTGGATAGCTTTAGTTTCAAAGGCTGCCATGTATATGTTGGCAATCGATGGGGCAACTGAAGCCCCCATACTCACGCCCTTGATTTGGCGATAGAGCGCATTACCAAATTCTACAATGTTTTCTGACAGTACAATATATAGAAGTTCCAAGAGAAAATCTTTGGGACATGGAATGTCGAAATTGTCAATAAACCACCTAGTGGCTGACAAAGCCTCCTGTTGGGGGATGTTGCTATACAATGCTTCGATGTCCATAGTGACTAGCAGGTCTGTGCATGGGTCAAAGGGTATGTTTTCTATTTTGGATATCATGGAGCCTGTGTCCTTGATATATGAAGTGATTTTTGGTATGTGAGGACGTAAAAATGAGTCAACAAATTTGGAAAGGGGTTCGGTGTTCGTACCTATCGTGGATACGATGGGTCTATATGGCGGGTCTATGATGTTTTTATGAATTTTCGGCATGCCATAAATGCATGCTGTTTTATGTTGGTGATGATTCAAAAATTAAAATTCTTTTTGACTAATGTCGCCCGCAGTTAGTGCTGTAGTGGTAAGATTGCGGATTTTTTTGGTGATGGAAATAAGAGGGTTACTTCTTATTGGAGCGTAAGTGGTGGTATCTGAAAGCATAGTCTTCATTTTAAGTTCATAGCTGTTGGTATCTATCAGGACGATGCCACCACCTTTGTCACAGCTTTTAATGACTAGAGTGTTGTCCTGTCTCAAGTTTTTAAGTGAGACTGATTCCTCTCTACTAAGATTGTAGACAGGTTTTGGAATAAAGCGGAGAGCTCTCTCGAGTTGTTGTAGAACAACCAACTCAAAAGTGGCGACCTCAGGGCCTAATTGGTCTAATGAGGGGTTGAAGGTGGATGGCAGGGATAGTTGTCTGGTATCCTGAGTTGACTCATTGTTATCTGTTTGTGAGGAGAAGAAATTTTTGAGTCTGATTTTGCGAAAAAATGAAATAATGTCTTTCTGAAATTCAAAGATATTGAGATGGGAGTGGGGGACAAAGGAAAGACCCTTAGATAGAAGAGATTCAGTGTTGGAGTCTATATTTTTTGAGGACAGATTAAAGATCGGGATTACATCCCCTGTCCCCAGTATTGACGATTGCGTGTCTCGCGAATGAATTGGGGTTCCTGAGGTTGATGTTGTTGGTGTGAATGTTGGTGTTGATGTGGATGCTGTTGTTGGTGGTGGGCCTGTTGGAAGTTGCCTCTGGTCTGATTCTGGAAATGGACTCTGGGTCGCCCTCGTCGTGGGCCCCTGTTGGATAAAAAAGCCTGTTTAGGGCGAGGTCCATTATATTGGTTGAAGTTATTTTCTGGATCATAATAATTAGTAGGTCCTTCATTCTCTGAGTCCGAGGAATCAGTGAAATTATTCACTCTTTGAGGTGTTGGTCTCATATCATCCACATAGTGATTCTGTTTGTAAAAGTCTTGCCTCAGGTAGGGATAAGTTCCTTCTAAAGTGTAGAAGCGTTTATCCTTAGTTAGCTTGTCATTCTTGCGTTTATTTAGGTAGGCACTAAATGACTCCAACTCCTTGTTAGCTTCTTCAATTTTCTTTATGGCGTCATCTATACTACCTGAGGCTTTAAGCTTAGTTTCTAGGACCTCAATTTCTTTTTTGATGTCTACAGCTAGTTCTTTGGCTGTCTCGATAATAAGGATCATAAGGTCCCTTGAACATCTATTCGCGATGAGACTCCATTTTTCTAAAAAGGGCCTATGATTCACAAAGAGTCCCGGTATGTTACGGACTTTCAGACCCATGGGGATCATGCCGTTTTTAAGATACGCCAGCATAAATTCCCCATGTGCTTCCATGCGGGTCAGTTTCTTTTTTAGTTCAATAAGTTTACGGCTATCCTCATTGTTTGATATATTGGATGCGCCTCCATTAGTGGAGGTGATGCTTGTTCCAACTAATGAGGCAAACACTTCATCTGAAAAGCCGAATGTTGGTAGTTGGGCCATGATGTATTTAAGACAGATTGGTTTAGTATATCCAAAATTAGACAGAAAACGAGGGCATAAGTACTGACAATTGTTGATATAACTTGTAATGATACAAAAAAGTGAACGGCCCTACACAGACAGGCTGTGGGTAAACAATTGAGAGAAAACAAGGACCCCCTGGGTATCAGTAATACACAGACTCCTAGGGCAGGGTAATAACCAAAGTGGGTAGAAAATCCTAGGCCATCCGCGGAATAAGTGACCAGAAAGTCTAGGACCAGTGGAGAAAAAGAATTATCGAAAAATAGTGTGTATATTAAAAAATATATATATTTAATTAGACATAGATAAAAATCATATAGAGACTCGAACACATAAGTCAAACTATATGATACAGTAACATAGTGACATATAATTTTTTTTACAGAATTCAAAGACAATAAATAAAAAACAGATACATCATAGTAACGTTATAAATCACTACGAATTGCAGATGATTATACATTCAGAATTAAAAAATGACAATTGCAAGTATTACGAAATTAATTATAAGGACTCGACGCGCGTTTCGGCAGAGAAAAAAACGCCTTCCTCAGGAGTCAAAGGTGAAACTCTGAAAGAACATTATAGGAAGAGTATTATACATCACAATACAAATATTGTTTCACATAATTAATTCATATTCCTAACAGCATAACTATTTATCTATTACACAAATCAGAATTCGAAAACACTTATTCCACCTAACAGGTCTAGACATGAAATTTGGTCACTTAATGTCATATGATAGACCGGTAAATATACAATGTCAATGCAGTACTTAGCTAGACAGAGAATAGACGATCGACCAGTCATGTAGGGTTTATTACTTGTATAGGTCACGATTGGATATCATTAGTACACTTAAGAGTATTTCTCAGTAGATTTCTCAGTGTAGAAACTGATAAAAAATGACGTATTGAGATCTTACTTTGAAACTTCATCATATAAATCAATAAACTTACATTTACAATGTTGTCTTTCATTCCATTAGTTTAAGGGAATCGATGATAACTTCTTATTTTTTAAAAAATACACAGGGCCACTTGATAAAGGCTAATACCTAATCAAAACAAAATATGTGATAATCATCAACATGGTTGAAAATGGATGAAGACACTTTGAACACAATGGGCCATCCAATGCATAACTAGATGCGGTCAAGATTGTCTATAATGGAGAGGATATAAGGATTTACAAGACTGGGTAGCATAACACTGGAAGTGATATAGTTATAAGGTCATTGAACTGCTTGTTACCGCTATTTTTTGACCTATTTCAACTACAAAGGAGGTTCAGTATTAATTGTACTAATATCAGCTGCCTGTCACTGTGGCTAGGAAGAGCATGAAAAAAAGAAGAAGAAACAACTCATCAAGGGAAAACTGTCGGTATATATATTGTTTAGAATCTAACATCAATAGGTCTCCATCTCCAGTGAGTAGACTAATAGTATTGAATTCAAAAGGAGGTTACCTAATATCTTCTCAGCGTGGATATTGGGGCCCACTGTATCGGGATATTTCACTTGGTATGAGTGTCCAAATATTTGCATGTAATCATTACTGCAAAGGAAAGTACAAGGGATGCAAACAAATCTAAGGTCACTTATAGTGCTTAATAAATCGCGTTAAAGAACATTCACTAAAGTGCAGCTTCATGAAGGGTTTATGCAAGTATTATTAAATCTTAAAGGACATGGAGTGTACCTTAGAGCATATAGCTGATAATTCTTCAATCGCAATTCATTTTAATTCATTGGTGTAAAAACGGGTCGGAATGCCGAGGGCACTGAAAAGGCTGAAAGAATCGAAAGACATCGAGTGTTTAGAAGCAAGCTAACCATAGCTCTGTGTATACTAGCGCGCAGAGAATACATGACACGGCAGGGGATGTTACAGACAAGAAATACTACATAATGTAAGCAAGCTACGAGTGGATTTACGGACGTCACTACACAAATGAATGATATGACGACCGGAACTACAGATGCATATTTGGGCGTTATTACCTTCAAGGGAGCAAGTAGATGCCGACAGCAAGGTGGTGCTGTTCCACTAATTAAAATAGTTGAAAATAATAGCCGGACATAGAATGGAGCTGTTCCAAGTATTCGATAGTAGCTGAAAATAATGATAAAGTGAACAGAGATTCAGCGGATGCCAACACATAACATTTATGTGTGATTGTTAACGACTACGAGGGGTATTCTCTTACCTGTGTACGAAAAACGTCTCGTGGATTGCAAGATGGTGCAGTTCCAAGGGCTACAGAGTAGCAATTCAGCCTCGCCGGTCAAAAGGAGTAAACGCCATAGTGGTGACAGCTCTTTTAAAGCTGATAGATGGCGCGAAAAAGTTACTTCCGTTGGATTCGTTAGGGAAAGTGAAAACGGGCTATAGTTACAATGATCTTACGACGGGAAACACCATTACAAGATGGCGCTAGAAACGATGGATAACAGCGCACAATATCTATTATAATTAAAAAACTCCACAAAGTTGGGGTAAGTGTTTTACATGAAAGGAAGACATTCTAAATAATGCACATGGCTCACTAATATACCGATCTAAGAAAGAGAATGAATACTAAAGGAACAAGAATTGTATGGCTACCAAGTACCAAGAATATTGCTAATAAGATTGAACGTAAGTGTATTATAATAGTAAGGAGTCATAATATTCTTGTGTGGGGTAGAGCCAGATACATTAGTGCTTAACACATAGACATTAGTACAATGTCTCTAAAAACGGATCCATTAGTAAATTAATGTCGGTTCAGAAAATTAATAGAGAACGCATAAACAGGAACTATAAATCCAAAACTAAACAGGGTTAAATAATGGCATTTTCCCATGGGATCTCGGCATTTAATCCTTTTTTAAAAGTTCCCAGAGAGAAAATCCAAAAGACTTCTCTTTTCTTTCTAACTTTTTCGCCGCCTTTGCTATCTGGGAGTCTGATTTTTTCTAAAATGCACCATTTGAAATCCTCCGGGCCATGTTGGTTCTCCATAAAGTGTTTGACCAAGGGTGCCAAACTCTTGTTGGTGCGGATGGCTGAACGGTGTTCTGTGAGTCTGGTCTGTATTGGTCTAGAGGTCTCGCCAACATACCCGAGTTGGCAGGGGCAAAGGATCAGATATACACTGTTAGCTGTTTTACAGTTCCACATATCGGAGGCATTGAAGTGACAACCATTGTGTTCAAAGGACTCCCCTGATATAATATTATTACATGATTTACAGGAAGAGCATCTGACAGTTCCTTTCACTGGGAAGTTGTTATCGATTGACCTTTGGACAAATTCTGAGCCAACATCTTTAGAAGTGAAACGGGAGTGCACAATAAGATCTTTAAGATTCTTATTCCTTTTATGTGCAAACATAGGCTTTTCCAGTTTGCAGTTAGTTGGATTAGAATTTAGAATGTGCCAGTTGGAGTTCACAATGTGGCGGACAGTATTATCTAAGGTAGAATGTTTGGTAATACAGACCAATTTTTTGTTCTCTAAGGGTGGCTTTGATTTAAGTAGTGAGTCTCGGTCGTAGTATCTTGCTCGTTTGTATGAGTCTCTGACTAATCTGTGTGGGTAGCCTCTACTAAGAAATTTTTGGTGCATGATGTTCGCTTGAAAATCATAGTCCGCTAAGTTAGAGCAGTTCCTTCTGACTCGAAGGAACTGAGAGAAAGGAATACTTTCTCTTTGGCATCGGGGATGAAAGCTTTTGAAATGTAAGAGGGTATTCCTCGCGGTGGGCTTAACAAAAAGATCCACAGCTAATTTGTTGTTCTGATTTTTGATGATTATATCCAAAAATTCGACTTGGTTATTATTAAACTGGGCTGTGAATTTTAGGTTTTCATCTACTAGATTGATCCACTCTAGAAACTCGCAAAGCGAGTCTTTCCCATTGGTCCAGATAAAGAAGATGTCATCGATATATCTGGACCAATGGGAAATGGACTCGAAGAAAGGGGCTATTTCGTTGTGGATAGCTTTAGTTTCAACGGCTGCCATGTATATGTTGGCAATCGATGGGGCAACTGAAGCCCCCATACTCACGCCCTTGATTTGGCGATAGAGCGCATTACCAAATTCTACAATGTTTTCTGACAGTACAATATATAGAAGTTCCAAGAGAAAATCTTTGGGACATGGAATGTCGAAATTGTCAATAAACCACCTAGTGGCTGACAAAGCCTCCTGTTGGGGGATGTTGCTATACAATGCTTCGATGTCCATAGTGACTAGCAGGTCTGTGCATGGGTCAAAGGGTATGTTTTCTATTTTGGATATCATGGAGCCTGTGTCCTTGATATATGAAGTGATTTTTGGTATGTGAGGACGTAAAAATGAGTCAACAAATTTGGAAAGGGGTTCGGTGTTCGTACCTATCGTGGATACGATGGGTCTATATGGCGGGTCTATGATGTTTTTATGAATTTTAGGCATGCCATAAATGCATGCTGTTTTATGTTGGTGATGATTCAAAAATTCAAATTCTTTTTGACTAATGTCGCCCGCAGTTAGTGCTGTAGTGGTAAGATTGCGGATTTTTTTGGTGATGGAAATAAGAGGGTTACTTCTTATTGGAGCGTAAGTGGTGGTATCTGAAAGCATAGTCTTCATTTTAAGTTCATAGCTGTTGGTATCTATCAGGACGATGCCACCACCTTTGTCACAGCTTTTAATGACTAGAGTGTTGTCCTGTCTCTAGTTTTTAAGTGAGACTGATTCCTCTCTACTAAGATTGTAGACAGGTTTTGGAATAAAGCGGAGAGCTCTCTCGAGTTGTTGTAGTATAGATGACGCCATAAAGAAAATTGAAGAAGCTAACAAGGAGTTGGAGTCATTCAGTGCCTACCTAAATAAACGCAAGAATGACAAGCTAACTAAGGATAAACGCTTCTACACTGTAGAAGGAACTTATCCCTACCTGAGGCAAGACTATTACAAACAGAATCACTATGTGGATGATATGAGACCAACACCTCAAAGAGTGAATAATTTCACTGATTCCTCGGACTCAGAGAATGAAGGACCTACTAATTATTATGATCCAGAAAATAACTTCAACCAATATAATGGTCCTCGCCCTAAACAGGCTTTTTTATCCAACAGGGGCCCACGACGAGGGCGACCCAGAGTCCATTTCCAGAATCAGACCAGAGGCAACTTCAGACAGGCCCACCACCAACAACAACATCCACATCAACACCAACATTCACACCAACAACATCAACCTCAGGAACCCCAATTCATTTGCGAGACACGCAATCGTCAATACTGGGGACAGGGGATGTAATCCCGATCTTTAATCTGTCCTCAAACAATATAGACTCCAACACTGAATCTCTTCTATCTAAGGGTCTTTCCTTTGTCCCCCACTCCCATCTCAATATCTTTGAATTTCAGAAAGACATTATTTCATTTTTTCGCAAAATCAGACTCAAAAAATTCTTCTCCTCACAAACAGATAACAATGAGTCAACTCAAGATACCAGACAACTATCCCTGCCATCCACCTTCAACCCCTCATTAGACCAATTAGGCCCTGAGGTCGCCACTTTTGAGTTGGTTGTTCTACAACAACTCGAGAGAGCTCTCCGCTTTATTCCAAAACCTGTCTACAATCTTAGTAGAGAGGAATCAGTCTCACTTAAAAACTTGAGACAGGACAACACTCTAGTCATTAAAAGCTGTGACAAAGGTGGTGGCATCGTCCTGATAGATACCAACAGCTATGAACTTAAAATGAAGACTATGCTTTCAGATACCACCACTTACGCTCCAATAAGAAGTAACCCTCTTATTTCCATCACCAAAAAAATCCGCAATCTTACCACTACAGCACTAACTGCGGGCGACATTAGTCAAAAAGAATTTGAATTTTTGAATCATCACCAACATAAAACAGCATGCATTTATGGCATGCCGAAAATTCATAAAAACATCATAGACCCGCCATATAGACCCATCGTATCCACGATAGGTACGAACACCGAACCCCTTTCCAAATTTGTTGACTCATTTTTACGTACTCACATACCAAAAATCACTTCATATATCAAGGACACAGGCTCCATGGTATCCAAAATAGAAAACATACCCTTTGACCCATGCACAGACCTGCTAGTCACTATGGACATCGAAGCATTGTATAGCAACATCCCCCAACAGGAGGCTTTGTCAGCCACTAGGTGGTTTATTGACAATTTCGACATTCCATGTCCCAAAGATTTTCTCTTGGAACTTCTATATATTGTACTGTCAGAAAACATTGTAGAATTTGGTAATGCGCTCTATCGCCAAATCAAGGGCGTGAGTATGGGGGCTTCAGTTGCCCCATCGATTGCCAACATATACATGGCAGCCTTTGAAACTAAAGCTATCCACAACGAAATAGCCCCTTTCTTCGAGTCCATTTCCCATTGGTCCAGATATATCGATGACATCTTCTTTATCTGGACCAATGGGAAAGACTCGCTTTGCGAGTTTCTAGAGTGGATCAATCTAGTAGACGAAAACCTAAAATTCACAGCCCAGTTTAATAATAACCAAGTCGAATTTTTGGATATAATCATCAAAAATCAGAACAACAAATTAGCTGTGGATCTTTTTGTTAAGCCCACCGCGAGGAATACCCTCTTACATTTCAAAAGCTTTCATCCCCGATGCCAAAGAGAAAGTATTCCTTTCTCTCAGTTCCTTCGAGTCAGAAGGAACTGCTCTAACTTAGCGGACTATGATTTTCAAGCGAACATCATGCGCCAAAAATTTCTTAGTAGAGGCTACCCACACAGATTAGTCAGAGACTCATACAAACGAGCAAGATACTATGACCAAGACTCACTACTTAAATCAAAGCCACCCTTAGAGAACAAAAAATTGGTCTGTATTACCAAACATTCTACCTTAGATAATACTGTCCGCCACATTGTGAACTCCAACTGGCACATTCTAAATTCTAATCCAACTAACTGCAAACTGGAAAAACCTATGTTTGCACATAAAAGGAATAAGAATCTTAAAGATCTTATTGTGCACTCCCGTTTCACTTCTAAAGATGTTGGCTCAGAATTTGTCCAAAGGTCAATCGATAACAACTTCCCAGTGAAAGGAAATGTCAGATGCTCTTCCTGTCAATCATGTAATACTATTATATCAGGGGAGTCCTTTGAACACAATGGTTGTCACTTCAATGCCACCGATATGTGGAACTGTAAAACAGCTAACTGTGTATATCTGATCCTTTGCCCCTGCCAACTCGGGTATGTTGGCGAGACCTCTAGACCAATACAGACCAGACTCACAGAACACCGTTCAGCCATCCGCACCAACAAGAGTTTGGCACCCTTGGTCAAACACTTTATGGAGAACCAACATGGCCCGGAGGATTTCAAATGGTGCATTTTAGAAAAAATCAGACTCCCAGATAGCAAAGGCGGCGAAAAAGTTAGAAAGAAAAGAGAAGTCTTTTGGATTTTCTCTCTGGGAACTTTTAAAAAAGGATTAAATGCCGAGATCCCATGGGAAAATGCCATTATTTAACCCTGTTTAGTTTTGGATTTATAGTTCCTGTTTATGCGTTCTCTATTAATTTTCTGAACCGACATTAATTTACTAATGGATCCGTTTTTAGAGACATTGTACTAATGTCTATGTGTCAAGCACTAATGTATCTGGCTCTACCCCACACAAGAATATTATGACTCCTTACTATTATAATACACTTACGTTCAATCTTATTAGCAATATTCTTGGTACTTGGTAGCCATACAATTCTTGTTCCTTTAGTATTCATTCTCTTTCTTAGATCGGTATATTAGTGAGCCATGTGCATTATTTAGAATGTCTTCCTTTCATGTAAAACACTTACCCCAACTTTGTGGAGTTTTTTAATTATAATAGATATTGTGCGCTGTTATCCATCGTTTCTAGCGCCATCTTGGAATGCTGTTTCCCATCGTAAGATCATTGTAACTATAGCCCGTTTTCACTTTCCCTAACGAATCCATCGGAAGTAACTTTTTCGCGCCATCTATCAGCTTTAAAAGAGCTGTCACCACTATGGCGTTTACTCCTTTTGACCGGCGAGGCTGAATTGCTACTCTGTAGCCCTTGGAACTGCACCATCTTGCAATCCACGAGACGTTTTTCGTACACAGGTAAGAGAATACCCCTTGTAGTCGTTAACAATCACACATAAATGTTATGTGTGGGCATCCGCTGATTCTCTGTTCACTTTATCATTATTTTCAGCTACTATCGAATACTTGGAACAGCTCCATTCTATGTCCGGCTATTATTTTCAACTATTTTAATTAGTGGAACAGCACCACCTTGCTGTCGGCATCTACTTGCTCCCTTGAAGGTAATAACGCCCAAATATGCATCTGTAGTTCCGGTCGTCATATCATTCATTTGTGTAGTGACGTCCGTAAATCCACTCGTAGCTTGCTTACATTATGTAGTATTTCTTGTCTGTAAAATCCCCTGCCGTGTCATGTATTCTCTGCGCGCTAGTATACACAGAGCTATGGTTAGCTTGCTTCTAAACACTCGATGTCTTTCGATTCTTTCAGCCTTTTCAGTGCCCTCGGCATTCCGACCCGTTTTTACACAAATGAATTAAAATGAATTGCGATTGAAGAATTATCAGCTATATGCTCTAAGGTACACTCCATGTCCTTTAAGATTTAATAATACTTGCATAAACCCTTCATGAAGCTGCACTTTAGTGAATGTTCTTTAACGCGATTTATTAAGCACTATAAGTGACCTTAGATTTGTTTGCATCCGTTGTACTTTCCTTTGCAGTAATGATTACATGCAAATATTTGGACACTCATACCAAGTGAAATATCCCGATACAGTGGGCCCCAATATCCACGCTGAGAAGATATTAGGTAACCTCCTTTTGAATTCAATACTATTAGTCTACTCACTGGAGATGGAGACCTATTGATGTTAGATTCTAAACAATATATATACCGACAGTTTTCCCTTGATGAGTTGTTTCTTCTTCTTTTTTTCATGCTCTTCCTAGCCACAGTGACAGGCAGCTGATATTAGTACAATTAATACTGAACCTCCTTTGAGTAATCTGGGTTCTCTATATAGCATATTAAGATATGCATGCGAAGAACTAGTTGAAATAGGTCAAAAAATAGCGGTAACAAGCAGTTCAATGACCTTATAACTATATCACTTCCAGTGTTATGCTACCCAGTCTTGTAAATCCTTATATCCTCTCCATTATAGACAATCCTGACCGCATCTAGTTATGCATTGGATGGCCCATTGTGTTCAAAGTGTCTTCATCCATTTTCAACCATGTTGATGATTATCACATATTTTGTTTTGATTAGGTATTAGCCTTTATCAAGTGGCCCTGTGTATTTTTTTAAAAATAAGAAGTTATCATCGATTCCCTTAAAGGAATGGAATGAAAGACAACATTGTAAATGTAAGTTTATTGATTTATATTATGATGTTTCAAAGTAAGATCTCAATACGTCATTTTTTATCAGTTTCTACACTGAGAAATCTACTGAGAAATACTCTTAAGTGTACTAATGATATCCAATCGTGACCTATACAAGTAATAATCCCTACATGACTGGTCGATCGTCTATTCTCTGTCTAGCTAAGTACTGCATTGACATTGTATACTTACCGGTCTATCATATGACATTAAGTGACCAAATTTCATGTCTAGACCTGTTAGGTGGAATAAGTGTTTCCGAATTCTGATTTGTGTAATAGATAAATAGTTATGCTGTTAGGAATATGTATTAATTATGTGAAACAATATTTGTATTGTGATGTATAATACTCTTCCTATAATGTTCTTTCAGAGTTTCACCTTTGACTCCTGAGGAAGGCGTTTTTTCTCTGCCGAAACGCGCGTCGAGTCCTTATAATTAATTTCGTAATACTTGCAATTGTCATTTTTTAATTCTGAATGTATAATCATCTGCAATTCGTTGTGATTTATAACGTTACTATGATGTATCTGTTTTTTATTTATTGTCTTTGAATTCTGTAAAAAAAAAATTATATGTCACTATGTTACTGTATCATATAGTTTGACTTATGTGTTCGAGTCTCTATATGATTATAATCTATGTCTAATTAAATATATATATTTTTTAATATACACACTATTTTTCGATAATTCTTTTTCTCCACTGGTCCTGGACTTTCTGGTCACTTATTCCGCGGATGGCCTAGGATTTTCTACCCACTTTGGTTATTACCCTGCCCTAGGAGTCTGTGTATTACTGATGCCCAGGGGGTCCTTGTTTTCTCTCAATAATAAATCACATGTAATCACACTTCAGCAATAAACATACAGCCCCGCAATGCAGAGCACCAGAGCAGTACCAAAAGGGGAAAAGGGTTATGCAGGAGAATGCAGAGGCCAACAGTCTCCAGGTCATAACACATTTAAAGTAGAAAAATGATAAACCAGTGTCCCATAAAGTCATCAGTCTTCACCATCCGCCTCATTCCCCCCTCCTTAGCCTTCTCCTGACTTTCCAGCTATTTAACAAACTGTAAGGCATCTTTAGGCGTAGATAAGAACCTCGGCTTGCTTCCATGATGAATTCGCAACTTCGCTGGGTAGAGCATTGCATATAGGATTTGCAACGCTTGAAGCCTTTTCTTTACCGGCTGATACTCCCTCCGGGCCTGCTGCACGGCTGCAGTAAAATCAGGATAAATCGCAATCTCCATCCCTTGATACTGAGCTTTATCCACCTCACGCGCCAGCTGAAGAGCCGTGTCCCTGTCTCGGTAATTAACGAGCCGGGCGATGATGGGCCTAGGAGGAGCACCCGGGACAGGTTGTGGCGCAAGGGAGCGGTGCACTCTTTCCACCACCATAAGCGCGGAGATGTGTTCCGCCACAAACATGGACTTAACCATCTCCTCCACGTACAGCTCCATCTTTCCCACATTGGTCGTCACCGCCACCCCCGTGATGCGCAGATTATTGTGGCGCGATCTGGCCTCCAAGTCCTCATTCTTGGTTTGTATTACGACAAGCAGCTTATCCATTTGTGCACATGAAGTGGAGACTGCCTCAACCCTGTCCTCCGCCGTAGATATACGCTGTTCCGCCTCTGTCAAGCGAGCACCATGCTTATCCAACTTGGACGCCATTGTATCCATGCGAAGGTTCAGATTATCTATTTTCCCCTCGATTGTTCTCAAGCTCTGTTGCATGGCCAGCATCATACCCTCCAACTTGCTGCAGCCGCTAGCCTCCATGTCCTGTTAGGCATCTGACTCCGCCGGGGCAGTGGATTTCTTCTGCCTCTTGGTGTCAAAGGACAGTTTGGATTGCAACTGCCTGTCCGTTTTCCCCATGACAGCCGCCCCCTCTCGCCTGTCACGAAGCCCACCAATGCAGCACTCTAGCCCAGCAAGGACCCACACCCAAAGACCACCCTTCAGTCACAGGTAGAGTCCAGCTAGGGCCAAGAAGGATAGTTACAGCGCAAGTACAACAGCAGGGCACCAGAAGCCAAAGCAGGCCCCCAAGCTCCACAAAGCGCCTCCAGGGCAGATGCAGACTGCAGGTATCTCTAGCACACCGCTGCACCCAGGAAGTCAGACCACCGTGCCACCGCAATCCAGAGGCTGGGCACTGTCAAAATATGCAAGTGCTCCACACTAGATCACCAGGCTCCGCTGCAGTGCACACAACCCCTTGTGTATTAGCCCACATCTGGCATATATGGCACCTGGACAGTTTCAGCTCCTCCGTAGTGCATCTCAGGACAGGCAACTTCAGTGGGGTCGAGAGATTAGGCTGTGAGAGGAGCGCCAGCTCGATTTCCACTCCAGCCGTGCAGTTACACCAGCCGGCCGCTGGCAAGGACCCGCGATGGCAGGTACAAAATGGCGGCGCGCCCCAGTGCTGGAATCCAGCCAAATGTCCGTAGCATCGTTGCCCAGCCGGGGGAAGGTCACAGGAGTCTCAGCAGGCTACCCCACAGCGTGCCGCAGTATCCACCTCTCCCGCCGACAAGCCGCGCCAGCACCCCAGCGAGCGAGGATTTGCCTGAGCCAGTGCAGCAACGCCAGGCCCCACTCCGTGGCCTACCTTCCCACTGGGCCTCACGTAGGGAGCGGCCCCCCGGCGCCTACCTCGCACCCACCGCTGCCACCAGTCACAGGAGCCGCAGTCTTCTGCACCAGCCGCAATCACCGGGCGCCAGCATACAGCGACGGCACCCCACCAGCAGCACGGGCAGCAATAAAGAGCCCCAAGGGAGCCCAGCAGGCTAGCAGGATTGAATTACTTCTGCAGCTCCCTGCCACAGCAGTCGGTCAACTGCCACCACACGGTCAGGCCGCAGATTCTCAGATGCCGCGCTCCTCCAGATAAGCGCGTCCAGACTTCAAAAAGCATTCAACAGACTGCCAGCGACATGAGTTGTACAAAGCCTGCCCTTAGAGGTGTGGATGGCACGTCAATAGCAGGATTATTGAGGATATTAGCCCCGACCATCAGAGCTGCACTAAGGTGCAGCCATCTTGCTTTGGGCTCGCTAGCGCCCCCGTCAAACAAATATTTAGATATTTCTTCTTCTCCAAAGAAGGCACCAGGTATACAATAGGACCCTCAGACCCACTCTTCAGTTTACTTTCTGAACCTGCAGAAGGACTCTCAGACAACTGCCTTGTGCTGTGACCTGCTGTGTTCTTCAGAACACTACTTTACTGCACATAGAAGGACTGCTCTACTGCCTGGAGCCTGCCTTGAACCCCCAGAGGTTTTCCCTGCTGCTTAAGACCTTTCCCACTTCTAAACACAGGACTACCTGAGTTTCTCCAAGGGCTTGTTGACTGGCCTGCTGATTAGAGCCTCAGAGCCAGGAAATGCTCTGACTATCTTTTACCCATACCTGTACCCAGACTGACTGAGTCCTGACCATCCAAGTAGTGCCTATCTAGTTCTGAACACTACGGGGGTTCATTCAATTCCTGTACCTTGCCTGCGTACCTGTCAAAGCTTCTTTTTTCGCCTGCTGAGCTCCGCTGTACCGAGGGAGGACAAGTGCTGGTGTCCCGCTCTCCCCTCGCCGCTGTATGTCATCAACAGCCTCCGAGTAGGGGAGAGCGAGAGGTGGAACGAACTACCTTGCCCAGCAGCCCTTGGGTGAAACCGGAACTCCCAGCCCATAGCAGCGTGCCAGGCGGCGCATTTAAAACAGGCTCCACATCGGTGGAGCGGGGGGTTCATTCAATTCCTGTACCTTGCCTGCGTACCTGTCAAAGCTTCTTTCTTCACCTGCTGAGCTCCGCTGTACCGAGGGAGGACAAGTGCTGGTGTCCCGCTCTCCCCTCGCCGCTGTATGTCATCAACAGCCGCAGAGTAGGGGAGAGCGAGAGGTGGAACGAACTACCTTGCCCAGCAGCCCTTGGGAGAAACCGGAACTCCCAGCCCATAGCAGCGCGCCAGGCGGCGCATTTAAAACAGGCTCCACATCCGCGTTGCGCGATGCCGGGCGAAGCCGGGGCCAAGGGCGGGCCCGTTTAAGCCCGTTCAAGACCGAGCATGACTGGACTGGGCCCAATTTCTAACATTTGAACCTGGCATCCCTCTGTGTTGCAACTACAATCATCAGATAAGTCTTTACTTTGTGCTCCTTATAGTCAAAAAATGTCCACAAGGGGAAGCAGGAGCAAGACGGCTCAGGGGCTGGGCCAGATTACCGGCCCCATAGACCAATTTATTACCAGAGCAAATGATGCGATCAATCAGGGGATTACACTTTTAGAAAGACGTGTTTCACAGGACCTCGCCGCTGCACGGAGGTCTTCTATGGGCCTATTGCCCTTAGCTACAACCCCCATTCAGACGGGTGTAAGCGCCCCACTATTGCATGAAGCCCGTGCAGATATTCATACTATCCCAAGTAACGTCGACCTTTCTGCTACACGTCTCTCATTGGACGCAGATACTCTGGAAGACTTGGAGAAATCACCGATCATGCTGATAAGCCCTACCCAACTTGTGCCTCAAACCTTATTAGACCCTTCGAACACACCTGACAAGGGGATAAGGGAGGGAGCTATCCCTAAACAAAATGGTGTTAGGCCAAAGGAAAATCACAAATGGCATCGCCCCTTAAACCAAAATAGATCTAGCAAATCCCCCCAAGCGTCCCTAAGAAACAACGTCGCAAACCCTTTATCTGCAGATATAGACGATCTTTCCACAGCATCTCTATCAACGGATGCTGCTGAGATGGGGGAGGCTGCCAGCCTAAAAAACACTTCTGCTCCAAATATGCAAATGCTGGCCATCATTGAGGATCTAATAAAGACACATCTACTCCCAATTGAACGAACACTAATGAGCATTGAGAAACAAATAGCTAAGCTCATTAATCACTCAAATCATTACTCAAATCATTCAAATAGTTCTACCATACAAAACATATTAGCCCCCTTGAATACGACTGTCAACAAGGATAATATTGTACAGAAACCTATAGCTCCATTATCATTACCTAAAAACTCCTTAAATCCTACTAACCTGCAAGTAAATGTAAAAGAGCCCAAGGGCATGACACAGCAAACACAGGGGAAGACTGGACCACCCATTGATCTAAACAAATCCAAATCAAAGTCTTTACCATCCAAGACCCCAGATATACAACAGGGAGGTGATACCATCAAAAAGTCAGGAAGACCCAAGAGGCCTATTCATCTTCCCCCAGAGGCAAGCCCCTTTACCGTGATTCTCACGGGGGTTCCAGAACTCTTGGAAAATTCGAGAGAATCTACCTGGTCCCTAACGAATAAAGTGAAGCAATGGCTCAGTATACATAGACCTCTTCCCCCTAATTGCAACAGTAGATTTTCTATGGTACGCAGGGTCTCCTGGATCGGGGACACAAGGAAGAAAACCCAGGGGGACTGTGTCATCATTAATTTCGATGACCCAAGCACGGTTAGATACATATGTTCTTGGTCAGCTTTGGAAAAAAAGGGAGGTATAGACGCCAATCACCTGTCCTTTTTTTACCCTCCAATGTTTAACTACGATCAAGACCCCCCCTTTAGCTGGAATCAATCTCCTGAGTGGAATTGGTCCCAAATAGACACACGCAGTAGGAGAAGGGACTGGGAACCCTACTCTTGGAATCCCAGGAAAGAGCAACCATATATGGAGAGGGATTCCAACCAGTAATCGTTTTTCAGCTCTAGAAATGGTGGATTGACCATCACATACCCAATTATCCCCAAAGTATGAACTAATATATCTTCTGCCGCCTGTAACCCCTGGGGTATTACAAAGTCAAGGTAATGATTTATTTGTCCCTTTGGACAAATGGAAAACAGAGGCAAACAGCAAAAAAATAGGGGCATCCAAAAATACCTCATATATACAACAAATACCCCCAAGTGCACATGTAATAAGAACTGATGCTAATGAAGGTAAAACTACAAACATTATCTTTAGCCCCAGGAGCATTGAGGAGTCCATCCCAGAAGGTCCTCAAGATAAACTCACACCATGGCGTGTGGGCATACCATCTAAAGGGATGTTAGGTATACCTCCGATCTTAGAGCTAGGACCAATTCAGACAAATATTCTGACAAATAGTCACGTTACAAATCAAAACATGTCTATACTAACTTGGAACATTGCCGGACTTTCAAAAAAAGCGAACGATCCAACCTTCCTGAATTTAATAAACAAATTTGATATAATAGCCTTGCAGGAATGCTGGGATCTGGAACCTACCAATTTAGATGGTTTCAGTACAAACTTTACTCCAGCTACCCAGTCAAATAAAGGTAGATGTTCAGGTGGACTCTGCTTATATGCCTCAAACTGTCATTTGTGCCCATATAGTGGAACAAGGGTATGTGACATAAGAGGCCTTAATGGTGACTATACCACCCATTTTGAGCACACACCTGTTGGAAACCGTATGAAAAACTTGCTACATGAATGGGACTTGGGTTTTTTTAACGAACTAACTGTGCCCATGACCGACTTCCAACCAACATTTCATGGAAGGGGGTCACTTACGACAATAGATTTTATTCTGATGTCAAACAGCCACCATGGTGATGCCCTAGAAGCTAGGAGAGAAGATATAGTTATGAGCGACCACTACCCGATCAGTGCTAAAATCCACACTGCCCCTAGTAGGAGCCAGTCTGGGGATATAACGGAAAATCTTTATTCTCACTCAATATCCTTGGCATCTATAAACGGATACTCCATAAAATGGTCCAAAGTTAATACAGTTAAATTTCTGGAAAATTTGATTACGACTGACCCTGACCTTTTCCAGATATGTCTTGAATACCCTCCTAATCCACCAGCAATTAAATCTGCCTTCGAAAAAATTGCAACTACAATCAGAAAAAATTGAACTAGGAAACAAAAAGAAATACTTAGGGCTAAGAGTTCAGGTTGGTTCATCTCAGAATGCTCAAAAGCACATAACATTCTTAAGGACATACTAAAAAAATCACCCAAAAACCAATCTGAGATTAGAACTGCCCGATTGGTTTATAGACAGGCAATTAAGAAGAGGAAAAGGGAACTCAAAGACGCTGCTTGGGAGGCATTAATAAAAGCAAGTACCCTAAGGGACAATATGGCTTTCTGGAGGGAGGTTAATTCACCCTTTTTTAGGGACAGCACGTCCGACCTCATAGAAATTGCCATCACTGAGGATGTTTGGACAGATTACTTCAATGAGCTGTATAAATTAGATGAGCTGATCGAACCACACAACCCCAAAGTAAAGAGAATACAGGAGAAGGACTCTCAAAGAAGTCAGATAGAGTCATTTCCGCTTCATATTCATTTTACTTATCCAGAGGTGGAATTGGCTATATTGGAAAGCTCAAACGCCAAAGCTCCAGGACTCGATGGAATCCCCATCGATGTCTTTAAAGACAATATGCATTTATGGGCTCCGATCATTACAAATGTACTAAATTCCTATGCTCTGGAAGGTTTCCCTACAACATGGCAAGAAGCCATAATAATACCGATTTTTAAAAAGGGTGAGAGAATGGACCCAAAATGCTACAGACCGATTTCCCTGCTGGACTCCATGATGAAGGTGGCAGGGAGAGTTTTGTTGAACCAATTACAAGCATGGGCCTTGGAAAATGACGTCCTTTCTAAATTCCAATATGGATTTGTTTCCGGACTAGGAACAGTGGAGCAATGTCTCAATCTAGCTCTGATTACAGACAAATATCTAATGGCTAAGAAAAGTAACTTATATATGACATTCGTAGACTTAAGCTCTGCTTTTGACTGTCTCAACCATAGTATACTGTGGTCCACCCTCACAGATCTGGGAGTTGATAAATATACTAGCCTTTATAAAGGAACTATACCGTGGAGCAGGGGCCAAGGTCCGTTACGAAAAGAATGGAAAATGTACTAATACATTTCCTATAAAAAAAGGGGTCAGGCAGGGGTGCATCCTCGCCCCGTTTCTTTTTAATCTTCATATAAATAGTGGTGCAGATTTTTTGGTTAAACTAGATGTCGATTATCCAAAAATTAATGGTTCTGCAGTTCCAATTTTATTATATGCGGACAACGCCGTTATTATGTCTAGGACACAGCTAGGACTACAGAAAGCGTTGTCAGGTTTTTCCACATTCATGGGCTCGAGAGGCCTCAAGATAAATGCGAGTAAAACCTTCACTATGTGCTGCAGTACAAAAAAGAACACATCTTGCAACATCTTCTTAAATTCAACAAAGATAAGCTTAACAAAAACTTTTAGTTATTTGGGCGTACATTTTAATAATAAAGGAACCTGGAATACAGCTATTCATACACGTAATCTGGCTTTCATTAGACAAATTGGAGCCCTAAAGAAGTTTGCTAAAAAATTAGGTGGGAAGCCGATTGAGATTTTGCTTAACATCTATGCAGCAAAATGTGTTTCCACAGTGACATATGGCGCTGGTATCTGGGGCATGGCGGACTGCCGTAAGATACAAACCAACGAGAACGCCTTCCTCAGATACTTGCTAGCAGTTCCACGTTCCATCTCTACTACTGTCTGTCACAATGAGCTTGCCCAGGCTCATATTTCAGATACAATCAAGACTACTCCAATTTTGCTTTGGCATAAAATATGGACCTCGAACAAAACAGCTTTTAACAGAGATGTGATTACAGACTGTATGGCCCTAACAGCCTCAAGGAAAATACTTTGGCTTCTCTATATTAAAAATGTTTTAACCTCACTGGGGCTACCCGAATTGTATGAAAATCCTACCTCATGTTTTTCAATCTCGAAAAAGGACCTTAAGGCTTGCTGTCTAGGCTTGCTTGAGGATAGGCGCTCCTATTTAGAGGGCAACAAACCAATGATTGTTTATCATCACCTTTTGTTGCATGACGTAGGTATTCCGCTCTATTTGTCCCCGACCTACTCTGTGTATACAAGATTTCTGATAACTAGGACTGATTGTTTATATCGACTGTTAACATTTCCTATTATAAATGACTGGACTGCTGATTTGGAGATCTGTCCATGCGATAACATCTCTAAACAATCTAACATCCATGTTATTTTGTTTTGTAAATTTTATGAATGGGGAAGAAAGAAATATCTACTCCCGTTGCTAAAAGTATGGGGTTTAAGACAATGCAGACCAGCCTTACTGAAACTATACATGCTTGAGGATGATATTACGGTCACTGCAGTGGCTATGTTCTTGAAATATGCAGTAAGGTGCAGAGCGTCCATGAACTGATTTACTGATTATATTTGACAGACATTATTCGTTCAATGTAAATATTCCTGTAAAACATCTTTTTAAATTATCAAATCTGTGTTTTTAACAAATTCTCTTGTATATTAAACTGTGCTTTTATGGTTTTTATGTCAAAAATCGAATAAAGCTATCTTTGAATCTTGAATCTTGAATCACTATGGAAATAATGGTAAAGGTGCTCAGATAGCTGAAATCAAAACTTGGGACTTTGTCATTTTTGGGATTAAAAACTGATTTGAGAACCGAGAGGAGACTGGGACCAGCCTGTTCATCTATCTGCACCAGCTGCATTGTTGGTCAGCCGGAATTTATGGTAGCTCCACATACATTCTTCTTCACAGCAACAAATCCTGTTTAGCACACTTAGAAAGAGGAAAAACTTCAGAGTATTGTTGTTGTGCTCGTTACACTTTACCTTTTCAGAACTTTTTCCATAAAATTTCAAACAAAAATCTGAAAGTAAGCTCAAACCGGGCTTAATCAACTTCTTGTATCTGACCTTTGCTCAATTGAGGTGGCCATATTTTTTTTAATTTGACCTGGTTTCATGTTACTTGATATCCACGGTTGGCACTTTAATATTTTAGGCATTAGATTTAACATTAAACTTTAAAATATCATACCTCCAGTTCTACTGATTGGATTTTTATTGTTTTGCTGCCAAATAATTTATTGAAATGTACCCCATATCTCTAAATTGGTGTTGGATTTTTCTTGTGTTGTGTTTTCACTTTATCACTGTTTGTGTTATAATTTTTTATTGGCATTTCATAAATACAATACAAGTATTATATGGTAAAATAGCAGGTTCTAAAACATTTTGTAATGGAGAAATAATAATAAATACATTATAAATGGAAAAGTAAATACATCATAACCCATAGGATAGCAGAAAAGAGGTTCAGTATAAGTACAATATAATATATCGAATAAGTTATTGCAAACCTCATTAAATATTAAATAATAAATAGGAAATACTAAATTGTTCAGCTCATAAATTATTAAAAACAATTAATGTTATTCCAAATCAAATGTTTATTATCTTCGGTTACACTGTTTTTAATAATTTATTCGTTTACCAATTTAGTATTTTCTTTATCACTGTGTGTATGCTGCATAAATATTTAACATATTGCTGCTAAGTTAAGCTTGACTGCGTGGATACCAAGCTACCAGAGGATTGGCCACATTTTAATTTGTGCCTTTTGGGGTACACCTGACAGGTGTTGTCGTTGTTACTTGAGCAGGGTTAACAAGCCACTCAGCCAACAACTCAATATCTCACACTAATCATTCCTTTATCCCCAGAATCCCGTTCATCAGTATATGAACCCTGGCCCTCAGTTTAATTTCAAATTGCCTCCAGAAATATGGGGAAATATTTCTTGCTGTATACAGCTGAGGTTCACTGCTGTTTTTTTATTAGATTCATCTGTGTAGTTGGAGGGCTTAGATTACCTCCCACAACATGGTAATCACTGCAGATTTGAGTAGTACTTCTAAAATATGCATGCAGCCTATCTGTCTCCTTCACATATTAACAATCATTGAGGAGGAAGGAAGTCTCGTTAATGTGTTTCTTAGGTTTTTGGATATCTGACATCCATGTGTGCACTTTGGCCTCAAGTTGATTATGATGTATCCACAATACTGATATTCATTTGAATTATGCATAGGCCACATGTCTCGGTTTCTTTGATAAACATAATCAGCACCATAGGACATGCAAAAAAAAGTCTTAATCATTTTGGATTGGAGCATCCTAAAGATATCTATCAGCATGTGTAAAACATGTTTTTCATGTTCTGTATCTTTCATTGAAATTACTGTAGAACTGACATTAACCCTCTTAGGGAAGTCTCTATCTTAACAGAAGAGGTTACCTCTTATATATCTCTGCATGTCTCTCCCAAATCTCTGAACTCCTGAAATGCAGGAATGAGCATAGGTTCACATGCCTCAAAGTGTACCTTTTCAGTACTGCAAAACAGCATTTCCATGGAGAGCCTCACCTCTGTTTCCTGGAAAAGCAGCAGAGGATAATTAGAAAATAACAAAGTCATATTATCCAAAACCCTAATAAGTTGATAGTTGTAAAACAAATGACTATCAGAACAACTGTGCACATTTATGTGTGTGATTTTTTCCACACTCAGTTTCTGGATCGCACATTGTTGGCTTATGTCTCCTTTAGAAATGATTATATACTGAGAATAAATATGATCTTTAATTCTACAAAATTACTAATAGATTTCCACGGTTTATTTGTTTAGTTAAATTGGAGTAAAACAGCTTTAACTTAATTGAATAGAAGGAACTATAATTCACTATTTGTGTTCAAAATTCATCCAACACTTTAAGATTACTATCGCCATCTACTAGATCTACAATTATTGGAGGTTATTTCAAGTAGGTGAATTGGAGCATATAGTGAGATATTTCCTAGATGGTCATCCACTAACCATGACTAGTTTAGTGAAGGCAGCCTCAGATGTCCCATCATTAGTGACGTGTCTGAATTATCTTCAACCTAATAAGTCTTTTAGGTTATTATCAGTAGTTAGATAGTCATCTACACTACAAGGTGAGCTCATAAATTTATTCAACTGACACAGCAGACATGAATATGGATCTTAAGGTGTTTTATATATGGAAGCTTACTGGACGAAAAAGTAATTTTTACATTGAGATTGAGGGAGTTCTACCTCACCAAGATTTTGAACCCATGTTTTCATCTAGTTATATGAAATTCAAGACAATCAATGTCAGAAGCTGATTTAGGTCAAACGTTTTTTAATATCCAGTCACTAAATAAATGATGATATATATAATCAATGTCACTGATTTTGTCAGCTTTATTCACTCCTTATGTTTAGTATTTGCTTTGCTAAGTGATTTGTACTTCTTTGTCATGCAAAGGGTTTTCTACATTAGTTGTGGAAATCCATTTTACACCAGAGTGCATCAGTTAATCGAAGAGGGCCCTAACAAAACAAAATATATCAAATATTAAACTTTTTATTAGTAGCTTAAAATTCTTGAATCTCATAATGTGTCCTTACAACACACATGCATTATTCATCCATAATATAAAACATGGTTCCAGAGCACTGTTTCTGAAAAGGAAGATGAAGAGGTGCATACAGAGGCTGATGGTGTTGACAAAATTGAAGATCAGTTCAAAGATGTAGGTGGAATGCAGGGAGTAAAATAACAACCTAGAATTACATGAAATATACACATGTAGGCTTGTTTTTACTATACTTTGTGTTGTACACAAACTTTTTCTCTGGTTGTTAAAATGTTAATAAAATGGTATTTGCATTGGTAAATGCATGAACATTTACAAAATGTTGTGATTTCACAGCCAGAAAATAAGCCACAGAATGCTGCATATTTTACCTCCTCTAAAAGCAAAGTTTAGTCAATTCTGCTGCATAATTAGTTGCTACATTGCTGCATAATGCAAGTGACTGTGGCGATAAGCAATGATTCTGGCACACACCCAATTCTGTTAACGATTGCTCTGTTTCAAATTTGTAACGACTCAACAAAAAGCATTGCAATCTATGACTGGAAATGTACTGGTAAACCTCTTTTGCTGTAATGTTGCACATTATGCATGTGTCAAACCACAAGCTCAGTCCTCAGTCACTTTGCATAAATCAATTAGTGATTCACTTATCCCAATGCCCCAAAAGGGAGCAGCAGGAGAGAGTTCAGATAGTGGATGTTATTAGTGCCCACACTTTTCTTTGGATGCTGCACTTCTCATTTGAGTAAAGCGTTGTCCCTTTCTCCTATTTTCCTCTTAGCTATCATTCAAGGTGTTTCCAGTTTGTAATTTCCTTGAAACATCGTTTCTAAGGAAAATGAATTGTACATGCCTTAGTGTTACTCAGTATAGTAGAGATCAGATGTATGCATGTAAATCTCTGCTAGCTTTAATTGTGCTCAAATTCCATGACAATATGTAATAAAGGTGGACAGAAAACAAACTAGTGTCTTTACATGGTATTCGTTTCCTGGCGATTGTACTTAAGAGAACTGTCTTAAAAATGGGATATTATAAAGGAATGAAGAACCTGTTGCACTATCAGGTAGATTTTTGCATGTACCCAGGGAGTTCTTTGATAGAAGAGGATAAAGTCTTTAGGCTGATATTTGTGTGTTTTTAAGGAAGTTTATTCTAACTGTTTACAGTCAGATATTGTATAGCCATACCTATTTTTCAATATTAAAACACATCAGGTGTTTAGTCTGTGAATTTCTCTCTGGTATCCATTTCTTTTTTCTGATATAGTATTTTGCAATATTTTGTTCGAGATTAGTGAAACCTTATTTATTTATAAAAAAAGATGAACAACCTTCCTAAAAAACAGCTATTTCTCTTTTATTTTATTAGTTTTTCTTATTAGAGAGCTGATATATATTAAATACTTAGAGAATGGACTTAATTTGTTGGAGGCCTGGCTTGTGGCTGTAAGCCATTGCCACTTGATCATGGAGCTGCTCCTCATCAAGGTGCACTAAACTTGCAATCCAAACCCATGGTAGTGATATGAGATTTTAAAGTTCTCTGAACCCCCTGTCAAACTTACTCCTATAACATGCAAGTCAGATGTCGTCCCAGGAAAAGGTGAATGGGACAAGAGAGAGAAAAAGAGACACTGAATCTCTCCACTACGGCCTGGTTACACAGCAAGGGCTGATATTCACTGTTGATGCATTGATATCTAAAGACAAGCAAAGAACTTCAGAATGGCTGTCGTATTGACCTTGGCATCTAAAGTACTACTGATTGCATTCCATATCTATATTTTAGAATAAAACGTAATATTTTTCCTATATAAGTACGCTTTGTTTTTATACAATGTTTGTGTGCTATCTTTAATATTATGTGATACATTTTGTGATAACTGTAATATGGAAAGTATTCATTATTGCCATATATGTCGCCAACGCAATCAGTAATCATATAGTCATTAAAGTATATACCTAATACAATATTAAAGTAAATGCAAGATGAAATTTCATCGCAACTGAATATTGAGTTACTCATCCTAATAGATGACTCCTTACCAAAGTAAACAATATGACAAACAATATTTCACAAACCTACTTGTTTCTTGTGAAAAATAAGGATGTGCAAGTCTACATCCTTATATAAGTATAGCCTTAGACATCTCTGATTCCAGATGTGCCTTTCATCAACTTCACAGAATAACAACTTTCAAGGATTCCAAACTTATAAATAGCAGTTTCACCTTTTTTTCAAGCAAAGTTAGTTTTGTGTTGTTTGCACAGCAGTTCTTTTTTTAAATTCATTATTCTTATTTATAATTTTGAGAAACATAACTGTTGTAGTTATCGCTGTCTATTAAATTGTGTTGTTTTTCATGTTTTTGTAGTTATCACTAATTGAAAAAAGGTTTCTTAACTATTACTTTTAGCAGTTATTTTTTTATCATACTTACACTTATTGTATTTCTTGTGTTATAATTTTGCAAAATGTGTGTTGCTTGTTTTTTTTTTGTGTGCTATTTGGTGTTGGTTTAATGGTGTTGATTCCTATGTTTTCTTGATAAAAGTTTAAAATAAATGTTATTTTTGAGTGGGTGTAGTGAAATATTTTTTTATGCTAATTAACCAAAGTTATATTTCTGCACTTAATTTGTGTTTGTAGGGGATTTAGTTCTGAAGACTGTGGTAATCTTTCACTTTGTCTCGTCACTCAGACAGAGTGATGCATTCCAGCAGAGGTGGCTTCTACTGCAGAAGTAAGTTAGACATTTTTGTTTCTTTTCTTATATTAGTTTTAATAGGAAAAGAGTTTGTATGTGGCAACTGTGTTTAAGTTTAATTTGATTAGTTGTCGGCTTAGTAGTTAGAATTTTTCTATTCCTTTTATTGTAAATCCTCATTTGTTTTTTTTTGCTAGTTGAGTATGTTTCTTTTATCTGTATCTAATTTTCTTATTTAAAGTAATCAATATTAATACATATATTAATCAATTATTTTAGTGATATGCTGGATGTTTTTGTTTTAGCATTTTTGCTAATATTTCTTATGGTTCATTATATTAACAATATTGAGTATTTCTGCATTTTTTTTCAATATTAGGCATTTTAGATATTTTTTTACGTCACTATTTTTGTAATCAATGTGTTTTGTGTTTTATGTATAAGATGGTGATATCTGTGATAGCGATTTTTTGATGTTACTATATATGTTGATATTAATTATGTCAATAATATGTAAATGAATATACAAAATGTTTTGTGTTTTATAGTTTCATTTTAATGAATACATAATATTTCCTTTAAAATGAATGTTTGTAATGTCAGCTCTGCATTGCATTCTTATAGGATCCCTTTTAGACTTCTGGCCATAGTGTGGAGGATGGCCTTCTTCATTTGAGTCATCCATGATAACAAGAATAGTAAGTCCTTTTTTGGAAGCAATATTATGTACTATTGAACAACTTTCTTCTTTTTTACCAATGTTTTCTAGTGTACATTGTAATGTTCCACCACTTTTATGTACACACCTGATTTTACTTTTGAAAAGTCTAGATGTAAGCTCTACTAAAATCTTTTGTGCCATGTTATATGTATTCTTTTTTGCGCTATTTGAATGTTGATGTGGAGTAGGTGTCCAAGGTCAAATAGAATATGCACTATACCATACATCCAATATCAAACCTTAAGATATATTTTTAAATAAGGTGCATCAATTTTAAAACTCTTCAAAGCTGATTTAAGAAAAACAACACCATCTCCAAAATCTCCAATTAGTTGGAGAGGATACAGTGTCTGAAAATAAAACAGTCAGGTGTACTTCAAGGACACAGTGACACAAAGGTTGTCATAATATCCCCTGCATTGCAAACAACCTGAATATTGTTTGAGTGTTAATTTTTATGATTCTGATAAATAAACCCAGATGCTGGGGAGAGTCAAATGTGTGTGCCATCCATACAGCCTGTGATGTCTGGATATTGCACAATTCTGTAACATTTTAATTTATTACTGATTATTTCCTGAACTGAAATTGGAAATGCTGTGTGAGTGTGTATTTCAGTCAAAATAGCAGTGAGATATGTCTACAATATCTGGGAAAAGTACTCTGGGTAACCATATCTGCTGCATATAAAAATGATTTCTAATTTACCAGAGGCAGGCAGGTGAAGACAGCAATGTACTTTGACATAGATATATCATGACCCCTATTTGTTTGTTTATCTTGCAGTGGGTCCAATTCATTTATAAAATCATATATGATTTGCCTAGTCAACCAACATTTTAATGTGCTCTCCTCTCTTTCACAAAAACCTTTCCCTGTCATGCCTTCTTCCTGTACTGGGCAGCCCAAATCCTCATCCTCCTTGGAATGACATATAGTGCAATCATTTTAAAGAAACATCTTTTGTTCTGGGCCACCTTTTATACCTTGCACTTTAATACCACCTGCTTCCACTTAGTGCTCATTTTTTAAAATAAAAACACCAATATGCAACTATTCGTAATCACCAAATGTACAAATTTCAAGTTTATATTATAGAATCACTATTTGAGATTTGGTAATTCCTAAGTAACAGCTATTTGTTCCATTTGTTATGCTTACATATTGACTGGTACAAATATGAGCTTTAATACATACTGATTACCTATGTTAGCAGTTACAAATTATTTTATGAATGTTAACAAATCGCGAATCCTAAGCACATTGGTTCCTTAGTTCCGTGTGTTTGCTCTATTGCTCTGTTGGTTGTTCAAGGTTGTAGTTTTGACACGGTACACTGTTTGTCTCCAGGCTGTCTTGTAGGTCTCCGCCACAGAGAATGTTTTATGGCCTTCGAACAACTTCTTACCTTACCATATTTAAGGAGGGTGTTGTCTTCCTTTATTATAGTTACATCACTGTTCTATTATCTTTGGAAAAATCTTTGACTGTGTTTAACATTTTGATTAAGAATGAATAGAAAACGGAGGGGCCCTACACAACTACTGATGATGAGCTGCAAAAGGATAAAAAAATTATTCATAGATAACCCTTTCAGTCAGCATGCACCAGTCCATGTCATTCTTCCACTCGTCTATTTGTGGCGCTTGCTCCGTCCTCACAATTTAGCAATGCTCTATTTTGAAATGGACTGTGTCATATACTCATGGAGCATTAGTTCACCTCAACCATACTTCTGGTCCATGCCTGTGTCAAACAAATCTCATGTGGCCTCCCAGTTCTCCAGTTGTCAGCTGGAGCCACATCAGAGACACCACAGATATTGCCTCTTTAACTATTCCAAGTTCCCTAGATTTTGTCCCACTTCTGGATTCATCCTCGGTGTGAGAAGTTGGCCTGATATATGATGCCAAGATGGCAGAGTGAGGACGCGAGCCGTCGGCAGCTAACCCTGAAGCTCCACACTCCCATCGAACGAGACTGAGAGAAGGCTGTCTCTCTCTCGACAATACGAATGAAAACCTTTAACCAGATTCTTGACAATAATTGCGCTTCTAGAAAGCAAATACGCTTACCAGCTCCCGCTGATGCTTTGGCTTCCCAATCTCTCCAGGACTATCGGGCGCTCAGTCGTGCGGATCCGTAGCCTGTTCTACGGATCGGAGATCAGCTGGGTAGGTCTCCGACCCGCTCGCACCTGGTGGCGGTGCATTATGTCTCCCAAAAATCCGCCACGAACTACGCGGAATACCAAAGCTGCTCTCCCTCCCATGGATGCTAGCACAGGGGGTCCAAGCGCAACAAATGTGGTTGACGCAGTGGTGATTCCTGTAGCTGCGGGAGCTGTGGGAGCAGTGATGGGGACCACAGGAGCTGCAACCGGATTGGGGGAGGTTTCCGCTTCAGTACTCAGCACACTGCCGGTAAACGGATCCTCGGACCAAACAACTGCTGCATCATCCACCTCTGAGGCTTCAGAGGTCCCAGAGGGAGAGACAGCGCCCTATGGCTTCAAGGAGCTTTCTTCGACCACTGCATTGGTTGACAAAAATACGGACAAAAATACCGAAAAATCAGCTCCCGGTAAGTCTCCATGTTGTCCCTTAAAACAAACTGATCTAACTGACCCTAGTACTTCCTTGCTAAAAAAAACTACAAAAAATGTTACTAAAAATGTTACTAAAAATGTTGCTAAACAAAAATTCAAGACGGGAGCAGGGAATCTTGGACTTAAAAACAATGCACTTAATGATACTAATATTAACAACCCCGCAAGTCCAAATAGTATGCCTAATATGTTCGGAAAAGTAACCACGGAAGCTACCAAAACAGCCAATGGGTCAGGTGACACATTATCTAAAAATCAAGAGACAGAAACAAACAAAATATTAAAAGAAAACACAAGGAAAAATGCCAATTTAACTGCCGATTTAATTGCACAAACTACTGATGGGGCATCTAAACTCTAAGCTATACAACTTATCGAACCACTATCTACTTCAGAAACGGTGCAAACAATTGACTCTTCTGGTGCAGGATGCAACAGTATTGAGCCACAACAAAAAGAACTCAATTCTATTGTGGTAATAGATGAAGAGAGCGCAGACCTAGGCTCCTATGACGAACTTGAAAATGAGACAGGAGAAGAAGAATCAACTGATCCATCTGAAAATGTAGCAAAATCTTTGGCGACTAGAAGACTCAAAATAAAAGGCAAATTTAAGACCAAAAGGGGGGCGAAAGCAAGTACTACTTTAAACCGAACTGTTATCAACAATATAGCGTCTGCTAAGAAAATTCTGGTTGACAAAAGCCCACTTAGAAAATGGATCGAGGCTAAAGGGCTGGTTAAAAATATGACACTGAGGTTATCTGGAACAAGCCCCACGGACCCTGATTCAAATTCCAGTCTGTCAAGTGGCTCAGCTCTTCCAGTTAACAGTACTATAAAGGAACCAATCAATTTAACTGCCAAGGTTACATCGGAACAAAAAACGACTACACCTATGCTACAGCACATTTCAGTGAACTTAACTGGCGATTCCACGATACTATCCAATTTAAAACAGGCAGTTACAGATGGGGGGGAGAAAGATAACATTACAGATCTAATTGGTGATGTTAACAATGTTGCTCTATCTAGTGTCTTATCTGTGCCAAACGCGAATATTTCGCTATCCTCTCCTTCTTCTTCTCCGAAGGCCAGTAACAGTACTTTATCGTCGAACCCAGCAGGGGAGAATAAGCAAGAATCTAATTCTACTCAGTTTGACACTATACTTCAGATATTAACTAACCAACGCACTGAAGCGCAAGAGCACTATTCGCAAGTACGCGAAGATAACAACAAACTTAAATCTGCCTTATCTGATTTAACTTCCAAATTTTGTGGGGTCTCACAAGATATTGAAGAGCTCCAGCACAGAGTTGTAGGTATAGAGGAAACTACAACTCGTATACACTCAGTGGTAAATCAACATGATACTCAGATAACTGCACTCCAACTTAAGGTAGAGGACTTAGAAAATAGACAGAGGAGATCAAATCTGAGACTTTTTGGGGTGCCGGAAGGATCAGAAGGATCAGACCCGAGAGTTTATCTGGTGGGATTACTGCAAAAGGCTTTCCCGGATTTAGCTGATTGGGACTGGGATTCCCAAATTCAACGAGCACACCGTTTACCCCTAATTCAAAAAACAAATAAAGCAAATTCCCCCGCCCCTTTATTATCTTTTTGGGCAACTTTTTGTTGAGACAGGCCATATGGCAGAAAGCGCGTCCTAATACCCCTATAGCAATAGGGAATCTGTCTCTATTTGTTAGGTCTGATCTCAGCAAAGCCACAATGGATAGACGCTGGGAATTACGTAAACTGATAGACCCAATTAAATCTATGGGGGGGCCAAGCTTTTCTTCAAGAACCGGCACGGCTGAAAGTCATGAAAGATGGGCGCACTCACTTTTTCAATGATCCTAAAGAAGCTGAACACTATCTCTCTGGACTAAGTAAAAGTTAAAGCTAAAGTGAAAGCTAAGACTATAGAGATTTTACTATTCAGTTAAGACTACTATGCCTTTTTTTTTCTCTTCTTTCTTCTGATTGTGCTGACTTAGACAGGCTAAAGTAAAAGAAACTAACTTCTCGAGATGCAAAGTTATTAGTGGGGGTGGTGGTAGGTTTCTTCAGGTAGACTGCTGTAGAAGCTGCCTCTCCATCGGCAGCAGAACCTGAAGGGTGGTCCCTTCCCGTTGTGGGTGGGTGACAGGGGGGTGGTGGGGGGGATCCATCGATTCTCCGCGGGGTGGGGGGAAAAAACCTCTGAAAAAACATGTTTGCAAACTAAGAGGGAGACTGGTAAAAAATGATAAAAATATAAATAAATATTTACCTACGCACGATTTCGAATTTAGGAAATACTGGTTTACTATTATGGTGGTTGCCTACATTTATAATGCATAGAATAAAGTGTCTGGCTTGGAATGTGGCGGGCTAAACAGTAAGAATAAGCGACGTCTGGTGTCTGAAGAAATAAGAATATACAGCCCTCATTTTATACTACTTTCTGAAACACATATAGCTGGTAAAGACAAAAAAATATTACGTCAACTAGGTTATGACATTATCAGCTGTACTACATTTGGGGCATCAATAAGAGGGGTTGCGATTCTTAAAGATAAACGATTTAAAGCTGAAACTTTACAAACTGCTTATGATAAGGATGGCAGATGGGTAATAGCTCAAATGGATATTGAAAATCACAAATATGTTATTTGTGCAATTTACGCACCAAACCAAGATGAACCTACGTTTTTTGATGATCTGAATATAAATTTGTTGGGTTGGGATGGGGAGCTTATTATAATGGGGGATTTTAACTGTATTATGGACTATCAAATAGATACTACCAGGCCAGGGAGCTTCCAGCGGATGCGCAAAACTAGAGCTTCAATCTTAGATCTATGTCGCACTCATAACATAAAAGATGCGTGGCGATACTTATACTCAACTTCTCCAGGCTATACATATTATTCTGCACCCCACAATCTCTGCTCCCGGTTGGATATGGCTTTAGCTAACATAAATTTTTTAAATACTTGCCTAATGGAGGTTTGTCCTCGAATTTCTTCTGACCATAATCCTGTGATGCTAACTTTTGATATCTCGCATAGAAACATCAGCCCTAGATTATTTTCTTTTCCCAGACATTTGATCACAGACCCTGTTTATATTTCACAGCTGAAAACCAATCTCATAGAATTTATAGAAATCAATCAAGACTCTGCAATATGTAACATAGTTTGGGATGCCTGTAAGGCAAGTATTAGGGGGTTTACGCAAGGATATGTGATTAGACAAAACTACGAACGCCAAAAAGCTAATCAATCTCTGACTTCAAGTATTTCGGCTCAAGAAGCGTTGTTGTCAACTGCATTATGTCTTAAACTGCCAACGGTTGTAGAAATAGGTCTCAAATTAAAATCAGATGAAATTAGAAACAAAAGCTAAATTTATTTAAAAAAACAGTACTAAACTTCATAAATATAAGATAGAACTATATGAGGGTGGGGATAAAATAGGGAAAATCTTGGCGTACAAAGTAGCAGAAGATAGAGCTAGTACTACAATCGCTAGCATTCGAGGCTCTGATAATTTATTACATGATCAACCTTATGATATACTTTAACAATTTGCTGAATTTTATAGGACTCTATATACTCCAGAATCCACTCCAAACGAAATAGCAATACAGAATTACCTAGATGAGCTTCCTATAGTTTCACTTAGCGAATCAGAATCAGATCTTATGTCTGAAAACATCACTGGACAAGAATTACGTCAAGCTATTACCTCTTTACCCTCTGGAAAGGCTTCAGGAGAAGATACAATACCGTTAGAGATCTATAAAATTTGCTTTGCGGAACTCGCACCTTTGTTATTACAAGTAATGCAATCTATTGGGGAAACCAGTAAGGCACCTAAATCATGGAACAGAGCCAAAATAATATTCTTTTTTAAAAAAGACAAACCAAAACAGGAAAGAGGGTCATATAGGCCCATTTCTCTGATCAATACGGACGCAAAAATCTTTGCAAAGATTTTAGCTTCCAGATTAGCTCCTTTTATGCCTAAAATGGTTAACCCCCAACAACACAGGTTTGTTACTGGACGGGATACTACCATACACGTCAACATGGCTATCACAGCATTCGATGTGGCTGAGATTGAGTCCACCCCACTTGGTATGATATTATTGGACGCCGAGAAGGCTTTTGACCGGGTGGGGTGGAACTATCTATGGCATGTAATGATCAAAATGGGGTTTAACGGATACTTTCTAAAGTGGATAAAAGCGCTATATGACAACCCCACTGCATGCATCAGTTATGGGGGTTTGATCTCTACAGATTTTCCGATACTGCGGGGCACTCGTCAAGGCTGCCCCTTATCACCATTACTGTTCGCCCTATCACTTGAACCATTTTTACATTCCCTCCAAACACAACCCAAAATCATACCGTTTAAATCTAATGAACAGGTGCTAAAAATAACAGCATATGCTGATGACATTGCTGTATACTCTTCTGACATTACACAGACTCTAGAAGGAATAAATATAGAGGCCCTAAAATTTGGCAAAGTATCTGGGTACAAATTAAATACAAATAAAACACAAATCATAGCTAACTATATACCAACAACAGAAGTCCCCGAGATATGTAAAACCGCCACCTATTTAGGCGTTAAAATTACATCAAAAATACGAGAAATAAACAATCTCAACTACAACGATTTAATTAAATCTACTATTGTTACATTAAAAAAATGGCATAGATTACCTTTGAATCTAATTGGCAGAATTAATCTCATCAAAATGAAGATACTTCCCAAATTTTTATATTTATTTCGCTCCATCCCATTTGCCTTAAATAATTCTTTTTTCAAACAGCTCGACAGGATTTTCAGTAGTTTTATATGGGGATATAAAAAAGCCAGAAGATCGTTGAAGCTCCTCAAAAATAATACAGACAAAGGCGGTTTAAATTTCCCAGATTTAAAACTATATTTCTGGTCGTCGTTTATTAGGCGCCTTCGATCTTTATTACTCAAGGAAAATACTTTTTTTTTCATATATTCATGCTAAAATCTGAATCTAATATGTTTTTACAGCGAGTTAACGACCCTAACTATTTTAAACGGGTGAAATTCAAGACTGCCAAAGACATTATTAGAATATGGAATAATATTTTGACTTACTGTAAAACGTCCTTTTACCACCCGAAATTACAACTTTGGGACAATCCTGGCCTCCCGGGAATATTTAACGATGGAACGACCCATAGATGGTCAACACATGGTATTAATATTCTCGGGGATCTATACGGGGCACAAGGGTTTTTAGATTTTCATACTCCACAAACTCTCTACAATTTTACAGAAAATATGAGGTTCAAATATATACAAGTACATGATTTTCTAATTAGAAAGAAAAAGCTGTTTAATATCTTGGATTCTGATATTTGGAATTGTTTATATTCTACCAAAAACAAATCAGCGATAAGCGAGGCATATAAACATTTTTGTGCTGCTAAAGTCGATGACTGTCTACAACTAGCTCAAAAATGGAGTAGTAAAACTGGTTTAAATATAACGCCTAAACAAATCAGATGCTCCTTAGCTAACATAAATAACGCTGTACGCTCATCTAGTTTGAGACTACAACAGTTTCGCACAGTCTGTATGCTATACTATACACCGAAAAAGATTTCAAAGTGGTCCCTTAATAATACTCAAGGAGACCGCACTAAATGCCCTAAGTGCCTTGCTTACGCAGCAGATCTAAAACACATGCTGTTTTCTTGTCCAATGCTAAAGGACTTCTGGGGGGAACTAACTAAAATTAAAAAAATTAAAAAAATATTTCTGCCCACGCTTACTTCCTCAATCATATTACTCGACTTATATCCTACTGCTATATCACAACCTGCTCTGACAACAATCCTTGTGTCCTGCGCCAAACTCACATTGGCTAGAGCCTGGATTTGCCCCAACCCTCCTAATATTTGGGAATGGTGGTCATTAGTTAACGAAACTCGCTCCATGGAATTTGGATTAGCTAACCTTAGAGGAACTCATTCACGAAAAAAAGTTGAAAAAATATGGGGCGATTTCATTGATGGTCCTGGGTTTGCTTAAATGCTTAAAATGTTTGTATCATAGATATATTGATATACCTCTTCGTGCTTTTTTCTGAAATGTGTTCTAAATGGAAAACCGAAATCTGTTTTTGTGAAGATCGTGCAATTTATACTTTGTATTTCATTTAATGGATTTTTTGTTATGTCTCTCTCACTAGTTTGCAAATAAAAAATAATAAAAAAAAAAAAAAGATATATGATGCCCACTAGTTCTAGTGATCACCTTGTATCATGCCAAGCAACCCTTATGGTGGAGGTTGTAAAGTCAACCTTATAGACAAGCTATCCTAGGGGTAGCATGGACTAAGCAGTCTTAGGCTAAACTCTGTAAAGGCATGTGAAGCAAGCTGTTTTACCATACACAATCCCCTTGAATACCAAATGAAAGGACACCACACAGATATATATTGAAAATATATATAGATTTATTTCTACAAATATCCCCTACACTCTTTATGAGCACAGAAGCAAATGCGTTAAAACAAAACACAGTTTAAATATACAAAAGTTGCACAAATATGGATGAGCCCTAGGGGCCACCTAAACCTTATACTAAAATAGTGGTATAAGAACCACTATGGGGAAAGTGAAGAGGCCTAGGGCCTGGGTAATCACTGGAGCTGTTCGAGACTAGCAGTGATGAAGTCGGGAAAGGCCCGCGGGACTCGGGTGCAGTGCTTAAAGTGCACGCATACACCAATGCAATGTCAATGGTGCGTAAAAGTTACAAAGTTAGTGTTTAAGGAACCTTCTGATGGACCTACAGGGATAAAACTTTAGACACAGGCACTAGAGGTGTACACCAGTGTGGGAACACCGGCGTTGCTGAGTTACCTCACCCACAGGAAGCGGGTGCACAGGTGCGAAGTAGTGTCGGGTTTTGTCACGCAGGTCGATGGTGCTTGGAGCTGAAGATGCTGCAGGCGGGTCGTCCTGAAGAGTTCCGGTGGATCCAAGGGTGGATATGAAGAGGTGAAGACCTGAAAGCAGAGGGGACAATGTTCAAAGTCACTAGCCAGTGGCTACCGTGGAACCAGGATGGAACCAGGCAATGTCGGGTGCAAACAGGTGATGAAGTGAAGATTGTCTCTGCAGCCACGTGGACACGAAGAGGTCAAGGACGTCCAGGAGTCGATCACGAGCTAGCCCACAATGGTTCTCGCTGATGGCGGTGTTGGCAACTTGATTGGAGCAAACAGGCCTTGGCAAAAGCAAGTCACGCAGGAATCGATTCAAGCTTCTCACTCGGACCAGCAAGGTCAGAGCGGGTGCTCCTTTTCAGGGGAGCAAGGACCAGTCTGGAGCAACCAGACCAGCAGTGTAAGTTGTAGTTTTCGTCGCCAAGATGGCCACTAGCCGCGTGGCAAGTGACCGGGATGGCGCATCGAGTGGCAAAGTGCAAAAGGGGCCCACGCAGATCGTGGAGATGCTGGGGAGCTGATCTTCGGTGCAAATGCTGCTTGGTGTTGGGGCTTCTCAAACCCCAAAGTACGGCATCGAGGGTGCCTCGGGTGCTGCGCAGTTAGCTTCTCAGGGGTCTTCCAAGATGTCCGGTCCCACGTCTCTCGGTGCCTCCACGGGTCTCTTCTTTTCAGGGACTGTGGATCGGGCTCTGAGGTGTCTGGGAGTCTGGGTCTTGTCAGGCTCTGGGCTCGGGCTCTGGCGGGAGGCAGCGGCAAAACAGATGTCGAGTTGCTGGTTGGTGCCTGTATTCACAGGGTGGTCACTCCTTGGCCACAAGGGAGATTCTCTTCAGTCTTCTGTGCAGCAGAATGTCGAAGTCCAAGTTTCTTCTGTATTTCAAGTCGAGTTCAGGATGATCTGAAGTCTAAGGACACAGCTCCAACTCTTATTCCAAATCTGGGGGCCGGATCACCTACTAGGTCCCTCCTCTGGGTGGGACCAGGAAGAGGGGTGGTTACACCCCCTTTCCTTTGTCCAGTTTCGCACCAGGACTGGGGCTGGAGAGCCCCAGGACCGGTTTCAACTGGCCTATGCACAGGGACACCGTGTGTGCCCCAGGCATTTCTGATTCTATTCAGCCCTGTCCTACCCAATACACAAAATCCTGTCTGGGGTGGTGCTAGCACCTCCCAAGGCAGGAAACCCTTTGTCCAAGCTGCCCTCGCTGGAAGGACTCCCAGCAGCAGGAGGTCAGACTTGTGTCTGTGGTGGCAGCATCCATTTTGTGATGCTGAGGCTCTGTTTAACTTTAACCGGGGTTCAGGCTAGGTACATGTCGTGTCCCTCTAGAAGGGTGGAATGCTACCCCCGTCGCCAGAACTGGCGAGGGGGTAGTATTCCAATTCATATGACACCTTACTCGACATGTTTTGATAAAGCCAAACCAAAGATAGCATTTAACCGGGAGGTTCATAATGCACTTAAGAGTATATAGTATGGCAGTATCAAGGAACAGCTAAAGGACATGGTTCCGAAAGCTGCAGAAAGGCTCAGCTCATGCCAGAGCACCATCTCACATATTTCCAAGCACTCTGCCTCCAGGATTGATGAGGCCTTCCATAGGAGTGGCTGATAGGAACATATGTGTCCATTTTAGGTTAGGCATAGGCATACTACACCTAAGTAAGGGGTGGTTTCACCGACTTACAACAGCTGAGTGATCAGCCAGTTGTGTCAAATATGGAGGCCAGGCCAGGGGTGGCACAATACGTGCTGCAGCCCCTGGTAGGCCTTGGAAGCACCTATGCCCTGGGTACCTGGGTACACTGTTACAGGGGCCAATAAGGTGAACCAGTTACAATTTCGTAATGCACCTAAAGTACATTGGCAATAATTTAGAGAGAGAACAGCAGGCTGTGGGTCTGATTAGCAGTCCCACAGCCACATTAAGTCATAAACCAGTGAAGCAAAAAGCAAAAATTTGGGGTGACCATAGGATAGCAGACCCTACTCTCCTACACTTGGCCTTCAAAGATAACCCTTTCAGTCAGCATGCACCAGTCCATGTCATTCTTCCACCCGTCTATTTATGGCACTTGCTCCGTACCCCACAATTTAGCAATGTTCTATTTTGAAATGGACTGGCCCAGTGTTACCCATAGTCAGCTCACACGTGGTAGTTCAATCTCCCGCCATACATTCAGGAGATACCATTTTGCTGTTGGGGATAAGGGAGGACCCACATGCCTCATTTAAGCACCCAACCACTGCTTCTCAGAAGACCTACAGCTTCAGACAATCCCGTAGCACATGGTAGAGGGTACCCACTTGGTTGCTGTCTCGCCTACAATTGACAGTTGTGGCTCTACCCATTATCTTCCACTCATATTTTAGTCGATATTGAAAAGTGAAGGTAGTACAAACCACCTTTTTATGAGTGCCATAACAAGAGACTGATAAGTGGTTTGCTATTAGGATGATTCTCTTAGATGTTATGCAAGTAGTAGGTGATATGCATGACATGTCAGTACAAGTGAAGAAGATGAGGCAACACTTTCCTCACTTAAAAACACACAGGAGTCCTTAAAAACAGAAACAGGTGAAATACTTTATGTTTATCAGAAGATATGAACATGAAAAAATGCAAACATTTTTGAAAAAGCTAAAACTTACAATTGCTCATTTTTATCTTAACACTGACATCCACAGATCACTTTCTCAGGTTCACAATCCTGGCTGAGTTCACGAACTATGAAACTCTGGGACCTGTACAATGTTTGCTAACTATGAAACTTATTGATCATTGATAGACATCTTTCTATACTTCACAGACAACAATGGTCCAATTGGGTATGTTGAGACCGTGGAATTCATTTTAAGTCCACGAAGAATATAAACATGTGTGTGCCATTTAATCCATTTGGGGCAGAGGATGGCTCCAGGCCATCCCTGGCACCAGTGCTCGAGGGCTGAGGATGGCTCCAGGCTGTCTCAGCACCTGAATCCAGAAAGCCCTCTGATAGGAGCACCAGAAGGATTTCCTTATATTTTTTTTCTGTGCGAAGGTGAAGACAAACCCCAACATCATTGCACAGAAAGTGAAAGTAAAATAAGCAGATTAGATCATTTACTTTCACATACATTGGGGATCTGAGGCATATCTCAGCCCCCCGAGCACTGATTTGGATTGGGGAGGTGTCACAGGAAAAGGTAAAATATCCCCTTTCCAGTTGTACTACTCCCCAATGGATCTGTTTGTGGGGATTGCCCAAGAGGATGATCCCAAATCAGAGATCCACTGGCCTAGAACCAAGGGACTTTTTTTGGGGGGCGGCCCTCTTGCACTGGCCTCATGATTTTCTGTTCCCCATGGGGCTAGATTGGAGATTTTGCCCTCCAATCTGCCATGAGGGGTGAAATGTCCACTAGACACCAGTGATTTTTATAAGGAGGTAAATGGGTGGGGGCAGCCTACACTGACATCAGGCCTAGCCCCCACCAATCTTAAATAACTATCAGTAGTCTTTCTAACCCCAGTCAGGACAGATTGGTGTTGTTTTCCTCTAATCTGCCCCCAGCAGGGGCAGAAAGCCTGGTAGTCTACCAGGGAGTGGATTTTAAGGGCAGAAGTAGCCCCTTCACAAGGAGCTAGTACTCCCCCTCTCTGCCCAGGATAAGAAGCCTTTCCCCCTGGGGTCAGATTGGCAATTTTTATCTCCAATCTGCCCCTGGGACAGAAAGACCACTAGACTCAAGGTATTTTGTATATGTTCATAAACAGGTAGGAGTGGGCCATCTAGGCATCGAGCTAGACTCAACTTTCCCCCAAACAACCCAGCAGTATTTATGCTTTTTGTCAGGGGCAGATTAGAGATGTTTTCTTCCAATCTGCCCCCCCCCCCAGCAGTGGGCAGAAAGCCCAATGGACCACCAGAGAATATATATGGAGGGGGAGTGGCTCCCTTGCAATGAACTAATATTCTCCAAGGCCCACATGGCTCTCTGCCCCCCAGGGGGGCAGAATGCCTACTAGACACCAGAGATGCTTTTTTGTGGAGAAATGGGTAGGGGCAGCACAAAACAGTCTTTCTGCCCCCCTCATCAGCAGATGAGAGTTCGTTAACTCCGAATTGCCCCAGTTGGAGGGGCAGAAAGTCCACTACAGACCAATGATTGTTCAATCAATCAATCAATCAATCAATCAGGAGTTTGTTAAAGCGCGACTACTCACCCGTAAGGGTCTCAAGGCGCTAGGGGTGGGGGGGGTTGGGGGGGTGCAGGTTCCATTCCATCAAGGAGGGGGTCCGTCGAAGAGCCAGGTTTTGAGGTTTCTTGCGAAGATGGGGAGCGATGTTGTCTGTCTGAGGTGGAGCGGAAGGGCGTTCCATGCTTTGGCCGCAAGGAAGGAGAAGGAGCGGCCTCCCGATCTGGTCTTTCTGGTGCGGGGGACCACAGCGTAGGAAAGCTGGGCTGATCGTAGGGTCCTTTGGGGTGCGTGGAATTTGAGTCGGCTGTTCAGGTATGCTGCTCCGGTGCCGTGGAGGGCCTTGTGTGCGTGGGTGAGCATCTTAAAGGTGATTCTCGCCTCGACGGGGAGCCAGTGGAGTGTGCGCAGGTGCTGGGAGATGTGGCAGTGTTTTGGCAGGTTGAGGACCAGTCTTGCGGCGGCGTTCTGGATGTTCTGTAGCTTGCGGATGAGGTTTTTGTTTATTCCGGCGTAGAGTGCGTTGCCGTAGTCGAGTCTGCTGGTGACCAGGGCGTGAGTGACTGTCTTTCGGTGTTCGAGGGGGATCCATTTGAAGGTCTTACGAAGGAGACGGAGGGTGTGGAAGCAGGAAGATGAGACAGAGTTGATCTGGCGGTCCATTTTGAGCTCGGAGTCCAGGATGATTCCCAGGTTGCGTGCGTGGTCTGTGGGGGTTGGCGGGTTTCCGAGGGCGGTGGGCCACCAGGTGTCACTCCAGGCGTCGGGGTTTGGGCCCATGATGAGTACTTCTGTTTTGTTGGTGTTTAGTTGTAGGCAGCTGTTTTTCATCCATTTGGCGACGGCTTCCATGCCTTCTCGAAAGTTGCGTCTGGCGGTGTTGGGCTCGTTGGATAGGGAGAGGATTGCTACAAGGTTTGAGGATGACCTGTCCTCCCACCCTCACATTGGGCCTAGCCTCCACGTCCAATATGACCTCATATTGGATGACCTCAACAGTATTTCTGCTCTCCTAGGGACTAAAGCAGCCCCATTTTTTAGGCAAGAAGCTTTTATTTTGGTTTTTATACATATGGGTAGTAGAGTTGGGCTAAGTCCCAATGTTGTCCTACTTGTATGCTGATTGGCTGTACTTTAAGGGCTTGGGTCAGCTGTAATTTGGGGAACCCTACCAAATGCAGGCATTTCTGAAAACTAGACACCTGGGAGAGGTGGTATGCCCTGCATGCATCCCATAAGGATTTCCTATCCTAAATGCCCTGCAAACCTCAAACTTTGCCTAAAATTACACATTCACCTTGCATTTTCTTCTGCAAGGTCAGCAAGAATCCATAAATATCTTCCCACCCAGTAGTCCCCCAGATGTCCCCATAAAAATCCAACCTCATTTTTGTGACTAGGCCTAGTGACCCCGACAGGCACAAATCAATCCAGGGTCAATGATAGTGAGGCAGCTTAGCATCAGAATCATGCAAAATGTGTTACCAACATGAACATTTGCACAGGGCTTAATAATAATGTAAAAATGATTGATGATATAGACCCCAAAAATCGATTGGCTACTTTGCCCGTATAACCGCATAAAAGATAATGGCCAGTGCTATTATTTGTATAGGGATTATGAATTTAATGTTAGGTATCCATTACATAATTTCACACGTTTATCTGGCTGAGAATGCCAAAAGTGTAACAAATTCTGTATTTTAGTTGACCCCTGATGAAGTATGAGAAGTTCTTAATGGATCTAGTAAGTACATACCTTATAATGTTAGAAACATATAGGTTGTTCTGCCCTTGCAAACTAACAAATATTTTATCTGTTGTCAATGAGTAAAAATGTCTACCAAAATAATATTTGACTTTGTACATCTTAATGAAGAGTTTATGTCTAATACACAAAATGTTGGAACTGAGATTGATTGGGATCTGTGTGTACTGTGTCAAAAAGATGTACCTGATATTTTAGTGTGTCCAGCTAATAGTAAATGTTCTGATAAAGGAATTGGGTCCAAACTTTTGTTTTTACCTTTTGACGAAATAGAAGGACTTACATCAATAATCAACACAAAGTTGTGAGCAAATTATGAAGTAATTAAACAACTGTCGAATGAAAACTGGAAAATTCCATAAAACATGTAAAAACAAATTTGAACAACACAAACTTGCAAGTAGTTCAATACAGTTTTCAAGGGAGTACTTCAAGGTGTACAAGTGCTTTATGTACAGTTGGTCAATTGAAAGATAAGTGTTTCTTCTGTGATGCCGAGTCAGGGGCAGAGCTTATAAATGTGCGTACACTTGAATTGAGTAATCAAGTTCAAGATGCTGTATTTGTATTAAGTGACTCAAAGGTACTTGCCAAGTTAAGTTGTAGTGATATGGTTGCAACCAAAGCGAAGTACAACAAAAATTGTCCCGTTAGTTTCTATAACTAGCTTTTGCAAATACAGAACAAAGAAAAAAGTTAAATTGTAAACTATCTCGAAGACACACTTCATAATTCTGAAGTATCACCAATATATACTTTATCTAACATCTAATTACTCATAATCTGTCATATGGCATGACAAGATTTGCTGTAGAAAATGCAGACAAATATGTACGCAGCACATGATTTAAAGAAAAGATTCTTGCGTTGATATCAGAACTTACAGGTGAACCAAAAGTTTGAGATATTCTACTAATACGCACAAATGACATAGGAGAAAATATATTCAGTACCTGTTAACAACCTTCTCTCAGGATGGGGTCTTCCTGGACAATGTAGCTGCTAGTCCGCACGGACTGCTTTGCGAAATCCAGTATGAATGATTATGGAAGGTTGTAACATTTCAAATGACAGCACAGTAAATAATACAAGGAGTGAAGCTTTTCAGTCTCACAACTTGTTTAGTATCATACCAGCACGTATAAGAAGGTAAATCCTAAAATGCTAAAGGAAACATTCACCGCAAAAAAGAATAATGAAACTCCACTATCTCTTTTCATTGGATAAATGGTGCATGGTAAAACTCTAAAATGGGAATTTGCTGACAAACTGTACAAATTGGGCGCATGCGTGTCATTTGAGCGTATTTGAGAAATGTCAGCAACAATAACCCAACAAACAATCTAAGCAATTCTACGATGGCAGGGTTGTGTGTTCAACAGGCCTTCATCTCTCCACTTTTACTGGTGCTGCAATAGACAATATTGATCACATTCCCTCGTCATTTTCAACCACTCCATAATTCCACAGAACAGCCATATGTCTGATACAGAGAAAATCAGATGTGCAGGGTATAGCATCATTCTTAAAAATGTAAGAAAATGAGTGGACCAAGAAACATCCCTACCAGAGTAGTATATGCAGTTGCCTGTATATCTCGAAAAAAGAGACAAATGTAATATCAATGCCTTCCAGCCTCCTCCTATTCATGATGAACTTAAGTCAGATGAATGGCTGCAGATGATTCACACTCTTGATCTCCATAATCTAACCAATATAAGTCACACCAGTTGGGCTGCTTTCCACTCCAACAGAAATGGTTCTGTCACTTTTAGGTTAGCCGGGTTCTGTAAGAGGGCTGATGCTCCTGCTCGTTGAAAAAGAGTTATGAGCTGCCTGAGCCTCCATCGTCTTTCCACAGTAGCGTGCGCAAAATCTGGTTTAGTAAAATAAGAAAAGTTCTTCCATTTCCTCTTCATATTGGGTCTTGCCAAATCATAAATGGCCTGTCGGAGCAAAAGGTCCCAAAGTATATTAGAATCACACAGGGATTTGCTTGTGTGTTTACAGTATGCTTGGAGATTGATAAGGGAAATCTGTGTACCCTCTGAATTTCCTTATTCCATTCCCAGTGTGCTAATTCTGGTAAGGATATTTTCAGTAGAGCTATTGTAAACTTCCTAATGTCATTTCCTTTGCTATTCTCTGGAATTCCTAAAAGTCTCAGATTATTGGGCGCTGTTGATTTTCTGCCTCCTCTAACTTCCACATTACATCCTTCAGCATGTTATCTTGTGAGGAAGCCTGTTCCTTCAGTGTATCTACTGTATTTTCTAGATGCGTTTTTCCATCATACATAGCCTCTCAGAGATTTCTGTGCACCCTTTCCCTACTTTGCGCATAGTACCGTGTAGCTTTTTTGTAGGCTAAATGTGCTTCACGATTTTTGCTTTAAACTTCGTCCTGAAATGTCCTTAGCAATGGAAAAATCATTGAGAGGGAGTGTTCTTTGGTTTTGTCTAGCGCTTTCTGCACTAGTTGGCCTGTCGGATGTTCTCTAGCTATTTTTTCTGTCTGTTTAGAGCTATTAGAGGGTAGTAATTGCGTTGCTGCCTAATCCCATCCGAGCTCTCCTTCTTCTTCGCCAAACGTTTTCTTATTGATATTCCATTTTCCAACCGACCCCCTTTTTGTTCTCTTAGGTATCCTTTTTTCATCTTGTTGGCTTAAGTTACTTGTAGAGGAATCCTTGAGCTCCACCACTTTGCTACTGCTAGAGAGCCCAATATCTGAGTCCATTGATTCTTATTTCAGGAAGTAGAATCTTTCCATGGAGTCTGAGGAGAGCTATCCCACCTCAGAGCTTTTTTTCTGTCTAGCCCCTTCGTTGTAAGCTTGTTGCAGCTGTTACTCGTATTTCCCCACTCTCTGGTATTAGTAGTCCATCTTGTTTTTTTTATTGGGACATTATTCTCCCCTAGAGTCAAATCTTTGATAATGTTCTTTCTTTGGGGGTCCCTGGGCGATTCCTCAGGTGAGCCTAATATAGTGTTCTCGTTACTGGATCCCCGGGATACTCTCCCCTCTGTCACAGGTCCTGGTTATATAACCAAATGTGCGTCCTGGGAATTTTCTGTATTTGTCACTTCCTGGCTACAAACATCATCTATCTTATGCTGTGTGCCCAGCTCTTTCACTTTCTCACAGTCAATCGGTAGAAACATGCTGGTGATTATAGCTTGTTTTTTCTCGCCTTGGCCCCCCTGAGACATACCTTTCAGTTTGTTGGTTTTAGGGAGAATCTCCGCTTTATCCTTTATTTTCTCCTGCTTGCTCCCCTTACCGTGGCATATTTCTGTCATCTTAACTTCTGTTTCTCCTTTTGAATCGTTCTCCTTCCGAGTAACTGAGAGCGCGTTCGTGCACATCCTGCCACGTCCTCCTCATGCTGCCATCTCTGCACCGTCGTCTCTGCAGCCTCTTCCGGCTTCCTCGTTGCTGGGCAACCCCAGCCGGCAGCCGTCACAGGTTCTCCCCACAAAAACTGTCAGGAGAAGCCAAATTAGAGATTCCCTGCATGTGGGGCAAGCAGCCGAGCATCTATGTTCCCCCTGTCTCTTGGCTCCGTTAGGTCTATGATTCGACTGAGTCCAGTAAGCAATTCTCATTTCCTTTTTTGGCACCCCTTCGTCTTTTCACGATCCACGCATCGGCAGGGTGTATCTTCATTACTCTGCCTACAGCATAGCGGTCATTTCATTGGCATTTTCCTCCCCGATCCTACGGTTGTAAACACAGCAAGGAGTGGAGCGGAGGTGAGTGATTACAACCACACTCAGACGCTATTTTGCCTGGCTAAACTAAAAGTTATCTACCAAGAACGGACCTACTATTTTTCTTCCAAGATACAAGCTCAGAAACTACTAGAGGACATTACAACTGGGGGAAAAAACTGTTGAAACTGAATAACATAATCAATGGGTCTACATTAAGATAATCAACAAGACAAAACAGGGGGTTCTATTCACTAGGATTAATATAAATATGTGGCACCTCTTATGAACATCTTTAAGCTGTAAAAACTGGATCTGTTTTCATTTTGGTAGGGTGAGCACAGGGGAAGGTTGTGAGGAAAGGGAGGAAGTGTGAGTGTGGGTGAAACGATCCAGACCCTATCACACAGGCTCAGGATTGAGCTTGACTGCCTTAAAATGGGTGGGGGATGGAAGGGGGGTGGGGAAAAGAAATCTTAGGCATTCAACAGATAGAAGATTTACAATCAGGATAGACAAAATTCAGCGCACAAAGCAAACTAAAAATTAAGAGTGGCATAAATGGCGTGAAGTGATGGTGAGATCAAGGGTGGGAGATGTATATAGTATGTAATGGTTAAATTGAAAATTCTTTCTATCAACATCTGTGGTCTCAATGACTTGAAAAAAAGACAATGAGTGTTGGTGGGTCTAAAAACAACAAGGGCTAATGTTGTGTGTCTTCAAGAGACACATATTGAGGAATTGCAACAACATTTACTTAAAACCTTTGGATATAAGCTGGTAATAGCAACGACACAGGGTACAAAGACAAGACGGGTTGCTGTTCTGACAAAGGGAATGAGATACAATTTACAAGATCAGCAGCCGACAAATATGGGGGATGAGCAATTGCAGATTGCCAGTATAATAATAACATGAAACTAAGTGTAAGTTCAATATATGGAAATGTCACTGATGATCCAGGGGTATTTGAATTCATCACTAAAGAACTGGTTCATTGCCTGCTTCCACTGATTGTATGTGGTGACTGTAGTTTGAACCTTCCCTGTGACTGGTCATTGGAATCTGGGTTTAAATATATGGGGAGGAAGCCAAGGATGTTTTCTGCCCTTAAAGAATTATGTATAACACATGGTTTGAGCAACTGTTGGCAGATAAAACACCCAAATGATGCTGGTTTTACATTCTTCTCTAACCCACATACTAAATTCGTTATACTAGACTATACATTCTCGTCTAGTACGATAATCTCCAGGTGTTCAATAGATAGATTACTACGAGTCTTATCGGACCATAATCCCCTAATTTTGAGTATAGATAGTGGCCGAATGAGTAATGAAATAAATATTTGGACCTTTGAGAGAAGTCTGCTCCTAGGCAAAGAATATTGTCAGCATATGAAGACATTGATATCAGAATTTATAAAAGACAATCTGGGTAGAGCGTCAATCAAGATTGTTTGGGACACCCTAAAATCAAGGATAAGAGGAGAAACCTTAATAAAAAGGCCCATCAGAAAATGGGGATATTACAAAAAGACTTGGCTTTAGTCGAGGAGGGGCTGATAAGAGCAGTACAAGAAGGCCAAGAAACTGAAAAGGGACAACGAGCAGTGGCAATAGCTAAGAACACCATCATTGATATTTTTACAGAAAAAGCGATAGGCATCAGTGAATAGAGAAAATAAAAATACATACGAGTTGAGCGAACAAGTTGGCCACCAATTGGCAGTTCGAACTAGACAACAAAACACAGCCAACATAATAAGGGAGATTAAAGACCCAAAATACGGACATAAGAATTACCCTAAAGAGATAAGAGCTGAGTATCAAAGATACTACCAAGAGCTATATAAAGAAACGTGTATATAACAGGATAAGATCGAGGAGTATTTAGACCAGACTTCTACATTAAGATTACCACAAGAGGATCAAGATAGCCTGGATGAAAAGCCACAATGGCTAGAAATGTTATTATCAATAAATAGTTTAGCTTAGGGGAAGGCAGCCGGGCTGGATGGGATACCCTCAGAATTTTATGTTAACTTCTATAAACCAATAAAAAGGATTTTTTGTGATCTAGTCGCACATATTTTCAGGGTGGACGCCCCCCGGGATCATAGATTCGAGCCAAAATCGTAGCTTTAAAAAAAAAAATAAGGACGTTACAGAACTGGGATCATATTGTCCTATCACCCTAATAAACAGCGATTTAATAATATATGCGAAACTTTTAGCCAGCCGATTGGCGCCTATTTTACATAAAATTGCATCCGGTCGCCAGCATGGATTTACCCCGGGGAGATCTACTACAGATCATATACAATGAGTGATTACACTTTTTGATGCCGTTGAGACAACAGGAGACCCTATGGCACTCATATTATTAGATGCAGAGAAAGCCTTCGATAAGGTTTCCTGGAAATACCTATGGACAGCGATGTCAAGAAGCTGTATAGGAGAGTCCTTTATCAAAGCAATTCGAATGTTACATATAGCACCAGAAGCTGCAGTAATGGTAAATGGGGCAGTTTCAGAGAAGATAGATATAACCAGAGGGAAAAGACAGGGATGCCAATGCTCCCCATTACTATTTGTGATATTTATTGACCTCTTAATCCATAGACTCAAAAATAACCTATAAATCCCACCAATATGGTCGCAAACCTGGGAAACCAAAACACTGGCCTATGCGGATGATATCGCATTAGTAACGAGCGATCCTGATGCCACAATAAAAGCAATAGAAGAGGAGGCTAACATTTTTTGTGAGGTATATGGGTACAAACTGAATCAAGATAAAACCCAGATAGTGCTTAATAACAAACTTACGATGAGGGACGATCGGGTAGTGGAGAGAGCCACTTATCTGGGAGTTGATATAATAGCCAACCTGGATCGCCTGGTGAAAACTAATCTAGACCCACTAATCCAAAGAACAGAAAAAGATCTTAAAAGACTAACCGCTATATGTATCAACAAACCATTTTGCATTTCCTAAATAGCGAATTTTAAGGAATCGCTATTTAGGAAATGCAAAACGGTATGTATGTACAAAATCGCTTTCCAATAGCGATTCCTTAGCATTCCTAATTTGAGATTAGCAAATTGTCATTTGCAAATTACCCCTTCATTTCCATGGGCCAGGAGGCCCATAGGAATGAAAGTGCAATTTGCAATTAGCAATTTGCTGATCGCAAATTAGGGATTTTTCCAAGGGTGCAGGGGTGTCTCAAGAACACCCTGCTGCACCCCTGAAAAAGACATTTGGGGGCATATGGCGCACATACATGCCCTAAGGGCATGTATGGGCGTCATATGGCACCTTTAGTTTTTTTCAAAAAAGCTTTTTGATAAGAATTCGCAAATTACCACCAACTAGAAGTTGGTGGTAATTTGCTAATCCTTAATGGCATTTTTTCCATAATATTTGTTTGATACATTGCATTTAAGGAATCGCAAAATTTGCAATTCCTTAAGTGCAATCGCAAAATAAGGATTAGCAAATTTTGCTAATCCTTATTTTGCATCAAACTTGTTTGATACATTCCATTTGTCTATTTAGCATTCGCAAAGGCCGAAATTCGCAGAATTTCGGCCTTTGCGAATGCTAAATAGCTTGATACATATAGCGGTAAATAACCTATACCTGGACTATTGGAGGTAGGTGTAACTTGGTTAAAATGCTTTTTCAACCCAATTTTTTGTATTTTTTCATGACAATATGCTTGGAGTTTACACCACAATTTTTTAAAGCTATAGATCACATGTTTTCCTGGTTTATATGGGGATATAAAAGACCTCGTAGGGCCCTCAGATCCATTACCCTCCTGAAGGATAGAGGTGGCCTGGCTTTTCCTAAATATATTAGTGGGCTACGATTCTGAAATATTCTAGGACATTAATGACCAACAATAGATCAAACGGGGATATACTCACACTGCAAGGACTTATCCTGGGTAATGAAGCTAATGGGTATTCATGGCGACACACATATGAATGTTATTTCATAAAAGTATGTTTCAAAACTTTGATGGGTATACACTCAGCCTGGAAGAATGTACGTAAAAGTTTGGGAATCGGAAGGCTCTCCTACTACACAATACTATCTCAAAATAACAATCTGATGTTTATATGATTACATGGGTAAATGAAGGGATTACTCAGGCTGTTTTTATAATATGGCTGGGCTAAAATCATTCAAAGTACTAAGAAACGAATATATGCTAGAACATAGGGACTTCTTTAAATTCCTTCAAATTGGGGATTTTTTAACAAAGAAATGGGGCCAGATCTAAATTTCAGAAAATTAAAATCATTGAAAGTATGAATAAGAATAATTCATGCAAGATTGGTGAAATCTATGATAGCATGATCACTATACTTCCGGATGATATGAATACATTTTCAGTGAAATGGCAAGACAAACTAGGGATAACAGTGGAATCATGTCTTAGATCATATGAACTATCGCAGTCTATATTAATGTCTGCTAGATTACAAGCCCAATATTATAATGTGTTCTTACAATTATTTTATACACCAAATAGAATAGCCAAATGGGGCTCTGGCTTTTTAAGAAGCTGACATTGTACATATATTTGCAAAATGTGATACACTACAAGAACTAATAAGAGATATATCTAACTTCCTATCCGAAATTTGCAATATAAGAATAGAAATTACTACTGGAGAAATAATGCTGGGTATAGACGGAGATATTCGACCAAACAGTATACAAGGATTGATCTTTATGGCAATAGCAATATTTAGAATATGTGTGGCTTCTGCCTGGTTAGATCCGAATCCGCCAACATTCTAACAGTGACGGACACAACTGCTGGCGCCATGTAGCCTAGAGGTTGCAATATATAGAAGGAAGGGACGGAACAAGAGAAAAAAGGGATTGGAAATCTGGGAGGCCCCTGCTCCAGTGGATGCAAAATCAAAAGAGGGCTGATTAGATTCTTGGTGGTCCCAACGATATAAATAATAGAATGATATACAAGATAATCCATAACTGTAGCGAAACCAATTGCGCATATGAACCTTATATGTGATACTGTAAATATTTGATTTATGAAATTTATCTATTCCTGATTTTTGTATATAAATGAAATATAATGCCTAAGTGGGGTGAGGCGGGCAAGGGACGGGTGGGAAGTAACGTGTATGAAAAATGAAATAATAAAGATTAATTAAAAAAAATGGTTCTGTCACAAAAAGCCATAAGGTATAGCTACCTTCATTAAATAAGTCAATAAATTTTCCTTCTATGGTACGCCACTACTTTGGTATACTAAAGCGTACACTCGTCACAATTATTACAAATCAGACTTCTGTGGTGAAATGTGATCAACCAGTCCATGCAACAGCTAAACAGTTACAGCGGTTGCTTCCAGAATTGTATGGGGAAAACAAATGGTAGTCATGATGGGAGCATTACACATAGAAATGTCATTCCTTGCAGTTTTAGGAGATTGCCATGACGGTAAAAGCTGGGCTGATATTTTAGTTGAAGTCAACATTACTAGTGAGGGTAAAGTTGGACAATGTCTAAAAGGGCCTAATGTAAAACAATCCCGCAACATATACAAAGTTAGTGTTGCGTCATTGTTTATACTTTTGAAGAAGGCTTACGGTGTTTCTACTGATGGGCAAATATCCATGAAAGAATGGATTAAACAAAGAGTTGCAGAGTCATTTCAAATACTGGTATATTCCACTTCAACTCAAATTACTGCTATTCCAATTTCTTGATGTCATTCGATCAGCACATTTTGAGAGGTTTATTAGAACCATAAAAATGATCTGTCCTTGGATGTTTGCTATGGACCACACCGACTATCCCAGGTGGATGTCAGTGTTCATTAAAAGATTATTGATCTGAAAACAAGAATTCCAGAAGTTTATAAAGAATTTTCAAATGGATCTTTTGTTGCTTGTAAAAGTGGGAGAACGTATTCCTGCATATCTCATGATCAGCTACATGAGCAGTGTAATAAGTGTACAAAAGTTGATATTCTTGATAATCCTAGTGCATTGATGAAATGCATGGTGTCTGGACTAAGCATGGGCGGATTTTGCGGATTGGCAATCCGCGAACTTTCGTATTTACGGATTCGCAATCCGCAAAATCCGCAAACTCCTGCGAATTTGCGGATTTTTTTTTTGTGTTCGCAAGGGTTTCTGCCAGTTTGCGAGGTTTGTGTACCAGTTCGCAATTGCGAACTTACTTGTCGGCTCGCAACGGCCGCGACTATGTTGTTTCTACGTCTGGTTCATCATCACAGGTTAGCGAAGTTACCCTAGCGGTCGTACATGGGCGTGGCCATCTTGTTTGCGTGACGTAATTCCGTTTCTGGGCGCTATGTGTAATCTCGCAAAGTGTGCAGCTTGCTAGTACAATTTCGCGTGTGATCGCTAGGAAAATCTCGCGCGAACTTACCCACGCGGTCGTGAACGGGCGCGGCCATCTTTTTTCTCAGTCATTGCTATGGTTCTGGGCATGCTTTCTGTATCCTCTCTGAATCTCTGCCATCCTTTGCTTGTTTGAAGTTTTTTTTATCTATTTTACTTATTATCTATCCCTCTATTTTTCTAGCTCTATATTTTTGTGTTTTCTGCTACTTTTTGTTAATTTTAAACTACTTTTTTAAACTCTTTTCTTTTCTTCTTCCCTATTCTATTTCTTCTTTAATATTTAGCTTCCTTTCTGCCCAGACCATGGTAAAGGGAGTCGGGAAGCAGCCCGCGAAGGGGAAGGGTCCCGCACCCCGTGCCCGGCTCCCGTGCGGGCGTTTGAGGGGGGAGAATGTCACGCCCCGGGAGATCTTCAGCGCGGAGGAGGTGGCCGCACTAGTTTTTTATGTTCAGCGCTGCCTCCCCAGGACCATCATGGCAGGCGGCAAGATCGCTAGCGGTAACGGGATCCGGGAGCGCCGGAAGCGGTGGGAGTAGGTGTGCCGGTCCATGTACTAACAATCTCGGGTCCGGCGCACCTACAACCAAGTCACCCACCGTTGGACGGATTTCCTGGAACGGGAACGCGATCTGCTGGTCCTGCTCGACCTTGAGATCCCCCGGCTTGGTGAGTAGTAGTAGCTATTTCTTTACTACTGTGTTTTCTCCTGCTCTGTGTGTTATTATCTTGCGAATTTTTGTTTTTTACCAAGAGCAATAATGCTGCTGATTACATTGTAGGTAAATTATATTTCAAAATCTTCTGTGCATTTCAGGTGCACTGCTCTCCTTCTCAGTAGCGCTGCTACTATGCTTATTTGTTTTCGATTTTGTGTTCATTTCATTGGCCTGTGAAATTATGCATGAGTGTAGTTTAAAGAACTGTGTAATGCTAGACACTAAGGGTAAGATATTTAATTACCGGCGCATCCCTGCAAAGTAGCAGGGATGCGCCCAAAACGTCACCGAAGCGTTACGCTTCTGTGCCGTAAAGGCGGCGCATTGCTGGAGTTGCGTCGCAACGATGGTGCAGCTCCAGCAATGCTCTGGGGTGCTCTATCTCCCCAATGCTGTGTCAAGCCGTACGTCTGCTTCAAGCAGGCGCAGGGTTTGAGTCACGCATCATTGTCCCCAAAGTGACCGATTAAAATCTTGTAGATGTCATTCAGTCATTTTTAGGATGCGTTCCTGCGCAGGAACGCCCCTTGATGGCGCAGGGCTGTACAACATGATGCATCTCCCATATGCGTCACGTTGTTAATATACGCCGCACCATGGCGCCTCTTTTGTCCTGCCGCTGCGTCACAAAAGTCACGCAACAATGGAGCAAAAGAGCCGCAAGGGGCTTCTAAATCAGCCCCTACAGACTCAAGTCCAGTCCTTCCTTTGTACACATGGCGATGAGAATAAATAGTGGTGGAGGATTGATAGTTTGAGTATTTTAATGACTGGTTAATGTAGTAGGAAACTTTTTAGTGTTGTCGCTGATCTGCAATAACGATGGACTTTGTCTGTCACTTTGCGTGCTGCGGACTGCTGCCTGCCAGTCCTAGGCGAACCTTTTTAGTAGTTTGTTTAGTGAGTTACATAAGAACTTTCCAAGTCGACGGTCTGCAAATCAAGCAATACTAATAACGTAGTAGACCACATGGGATCGGTCAATATATCCCGTGGAATAGTTGTCTATTTGCTTTTTCGCCAAAATATTTTGTTATTGTTCTTTTGAAATGTTTGATTTGGTTGACAACAATCATCCATGTTTTCGTGTCTTTCTTTCTTTCATGTTGTACATCAGCTCCCCCCAGGGGCAAGAGGACAGAGGAGGAGGTGGTTGCTGCTGCTGCTGTTGAAGACCAGGATCGGTCAGGCGAGGGCTCCTTTGCTGGCCCCAGTAAGTTTTCATTTTAATATAGAGTACCTATTTTTTCCTAGCGTTCCTCATTCGATTTTTTCTAAATCGTCTTTGATCTTCTTGTAGACTGTATCTAAATTCTTATCCTGCCTCGACTATGACTCCCTGTGGTATTACTAGATTATTCGTATAAGTCTGTCTATGTAGCTAACTAAGATTGCACATTTGGCAATTCCATTGGACTCCCATTCTAGTCAGCAATAGCTCTATGCACTGAGCCTTCCCTGGAAAAAGGAACATTTTTACTTTAGATTAGACAGTCACAAATTATTACATTGTTTTCAGTTTTTTTTCACATTTCTTTATTCCTAGACCAAATATTATATAGTAGTGAGTGGTGTATTCTAACAATCTTAAATGTACTTTGTAGGTGGAACATCTGGTGGCGGGGCCAGCGCGGAGGTGGTGGTAGTGGATGGGGAGGAGGCGGTGCAAGTGCCGGACAACACCAATGTGCCTGTGAGGGTTCACACGGTGGTGGCGGGCAGAGGTAAGCTATATATTCCTTACTTATTGAGATTGAAGACTGCAGAGTGTACTTTCTGCACGGGTGTATTATAAATCAACCAGGTAGTAGCCTCCTCTAAATGTACTTCGACTTAGCTGTGAAGTTTTTGGCGAGAAGAATCCCAATCAGATCTGAGATGAACTTGATGGATGGGATGAACGAAAAGCGAAAGAAGGGTGTAAGTAAGTGTGGAAGGACGAGAAATTTAATGATGACTGGCAAAGAAGAATGATATGTGTTTGCTTGGTCCCCGAGGTGGCTGGGAAGGAAAGAATATGGCATGGTGCATGGCTGGGTGAATGATGAAGCAAGGATGGGTGGAAGGAGAACAGCCTTGGTGGGTAAAACAGAAACTGTATGTGTGCATATACTTTGAATGGATGGATGCCTGGATCATGGTACTATCTGACTCTTAGATAGCATATGTGTATCTAGAGAGAGTAGATGGTCACTGGATGAACAAAGTGTTACTTTGAAGAGCATGTAACACCGCACCCGCACGTCCATTCCAGTGTAGGATAGGCAAGGAAAAGAAGTTGTAATTTTGTCCAAATACTACCATGAATAGTAGCAGTAGTTTGTATTGCAACTGCAAGCACAGCATATATCCGGTTATTATGGTGGACACTCCCTACCTCTCTTAATAATTTTAGTTTGGTAGTAGTACGTCATTCATGTGTGGGTGTATCACTGTTCACTCAATAAAAAGCAAAGCACCTAAAGTCATCCCATATGTAATCAAATACATCCCATGTGAAGTGATAGATAATCAGATTATTTAGTTTCTTCTTTTTCCTTCTCTAGTACTCATTTGCATTGTAGGGTGAAAGTTAAATTAATTAAGCAGTAGCCCTTTTAACAGAGTATTCTCAGTGCCACCTGTAATAGAAAAATATGAGCTTCACCACCTGCATGTACTGTACCGGTACAGTAACGCAAGTCTGTCTCACTCATCATGGTGTGCGTCTGTTTTTCTCGGGTGCAAGTTCACTGCGCTGGCATTATGCCGGCTTGCAGAAGATAACGTACCAATTTTCCTAAACAAGAGAGAAGAAGAAGAATAAGACTGGTGTACTGTCATAGTCGACTGTAATGGAAGTCCATAGTGCTCGTAGAATTTGTTCCTTAAACTCCCACTAATGTTAGAGCAAGGATGAAGAAGTGGGAGGTTAGATAGATACTGGCCTCAATAGTTATGTACCGTGCTTTCAAGTTGCTAGTTGTACTGTGACACAACTTTCTGCTCAATCATTTTGTGTTAATCTTAAGAGCATTGGTTACAGACTATGTCTTTCTTTCTTTATATAGTTGCTCCTTCCAAATCCAACAAACCATCAAGGAAGGAGCAGGCTCGATTGGCCCGGCAACGGAGGCTGGATGCCACTGTCGCAGAATATCGGCGGCTGCTGGCCCTGCAGGAGGAGGACACGCAGTCTACTAGTACATCTACTGCGACAGCTGCATCCTCCTCCGGGCCCACACGGGTAGCCAGCCAGCGCAGTGCTTCAGCGGTACGGAGCCGGGCTACCAAAACCAACCGCCACCGCCGAGCAGCAAAGACATCAGCTGCCCCCCACAGGAGTTGCAAGGCACGCCAGCACCGCTTATGCCTCAGAGTGTCCTACCTGGAGCAGGAGGTCTTAACTTATAAGAACTTGGTGGAGGGCCTCCGCTCCGACCATGCCACCCTCCGCAAGGAGTATGATGCCCTGGCCGCTACAGTGAACAGCATCCTGCCGTAGTGTCCCTTGCCCCTTTTTTAGAAACTTTTGGGGGGTAGGAATTGGGAGTTGGGTTCTTTTTGGGACTTTTGAAGGACAATCGTTGGGGTTAGGGAGGGTCTTGCGGGAGATTATTTTGTTAGGGCTACAGAAATATACTTTTTGAAACTTTATCTGAGCATACCTGTTTTTTACTGCTTTTGAGTCTGGTGGGTGGGGGTTTAACAGTAAGTTTGTTTTCCTGAAACTTAAGTCTGTGTCATTTTCTTCCTTTAAATGTCAATGGCTAAATGTTTTCAACACTACGTGCCTCTCACAGAGTAAGTGATCCCCCCTTTCCCACCATGGATTTTCTTCAAATCACCTGCAACCAAAATTACACATTCCCACGAGTGCTCTAAGACCCCAGAACTCATTTGCAAAAAACAATGAATACCCCGAAACACATGCAATCCTGCTGCTAGGGCTAACCCTAATGAACCCTAGGTTACAAAAAGTGCCAAAAGGCTTTTCCTCATGGATGTTGTTCAAACCAGTTTTATCCGGTATTAGACCTTCCCAGCAATGGCCCCAGAGCCGTCAACCCAGGCGAAAACAAGTAGAAGACCCCCAAACAGCCATATATTTTAGTAACAGGTTGATACGATCAAAGGGGTTAATTTTTTTTCATTTCCAATACTGTAGTAAACAATATTTTTGGCACAAAATGTTCTCAAATATATTTTTACCACAATATTGTGTCATTGGACCGATTTACATGCTAACTTTTAAATACTCAAATATGTTTTTACACAAAGTGAAACAGTACTGTTTAAGATTTCAATGGAGTGGTTGATACTTTAGAATCCACAAATATTTTCTTTGTCATTATACAATCATGTGAATTACTCCAATACATAATTCTAGATCTCCTTCTCACTGGGTTATAAAACAGAACCTTGTTTTATTTTGTTTCTTTCAAAGAAGTTATTCACATGTATTATTGGATACATATAACTTAAAATTTCCAATTTTTTTTAAATTCACATGGCACCTTCTAAGTAATGTTTTTTCTCTTATCAATTATGTGGAAATCAGTTTATTAATCTTTAATTCAAAGATGGAAAAAATCTAATGTTCAGACATAATAACGGTTAATGAATATCGCAGTTATTGACTAGCATGTCCATATTTCTCTTTCAGACATCACAAGAGATTTTTTAACTTACCCAATAAGTGTCATCAGAAAGATATAGTTAGTACAATTTTCACATTGATGTCCTTTTTTTCATTTTTGTTTTCATTTGTAGAACCAAGGGAGTCCAAGCCCGAATTGTTGGAATATTGGGCTCGGGGATAGACCAAGTTGAATCTTCTTCACTTGTAATGCTAGATGGTAAGCCACTTAGGGGGTTCAAATTGGCAGTTAAAGTCCCCACCTAGGATGACCCAACAGTTCTCCGGTAGACTGGGGAGAAACAGGGATAGGCAATAGAGCGTGTGGGAGGTTTGCCCATAACATACAGGGCGATGAATAGACATTAATTACGGCAGTCCTTCTGGATTTAGGAAAGGAAAGAAGGATACAGTAAATGTCAGGGGAAAGGGTCTCTAGTTGTTTGTCATTACAGCCCAAATGCACTCCAACCCAGGTGCACAGGGCCCCCGAAGGTCTTACCCTGGCCCCCTTGAATGCTGGAGCATAGTATGATGCGTAGACCACTCTATGTGTGTCCCTTGACCACGTTTCCTGGAACATGCATATATCTTTTTGGTCTATGAGTGCCCCCCAATGTGGGAGCTCCAATTTCCTTTTGAGATCCGCTGTGTTCCAAGAAAGAATCTTCGAGGTCCTACTTTCTTGGCCACAGGAGCCTGTGGGGTGGGACATGCCTTTAGCGTGGCCAGATATATACAATCGGGTTGTTCCACACCCCTAAGACTACATTCATTGGCACCATGGGGTTTGTTAGTTGAGGTAGTATTTGGATCTATGGGGCCACCCACGTTAGTCTGCTCCTTAACTCTTCCTTGTTTCCCGTTCCCATCGTTTGACACTAGGTCATCATTTTCCACACGCGGCCATTTGATGGGTTGACTGATGGGCTTTAGTCAGTCAACCAATCCAGAGGGCCGAATCTATTAGCAATAAGGATATTATAGATCAACGGTGTGGGACGGTCCCAGCCTTCCTGCGGCCTTGTGCCGCCCTGATCACTCAACCCCCAACCTTTAGCCATGTTTCCTTCATTGTATAGCTTTGGCCTAGGTGGGTAGAAGTATCCCAAAGGCAAAGAGAAAATGCCCCCCACATCTCTAGAGTGTCCCCAGTCCCAGATGTGCTGTACAACCCAGGGTTCTTTGAAGTTGATCACTATGTAATGTCCAGCAATAAACGTTTTAGCTATTTTACACATTACTGATCCTATGTCCTCTCATTAATTGAGTCGGAATGTTGTTACGTGTAGAGACACCGACTAAACCGCCTAAGTTTCTAACCCTGAAATGTTTTATTTATTTTTTGTCCTCATTAAAGAAAAAAAAAGTGAGTGGTCATAGAGCAGTACCATGGCACCCTCCTGGACCTAGCAGAGGAGATATGTAACCCTACAGATCTCTTTCCATCTCCAGGTTGTTTTAGAGACACCAACCCCATGACACTTGGGAATGTCAAAGATGGTATCACAACCATAGTTTATGCAAAAACCATTTTCCCAGGAACTCACTTGCTTCATAATCATTGGACTTTTTATACGTGCTAGAAAGTTGTAGAGTTCAAATTATTAGCTAATTATCCCAAATCCCCCAGCACCTAGTTCTTTTCTTGCTTCACAAGTCATATCCAATTTATGGATTATTTTAACAGGACACCCAATCTAACAACTTTGGAGAATTAGGTGATATCCAATTTAAACAGATTTCTCTTCTTGTCAACATTATTAAAACAAACAATAATGATACTTGGAGATTTGACAGTTTGATGGTACTACTGTCATCAGGTAAAATTCCAAAAATAATTAATACAAGGCTTACCTGAATTTCTTGACCCATTACTTTGGAGATAATCTTACCAACTTGTTTCCAGAAGTCCTGGATCTGGGGACACTGCACGAACATATGCACATCATTTGTGCATCTCAGGTTACACTTCACACAGACCTTCTCGCTACCTCCCAGCTTGGAAAGAATCTTCGGGGTCCAATAGGCTCTGTGAAGTGTGAACAGATGATTTCTCCTCAACGATGCAGTTTTGACAACCTTCAACAAAATGCATATAGATACTTGCCAAAAGGTTGAAATATCGCTGAGCGGCAGTTCTCTTCTCCAGGGCTCTTCCATGGGCAGTGATGGTGAATCTCCTTTAATCAAAGTCCAGTACCAATTCGCCACTTCTTTACTTTGGTAGTTTAGGACTAAAAACCTGCTCTCCAGTTCTTCATTACTGATTTCATTTTTATCCCGATTAGAAGCCCAAAGGAAGATTTGATAAAATTTAAATCTTGATTGCCTTTGAGAAGTAAGCTCATCCCATGACAAGAGATTATTTTCTCGCAGTAGTTGGCCCCAATTCTGAAATACATTTTCCCATAAAGGGGCAGATAATCTGTCATTTAAACATGATGGAGTCCCTGGAGAGTTCCATATAGGAGCACTAAAAAAGTAGTATGGAATTTTGAGCAACTTCCTAATCTGGAACCATAACTCACTGGTTGACCTTATCACCTTCAATTGAATTTTTTTAAAGTATTTTGGGTGACCAAATTTAAAAAGAAATCCATTGCTCCCCCTGCGGTACACTATTGGACATGGCCAAGAGGCAAGGCGAAAAGTAGGTAGAATGAAGAAGCAGAGATCTCATATTCTTAAAAAGAAATGCCCAGCTGTAAAACCCAAAGTCAGGACTGGCTATTCCCCCTGCTGCTTTCTCGCATCTCAGTTTCTTCCATGCGATTCTCACCCCTTTGTCGGCCCAAAGAAAACTATTAATGTCTGATTGCAGTTTTTTAAAGTGGCCGATCTAAATAGCAGAGGGATTGCATCAAAAATAAATGTCATTTTAGGGAGAACAGACATTTTAACAAGATTAGATCGACCAATGGGAGATTGCTCCGGGACTTCGGTAAAGCTCTTATCTCCTTCTTTTTAACCTCTAAATTAATCTGGGCCAAGTCATTTATATTCTGTGTGATTTGAATACCTATGTATCTTATTTGGCGGTGTACTAGAGACGAACTATGTTGCCAATTCCATGTCATAATCTCAGTTTTTTGTGAGTTGATTTGGTAGCCTGATATCTTCCCAAAATCTATAAGTAATTGTTGTAATTTTGGCAGAATCGCTGGTAATTCTTTTGTAAAAATCATCAGGTCGTCGGCATACAGGGCTAATTTCTTTGATCAGACCCTAAATTCAAATGAGACAAAGCAGTCATTGGACCTAATGATTTGGGCCAGTGGGAAGAGGGCAGAGGAGACATCCCTGCCTATTGCCTCACTCTAAAGTAACCCAGTTAGATAGGTTTCCATTAACTATAATCCTGGCTGTAGGAGTTTTATATATATTCTTAATAGTTCTTAAAATATTTTCTCCTAAGCCGGCTGCTTCAACTAGGTGGTATAAGCAAACCCAATTTACCCGGTCAAAAGCTTTGACCGTGTCAAATGTAAAGATGGTAAGTGGCAAGCTATTAGCTGAAGTGATCTCAATAGCTCCTCTCAACTCGTGTGTTAGGTCATGCAATTGGCGTCCTCTAATAAATTCCTTTTGATCCATGTGAATGAATTTTCCCATTATACTGTTGAGTCTCCCTGCTATAATTTGCGCAAAGATTTTATAATCACAGTTAAGCAGGGAGATGGGTCTATAGGATTCACATTTTTTGAATTCTTTTTTAGGTTTCAAGATCAAGGAAACGGGTGCTTCATTCCATGAACTAGGGATTGGAGAGTTGGATAAGAAGATACTATCAAACAGTTTTTCTAAGAACGGGGCAAGCGTGTCATTAAGAGCAATACAGAACTCGTTAGGGATCGCATCTAGGCCTACAGCACTACCTCTCTTTAAGTTTTTTTATTGCAGTTCTGATTTCAGATACTGAAAGATTCCTATTAAGTTGTTGATCATGGTCTTCAGATAATGACTGTAAGGAGGCTTTTGCTAGGTAATTTTTAATTTGGGCGCCACTGACTTTCAGATCTTCAGTATACAGATCGTATAGTTCAAATTCATTCTCTATCTTAACTCTGTCTGAAAAGATCTCCCCTGTTTCTAGATTGCATATCTCTCTGTTTAGATTTCTAGATAGATTGGCATGAGCTTTCCAGGCCAAGAGCTTCCCTCTGCCCTCACCGTATTCGTAGTTCGCCAGTCTGCTAACTTCCCATCTACTTTTAGTGATATTATCAAGATAGTCGGCCCTGTGTTGTCGTTTGGATAATAGCTCGGGACTTTCCTCCCTCTGTTCTACACTCCTTCGACTTGTTGTTTCGTTAAGCATGGCTCTAAGAATTTCTGCTTCCAGTAGCTTCATTTTATCTTTTTTTTTCCTAATTAATTTTGGCCGAAATACCAATGATTCTGGCTCTGATATACGCCTTATAGGCATCCCATATTATCTCCAGAGGGGCGGACTGATCATTTACCTAAAAAAAAGAGCAGAGTATCCACTTTTAATTGTTCACTCACTGACTCATCTTTAAGAATCACTCTATCAAAAGGCCATCTTTTGGTTTCTGAGTATCTAGGAAAGTTAACATTTATCTGGACTGCTGTGTGATCTGATAAATGTTCTGGGATGTGGGAGACTAGACTGACCAATTCTATCAACCTAAAATCTATCAGGAAATAATCTATTCTGGAGTTGTATTTGTGTTTTATTTATTATGAAACGTGAAGTTTTGGAGGTCAGTTATAGTCTTATTTTTTGCTCTCCACATATCTACGAGATATAAGTCATTCATAATGATTTTAATCAGTGAACCCATTTTCGTAGGTATCACTCTCCCCACTTGGACCTATCCAGAGCGGGGTTCAAGAGGACATTAAAGTCTCCACCCATGATAATAGGGAAATTGGTATCTATTAAGTGGTTATAGATTATTCTAAGAGATGACTCATCGTCTATATTTTGGCCATAGTATCCCACCAAAGTCACCCACTAATTTCGTATTTTTAATTCTGTTATGATCCACCGCCCCCTATTGTCCAACTTAAAAGGGCCCAAAATAGCTTTCGCTGATTTTTTAGTCATAATGGCGACGCCTTTAGTTCAAAAGGGTTGTGTGGTATGAAGTGAGGCATCTATCCATCTTTGCTTAGCAACAGCCAGTTCCCACTCCTCAGGTGTAAGGTGAGTCTATTGTGAGATCATAATGTCAAAGTCTGCCTGGCTTAAGTATTGAAAAATCCTCCTACGCCTACTTGGGACTCTTAAACCATTGACATTCCAAGTACAAATTCTAGTTTCAGTCATTTATGTCGGGTCGGGTGCCCTAACTGTGGGCCAAGGGGGCGCCCTCTGGTCACCTGCTATTCCTATCTGACTAAGAAAAATGGTGTGTAAATGAGGACTTTTTCTTTTTTTTCCCTAATTTGCTCCCCACCCAGTGAAAACTTAAAATAACATTCTTCTTGTGTGTACCCACTACCCCACTCCCGGGAACCCTCCTAAACCTCATGGGGTTCGATTTAAAATGACCCCTATGAGCCCATCTCCCACCAACCCAGCAACCTATACTTATCGTGCAAATTGCGTGCTACATTATCCCTGAGCTTTAATTTGTTCAGTGAAGGTTCATACCTCCTTAGGGTCCCTGAAGTTAAGCATTTTGTTTTTCCACATAACCCTAAGTAAGGCAGGGAACCTCAGCTGTACTGTGGTACCCAGAGTTCTTAGAATTGGGATGAATTTGCCCAGCTCCTTTGTCGATCCTGTGTCATTCTCGAGAGATTTGACCTTATCCTGAAAGTCCAGTCCCCCTTCGTAAAAGTTCCTTCTTTTAAGGCTTCTGATAGTGCCTGCTCCTTTAAAGTATACGTTCTAAAATTAATCAGGATTCGCTGAGGATTTTTCCTATTTGGATTCTTGGAGAAAGGCTCTCTCTGGATTTTCTGAATGTCTGCTTCTAACTCCTTAACATCTACCGTGGGGGTAAACTCTCTTAACAAATTTATAATGTAAGTCTTAATATCCTCCCCCTCTGAACCCATCCGGAATATTAATGATTTTAATATTATTCCATCTGGCATTATTTTCCAATGTCTCCAATTTATCAAGCATGTCTTTTTCTCCCTTTTTTAATGCCTGAATATCGGTAGAGTTAATCTCCACTTGTTTATTCACTCCATTACACAAATTCTCTTGGTGATCGCTGACATTTTAGGTTCTTGAGATTCACATGAATCTTGGATCTTGGTCTGGTTTGTCTCCGAGATGGCAAACTTGCTCCTGATTTCTAGAAAAAGGGTATCTAACATCTGCACCAGATTCGGCTGATCTTAGGCAGATGGCATTACTGGTGTTACCAGAGGGGTTGGAGTGGAGCTCGAAGCATCACATGCAGAGGTCAAGCCCAGGCCATTCTCACCGAGTACCTCAAACATATTTTCTGTTGTAATATTGGCAAAATCCGCCCCCTCGGGCGCCGGAATTATTTTCCTTTTATCCATTTTGATCTCAGGTGCCTTTAGTACCCTAGTTGATGGAGTCTTTCTACTTCCCTTGCTTATGTCAGACAAGGGCTCATCCAATAGTGGAGGGGGGCTGATTACGTTTTCTTTTCCTGCACTTTAAAAAAGGATCTTCAGTAAGGCGTAACTTTGAGTGCAGAGATTTCCTTAAGCTGTTGTGAAGACTGAGGCAAAATAGTTTGCTGTTCTCCTTTTAAGTTCTTGCCAACTTTTTTATTTGGTTTTTAAAAACAAGACTTCTTGTCATAGGCGCCTCTTCCAGATACTCCACCTGATTTTAACTCCTATTACTTAGGGTATATCTGTTAGGGTGCCCTGAGGTTATGGCCCTTCCCTCTGTGACTGTTTGCAAAGACTGCGAGGACTGGCTTCCTGATGTTTCATGTAAATCATGTAAGTCAGAGAGATTGGGTGAAATTATGCCTACAGACTGATCCTCCTTATTTATGCTATCTACGCTCTGTACTAGGGGGTCTAGAGGAGTCAGAGCTGGCAACCTAGGATCTAGTATTCTTTCTTTCTTCAGTGATAGGTCCGAAGGGGAGCTCACCCTACCACCCCCTTTTTTTGATTTTTTTTGCTCACCTGGGGGTCATCATCAGATGGCTCGAGATGAGGCACCCCTGCAAACCCGTAGGTTTACACCAGGGATCGATAAAGAAAGGTGGTGTCAGAAAGAGAAGTCTATCCCATTGTAAATATCGACAACAACACTGCAAATGTAAAGGCAAGAGGCCCTCCCGCTGAAAACCCGCAAAATCAGCATAAGACCTGCCTGGGGAAGCACTCCTATTCCTGCTGCTGAAACCCGACTCAGGTTTAACCAACAGAAGACCCCCCTGCTGCTTCAGGTGTGTCTCTGACTGGCAAAGGAGATCCTACCTGGTGTACCTCGTAGGGAAATCCTTGCAGTTGCTCGTCTGTCGCAGAGAATCCCAGGTGCTGCCTGTAGTAACCCCCCCCCCACTGTTTACAGGCGTGTACCCCCTGCTCAGCTCCACCAAGTCCCAATCCAGGTTCGCGTCTGGGACTGCCCCAAGAATTCAGATGGGGTTAAACACCCCCCCCCTGCCGCTCGCAGCTCCCAGCCACGAGAGGCAGCAGCATACAGCAGCGCAAGGCGAGATGCAGGCCGGCAGAATTCAGATGGAGTTAAGCGCCACCCCTGCTGCTCGCAGCTTCCAGCCGCACGAGGGAGCAGCGTACAACAGCTCAAGGCGAGATGCAGGCCCGCAGGCGGAGAGGAAGCAGGAGGGGAACGGAAGGACGGAGCCAGCGAGGACGCCACAGTGCGAAGTCGGAGACTAAGAGAGCAAAATCAGGCTGCCCAAACCACCGCCGCTGTCCTCCGCACGACAACCCAGTAAGATTTCTACCACTTTTTTTGCATCTCTAACGCTCAGGATTCGAGAGAGGTGCTGGGGGATAAGAGGAGCTCGCGGCGTAACCTAACCCGCCGCCATGTTCCCCTTCGAAAAACAACCCTGCAATTTTTTATTGTGCATGGCCTTTTTATCTATCATGATTGTTGAGTTTATGATATTTTAATGTACTTTTATGATCTTGATTATTAAATAAAGGTATATGAAACAATCCTACTCATGGTATTCATACATGTATTTGGAATTCTGATACACTTAATTCTGCCTTATTGTATAAATAAATTCAACAACCAATATGTTCTAGATTTTAATCAAAGATTGGATTTAACTATTCTGGTAATTCAATCAACAGTTTTCATGGAACACCATTTTTTCCGATAAAATATATGTTGACATTTCAAAAGCATTAAATGTTGCTGTAAAATCCTAGACATTGAGCCTCATTTACAGTACCCTAGGCAGTCCACCACATCTTCAGAGGGATGAGCTTGCAGAAAGCTGCCATACTTAGGGCCTGATTCTGCCTTTGGCGGTCTTGCAGCGGGCTACTACTCCTGTGCCCTGCAGCAAGACCATCAAAGCCCTCCACCGCCCACCATATTAGTAGCTTTCTCCTGGTCTGGCTATCTGTCCCAAGGGTGATGCCTTTCAAAGGCTTATATGTAAGCCTTAGAAAGGCAATGCCATGGGACAACCACAGTGCGTTCCAGCATGGCATGGACTGTGAAGTCCATACTGTGCTGGAACTGGGGGTGCAGGCATACAAGGGGCACACCATGTGTGCTCCATGCATGCATCCCCTAGCCTTGAGGCAACAGGGGGGCCTGTAGAGCCTGATTTGTTTCCTCACCGCAACACTTTTCATGGTGGGCTCACCACCATGAAAACTGTAGTGGTGAGGAAACTCATAATATGCTTGTCGGGCCTCAGACCGCTAAAGTACCGAAAGGGATATGGGATCCCCAACAGCTGCAGCAGGTCTTTGGTAGTCCGACTGCCAAACTAATAATAAGGCAGTCGGACCAATGGTGAAGCTGTTCCCCTCACCACCACTGCGGCTACGGCGTTCCTTAGGACAACCATAGTCAGGATTAGCCCCTTAGTAACCTCAGCAAGGCAGTCATAGATATCTTTGCCTTCATCAGAGTCTTCTTGGGTATACTGAAGGCACTGAAGCTTTCCTGAGCTGGCAAGATATCTAATGTGCCCACTCAGCATATTGTTTGTATTTTTTTAAAACAATGTCCCAAAGCAGAAGTTTATTACTGAAAAACAGAAATTAAGCCACATATTCTGGGATTTTTCTCCCATTGTCTGTTGATAATTTCTTCCCTTCCTGTTGGGACTGGCAGTCCCAAGCAGAAAATACTGATGATGGAATGACTGATCTCGATAGGGCAGGGATTGAAACTGACAGCCTAGTGGTAGACAGGCCATCAGTCAGAGATTTCAAGAGGCTTTGCCATCAGAAACATGGAGATTCTTTGGACTCTAATTAGAGCGGGACCCAACCATCAATGAGGTGAACAGGGCATCCCCATATTTTGCAAGATGTCCCTCATCAGCAAAACTCTAAAAGAGACCCTTTGTTCTTTGCATATACTAGTTTACTCCTTACAGCTTAGAACACAAACTACGGAAGAGGTCTAATTCATATCATGCTGAAAGTGATGCCTTACTAAATATGCTATTTTATTGTTAGTTTGTTCACTCATTTTGGAGATCTGTGTGAAGCAAACTGAATTCAATTATTAGTGAACATTTATCTCTTTCCCTAACTAAAGTGTGATTATGTTCCTTATATGTCTCTAAGATAACATCTACTAACAATCATAAAACAATAATTAATCTAAACATTTATTTGCTTTGTGGTGGAACATAGGATAAATAGTTAAATTAATTTTTCTCTTGTAATAAAGTTAAAAGTGTTTGTTTTTCTAAATCACAGTAACCAGGTTTTTTTCCAGTTGCTTTATTTGCTGAGAAAAAATCTATTTACATAAATATCCATTTTATTCCTCATTAGCAAATACTTGTCATGACAAACATTTTATTGTATTATTTGAATATCACTTTGTAGATTTATAATTGTATAATATTTTGAACTGTTTATTTTGGCATGCTTGCTGGAATCCTAATTGTATCCAGTTTTATTTTTCCCTTTCCTTCTTATTCCGCTGTTCTCCGTCTTTCATTTAATTATTTTGCATTGCAAGTGTGCTTATCTGATTTATATTTAACATGGGCATATTTATGACCAGATTCACTATGCTTTGGTATTTAATACTATATTTATTTCCTAATATTCAAATGCTTAGGGCTGCTTAATATTTAATATTACATATTCAACTATATAATCTTTACTTAAGGCTATTGATTATATATTTGGTGTTAATATTCCTTTATAATTCATTCAGTCAGACTAGTCCTTTTTTGCCTCTAATTTTCCATATTTTATTATGACTCTCGTTTTTCTACAATGTTATAAATCACTACACTAACAATTCAGATGCCAAGTTTATGTATCCCATGACAGGAAATAATGGTACAGACCAAAGGCCCTCTATGTAGGATCACCCACTAAGTTTTTATTTCACCGCTCCTGTTTCGTTATAATTTTGGCATTAGTATTGTGTGCCCTTTACCACTGCCAACGAGTGCTAACGTGCTTGTGCTCTTTCCCTAATACATGGTACTGTCTTGTAGTTTCTGTAAAGCTATATAAGATCTGCACATTTAGATAACATAAACTACGGGATTGGAGTCTAGACTGATTTCAGACACCCATGAAGGATATGTTATCCTTCAGCTAGCTCACAGAGCCACCATAAGCCCCCTAACATTACCAAGGAGCGAATAGTCTCTGGCAACTATCGAACATGACAAACCTTGGTCCAGCAGGGAAGGTGGAAACATTGTACTACTTTTTGCTCTGTCACTGTTGCTCACTTGGTCTCAGAAAAATACACAGAATAAATGATGGGGATGTTTTCAATAAGCATTTATTGAACAGTGTCATTCTAGTATAAAATACGTGTGCTGCGACAACCATTTGTCAGAGCAAACACAAGTAGATGGTGGACGGAGCACCTCAGTTCAGACCCAGCTATATGCCAATCAGTCTTGACCCTGTGCCTCATGGGAATTGTCCATCCCGAACTACCAAGCCAGATCATCACTGAACCAGAAACAAGCATTCTTTTTCTGGCTAACACATTTCATTAGCCAGATTAGCTCGAATCCAGTGGCAAAGTGAACAAGGGGCCCACAACTGGGCATACCCTGCCAACTTAGGGCGAAGAGGCAAACACAAGGAGATGATGGACGGAGAACTGAAACTTTTCAGACACTCACCCCAGTCACAGATCTGAGTTGAATCCATCATCATTCTTTAGCTCACTTTGACACCTCAGTTCAGACACAGCTAAATGAAAATCAGTCTTGACCCTGTGCCTCATGGGAACAGTCCAGCCCGAATTGCCAAGCCAGGTCTTCCCTGAATCGGAAACAAGCATCCTGGGACTGGTTTCTGGATAACACCCTTCATCAACCAGGCTAGCTTGAATCAGTGGCAAAGTGAGCAAGGGACGCATGTCTGGGCATACCCTGCCAACTTAGGGTGAAAAAGCAAACACAAGGAGATGATGGATGGAGCACTGAAACATTTCAGACACTCACACCCAGTCACAGATTGGAGATGAATCCATGCTCATTCTTTAGTTCACTTTGCCACCTCAGTTCAGACCCAGCTACATGCAAATCAGTCTTGGCCCTTTGCCTCATGGGAACAGTCCAGCCTGAACTGCCAAGCCAGGTCAACAATGAGACTCATTTGCATATGGCTGGCTCCAAACTGTATTGGCACGGTCAGCAAAACAAGTATGGATTTAGGCCCAGATCTCTGTACTGGAGTGAATGTATGACATTGTTCTGCATTCTGTCCATCAATTGTTCTTTTGCATTAACCATTAGAAAGAAACAGATATGTACGATTGCAAGCATTAACATAGTAAATACAAGTTTGAATTTTACCATGGTGCTAAAACAGTAATCATGGCAATAATCATGCATACTCCTAAAATGCTAACCGTACCTAAGTGTACCTAAATAAACCTAGCATGTATGTACGGTGTAAAGCCAAGAATTCCCCAGGAGAGAGTCAGCCCCATTACCTGATGGGAGAAAACAAAGGACACTGTCTGGGTCTTGAGTTGGCCACCCCATGAGGGATGTCAGACCACATCGTGCTAGACTTTTTACGTGCAGGAATCTTAGCGTTTTGTGTCAACATGGAAGCTTCTCCTTTGGCTGCGCAGTGAAGATGTTCTTCTTTTATAACCAAAAGGTACCCTCAGGGGTTCTTCTTAGATGTGTAATGTTACTGTGGGCCTGTCGATCAAGGATTATGATAGCGGTGACTTTTGTACAGAGTTATTATACAAAAGATGGTAATCCAGCTGTGCATGTCCTAAGCAGGGTTTTAAGATATGATACTAAGAATCATCATGCTTAATAAATGAGGCTAGGTTTCGACGAAAACCACAAAACATTTATTCAGCATATACCTAGGTAAAAGGTCAGTGCCAGAACCGTTATGTAGGGCAAGGTAGGACAAATATACATAAAAGCTTGGCAGCTACCTAGGCCTGCTAATGGGGTACATTAGGGATCATCACAGTCACAGGCATATTTAATTTAATTACAATTCTCTAGTGTATTGTTCTACATGTACGTAGGACCTGTAGATTAAATGCTAATAGTGGGCCTTCAGCATTCATTGTGCCTACCACTTATGAAGCATTTTTAAACATCTCAGGCCTGCCATAACAGCTTATAGTGCCATTTCAATGGCTAATTTGACCTGAAAAGCAAACTTTTTGCCGACCCTCAACTTTCCTTTTTAAAATATACAAGACACCCCTAGAGTAGGCCCTAACAGCCAACACGTCAGGGTGCATGCTATTTTAAAAGTAGGACATGTGTTTTTAAGTTTCACATGTCCTGGTAGTAAAAAACTCCTACATTTGGTTATCTCTTCCATTGTATAACACTAGGTTATCTTATTACATTCTATAAGTGCTAACCTCTGATTAGGTACAAATGGGAAGGCCAAGTTGGTCTCAAAAGAAATGTCATTTAAAATCATCTTTCATGGAAAAGTTTGTCACTATTCTGAAAATGCCACTTTTGGAAAGTTGTCAAAAAAGGAGGGGTTTGGCCCAAAGGATTAGAGGGTAGGTAGGGTCAGTTATACTACATAAGAAAAAAATTACCTATGCCTCTAGTGACTTCACAACACTTATTCATATGAAGTAAGATGAACGCAAACTAATACGTTTACCTTAGCAGTAATTTATGCCTTTTATTTCATTATTTTTTTGAATTAATATCTTTGATCACAAAAAGAACACATAGTCAACTAAACGAAATACCACATTAGTACTTACACAGTGAAAATGAACAACGTGAAAATGTGTTTTGACATACAATTACAAATAAACTCAAAATAATCAAACATCAATACAAACAAATGAAATGTCACAAAGAACAATCAATATAGGGTTGGTTTGTGCTTTAGATGGCTGCCCTGCTGCTTGAGGCATGCTTTGTTCTTCAGATCACAGTCCTGCTGCCACCAGAGATCTACCCTGCTGTTACCAGAGAACTGACTTGTTCCTCAAAGGGTTGCTGCTTGAGGCCTACCTTGCACTTTGAAGGAGAGAGGACCATCTCATTGAACCCAGGACTATTAGGGTAACTCCAAGGGCTAATATGATGGATTCCTGTATGAGCTATGGGGGCATAAATAGCTCCAGAGACCTGAACCATTCACCTGGCCTCTGCTAGAGTGATACCTAACCCCCAAAGTGGAAACTTGTTAGAGGTGCTGATCCTGCTTAACCCTAAACAATGCAAGAAGACCTGACAGAAGATGAGGACCTACCCGCCCTGTTCTTCTCTGTGTGCAACAAAGTATGGGGCTATGCAGTGTTATTCAGAACCTGGGTTAATTAGTATATAATATAATGGTGCTGTCAGATATATTGTCAGGAAACATACTCATTAAAGGTGTTCACCATGTGGATTCTCCCTCAAGGTAAAAAATTTACCATCCATCACATATGCACATATACAAGCAATGAGATTAGTAGAGTATTATTATCTTACCAAAATGTATTACAAAACATCATTGATTAAACATTTAAAAAGAAAGAAAAAATGTTCTGTGTGAAGTAAATAGTATGTTTGTGGGCAATAAAAGTGCTTGTGCCATTACAGTCAGTTGTGTATTGTTGGTTTGAACATTTTACAAAAAACTGTCTCATTCTTAATTTTTGAAACTGTGACATCTGTGCATTTACAAATATACACTGACAGACAGTTTCAATGGTACAGAAATAAATGTAATCATCAATGCTCCGACCCCAAACATGCAATGCGTGTTTGAAAACATAAACAAGGGTCTTCTTCAGAACACGAGAAATATACCACATGGAGACATCCATAAGATTTAAAATGAGAATATCAAATTACTCCTATGGGTATTGGAAACATAACTCAATAGTCTGCAATGTTTTCATCAGGCACTCACTGCAGTAGACGAGTGGGACTGTTCAAAAGATTCCAATAGGCCTATACTTAAATCATCATCTCCTGCGGCCTGATTTTCACAGCAAAACTGTTGAAAATAATATGTTTACAACTTCACAGTTACTGTATATAATATAGCTCAAATTACACTGAGAGGTTTATGTTTCACTAAACTCTCTCCCAGATATATGCATGCCACACCAATGCAAGGATAGCTCTATGAGTATGTTTTCTGTAAATTGAAGCATTACATCATATAGTGGCCTTCTCCACAGCAGCAAATCCTGTGCAACCAGACCTTGGAGCAACAGTATCTGGCCTCATGGAGCCCACCTTGGCTATGTCTTGCAGATTGATGGAGGCTTTTGACTTTCAAAAAGTTGTCCAAGTCTGAAGGTAAGAATTTTCACTGAGCCCGGCGGCGACAGGCTCCCAATCAACTTTAATAACCTCTTCAGCCTGGAAATGGCTTTTTCCGTTTGGTGATTTTTTTCCGCCAATGTCAACGGCTTTACCGAGACCTCATCCAGTGCTTCCTGGTGATGATGTCTCGTCCTCTGACCCAGTCTGCTGCTTTACCCCAATGAAATCTGCCTTCTCCAACACTCCTTAGATGAATTCAAGAGTCTGAAGGTAAAACAACAGCGGGCCCACTGTGTGTATTTGAACCGTGCTCCGTCTCATCAGCCTTAACTTTTGACTTTGTACGGGGTCTTGAGTGACCCCATATCCATGATTGGCACCTTGAGCTTTTAGGTGCTATTTTTTACTAAAAACTGTTAAGTTCATAATGGCATTTTATACTCATTAGATTTATTTATTTATTTATTTATTTATTTATTTATTTATGTGTTTTATAGAGCGCAAACTTGACCTGTTAGGGTATCAGAGCGATTTACAGGAAAGCAAAGCAATACACAGACAGGCTTAGAATCAACCAGTAACAGCTCGAGTAGTAAGGGGGAGGAGTGACGGATACATAAGGGAAAGAAGAGCACGTATTTACAGTTTACATAACCAATTACTCTAGATGAGATACCATATTTACAAATTACATTTACAATTATTCAAGACAGGCCCCAAGTTTCTGATGGGGTGACTAGGTAGTCCGAAGGGAGGTAGTGGATGGCCATAGATCGGGCCATAGTGGTGGGTGAGGCAATATTTAGCCGAGAAATTTGCCCATAGAGAAGGTTTTGGCATCCTTTTTGAAGTGAGTCAGAGAGGGGATTCTTCTGATGTCTGGTGGGAGAGAGTTCCATATTCTTGGAGCAGCCCCTGAGGAGTCCCAATTGTAAGTTTAATTTTCCCGAAAGCGTGCAGGTTTGAGCAAGAGGTCTCTGACAGATCGGGAGTTTGTGGTTCCCCTGGAGATCACAAGTGTCTGTGTCAGATATGCAGGGGAGTTTGAGTAAAAATCTTTGTGCATGATGCATGCTAGTTTGAGCTGTATTCTTATCTCCAGGGGAAGCCAGTTGAGTGCTTTCAGGTGTGGGGAAATATGATTGTATTTCCTTCTGCCGGTAAGTAGTCTGGCGGCTGTATTGAGGCAGGCTTTAAGAGGTACCAGGGAGATCTTGGGTAAACCTGAGGGGGTTGAGCAGCTGTATTCCAGTCTAGAGATGACGAGTGCTTGGACTGCCATTTTTAGGGTGGAAGCATCAAGGAAGGGTTTTAATTTCCTAGGGTAGTTCAGGTGGAATCTTGCTGTTTTGGCCATCGAATTGATGTTGTCCCGCATGTTCAGGTTGCTGTCCAGGGTAATTCCCAGGAATTTAGCCGAGTTCACAATGGTCGGTGGGCCATTTAGGGCTGTGATAGCCTTAATCCATTATTTAATCTCGAGGTTGGTATTGGGAGGAGAGATCAGGAGAAGTTCTGTTTCCTTTGCATTGAGTTTAAGTTGATTGGATGCGAGCCATTGGACAGTGAGTTTCAGGGCTTCGTTCAGGGAGAGAATCTCTTTGAGAGATGAGGTTTTGATGTAGATCTGGGTGTCATCACCGTACATATGATAGGAGATATTCACTGTGCGAAATACTTCAGTAAGCGGTTCTAGTTAAAGGTCGAAAAGGATGGGGGACAGGGTTGATCTTTGAGGGACTCCAACCATGACCAGGGATGGTGACGATAGGTTGCTGTTGATTAGGAATCTCTGTGACCGGTTGTGGAAGGAGGACCTAAACCAATCTCAAACAGTGTCATCCAATCCCATCCTGAGTTTGAGGCATTTAGGTAATTTTTCATGTTTGACCGTCTCGAAGGCTGAGTATAGGTCCAGGAGGATTAGGAGACAAGTTTTGCCTTGGTCAAGGGCTTGGAGGGCATTATCCACAATGTGGAGCATGGTGGTTTTGCTGCTGTGCCCTGGTCTATATCCAGAATGGAAGTCATCAAGCAGGTGGAAGTTGTTGATGTGGTGACTTAGCTGCTGTTGCACACATTTCTCCAGCACTTTGGCTAAGAGGTGGATGTTGGAGATGGGTTTGAAGTTGTCGGGGGAGGATGGATTCAGCGACGGCTTTTTAAAAATGGGGAGGACTTGGCCGGCTTTTAGAGAGTATGGCATTATTCCCTGCTGGAGGGAGGCATTGATTATTGTAGTCCAGCTCGGAATAATGGATTGGGCGACGGCAGCTAGGCAGTTGGCAGGGAGCGGGTCATTAAAATGGTTGTTCGGGGCTTAAGGTAGAAATGGAGTCGTCATCATAGTCTTTGAAGACAGTCCAGTGAGCATGATGTTTGGGTGGAGCCTCTGGGTGCGACGTGATGGGGGAGACGGGTTAGGAAGGGGTTGGGGTGTGTGATGGAGCTGAGTTTGTTTCCAATGGCTAAGATTCTGTCAGCGAAGAAAGAGGAGAATTCCTCTGAGGATATAAGAGTCATAGGGGGTTTTTCGAAGTTTTGGCCTGTTTATTAGATTGTTGTTTGACCAATTTTGTATTTAGTTTTGAGTTTATTTACAATTGTATCTATTTTTCTAAATTGGCGCTGGATGTTTTTTGTGTTTTCACTTTATTACCCTATGAGTGCTGCAAAAATACTTCACACATTGCCTCTGCGTTAAGCCTGACTGCTTCTGTGCCAAGCTACCAGAAGGTTAACAACAGGTCAATTTAGTGACTTGTGTGGTTCACCCTGACAAGTTTTGTGTTTGCTGCTTGAGTAGGGTTATCACCCCCCAATCAATAACCCAATTTCTTACAATCTTAATTCCTCAGTTGTAACCCTCAGAATTCACCCTGGTGCATTGCCATTAGCCAGTGTGTGACACCAATGCGGTCAAGATAAGATTGTGTTCTTAATGAAGCTTGAATATTGCCTTGACATTTGCCAGGCCTGTTTTGAGACATGAACAGCAAAACCTAATTTGTATGAAGTATGCATTAGTGGTAAAATGCATTTTGGTGACTTTACACACCTGCTACATTTGACACAGAGCAGCATTTAAACTCCGTCTCAGGCTGTGGACTTTGGAGTAGGTTTAAGGAGGGTGGCATGGTGTATGTAGGCATATGCAAATGTGTCACTCGAGCTTACCAGTATTCCTAGATTTGCTGAATGCAAGTGCCCAGGGTTTATGCATCCAGATTTACACTTGCTTTATGAACACTATAATTATCGGAAAATCACTGATTTACATATTGAAGGTGTCCATGATGACTTTCAGGGTAGCTTGTAGGGGACATGAACAATTTATTTACTCTTTCTTTTGGTAAATAAAATGAATGATAATCGGGGTAGAGCCTAGCCAAGCAGCAAGATGGCGGGCTCATTAGTGGGCTCTGCCAGCTGATTTTATAATTCACCAGATATACTGCTTCAGAAAGCTTCCTCATATCTCCTGATCAGATGGCCGCCTTCCTAAAGAACCATGAGGATGTTGGTGTGCTTGGTGGGCCCCTTGGTGACAAGTGAGCCTGCTCTGTGATGTGCTGGCTTGCGGCCCACACCGGACTCTGGCTATGGCCTATTCAGCGCGGTCACGCCCCAGCCTATTATCCGAGAGGCCAGTGCCCACGTTGGCACTCCGTTGAATGCAACGGAGACAGGCGCTGGGGGCTGTCCCGAGGCCATTACCCCCAGTGCCGAGGTGGACTTGGAGCCTGGAGCTGCCTTAACCCAACCCTGCTCCCACGTAGACTGGAGTATTTGTGGCCTGGTGGGATCCAGGGCTCTTTTCTGAATCTGTCTGGGCCGCACCCTGGCCTGATTAGAAGGAGACGGCGAGGTGAATAAAGTTGGCCCACCTCCCTCGCCCCTGCCATTAAATCCTGCTGAGCCCTGCCAGGCACTGGGCCTGGGCTCAGAGATAAAGAGAGGGGCCTACGTTTGAAGTGAGGAGAACATGTGGTGAGTGAGCGGTGCTCTGCATCTGTGGTCACCTCACAGTTAAATTGCTCTGGCATGAATCTCTGCCATAATTGAACTTCGCAGCTAGTCTTGAGGACTTCACTGTAATCCTGGGGCCACAACAGATGACAGGCTGGGATCCCTTGCAGATTACAAGTACCATTGTGGCCTGACGCCCCACTGTTCAAGAGGACCCCTGGCGTGGGGGAGAACATTAAACCCTTATGCACTGCTGGGAAATCATCTTAACAACCTAGGCGGGTACTTTTCCCTGACTAACTATATCCTAGTACGGGGCCTGCTGGTGCACTCTGCTGTGCGTGGATGAGGTGGTCCAGAGGGTGTCAACGGAGTCCACTAACCCACAATAGGCTCAATCTATTTGACCTGCCCCGTGCAGGTACATCAGCAAAGGCACTGTAGGTCCGTGCTCTGAAGGTGCATGTTAGCGATCTTTCTATACCCTGGATCCTCTGCTCACCCAATGTCCAGTGCAGAAATGGTAAAACAGGACTCATGGCAGCTGATGCTAACCTTTGAGTGCAAGTGACAAACCTGACACTCATAGCAGGAAACAAGAAACGAGGACCCTCCTGACCTGCTCCGCGGGACTCTTAGCAAGACACAGACCTCAGAGAGCTCCTAGTGGATGTCAAAACAAGCCTGCAAATCTTTGATGAGAAACTCAATCTCTTGACAAGCCACTTAGACCATATGAAGGAGTAGGTTGACAAACATGAAGACTACCTAGAATACCTTGCAGATTACACTCATTCCTCCTTCAGCAAACAGAACCTGCAAATAAATAAAGTGCATTAACACAACAAATCAAATAACAAAGATTTAGAAGCACTCTCTCGATGCAACAACCTTCGTGTCACAGGGGTGTCTGAGTCCACATCCATCGACAAAATCGAGGACTATGTTGAATCCATGCTCTGCACACTCTTCAGTGAAGCTCTATCTCTGGTCTTTATTGTGGAGTGTGCTCATTGTTCCATCAGGACACATTCCTCCCTGCAATCCCGTGCTGGCCCTGTAATCGCTAGACTATTCAACTACAGGGATCAGGAGACAGTCCTGCACATGGTCCAGGAGCGCTATGAAGTACAATATCATGGCACTGCAGTTTCATTCTACCCAAACTTTACATTTTACAGTACAAACTGTCCAGCAGGAGTTCCTACCAGCCAATAGAATCCTCCAAATGGCAGAGATCCAGACCCATGAGGGGAAACCCAGCTACTTTACAGATGGAAAGGCTGCCCTCATATTTCCAAAACACATTACCACTTGGAGAGCATCATCCCAGACGTCCCTGCAGAGCCAGGAATAATTCCACCTCAGTGATAATGATTGATTCTTGCAACCAAGGAGGCCCCGGGATGCCATCCGTGGGGCCCAGCTTCCCCTGCTCAGTGGAGACTGAACTAGTGCTCCCAGATGACAAAGCTGCAAAACAGGTGTTCATACATAATTTTCTGGCTTTCATATTCATTGACCCCGACAAACTCCACTCCACTTCGGGAGTCTCTGGTCACCCGCTGGGATGAATCCTATGTCATGAGAATGTTTATGGGATGGGTGTAGGTGTAGAGGTAGGATTGCTGCTCTCAACCATGTTTGAGGATTAGAGTGGGTGGGTTTTATTTGTGTTTCACACTTTGATGTTTTCCCTCCCTCCATCATGTCCTCTGCATGACCAGACAGTACACTGTTGTTCGTCCCAGTGGTTTACCACTATAGGCTCCCCTTCACAATGCCCCAACATCCCTTACACACACTGCCATGACTACCACTAGATGTCTGATTTAAAATATCCCAGGGCTCAACGACCTTAGGAAGGACTGATTGGTCTATGCTTACCTCAACAGGCCCCACATAGACATTTGCTATCTCCAGGAATTCCATCTAACACTGCATACAGCTGGAGGCTCCATACGGGCTAGTACTGCAATGTGTGTTCATCCCTACACGCTAACTTTACACGGGTAGTAGCAATGTTGATGCACAAAGGCACACCATCACACTTGAGTGAACCCTTTGTAATGATAAAGGGAAATATATACGATTTGCTGGCACATTAAACAGACAACCTGCTATACTAGTAACCATCTATGGCCAGAACACAGACAGTCCCAACTTTTACTCGGAGGTCTGAAGGCTGATTAAAAGCCTGGGCCCAGGAGCTATCCTGTGGGTGGAGACTTTAATGTGACACTAGACAATCGGCTCGACCGATCGGCTGCCTCTAGATGCCCAAATCCAAATGCTGCATCTCAACTCAACATGCTCGTACAAGACAACTCCCTCAGTGACATATGGCGGCTCACATACGCAACTAGCATAGAGGTCTTCTGCGACACAGTCATGGTCACATATTTTATTTTATTTGATTTCTTATAAGTGCAATTGAATGCCCTAAGACGTTTTGTAGCTGAGTCATATGGTAAGAAAAAAGACCAAAGGCATTTGTTCCTAAAGACCCAAGTCTTTAAAGACATATGAAACCTCACAAGAGAGGAATCATTTTTTATTTCAAGAGGAAACATATTCCAGTTCCCTGTGGTGCAGACCACAAAACATCTACCTCCCCCCGAGGAAAGTTTATAAGGTGGCACAGCCAGTTTTCCAGCTGAACTGGATCCCTGAAGCACTTTATATGTAATACAGAGAGTCTTGAACACTATCCGCTTTTGAATAGGGAGCCAATGTACACTCAATAGGGCCTGAAAGGCAGACTGGGATCTCAGAATTTTCATCAGGAGCATAGCTTCTGAATTATGGAGAATCTGGAGTTTGTTCAAGGCAACTTTAGGTACATTTTAATAAAGGCCATTACAATAGTCCATTCTGGACACCACAAGGGACAAAACCACTGTCTTCACAAGTTACGTCTGAGAAACTGAGCTATCTTCCTAATTACGCAGAGCAAATTAAAAAAGTGAGTCTGTCATCAATCAGTATTCCCAGACTTCTAACTTTTTTAACTGGTACAGTAAGTGGACCCGGTTCATCTGCCTACCAAGATGGGCTACGGAAGAGATAATATTTCCAAAGAGGGTAACTTCTGTTTGTAAGGAGTTCAACTTAAGACACTTGTTATCCAACCAGCTGATGACTTCCCTCATGTAGTAAAGAAAGGTCTCGTTCAAGTCAGGGCCTATACGAAAAACACATATGATACCAGCGTTAGACTGAAAGATTTTAAAAGAGCTGCAGAAGGGGTAACATAGATGTTGAACAGGGTTGGACATAATGATGAACCCTGGGGCACACCACATGGCAAAGAGAAGGATTGAGATGAAAATTCCATCAGGGTCACCATTTGTGTTTGATCTGCCAAAAAAGATCTAAATGAGGAAAGAGCCACACCATCTATACCAGGACATTCAGGACATTCTAACCAATTGATCAGAATGCCATGGTTGACAGAGTCAGATGCCGTGGTCAACTCTAGTAAAATAAGGGCTACATTGGCCCCTCTGTCTCCTGTAGCCCTAATTATCTCGGTGTTAACAATAAGGGCTGATTCCGTAGAGGGTCCCATATGGAAACTGAATTGGGAGTCATCCAACAGGTATTTATTTTCCAATAATGTTGCTAATTGAGAATTAATTTCCTTATTTATTAACTTAGCTGAAAACAGAAGCCTAGAAATAGATCTGTCGGTGTTAGGGTCTAAAATGTTCAGGTGAGGTTTCTGGAGGAATGTCAGAATAGAAGTAAATTAAAATTTCCAACCCTAAGGAAAAATACCTGCCCTACATTGCATTAAAATAGTTGTCAATTGTGAGGCTTCCAAATCAGAAATAAGCTGCATGATCTTGGGAGGGCAGGGATTGATGATGTAGGAAAGTAGGATCTGCTTTTCTGGTTACCCCCACTTTTTGCCTGATGCTATGCTGTTTCTGGCAAGTCTGACTGGAATCCTGCTAATCAGGATCACAGTCTCTGTGCTTTCTCCCCTAAATTGGTTATTTTAAATACTTAGGTACCTCCCAGATTGGAAACTGGTGTGACCTTATCAGTCCCTAGTATATGGTACTAAGGTACCCAGGGCATAGGTACAACAGGGGTACCCCATGGGCTGAAGCATGTATTATGCCACCCATGGGAGAGCACTGTAACTACAGGCCTGCCATTGCAGCATGTGTAAGCTGGTGATAGCACCAGCTTACACGGTCTCCATATAACTAATGTCGCTACACATAAAACCTAAAAGTAACCCTTATAGCAAGTCTTTCAAATCTGAAGGCAGGGTGCTCGGCTCTAATTGTGGTGGTGCCCCTGCATAACTGGGACACCCCTACAACGTTTGGAGTCTACTCTCCCAGGTTGTAAGTGCATCAGCCATTACAATATATAGAGCAGCTGTGCGTCATCACGTGATGACCATCTCTAAACTGGCCGTAACGAACCCTATCATGTTTGGTATCAAAAATGTTGGAAGGTGGGAGGTATGATTTCATGCACTGTAAAGCTCCTCCGGGAGGCCCTCAGTGCTCCTGGTACCAGTCTTCTAGACCTTGACAGCAGAACATGGCTGCTGCCAACCACAAATCTGCCATCCTGCTGCTGAGCCAGGCTCAAGCAGGGGAAGGCAGACCAATAGATATCCTGTCTAAGGGAGGTGTTACCACCTCCCAGACAGGGTTTAGTGTATTGGGGTCAGGCAGGAGCGCTTTCCAGAGCCACTCAATCTGCTTGTAGGGCACTTTTGGTGCCCTCCTTGCATAGTACAGGGAGCCATTGGCTGGTGTGAAACTGGACAAAGGACATCGGAGTATCCTCCCCACTGTCCAACCCATCTCCTGGGAGGGAACCCTGAATCGTCCCAATCCTCTCACTGGGGGACTTAAGGGCCTACCTGAAGTTGTATCCCCAGATTTGTAATGGGACAAGAATAATTTAGAGATGTCATTTCTTCTTCGACCATCTCGGCACTCTGGACTTTGCTGGACTTCGCTCTGGGCTTCAAGGCTGCAACTGGGAAGACTCTGGCTACTCCTGATCTCATCGCCCTGCTCATTTGGTGCAACGTCCATGCCTGGGCACCAAACAGGAACCCTCTGAGTCTTGTGGCCATCCAAGGCACCTGAAGGAATCTCCCCTGAAGTGAAGGAGTCCCTGTACCTGCTGATCTTGACCTCCCATGGACTCCAAAAGGCTCAGCAACACAGGTAGTGGTTCATTAATTCCCATGAGGCCTGCTGTGCCCTGTCACCAAGTTTGTTCCCAAGGTATCCACGGGTAGGGTGGCTCACCAACCTTCTGTCTTCTATGGGGTTTCTTTAGTGTCCACTGGGACGGGTCCTTCTTTAAAATTGCAACCGCAACTTACTCATAGACTTGGGTTGAACCCCCGGTCGTGTTCCCACTCAGCACATGCCCCCCGTGGGGCTCCTGGTTGCTTAACTTGGGTGGTTACTTGAGCCCCCAGCACTTCTACGTCTTCTGAGTATAGACTTGACTCAAGTTGTGGTTTGCATACAACTATTTTAGTTAATGATTTGGTCTCCCCAGTGACCACTGTGTATTTCCTGCTACTTACCTGTTTCTATTGAAAAGTTTTGTATGCAATGTGTATATCTCCGGCTAGGAGATATCTGTATGTGTTAGTGAGTGTCTTATAATAAATACATAATTTCATAAATACACTGTGTGGTTCTTTTTCACTTAATCTATACCTATAAGTTCTGGTGAGACAAGCAGCTTTACACTCCTTCTGGACTAAGCCTGAAGGCTGGCCCCACAGCTACCACTTAGAGAGCATTCTAAGGTTGTCTAAGACCACTAAAATCACCATATGGGTTATCTGGATTGGTTCAGGGTGCCTACTTACAGAAGTGCTGTATTAAACAACAGGAGTGAAACCCATAAACCAAGTTGAGTTTAGGGTAGGTACATTAAGAAAGCAACAATATCTCAACCAGTATCATTCGCCAGGAGAGTTAGATATGTACGTGGAAAAACATTACATGAAAGAAAAGGAGACTCTCAATGGTTTTTTTTTTAAATGTGCACATAGCATCATATATTTGGGTACAGAATACAATAGAGGGAAAATCAGTTGTGACAGCACTATAGGAAACCAATTCCGTGAACAGTCCGAATTGGACTTAGTGCTCAATTGTGTATGTGACACAAAAAGGGTGGCAACGCAAGTGACAATATGTACAGTGAATATGGTTGTTCAAGTCAATAATTGAAAAAACACAAAGGAACTACCGGTCTACAAACAGTGAGACAAAGATTGGCAGTAGAAACTACAGTATCTGGATCAGAAAAAAACACACAATTACAGAGTGAAAAAGGAATCCCATCAGCCCACCACAATGGCAGAACATCATCATCTGGGATTAACTGTGGGTTGCATGAATAGTGCAGCCCACACCTTTTGATGCAAAAGCTGTACTAAATTCATAACCCAGTGATTGATACAGACAAAGTTAAGTTGCAATCAGTGGTGCTGAAGATTTGCAGTGCAAAAAGGTGAAAATGTGAAAGAGTTAAAATTGACTACTAAGACACTTCAATAACTTTAATAGGCGTATCCTAGTGCATGCAAATTGGTCAATCGCCTCCACTCTATTACGCTAACCGGGGCACTCATCTAGATACCGCCAACATGCATTTCGTGGGCAACAGATATGGCCCACCCCATCACAGATGCTCACTGATCTTACTCCTGCTGCCAGATGGTGGCCCTCTACCCAAACTATAAACTGCACTTATAGATTTTAAGTTCCTCCAGCAGCTCTATGGCATACCGATGCAGCTACTTCGCAATGGCCTTGTGGTCATCATTATTTTCGCTACTGGGCTTACATAACTACATAGTGTGTGACTAAAGGGCTACCACATGAATTCCTAGGGTCCTCAGTGATGTATTTTGTCTCCGTACGAGGGGTAAGGGAAAACTATGTGGATGAATTGAATAAATGCTTAACCACGATGACTGATAGCAGCCTGGTGCTGTTTGAAGAGGGTGACATAGGTTGATTCCACTAAGACTGAGCACGCACAAGGATGCGGACAGCAAGCAACAGAATGTGATTCATGTCACCACTATATTATATACGCCACCTAGCTGGATGTGAAAAAAATATATATAGTATTGAAATCACGTACCAAATAGGTATGTCAAGTGACGGTCTAGCCCCTCCTCTCTTCTGACACTGCTACTAACGCAGGAATACCCCTTCGCTGGGGCAGCTGCGCGCTATACAGGTTTACCTAACATAACATAACATGTGTCTTATACCCTCCTGGTTCGACAGCACAGGTGCATTCATAAGGACATCACATTTGGGAAGCAGCAAGTTTTTTAATCACAATGTTGCACTATGATCTCCTTGTGTTTCTTCCTTTTCTAACAGATGGAGAAAAGAATGAAGTAAAAGATAAAGTTGTCTTTTTGCCACTGTCTAAGGAGTCGCTATCTGCCCTTATTTATAAAAGCAGGATAGGGACTTCCATGTCCCCTCTATCCAGGGAGGACTAGTTCTCTTTTGCCCTGAAGAAAGTCCAGGACCTTTTCTGGCATATATCAGACTGAAACATGTTGGCACTAGGGTCATAGGACCATAATACTCATATTTGACCCGATCTATTCACATTTTAATACCCCTGACAGATCCACCAATAAAGGGATACTGGGATCTCTTTGTGGATTTTTAATCATTAAATCCCCCTAGCCAGATTTCATCAAGAGCTCCCTGGAATACGGTCGAGCCCACTCTGACTTCTAGGGGTCAGGGTGACCAATGATGAATCATGACACCACTAGGGTGTGTGAGGGTAATATAAACAAAAGGAACTGTTTCCTTCTCTATTCCCTAGTGGGTATTGACTCATGACTTCAAATAGGATCTTTCCGTACCTTACCTACCAGTGTTAATCTTAGGTACTCGTGGACCCTGTTCACATGCTCGTGGGGTACTTGTTGTGATTTGGAGTTAAAACATGGGAAGACATTCTCCAGTTAGAGGTTTCCTCTCTGCCCTTATGGCAATGGGTAAGGGCTTTGTACCTATGTGTCATAGTTCCTTCATGATTTGAGGAGCGCACAGCTGTGGGACCTCGTTTGGAAAATTTCAAAATAACTTTTTTTAGAATGCACAGCTTGGTCACTTGAGATAACCAACAGTCACTCTCTCACTGCACCGAGCACTATCGTCGCCAATCCTCCTCTTTATTTACTCATACATTACAAACACAAACCACAATGGCTGAAGCTCTGGGAATATGCTACTGAGACATTTTGTCTGCCTCATCACTATTGAAAGACACCAATATAAATCAAAGCCTCAACCAAGAACAAAATTGGAATGAATTGAAGGAATTAAAACGTACTCAGATGAAGAATTTACTAAATGGAGCAATCATGACTGAGTACTTGTGGGGAAATGCTGCACCCCCAGTTCAACTGTTCACCAATGCCCCCAGAATCTTCCTGGATGATCCATTGTTCAAAAAAGAATGGTCACTAATCGCATGGTGCTGCACACGCAATTGGCTTATCCTCATAAACAAAATCAGCTAAACGACTATCAGAAGCACTACTGATAAAAATCAAAACCAGCACTCATGACTGAAATTAAAATCCCACTTTTCAAAAAGAAACTTGAGGAAGTCAACAAAGACAATGGGGACCATAAAGACTACCTAATGCAGAATAAAATAAGTAAGCTGCAAAAGGACCTCAAGAAGTTCTCCCACGAAAAAGTTTACCCATACATCAAGGACGACTACAAAGGTCAAGAAAATTCCTGCTTGGGTTCATCCTATCTGGGAGATTCAGGTACCTCAGATTCAGAATAAGACGAGTGGTCAAGCAATGGCTCCAACAAAAGCTGGAAGGGTAGACCAAGAGGACCACTGAGAGGAGGCTTCAACCAGGGTTATCTACCACAACAAATGTACCCCTGGCCAGGTCTGTTTGGCCCCGTTCCCTTCCAAGGACCCCCCCAGTCCCAGACAGCACCCTTCTTCCAACCCAACTTCAACCAGAACCACTTTTTAGGACAGGGTGGGAGAAGAGGAAGACAGGGGAGAAGGGCTAACAGAAAGGTCCATTGGGAAGACGACAGGACATCCGGGAACTCGCGCAGACAGACCAGAGGCCAACAACCCAGTACAAATGCAGCAAGGGACATGTTGTCAACTTCACTGACCCAACCTTAAGTCCGGAGGAACTCAAAGTTCTGAACAAAGGACTAGGTTTCGTCCCTACCACTTTCCTGGATAAATACCAGATACGGTGTGAATTGAGATATTTTTTTTTACAAAATTTGCATTAAGAATTTTTTCATGGGCAAAGACAAACCCGAGGACGACAACAGCCATACCACACTGCGCCTGAAGTTGACCTTTTTCCCCGCCAAATTCATTTATGTCTCCAGAGATCATTGTCTTTGAAGAGGGGGTATCAAATTAAGTTCAACAACTTCAACCTAAGAAAGGCATTTTTAACAATTTGAGCAATAATGATATTTGATATTTGATATTTATGGTTTTTTTGTAAAGCGCTACTATCGCTCCGGGAGGAGCATCTTGGCGCTGCGCCCACAGCAGATCAACTTGGCTAGCATGGATCAGATGGCTGCGAGAACTGAGGAGTCAGATTGAGAGTAGATCCACGTCTTCAGGGCTTTCCTGAAAAGGCTTTCTGAGGGGGCATGCCTAAGATGAGGGGGAAGGCGATTCCATGCCCTAACAGCAAGGAATGAAAAGGTCTTTCCACCTTTTGTTTTTAATTTGATACGAGGTTCAGAGATGAAATTAGCGCCTGATGACCTCAAGCAGCGCGTTGGAGTATAATGCTGAAAGCGCTTAGTCAGGTAAGCTGGGCCCATGCACTTGTTAGCTTTAAAAACAGTAGTTAAAAGCTTAAACAAGATTCTCTTGTGGAGGGGCAGCCAATGGAGTGCGTTGAGGGCTGCAGTGGCCGAGGACCTACGAGGGAGTTTCAGGACGAGTCTGGCGGCTGCATGTTGAACGGTCTGTAATTTTTTTAGTGAGGACTTCTTAATGCCTGCGAGGAGACCGTTACAATAATCCAGCCGGGAAAGGATAAGTGCAACCGCGACTGATTTCCTGGCTGAGATAGGCAAGAAATTAAAGAATTTCTTTAGTTGCCTGATTAAACTGAAACAGCGTCCTGCGGTGATGCGCACATGTTCGTCGAAGCTGAGGGAAGCATCGAATTGAACTCCCAGGTTGCGGGCTGACACAACCGCACTTGGTGGTGCTTCAGAATTTTGGGGCCACCACTCTTTAGGGGAAAAGAGTGTGCCTTTACCGAGAGGTATTATTTCGGTTTTGGCGCTGTTACATTTCAGGTGATTCAGATTGAGCCAGGAAAAAACTTCTGAGAGGCAATTTTGGAGTCTGATGGTAGCGTCAGGGATTCTTTTGTCAATAGTGACGACGAGTTGAGTGTCGTCAGCATAGGACGTCACTAGAATCCCATGTGACTCAATCAACGTAAGGAGAGGGGCCATGTATACATTAAAAAAGAAAGGGCTCAAAATGGAGCCCTGGGGGACACCTGAGATGATGGGGCGTTCACCAGAGAAGTAAGGGCCTAAGGAAACCGTTTGAGAGCGATTGGACAGAAATGAAATTATCCAAGCAAGCGCGGAACCCGAGACACCAATCCCACGCATCCTGCTGATAAGGATCGCATGAGAGATGGTGTCGAAGGCCGCGGTGAGGTCGAGCAAGATGAGGACAGCCTGCCTGCCCTCATCTTGCAAGAACTTGATGGTGTCAGATAACTCAATCAGAGCGGTTTCTGTGGAGTGGCCGGGGCGGAAGCCAGATTGCTGAGGGTGCAAAATGGGTCGATTTTCCACAAAGTGTTTTAGTTCCTCATGGACTAATTGCTCGGTGATTTTGCCTAGTACTGGAAGAAGGGAAATTGGGCGCATATTATGTACAACAAGCCTTAAAGACCTTAAGTACAAGGACGGACATGGTCATCAAACCATTCGATAAAGGAGGGGCTATGGTTATCCAAAGTACCAGTGCCTACAGGACAGCACATTTGAACCTCTTGGCTGATGAGAAGTACAACAAGAAAATCAACAGGGATCCCACATTACGCATCAAGAAGACCATAAGTACACTGACCACAAATACGATGGAAAACAAGTGGATCACTAAAAAAGAATGTGACTTCCTCATCACAGAAGACCCCAGGGTGCACCTCTTCTATACCATACCGAACATACATAAAGACAGGAATCCACCCCCTGGTAGGCCAACTGTGTCAGGCTTAGGATCTCTTCTCAAACCCTGGTCCCAATAAACAGACTGTTTTTTGAGACCCCTTGTCACACTTATAAAATCGTACTTGCGAGACACCAAACACCTGCTTAACCTCTCGGCAGACATTGAGTACAACTCAGAAGAAAACACCATGTTGTGTCTGGACGTTGAGGCGCTGTATACCAGCATTCTGCAAGAAGAGAGCATCGGTGTCATTGAGGAACTTTTGAAAAAGGAAGAATGGCAATGGGATGCACCAGGCAGATGGGTCATTACACACATGCACCTAGCTCGGACTGAAAATTTCTTGAAGTTTGAAGACCAAATGTATCTGCAAGTCCATGGGACTTCCCTGGGCAGCACTTTTGCACTGAGCATAGTGTGTCTGTACATGGTCCAGTTTGAAAAACAACACATCTGGCCACAAAACCCATACTCTGATAACATCTGTAAGTAGTACAGATACATAGATAACATCTTGGTCATTTGGAAGGGAGACAAATCCAACTTGAATAGTTTCTCCGGTTGGGTCAACCAGCTCAACCCACACTTACGATTCACCATGACCACAAATGGTGAGACAGTTTCCTTCCTCGACAAAAACCTTATGGCTAGGGGAGGTACAGTAGTTAGCTCACTATATATCAAACCTACGCACAGAAACAGCCTGTTGCATTTTGACAGTACACATCTGCGTTCCGTAAAAGAGAACTTGGCATTCGGTCAGTTCCTTAGGATTCGCAGAAATTGCGCTGACCTCAATCATTATAAAAAAGAGGTAAAAATACTGACCACCAAATTACAACAGAAAGCCTATCCCAAGAAGATCATTGAGAAGGCTAAGAAAAGGTCACACAACACTCCTAGGCAGGCGTTGTTGGAAACCCATCAGAGACCACAAACAGATTTATTAATGTGTCACTACATACAACTCTTCCTCAAACGAGATTACAAAAATCATCAATAAAAAGTGGTGTATTCTAACATCGAATAAACTCACATTTGAGAGACCAATGTTTTCGTTTAAAAGAAACAGAAGTCTGAGAGGCGCCCACCAACACACAAAGACCAAAAGCCACTAACCAAAATACACTTTGGAATAACCCGCCAGTTATGGGTCATGCGGATCGTGTGTGGTGTGTTCTCTTACTGAACACACTAAATGAATCAACCTAGGCATGACGTATCCATGGGCACATACAAATTGTAACACTGAGAAAGTAGTGTACCTAAATAAATGTCCATGTCAACTTATGTATGTGGGGATGACCAGCAGAAAGATAAAGGTGCGGATAAGTGAACACAGGAGCACTATAAGGCGGGTAGTCACGGCCACCAAGCTTACTGCTCATTTTCTGGAAAAAGTGCATAGCGACATTGATTTAAAGTGGACTATCATTGAGAAAGTGAAGGGCACTGATAACCTGACCTGTAGGCTTCTAGAGCGTGAACAACGTTGGGTTTACCGGTTAAAGACCTATGAGACTGGACTCAATAATTTCATATCATGGACCAACTGAATCAGAGATAATTTCAGCAGGGATATTATCATAGTACCAGAAATTAGCCACATCCATCCCATTTTTACCATTCATAGTGGATGCCCTGTTGGCCTTCAGAGAGCCTTCTCTTTCTGTTTACACTATTATTGAATCTCATGATGGGTAAACTCCCTCCTGTCTCCAGTTGGAAAAGTGACGAGTGCACTATTTCAGAGTCATGATCACATAACAGACATTACATGCCCTTCCTTTTTACCTGAACACACAGCTGAGGGTTATTCCCAACACATAACAGCACGCTGTAAAAACATTTGTCATGTCTTGATCTTGACTTTTTGGAAATTTAACTATTGTTTCATTTTCGAGTAACAATCTAACGTGGGGCCCAGAATCATGGGTCATACTGTCACACAAACCCAATTGCTATTTTTTACAAACTCTGGGAGAAAGGCTGTTGTGACACTGTTCATACCAATAAAGCTGGCGAAGGTTGAATGATGCCAGATACAACGCACTTAAATGGTTTACATGTGTAGATATAAATATTACGTACATATGGAGGTTTTTTACATCATTGGGGTATTTCTACCCCATGCATGACATTCTTAGAGGCACATATTGACATTCCCAATGCTGGGCGTTTATATCAATGGGACTAAATTTCCCATCCTGTAGTCATTACACGTCACGTAGGCACCCGTCCCCACATTCAGCAGCCTTGACACGCCTAGTGAGCGTGGTTTGTATTCGACTCTCCCGCGAGGAGACGGTCCATTTAAACGGAAACCCCCGATCTACCTGAGCGCAAGCCCAGGGACTCGGACCAATTAGGTTTTGTTGCGGGGCAGGACCCTTGATGCCATAAGTAATATAGATAACATTCAGCATCACTATAGGTACGTGTTGCGAAATCTCTCTAATAATGCGATTTCTGTTGGCATTATTCTTGCCATTTCTTGTTTTTTCTTTTTGTTTTTCCTCCTTGCTGGTTATCATTATTTTCACTACTGGGCTTACCAACTACATGGTGTTTCTCTAGGGGGCTACCCCATAAATTCCTAAGGTCCTCAGTGAAGTATGTTCTCTCCCTAAGAGGGGTAAGGGAAATCTATGTGAATGAATTGAATATATACTTAACCACTGAGACTCATAGCAGCCTGGTGCTGTTTGACGAGTGTGACACAGGTTGATTCCACTAAGACTGAGCATGCACAAGGATGTGGATAGAAACACAATGCGATTCATGTCACCACTATACTATATATGCCACCGACGGGATGTGAATAAAATATATATATATAGTATTGAAATCACGTACCAAATAGGTATGTCAAGTGATGTGTGTCTTACACCCTCCTGGTTCAACAGCACAGGTGCATTCGTAAGCACATCATATTTGGGAAGCAGGAAGTCTTTTAATCACATGTTGCACTATGATCTCCTTGTGTTTCTTATTCTTTTCTTACAGATGGAGAAAAGAATGAAGTCAAAGATAACATTGTCTTTATGCGACCGTCTAAGGAGCAGCTGTCTGCCCTTAATTATTAATGTAGGAGAGGGACTTCCCTGTCCGCTCTATCGAGGGATGACTATTTCTCTTTTGCCCTGAAGAAAGTCCAGGCACTTTTCTGGCCTATATAGGACTGAAAAATGTTAGCACTAGGGTCATAGGATCATTAAAAACATTAAGGTAAAAGAGGTCCTGCCCCTCGCCTGGTCAGATCACCATGCTATAATATTTGAAATCCCTTTTGACACCCCATCACACCCTACCACCATAAAAGGCACATCAAAATCGATTAAATCTTGGAAAGAGCTTGACAATCAACAACTTAAGGATCTCTTGCCAAAATTACAACCTGAATTCTCCACCGATCCAAGTCTAGCTGCCACAGACTATACCCACTGGCTAGCCACCGTCATGGACAAACTAGTTCTCGCAATTCCCCCTCAGCTCCTTGGTTCACTAGTGCTCTCAGGGAACAAAAACAGTTATGTAGAAACCGAGAGAGACACTGGAGAAAAACCTATTCCACCGACGAGAAATTTCTCTACAAATAAGAACTCAGTAAATATAAAGCCAGGATCCACCAAGAAAAAAACCTATACTACTCAAATTTGATTGAAAAATCCAACAACTCCAATAAACAACTCTTTCAGGTTGTTTCCAAACTTTCACAATTACCCTCCCAGACTGTCCCAGCAGCCTCGCAAGCCTTCTGCAACAACTTAGCCACCTACTTCTTCGACAAAGTTAATAACATATATATCAATTTCTCAGATTGCATTACAGAACCTGCACCTTCTCGACTCTCAAGTGACTCTAGGCCCACATTCAAACAGTTCCAAAGGGTCACGGCCATGGAGGTTATTAAAGCTATGACTTCCGTCAAATCTGGATCTGCCAATGATCCGTGCCCACCCGCCATCCTCCTTCCGGCGGCTGACATCATAGCCCCTCTACTAGCAGAAATATTCAACTCCATGTTTCGCACAGGCATCTACCCCGATGTCTGGAAAGATACCCTTGTCAAACCTCTCCTGAAAAAACCCCACTTAGATGCAGAAGACACTAAAAATTACAGACCGATTGCCAGTCTGCCATTTGCAGCTAAAGTCGTAGAAAAATTAATGAACACACAAATTTCACAATACATCGAAGATCACCATCTCCTGGATGATACACAATTTGGTTTCCGCAAGAATCACAGTACGGAGACAGCTCTGATTAAAGCGGCAAACAAAATAAGAGCCATTCTAGACCAAGGAGGGACGGCTGTGCTCATCCTGTTGGATTTATTTGCCGCTTTTGACACGGTCGACCACAACACCCTGATCGATCGTGTCAACAGCATAGGCGTCCAGGATAAAGCCAGTGACCTTCTTTCATCATTTCTCTCAAACCGCACCCAGACAGTCACGCTAGGCAACTTCAGCTCCGCCCAGATGACACTACCGTGTGGCGTCCCACAGGGCTCATCCCTGAGCCCAACGCTATTTAATGTCTACGTAATTGACCTAGCAAGAGTCATCAAGTCTTACGGGATGAGCCTTACATCCTACGCGGACGACACCCAGTTGGTCCTGGCCATAACAAACAATGGACAGAAAGTAGCGGCAAATTTCCAGCATGGCATGATCGCCATCAGCGATTGGATGGCTACAAATTGTCTAAAATTAAATTCCGAAAAAACTGAAGTTATGATCTTTGGCAAGCTCAGCCCGACCTGGCCCATTTTCTGGTGGCCTACAGAGCTAGGTCCCCCGCCTAACCCTGTTACCAAGGTTAGAAACCTAGGCATTGTACTTGACGACAAACTCACCTTTGCCGCTCATGCCAACACCATCGTCTCATCCTCCTCTACAAACTGAAAACCATTAAAAAAAAACTTTCCTTTCTCCCCCCCCAACTCAGGAAAAACACTGGTCGCAGCTTTTGTAATGTCCTCTTTGAATTATTGCAACAGACTTTTTATCAACGCCCAGCAACAAGTCATCCGTAAACTACAGTCGGTGCAGAACGCGGCAGCAAGAATGCTTTCGGGAACTCCTAAGTTCAAACCCATCGCCCATATCATCAAAAGCTACCATTGGCTTGCAGTGAAAAACCGCATCAAATTCAAGGCTCTATGCATTGCTTATAGAGCCTCACGCAAGCAAGGACCCCAATTCCTCCTTAACTCCTTAGCCTTCCATGTTCCCAACCGACCACTACGATCAACCAACGCCTTCTTGATGTCCGTACTGCACACCAAAATGGCTTCCTGGGGCGATCGCCGTCTCACTGTTTCCACAGCCAAACTTTGGAACTCTCTTGATTTGGATAATAAATCCAGTCCCACTCTGTTAGCTTTCAGGAGAAAAATAAAAACCTGGCTGTTCAATCAATAACTCTCCCCTCCTTTTCTGCCACGTTCACAGCGCCGAGACGCCCTTGGGCATTTGTTGCGCTTTACAAATTTCATAAATAAATAAATAAATCATAATACTCCCATTTGACCCTATCCACGTTTTTAAAATATCCCTGACAGATCCACCAATAAAGGGATAATGGGATCTGTTTGTGGATTTTTAATCTTTAAATCCCCTGGTCATATTCCATCAAGAGCTCCCTGGAATACAGTCGAGACCACCCTGACGTCTAAGGGTCAGGGTGACCCGATGATGGAGCATGACACCACTAGGGTGTGTAAGGGTAATATAACAAAAAGAACTGTTTCCTTCCCCACTCCCTAGTGGGTATCGACTCATGACTTCAAATAGGATCTTCCCATTCCTAACCTACCAGGGTTAATGTTAGTTACTACTCATGGACCCTGTTTAAATGCTCGTGGGGTACTTTTGGTGGTTTGGCGTTAAAACACGGGAGGACGTACTCCCATTTGAGGTTTCTTCTCAGCTCTTACGGCACTGGGGAAGGGCTTTTTTCCTTATGTGCCATAGTTTCTTCACGACTGATTATGTTGGCCTGCCATTGATAATTTAGCTGTGCATTAATGATGGTCGGTCTCTTCTTAAAATGCCTCCTGGCTGGCTTATCTCCAGATAACCAGCTCTTCACTTGCGCTCTGTTTACTGGCTCATTTTCAACTAGATCCTTTCTAAACAGAGCTACAGCACTTCCAAAGCTTCTGACCCCGCTTGACTGTAATAAAAGTTCCTTAGCCCATCCACCAGCATGTTATGAGCCCCTCCCATATACCAAGGTGGGGCCCGAGGCGCCGACGGACAGGTGAGAGGCAGTATGTAGACTCTTAATGTAAAAGACGCAGCGCGAGTGTGAAGGCGCAAGGCGGTTGTGCAAAATGAGTCTTTCTCACCCTGTTGTGTCCGTGATTCTGTGGGCGGAATGACGCTTAACAGCATTGTGGCTTTCTAAATGTAGAACAAAGGACCCTCCTAACTGACTCCTAGCTAATACGTTGCATAACCTGTCTCTCGCAATACGGGTGTACATGTCGGACACTAAGAGACAGGAGTGTGCGTGTTTCTTGAAAGTGTTTTTTGTAAGTAGGTACATGACTGCAACTGGATAATTAGCGCACAGACAGCCATGCCAACGAGATATCGCTCAGTACCAACTAAAGCCTATTCCAATGGTTTTATATGTGGTTCTATGAGACTTTTAAATATAAAGAGCACCAATAGTGTGTTGGGTGATATGCAATGATACATAGCCTGAAGCTAGGCTTTGACAGGAAATTAGATCATTCAGTCGATGGCATATAAGTTTCAAACATATTATCAGTATATATATATATATACATTTGTTCCCATACAATCTGACTTTGGTATACACCACGAAATACTCGGTAGGTTACTTTACACACAAGGAACACCAGCGTTTTTCAAAAATACAGAGGTGGTAACAGCTAACAACTCTGATTACCATAAGCATAACATTTATCTTAGTTCACTACAAGGAATCTAGTACTACACATATCAGTGTTTAAAGTCAGTAGCAACATCCTGTTACAGACCTTTTGTAGATATACTCATACTTTGTACTAGACCTCACGAAGTTTATAGGTCTGGCCACAGGATGAGCTACGTGCTTGGGCTGTTCGTTTGGGTCTGAGAACAAGAGTGCTGGTATATTCGTATTTTTCTTACTTTGAAGGGTTTGATCCCCCCTGAAAATGTATTTACCTTATTTATTGGGCGGGGGATCTCACACACCTGAGTGTTTACCGGGTGAGGTGAGGATGATACCTCATATAGGACAGGTGAGTGGACCTGTTACCTTTCTTTTGAGGTATTTCATTTTATTTTATTAAATGAACCGTTGAGATGATTGTATTATTGAAACTGAGTAAAGTACTTTTATGATTACCATGTTTTATAATCTATGTCATTTGTGTGCTAATTCTATCTTTTAGGTGTGACAACCACTCTGCCTATATGCAGGTAATATGACGAGCACATATTTACACTGGTTTATTTGTATGTATACACGTATGCAGTAGCTTAATGTCAACAAAGGTCCTGAAGAAAGCCTGGGCTAAAGGCCTGTGAAGGCTAAAACTAGTTGAGCATTTCCTTACAAGCAGCGACATATTAGGTTAATGTCGTGTCTGCAACTATTTTATTAGGTTTGTGAGAGTTGTTAGAATAAAAGGTTTTTCTCCCAGATATCCTTTTTAGATCACCACATTATTTGCACTGCACTTTATTGTTTTCCATCACATAACTAAGGAAATATCCTTCAGACACATCAGTAGATTAAGTAACACTACAGGTTACTGTAGTCTTCTTCTTCTGGTCTTTTCATACAAAGGTCACATGGACCGATGCGAAATTCACACCATATCATCTCTTGTTGTGCTAAAGAGATTGAATGGTGAGTAAAGAAGGATATCCAAATGATGAAACTGGCCCTGTGTGGCAGTTGATGAAAATCTAACTGATTCGCATTAGTCTTAGAGTATGGTTTATGGTAGTTTCTTCTCTTTTTCTTTATCCTTTTCTCAACGGTTTGTAGTATGACCTCCAGATTTTTATGTATTGAGTACAGTGGATTTGGGGATTGAATCTGGTGAGCTCGGTAAACTGTCCCTTAGACCCTTGTCCCTTGTGGATGTGTAGATAGTATGAGCCCTTGCATCCCATGAAATAAAGACAATGGTTTTGTGTAAGGACATTTTATTAAAAATAAAGAAAGTTAGCAACACATAAACAGGGCATGCTTTACAATTTCATGGTACACATCTTGCAGTTTGCTGACATTTCACTTTATATACACAATGTGACAAATGCTACATACATGACTAGGGGCCCAGAAGTAAATTTGCTTGTGAGTCACAAGTTTTGATAATTTCATAGCTCTAGCTAGGACTTTGTGCTTACTTCTAGAACAAAAATCAATATTGCACATGCATCGTTCTATAGCCATTTCCACATCCTTCTATCAAAATACGTACACAAATCTTGCATACGACAGAGTTTTAAGCTAGGCTCGCTCAAGCATTGGATCTCTTTGAGCGTGTTGTGCAAGACTTTAATCATATCGGGGGGACATTTTTCTTTTCCTCCGACAAACCATACACCAACCGTTACAGTTTATATACTTTGTGCAGGTCTAGCAAGCTACATATATGATGGATTGTTCTTGAAGTGTATGAGCCACATAGACACTCGTAAGACTTTTTCTGTGGATCATTAATTTTATGATGGTAACAAAGGTTATAATAGTCACGTTTGACACATGCATTCAAAACAATTACAGCAAAGGTTTTTACCAGCAATATGGTGTTGTGGGGTATGCCTGGAGCTTCCTTTTCAAAATCTGCAATATTATAGGGAGATAAACATTTCTTATGCAGCTCTTTGTTTTGAATGGTGGAACTTTCAGTCTGTTTTGAACAGCATAAGCCATAAAAATGTACGCTGTTAACCTTTGGAGGCATCCCCTCTACAATTGCTCTTTATACTGATGCTTTCTACTGTTCAAAAAAGAAAAGACAGACTTTTAGTTTAAAATAAAATGTATCTGTTTAAACAGTATAAGTAGGTGTCTAAAGCAATTTTTACTAACCTCGTCATTTTCATGGGACTCAGCTGCAGCTTTGAAATCTTGACAGTCACTGAGGTCCCTCAAGGTATAACCGGCTTTGGAGTTTGTGCACAACAGTTGCACGATGATAGCCTCTGGAGTCGATTCTTCTCGAAATTCCTTATCTCTATAGACCGGTAAGTTAGGAGCTGTTATAGATTCTTCACAATCTTCAATATGGATGAGACATTGTTCCCAGCATTTGCTTCATTAATCAAGGCTTTGCTGCAGCTGCTTGAGCCCTTGATAGGGGATTAGGGGATATAGTTGAAGCAAATCCTTGAGGCTTGGCATTTCCAGCCTTCGGCAGAGCTCCACGTTAAACTGGTGACATCGTGTCCACCCTTTTTAAGGTTGATCTGCTGCACGTTCTGCTCCATAGCTGCTCATGTCAGGCTACAATACTATCTATGGATAGTATTCAAACCACCATCAGAGAGAGACTTTTTGATGAGGGGGTTGCATCTCTTCATAATGACAGTGCAATCTCTTTCTGGAGGACAGCTCCTAGGTTTGGCATAGGCTGCTTAGAGGCTCCTTCTATTTATTCTAAGCATCAAAAAGAGGCAAACTCCTCTACATTACATCACAACCATCTGATCTCCAGGGACTCGTGGAGGGCTGCCGCATAGCCCTGACTACGTGGTAGAACCATGAGCATGTGACTAGCATGTGACTAGGGTGTTGTCACAACACACGTGACCCAACGTGGTAATGAGACACCTCTCCCAGAAGTGACATCACAGTCAGGGAGTGCCCCCAGGGGCCTGGAAATCTCAGTAATAAAGTGACATCACTTGCGGGGTGGGACAGCTGTCACTATGTGCCTGGTGTGGAAGGTATCCCTCATTACTACTCTTGTCAGATCACATAAAGTAAACAGATGCACAGTGCATCCTTTAGCTTTGCATGCACTATTTATCTGTATTCAGGAGCACCTTCTTTCACTTTCTCCTTTGAGTGCAGCTTTGCTTCTCGGCTATTCGAACCTGCATAGAGGACTTGACCAAGTCTGAGAACTAAGCAATGTATCGAAAAAAATTAAACTGTGCGACAAACATCCTGAAAAAATATGGCTTCAAAAGTCTAAAAAGTGTGGGGCATATTACCAACAACTAGCGATAATTTTTGTCTCTAACTTGTTTAGAGACAAAAAATATCGCCGCACATCGGCGATTTTTATCACAGATAAACCTTGCTATTAGCAAGGTTTATCGCAAATGCGATAAAAAACGGCCGCAATGCATGAATATCGCTGAAAAGTCAGCGATATTCATGCATTATCGAGCAAATGCTCTTAGCCATGTTATCCACCTCCCATTGGATAACATGGTGAAGAACTGCTCAGGGCAGGTGTTAGCTTTTGGAGATATTCGCGCTTAACGCGAATATCTCCAAAAGTTGGTAATAGGAGATAGCGATGTTAGCGACTGTTTCCAGTCGCTAACATCTTGGCATGCCCACTTTGCATGTCATTAGTGATAAATATCACTGACATGCAAAGCGGGGCCCAAGATGGTCGCTATCTCCTATTAGCTGTCACTAACTGGTGTTAGCGACAGCTTGGTAATAGGGAGATAATTTTATCTCCGCTTTCTTGACTTTTAAAGCCAAAAAAGCGGAGATAAACCCCCTTGATAATATGCCCCTGTATTCCTTTAACACAAGAAAGCATTTCATTTTAATGGACAGCTGACCTTGCTGGAGCAGGAAGAAGAGTTTTTTTAAAGCACAGATATAAAACAACTATTGGGAGATGCAGAAACCCGAGAATGGGCCGAGGGGCGAACAGCGTGACCCACATGAGGAAGTTCTTTATGTACAACCTGCCGGGTGTTGAGGAAGCATTTTAAGAATCCGAATTGGGTAGATCCTGTATTACCAGTTAGATCCAGTACTACCAGATACTTTCACACACTTAGTAGTCAGGGTGGACAATAGTGTGAGTTTTGACCACATCACTACCCTAGGCGAAGATGGTTTACATTCATTAATTTTTGTTCCGGATGAATCACCACTAAATTTAGGAATAGACGAGAAACATGTTGACCAGACACACAAAAGAGCGCCCCATCTGAGACATTAATTTCAGCCTTGCACTTTTTGTTTTGTTTTTATTCAGGGTTGGAGCCCTAGTCATTAAAATGATTGTTATTGGTACTGTTTATTTATGTGTTTGGATAATTAACAGATAAATAAAAGGCATTGTCATTTACAATGCCAATCGCTCAAACTCTGGTAAATGTGAGACCTATTTCATTTGAAAGAAGCAGCCGTCATTACCCCGGACTGCTTGGGAAGTGAAAGTGCAAATGGCACGCTGAATGTTGCAGGAAAGCATGTGCTGCCTGCCGTAGGAGAAACTCATTGAAGAAAGAAGTGCTGGCAGACTACATAAGACCCAACGTGTTACAACAAAAGTAAAAGGGCCAGTCCTAATAGGAGGTTACAAATTAAGACAAGGCTGTCTAAGAAGCCTATTAACGAATCAGAAGCTAGCATTTACGAAGGACAATGACAAAAGCAAATGACAAATATGGGCGGAAAGAGGGCGGAGCTTCAAGTACATACTCAAATACAGCATGCCTTGCAGAGCCCAGGCGCGACCTAATAAACAGGAAAGGTTGAAAAATACCCTCATTACTTGGGACAAATTCAGGTGTAAGTTATGCCACTGGAGTCAAGCTATCCTGGATCATGAGGGGTGAAACCCCGAAACCGGTCCTAGGATGCTTGTTTCCAGTCCAGGGAGGACCTGGCTTGGCAGTTTGGGCTGGACTGTTCCCATTGGGTGCAGGGTCAAGACTGATTTACATGTGGCTGGGTTCACCCTGGAATGGCAGGGGAGCAAAAACACTATAGATTTAGGGCCGATTCTCTGCACTGGGGTGAATGTATGACATTGTTCTGCATTTTGTCCAACAATTATTCTTTTTGCAAGTGCAGCTAGAGTGGTGCATGGGGTTTCCATGCATCCTGGGGCTACTGACTGGCACAATGTCCTTGTAAATGTGTTGAGCACCCAGCTAAGTGAATTTCTAAGGTCTATCCCTATTTAAAGGAACCCCATAATTTTGTGGTCACAGACATAACACAGTGTGGAACTACTAGAGTGGGCCTAGAAAGTAGGAAAACACACATCGCAAACATCAACAGATGCAATATAGACTACAAAGTAGGCAAGGCTGTATTTAATTAATTATTACACTCCTTTTAATGTTTTTTACAGTTATGTTATAGTTTACTGCTTGACGCATAGTTGCCAAAAGACCCTCTGTCCTAAGGGCCATTTTAAGGCAGATTTTGGAACATGTACACCCAAACTTACATAGATAGGCAAAAACCAACATGTCGAATAGTGCCCCTCAGCTGTACATATTTCACAAGTCCTAGTGATACAGCCACGAGTAACAAGAATACTGCAAAGTGTGGCTTCATTTTTCCATTGAAACATGGGTTCTTAATGGTTACTGGTAACAAGAATTGCCCTGGTCCTTTTAAAATTTGTCTATTAAGGATATTTTTCCACGAAAAAAAAGGAGAGAGTTGAGGTTGGTAATTTGTGGCGCAATTATCAGTCATATAGCAGAGCTAGGGTTATAAAGACAAATGCTATATCGTAAAATAGATGCAGTCAGTGGTAGAAGTGGGCGGGGACGGAAGGGCACGGCGTGCCCCTACTTCTAGAAACTATTCCAGTTCATTCCCCTACTTCTTACTTTCAAAAAAGGATCCCGGGACGGCAAGAATAGTTCTACCTAATAAAAACAATAGCTTTTTTCTTTCAGCTTTCAGGGGCTGCTCGCACTTCTCTGTTGTACTCCAGAGGCTGCAGCACCCCCTCCCTGAGCTCTCACAGGCTGAGGGCAGGCCCATTGTCATTCCGATTGAGGCTGATTACCCCATTTCGAATGACAATGCGCCCGCCGTCTGCCTTTAGCATGTCATGTGCCACTGAGATTGGAGTTAGTGATTACAGAGGAGCTTTCCCTGAAAGAGCACTTCGACGCCTCGTTGGGAGTAGTAAGCACTATATAAATGCAATTACAATACAATGATTGTGTCATGTTATGTGAGAAGGCCTGAAAAAAATGCCTTTTCTGTGTATAGGGTAAATCATATTTTTTTTCACTGATGCACTGATATTTTTGGCACTGCTCCTCAGGAAGGCAACCGAGTACAATCTAAAGAGACTGAAAAAAACTATTTGTCTCAATCTCCTCGTAAAGGGCCTGTGTGCTGGGGAATCTCTCGTTGTGACGCTACAGTGGCTCTGACAATATGATCCCCTTGACACCCATACGACCAACATTTCATCACCTTCCATCACACACAGCACAATTGGGGCAGGGCTTTAAGTAGGATGAAAAAACTGGGGGGCTATCAAAGGGACGTGGCCGATATAATTAAGGATGTGGCTTAAAACATTTATGCTAAAAATATGTGCCCAGCGTAATGTGCTGCCTGCCTTGTACACATATATAATACAACAAGTAACATTACACCTACAACAAGCCAGGACTATTGGCTTTGTCAAAGGTTGTTGGTTGAAAAAGATAAAGATACTACATTCATACAACTATGGCTTTGTTGTATATAATATTGAAAATGCTTTAGTTTCCGATTGAAAATGCTTTAGTTTCCGATTGAGGCTGATTACCCCCTTTCGAATGATAATGCGCCCGCCGTCTGCCTTTAGCATGTCAAGTGCCAGTGAGATTGGAGTTAGTGATTACAGAAGAGCTCTTCCCAAACAGAGTACTGTGGCAAATTTGCCACCTTGTGTATCTTGTCAATGTTGTACACAGAGTGAACTGGGTAGGAGCAGTGACGGGACAGAAGAGGCGACAGGAAAGGAGAGGTAATAGGGCAGGAGAGGTGACTGGGCAGGAGAAGTAACGGGCAGGAGAAGTGACAGGGCAGGAGAAGTGACAGGCAGGAGAAGTGACGGGCAGGAGAGGTGACGTGTCAGGAGCAGTGATGGGACAGGAGAGGTGACAGGAAAGGAGAGGTGACGGGGCAGGAGAAGTGATGTGGCAGGAGAAGTGAAGGGGCAGGAGCGGTGATTAGGAATGGGCAGGAGCAGTGAACGGATAGGGGCAGTGAACTGACAAGAGCAGTGAACGGGACAGGAGTAGTGATGGGACAAGAGAAGTGATGGGCCTGGAGTGGTGATCGGGCAGGAGTGCTGACCGGACAGGAGCAGTGAACAGGCAGGAGCAGTGAACGGGCAGGAGCGGTGACAGGGCAGGAAATGTGACTAGGCAGGAAAAGTGACGGGAAAGGAGAGGTGACTGGGCAGGAGAGGTAACTGGGCAGGAGAGGTGACCGGGCAGGAGAAGTGATAGGGCAGGCGAGGTGACGGGGCAGGAGAGGTGAAGTGGCAGGAGAGTTGATGGGCAGGAGAGTTGATGGGCAGGAGAGGTGCCGGGGCAGGAGAGGTGACGGGGCAGGAGAGGTGATGGGGCAGGAGCGGTGAAAGGACAGGAGCAGTGAACGGGCAGGAGCAGTGACGGGGCAGGAGGAGGAGCAGTGATGGGACAAGAGAAGTGATGGGGCAGGAAATGTGACGAGGCAGGAAAAGTGATGGGCCAGGAGCAGTGACGGGGCACAAGAGGCAACAGGAAATGAGAGGTGACTGGGCAGGAGGGGTAACTGGGCAGGAGAGGTAACTGGGCAGGAGAAGTGACGGCTGGAGAAGTGACAGACTGGAGAAGTGACCGGGCAGAAGAAGTGACGGGCAGGTGACGTGACGGGCAGGTGACATGACGGGCAGGTGACATGACGGGCAGGTGACGTGACAGGGCAGGAGAGGAGAAGTGACCGGGCAGGAGAAGTCACCGGGCAGGAGAAGTGACCGGGCAGGAGATGTGACGGGGCAGGAGAGGTGACGGGGCAGGAGAGGTGACGAAGCAGGAGAAGTGATGGGGCAGGAGCGGTGATTAGGCATGAGCAAGAGCGGTAACTGGGCAGGAGCGGTGAGCGGGGCAGGAGCAGTGAACGGGGCAGGAGTAGTGAACGGGGCAGGAGTAGTGAACGGGGCAGGTGTAGTGAACGGGGCAGGAGTAGTGAACGGGGCAGTGTGAGAAGTTGGCCTGGTATATGATGTCCACTATTCTAGTGGGCACCTTGCACCAGTCCAAACAACCCTTATGGTGATGGTTGTAAAGTCAACCTTATAGACCAGCTATCCTAATGGTAGCATGGACAAAGCAGTTTTAGGCTAAAACTTCAGAGAGCATGTGAAGCCAGCTGTTTTACCATATATAATCCCTTGAATACCAAATGAAAGGACACCACACAAGGTATATGTCAAATATATATGTATGTATTACTAACACAATCCCTCTGCACTCTTCGTGAGGTCAGAGTTCGAGATACAGCACAATTTACTCAATAAGCATACTATAAGTAGCACAAATACTATTCTGCCCGAGGGGCCTCACGAACCATATACTGAATAACTGGTATAAGAATAACTTCAGGAAAGGTGAGTAGGCCTAGTGCCTAGGAAATCGCTGGGGCTACACTGAGCAACCAAGGGATTGGAAGTAGGAGGCCCACGGGAAGCGTGTGCAGTGTCCAAACACACACGCAGGTTACCATAGAGTTTCAATGGGAACGTAAAAGTTACGAAGTAGTAGATTTTGGACACTTCCGGATGGACTACGGGAAAACCCTGATAAACTAAGACACTTGGATAGTTAATACCCACGGGAGCACCGGAGTACTCGAGTTACCTCACCCAGGGAAGCCGGGTGCATAGGTGTTCTTTCGTGTCGGGTTTTGTTGCTGTTTCCTATGGAGAGCTGCGGGAAAGTGCTGCAGGCGACCAGGAGAAAAGTGTCCGGGTGGATCCAAGGGTAGATCGGAGTCGAGAAGAACCTGAAAGCAGAGGGGACAGAGTCTGGGTCACTAGCCAGTGACCAGGAAGTGACCTGGCGATGTCGAGATGCAATCAGATGAAGAGGTGAAGCATTTCTCTGCAGCCACGAGGACCAGGAGGCATCGACGATGACCAGGAGCTGGAGTTGAGCTGTCCAATGACGGATCTAGCTGTTGGCGGTGTCGGTATCCAGATTGGACCCAACAAACTGTGGCAAATGCACTCCACGCAGGATGGGAAGATTGGCTTCAGTTCAGACCAGCAAGTCTGGGGAGCTTCTCCTTCACAGAGAAGCTGGAGCAAGCCTGGAGCAACCAGCAGTGTAGTTTTACAAAGATGTCTTCAGAGGGCCTACTAACCAACGGGCTAACAACCGCGAAGACGCATTGAGCTGAAATGCAGGCGCAGGTCCCACGCGGCACTCGTAGAGTGTGGATGGCTGAGCTTCGGTGCAAATGCTCGGGTCTGGGGCTTCTCAAACCCCAATGCCCAACTTCAAGGGTACCTCAGAAGCTGCACAAGTAGCAAAAAGCAGGTAGGTCAGGATATCCGGTCCCATGTCTCTCGTGTCTGCCACGGGTCTCAGCGTTGCTGTGGATGTGGGTCGGAGTCAGAGAAGTCTGGAAGTCCAGTTCCTGCGTTGCTAAGTCTTTGGGTTCTAGCGGGTGCATCGACAAAGCAAACCGGCAAGTTACTGTTGGTGCCTGTTTGCACAGGGTGGTCACTCCTTGACCACAAGGGAGATGTCTTCAGTCTTCCAGTCGATATGGAACGTCGAAGGTCCAAGAGTTTCGTTTCAGAGTTTCTTTCCAGGATTAAATCTAAAGTCTTTAGACACAGCTCCTAACTTTATACTAAACTAAGGGGCTGGATTACTTGCTAGGTCCCTCCTATGGGTGGAACCTGGGAAGGGGGTGGTTACACCCCTTTCCGTTTGTCCAGTTTCGAGCCAGAGCTGGGGCTGGAGTTCCCCAGCAACTGGTTTGAACCGGGCTATGCATGGAGCACCTTGTGTGCCGACGGCAGCAACGAAAGGGTTAAGGTAACATGTTGTTCCTGCTTATATTTCACACGCTTTACATAAACCTGTATTCCCTATAAGAGTTTGCTTTTTCCTGAATTAAACCTCAAATAAACATGTTTATCCATTGTTTTATTTAAATAACGTTATAAGCTGTAACTGGTCAGTGAAATGCTAAACGTACTAAAAACTGGTATGTTTTGCTATTTCTAGCCACACCCTTGACTCCGCCCACTGATTCAATCTTTGGTTATTCCTGCCCCCTGATTCTCCACCCACAGTTCCCGTGCTTTTTATTTCCCACTTAGACCACTGGATGCAGTTAATCCCTGGGCAAGCTGGGAAAGAATATTACTGGGAAGCCGTCTATTAAGAACATTTAAGTAAAGTAAAAACAAATCATCTCACAAAACATACCGTCACAAGGGCCCACATACACAAGAAAGTGGCTCACCCTTAGACCGCCAGCCTGTGGTTTATGGATGCTCACTCCTGGGTTTAGGAATGAACAAGTTGTTATTCAAAATGGAGGACGGCCATCTTGGACTGTTGTCCATTTCGTTTGTAACTGGTGCACGGGTTCTTTACTCACAAGTCAAACATCTGTCACACGGCCCCCTGATTCATCTGCTCTTTGTACTAGTGTATGCCTGGCACCCACATGTTGCAGACTGACTCTAAAGCACCACTTCACAGTGGTCAGATGCAGAATTATCCTGCGCTATTGGATGCTAATCTCTACGGCAACTCGCCCTGTTTTCCCCAGCCTGCATTTACAAGTGAATCACCTTGAGACCTAAGCACACACACTTGTAGCTAATTCTGCAAGCACTTAAAGAATCGCTTTACTTAAATTAACCAAACACATCATGCCCATCTTCCTGTGTTCTTGTGAAGGCCCAGGCCAGAGTCCAACACGGCAATGCACTTTCTGCACTAACTGTGGTTATGCCCACTATCAGTACATTTTTGGAGAGATTATTGAGTTGAATGCCTTGTGTGACTCTGGTACCTTCTTGATATTTTTGGACGTCCGCACTACTGTTCTAAGCTTAGAAAAAATCATCACAAAGGACACACGAGTGATTAAAATAATTCTATGCTTTGTTGTTGTGTAAGAACAAATAATGGTTAGAGGAACCACTCTCTACATATATAATTTGCATTTATTAATTATTCATTTATTTAGATACTATTGCATTTCCACAAGAATCCTTCTACGTTTGCCTTGTATGTTTGACATCTCACTAAAATGATGTGTTGTGGTTTGGATTATTTACCCAAAATGTGTGGATATCTTGACGAAGACAGGCAAACGTATCCATACACATCTACATCTAATGATACTGCATACATACATTACACAACTTACTTCAGCAGTTTGACTGCGCGGATGGGATAATGGCGTGCCTCCTTCTAGCAGCAAGAAATTACATTTTATTGTTTGTTTGTTTTTAACTCCTGGAGAGAGTGGCTTGCACAGATGTCTGGTGATGGGGAGTTTTGGTGTCGTACAAGGCTAGAGGACCACAACCTAGAAGTGACTCTCGTCCCTGGGGCCGGTAGGAGGGTGGTGGTTAGCAGATCCTATGTTCCAGGTCGGATTCTACTGACAAGGGGCATCTGAGAGAAAGTAGGACAATATAATTAATAAAAGTAGCAATAGGTCTGAAGCGGCCCCTACTATTACCATGGCAGCTGCAACTTCCTCTACTACTACAGCGGACATTACTGCTACCTCCACTTGTACTGTCACTACTAAAACCACTGTTACTGCAGTAGTGCCACTACAACTGTTACTCAGGGCACAAGCCCTAAAAAAGAAGTGGGGGGACGTTGTCACTGGACATGACATCACGACAGGAAGTGACGTCACGAAAGGTGGCTTGCACCATCGGGCTCATTGCCTCCCCTCGCTCACCCCTTAGATGGGATTGCATCTGAGAAGTCAGCACGTGAGCAGCGTGCTGTGAGCTTCGAGTTCCCCGTCCCAGAGAGGCCAAAGACTAAAGTCCATCTGTTTGGCAGGGGGGATGGTGTCCACCCGGTAAAATAAGTGGGAGGACGCAGTTCACCCACGTTGTACCCCGACTCGAGCCCTGCTGTTACTTCTCCCATTACTAGTACACTCCCCACCACTACTGCCTCTATAAGCACTAATAGCATAATCAATTGGACCATTACCACTTGTACTACCAATGTCAGTAGTACTGGTAAGAGCGGTTTGCATTGGAATCACTTTAAACCACAGGTGATACAATTGAACATTGTATTGATACTTATTATGTCTGCCTTCGGAACACAAAATGCTAAATCAGCCTTGCAGAAAGTGAATACTCAATCGGTGATTTGAGAAAAGCGCTTAGAAACACTTTCCCCATAAGTGAAACGACAGTCCAGTCTTAACAGTTCTTTTCGCACGGCACCTGCCTGGGGTAGTGATTTCCGATGCTCCCTGCCACCTGACCCCGCAGCCTGATCATCCCTTTGTCCTAGTGGTTTGTTGTCCTAGGAACCGCTTTAAAGTGCTATGTTAGGTATGGTCATATATGCAACAAGCACCTGGCACAAAATGTATGCAGGGGAAATAGCTCCATGGCTCCTTTTAGCACGCGACCATCACCTGCTGCATATAGGCAATGTGCACAATATATCACATTGCACACTGTACCGTCACCAAGGGCAGGAAAACAGCACCTGAGTCAGTATGAAAAGGATGAAAGGCAGCGCGTCATTACACAAGGACACTGTGCTTATTGGTTTACCCATGAAGGCTGAAATGCTGCGCGTAATTACACAATGATATTTTGTGTTCATTGTTTGACCCTGAATGTGGATAGACTGGTGGGGTTTGAGTCTGCGACCGCAAGTGTGTGTAAGGGGGTGCCTGAGCCCATGGACCACCCTGTCTTTAACCCTCTTTGCTAGGTAATGTGCATGTGAATAGATACTAAGTATGGGCGTAAAATCTGTTCCGCTCGCTGAATTTGTGGATTTTCGGCAATTTTGCGGTCTGCAAATTTGCCCAAAAATCCGCAATTCGCAAGCTACCGGATTTTTTGCTTGGTCGCGCTTGAAAAATATAATATCGCGTGCGCGATGGTGACTTACCGTGATTCTGAGTTCGCCGATTTGTTTTTCTCCCGGTTTGCGTGTCCTGCGCCATTTTGGATCTTGCTGCGTGATCGCAAGAGATTTTTTCGACCGCGAGTACATCATCGCGGCCCACCATCTTGCACAGCGAGAGTTTGACAACGCGAGTACGTCATAAGGGCCCGCGATCACGCATCGCTGGAGTAAACAATTGCGAACACGTAGAAGCAGCGCGCAGCTGACTTCCGGCGGGAGATTTGACCGGCTCGCTTTCTCGAACTTGCAAAAATTGCAATTCTGCACAAGAAATCCACCGCAGGCAGCATAAACCTTCTGAAAATGATGATTTTGATCAGAATAACCCCTCAGATTGACATTTGGCTGCACTTTTTTGTGCAAGGAGTCCATTTTGCGGGGGGGTGGCAGGAAGGAAGTGCCCCAGAGTCTACAAATTCCTGTTCCTGTCCAGCAGGTTCCTCCCAGTGCTTTGTCCATGTCCTGGTCACTTTTCATTTGGATCTTGAGCTGGAAGGATTACTTTTTGTGGCTGCTGCTGGATATTTGTATTTGAGGACTTTTTGGACTTTGGAGTTTGGATCACTTTTGGATTTGACTTGCACTTTCTGCACTAACTGTGGTTATGCCCACTATCAGTACATTTTTGGAGAGATTATTGAGTTGAATGCCTTGTGTGACTCTGGTACCTTCTTGATATTTTTGGACGTCCGCACTACTGTTCTAAGCTTAGAAAAAATCATCACAAAGGACACACGAGTGTTTAAAATAATTCTATGCTTTGTTGTTGTGTAAGAACAAATAATGGTTAGAGGAACCACTCTCTACATATATAATTTGCATTTATTAATTATTCATTTATTTAGATACTATTGCATTTCCACAAGAATCCTTCTACGTTTGCCTTGTATGTTTGACATCTCACTAAAATGATGTGTTGTGGTTTGGATTATTTACCCAAAATGTGTGGATATCTTGACGAAGACAGGCAAACGTATCCATACACATCTACATCTAATGATACTGCATACATACATTACACAACTTACTTCAGCAGTTTGACTGCGCGGATGGGATAATGGCGTGCCTCCTTCTAGCAGCAAGAAATTACATTTTATTGTTTGTTTGTTTTTAACTCCTGGAGAGAGTGGCTTGCACAGATGTCTGGTGATGGGGAGTTTTGGTGTCGTACAAGGCTAGAGGACCACAACCTAGAAGTGACTCTCGTCCCTGGGGCCGGTAGGAGGGTGGTGGTTAGCAGATCCTATGTTCCAGGTCGGATTCTACTGACAAGGGGCATCTGAGAGAAAGTAGGACAATATAATTAATAAAAGTAGCAATAGGTCTGAAGCGGCCCCTACTATTACCATGGCAGCTGCAACTTCCTCTACTACTACAGCGGACATTACTGCTACCTCCACTTGTACTGTCACTACTAAAACCACTGTTACTGCAGTAGTGCCACTACAACTGTTACTCAGGGCACAAGCCCTAAAAAAGAAGTGGGGGGACGTTGTCACTGGACATGACATCACGACAGGAAGTGACGTCACGAAAGGTGGCTTGCACCATCGGGCTCATTGCCTCCCCTCGCTCACCCCTTAGATGGGATTGCATCTGAGAAGTCAGCACGTGAGCAGCGTGCTGTGAGCTTCGAGTTCCCCGTCCCAGAGAGGCCAAAGACTAAAGTCCATCTGTTTGGCAGGGGGGACGGTGTCCACCCGGTAAAATAAGTGGGAGGACGCAGTTCACCCACGTTGTACCCCGACTCGAGCCCTGCTGTTACTTCTCCCATTACTAGTACACTCCCCACCACTACTGCCTCTATAAGCACTAATAGCATAATCAATTGGACCATTACCACTTGTACTACCAATGTCAGTAGTACTGGTAAGAGCGGTTTGCATTGGAATCACTTTAAACCACAGGTGATACAATTGAACATTGTATTGATACTTATTATGTCTGCCTTCGGAACACAAAATGCTAAATCAGCCTTGCAGAAAGTGAATACTCAATCGGTGATTTGAGAAAAGCGCTTAGAAACACTTTCCCCATAAGTGAAACGACAGTCCAGTCTTAACAGTTCTTTTCGCACGGCACCTGCCTGGGGTAGTGATTTCCGATGCTCTCTGCCACCTGACCCCGCAGCCTGATCATCCCTTTGTCCTAGTGGTTTGTTGTCCTAGGAACCGCTTTAAAGTGCTATGTTAGGTATGGTCATATATGCAACAAGCACCTGGCACAAAATGTATGCAGGGGAAATAGCTCCATGGCTCCTTTTAGCACGCGACCATCACCTGCTGCATATAGGCAATGTGCACAATATATCACATTGCACACTGTACCGTCACCAAGGGCAGGAAAACAGCACCTGAGTCAGTATGAAAAGGATGAAAGGCAGCGCGTCATTACACAAGGACACTGTGCTTATTGGTTTACTCATGAAGGATGAAATGCTGCGCGTAATTACACAATGATATTTTGTGTTCATTGTTTGACCCTGAATGTGGATAGACTGGTGGGGTTTGAGTCTGCGACCGCAAGTGTGTGTAAGGGGGTGCCTGAGCCCATGGACCACCCTGTCTTTAACCCTCTTTGCTAGGTAATGTGCATGTGAATAGATACTAAGTATGGGCATAAAATCTGTTCCGCTCGCTGAATTTGTGGATTTTCGGCAATTTTGCGGTCTGCAAATTTGCCCGAAAATCCGCAATTCGCAAGCTACCGGATTTTTTGCTTGGTTGCGCTTGAAAAATATAATATCGCGTGCGCGATGGTGACTTACCGTGATTCTGAGTTCGCCGATTTGTTTTTCTCCCGGTTTGCGTGTCCTGCGCCATTTTGGATCTTGCTGCGTGATCGCAAGAGATTTTTCGACCGCGAGTACATCATCGCGGCCCACCATCTTGCACAGCGAGAGTTTGACAACGCGAGTACGTCATAAGGGCCCGCGATCACGCATCGCTGGAGTAAACAATTGCGAACACGTAGAAGCAGCGCGCAGCTGACTTCCGGCGGGAGATTTGAACAGCTCGCTTTCTCGAACTTGCAAAAATTGCAATTCTGCACAAGAAATCCACCGCAGGCAGCATAAACCTTCTGAAAATGATGATTTTGATCAGAATAACCCCTCAGATTGACATTTGGCTGCACTTTTTTGTGCAAGGAGTCCATTTTGCGGGGGGGTGGGAGGAAGGAAATGCCCCAGAGTCTATAAATTCCTGTTCCTGTCCAGCAGGTTCCTCCCAGTGCTTTGTCCATGTCCTGGTCACTTTTCATTTGGATCTTGAGCTGGAAGGATTACTTTTTGTGGCTGCTGCTGGATATTTGTATTTGAGGACTTTTTGGACTTTGGAGTTTGGATCACTTTTGGATTTGAGATTTTACAAGTAAGTTGGTGTTATTTGTTTGGGGCATTGCAGTTGCTGCAACTACAATTTTAAAACTTTTTCACAACTTAAAAAATATATATATTGTGGGTAGCCACAGTATCCAGTAGGCCCAGGGTTAGTCATGGGTGCATGATACAACTGTTTCTGTGAGTTTGGTTGAACTTAAATCTCATTTATGTCATGGAATTTTAGCTCACTGTTATATGTGGATTTTTTTAAAAATGTTGGGGTGCCTGCAAAGCCACACTAGCCAGTAGGCCCAGGGGTAGTGAGTGGTGCATTGACCAAGTCTTTCTGTGGGGTGTCTTGAATTTAAACATCATTGAGGGCATGGATGGCATTGGATTGTGGTGATTTTTATATGTTTTTTGACTTTTTGGGTTGTTGTTGGGGCCTGGCCGTGTGGGTGGGGGCCATTTGTAGGCCTGGTACAGGCAGGGCCTGGCCATGTGGTGGGGGTCAAGGCTCAAGGGGCCATTTTGAAGACAGGCAGTGTGCTCAGACCTGCACCCAGTTTGCCTTGCTTTCATCCATTATGCCCAGAGGTACTCAGTGGTGCATGGACCAAGTCTTTCTGTGGGGTGTCTTGAATTTAAACATCATTGAGGGCATGGATGGCATTGGATTGTGGTGATTTTTGTGTGTTTTTTTACTTTTTGGGGTGTTGTTAGGGCCTGGCCATGTGGGTGGGGTCCATTTTGAGGCCTGGTACAGGCACGGCCTGGCCATGTGGTGGGGGTCAGGGTTCAAGGGGCCATTTTGGAGCCCGGCAGTGTGCTCGGGCCTGCACCCAGATTGCCTTGCTTTCATCCATTATGCCCAGGGGTACTCAGTGGTGCATGGACCAAGTCTTTCTGTGTGGTCTCTCTTCTATTAATTTAAATATCCATTTTGGATTAGAATTGCAATTTTTATTTTGTGTCTTTCCGTTTTTGGGTGTGTTGTTGTAATAATAATAAATGCAATGCCTAGTTGCAAATATTAATTGAAGCACGACATATGCAACATTTATTTAACTGATGTTCCTCTGGCTTCCTTTCCTTTTAGGTGCACAAGAGAATCACATCAGTCATCGTTCATCACCATCCGTGGCAGGAAGAAGTCCTGCAGCGTGGTGTCCAGCACAACGTCACGTGACGTCACGTGTGGCCACAGACAACTCTGCAACTCGTGCAACTGCGGCCAGCTGTTCTGACATCTGAAGAAGATGGGCCCAAAGAAAGGTGGCCGTAGCTCCCCTAGCACAAAAGTTGCCAGTGCCACTGTCAGTAAGAAGGAGCAGAAGAAGCAAGTGACGCCACTTACCAAGGAGACTGGTGGCCCACAGACACTTTATTTGGGGGGGGAAACTACACCTGCAGCAGCAGCGGTGTTCGCCGGGGACCAAGCTGGGAGCAGCACCTCCGCTTCATTGGGCTCAGTGCCACCATGCTGAGTTAGGTCCAAGGCCTTGAGTGCTGCAGAGGCAGCCACTTTAATTGCTCAATCACCATCGACCAGTGATGTTGGCTTATCGCAAAAAAGTAGCATCCAATCAACGCAGGGTGTAACTCATCTGACGAGTGTTCAACAACCACAGCCGCAACGACAACCACAGGTGCAACTAGTACAAGCGCAAGTACATGCGCAAGGAGAGGCGCAGGGAGAGGCGCAAGGAGAGGCACAAGGAGAGGCGCAAGGAGAGGCATAAGGAGAGGCGCAAGGAGAGGCGCAAGGAGAGGCGCAAGTAGAGGCGCATGGAGAGGCGCAAGTAGAGGCGCATGGAGAGGCGCATGGAGAGGGGCAACTAGAGGCACATGGAGAGGCACAACTGCCCACAATGCTTGTTCCTCTAGAAGTAGGGGCACATCAGGAAATCGAGATTCAAATGGAGGTATCATCCGAGGAAGCCACTCCTCCTGATGATGATCCATTGTCTTCCAGATCCCCAGCAAGCAAAAGGTCAAGGAAGGCTACTACTACAAGTTCTTCTTCAAGCCCCCTTCCTTCTGATGATCTTGATGTTGATTGGAACCCACCAATGCAGTCTGAGAGTGAGGCACGCTATGAGCCGACAAAGGTAGCTAAGCCTAAAAGGAAGGTTCCCGCAAGGCTTTCACTTATGGCTGATGATGACGACGAACAAGAAGTGGTGTATTCTGCTGCTGATGAACAGTCTGACGACGACCCAGTCATCACAGTCGTCACTCCAGCCCCAGCGGGCATGCAGCAGACAGACATTTTGACCCTATCCCGAATTGCTGATGAGCGTGATGTGGGCGGCGTTGCACTGGTACCATCACCAATGCAGTTGACTACTAAACCAACACGACCTACAGCTTCCATATTTTTCCGGCAGAAGGGCCGGCAGGGACCTCCATCCAGCTTGACCTCCATTACCTCAAGTATTTGTGTTGTAAGTGCACAACAGAGTCAAATTCAGCCATGCCCATCCTCCACTTCATCTGGCATTGAAAGTTGCACCTCCACCATCAGCAGACATCTCCAGTCCCCAGTTTGAGACTTCTTTAGTGTTAGCCAAAAGGCGGAAAATATGGTTGTTTGTTCGATTTGTAAAACTGTAGTTAGTCGGGGTAAGCTTGGTACCAACTATGGTACCGGAGGCCAGAGAGGTCATCTCCAAAAACACCACACTATCATTTGGGAGGCGCACATAAGGAAGATCTGGGAAGCCAAAAGTACAACAAATCAAAATGTATCCATTCATATTGCATCTGATGATGACGAGGGGCTGATCGTGCAGGGGGGAAGTGAAGAAGCAACAGACATTTTTTCTGGTACACCAAGTACCCCTGGCAGGAGCACTGCAGTGGTAGAGCCCACGCCCTCTACCCAAGCAACATGTATGAGGCACAATAAGAGTCTGGGAGAGACACCAATGCGAAAAAGTACATCAATGAGCCTAACTGGGTTGAAGAAGTCTGGATCATCATCATCACATATGAAAATGGTCCAGACCACCATTAAAAGCATGTTTTGGTCAGAGGCGCCATTTGAACGCAACCACCCAACGGCACGTCTTTACAACGCAAAGCTGGCTAAAATGCTAGCGCTGGACCTTCTCCCTTTTTCTTTCGTGGAAGGGGTGGGTTTTCTGGTATTTGTGGCAACAGTCTTCCCTAAATGGAAGGTTCCTAGCCGGTCCTATTTTGCCAGAGTTGTGGTTCCAGCACTACATGAAGATGTGCTGGAAGTGATTGGGTCAGCTTTGCAGAAGAGTGCTGTTCACACTATCCACCTGACAACAGACATGTGGACCAGTTGCCAAGCCATGAATTACATGTGCATCACTGCACACTGGGTATCTTTTGCAGGCGTTAGAGAAAAGATGTCTACAGGTGTTGACCATGCCACAATTTTTCAAGCGAGTCGGAAACATGAAACAGTAGCCATGTTTGCCATGGAGAAATCTCATACTGCATTAAACATTTTGGATGAGTTTAACAGTAAGGTCTCTAAATGGCTGGTGCCAAGAAGTCACATGATTGGTTATGTTTCCACGGATAATGGCAGTAATATAGTTAAGGCCATGCATGATGGTGGCTACTTCAGAGTGCCGTGTTTGGCGCACTGCATAAACATTATTGTTCAAGATTTCTTGAAAAGAGAAAACACAGTCAGCAAGTTACTGACCACCTGCCGAAGAATCTGCACACATTTCAGCCATTCTTTTAAGGCCCGGAAGGAGATGAGGATCATTCAACGTAGCCGTGGAGTGCCTGTCAAAGGACTCATCCAGGAGGTGGCAACACGTTGGAACTCAACCTTCTACATGCTTGAAGGTCTGTTTGAGCAGTACTTGGTAATCAATGAGTATGTCAATAGCATTAACATATGGTCTGCTGCTATGAAAGACATGAGGCTAGAGCCGGAGGAATCGGACCTAGTTAAAAGCCTGACAGACATGCTTCGTCATTTTGAGGTCTTCACCCGTGAAGTCAGCAGGGAGGACTGTAGTTTGGGCAAAGCTATCCCATTGTTGTTCATGCTAGAGCAACAACTGAAGGCGGTGTCTTAAATGTTCCAAGCTGATGGTGACAAACAAGACGCGTATCGGTTGGCGGAGAGCTTATTAGGCCTCCTACTTGTCAATGAAAGGCTTAAAAAAATACATTCAGAAAAACATTACATTTGTGCCACTATTCTGGATCCACGGTACAAAAAGGCACTGACCAGTAAAGTATTCATTCCCTTTCATGAAGAAGATGTTTCAAACATTGGCTAGCTGTGTCAGCCACTCGGTTCGAAAAAGAGCGGCAGGAAATTGAAGGAAACACCACAAGTACTACTGAAGCAGCAGGCCATCTGGCGTCAAGGTCCACTTCTGTGGCTGAAGGCAGTCACGTTCCCTCACAGCCGTTACCGACAGCAGCAACAGTATCCTCGTCATCATTACCTGCACCAGGCCCAGCCATAATTTTGTCAGAAGCGGATTGGATAACTCAGCAAGGGTTTGCTCGCTGCAGTGTTGATCCAAAGGCAACACATGGTACGCAAAGTGGAGCACCACCGAGGAAGGCCCTTGAGTGGATGGTGCAGACCTATCTGGAAGCACCCAACAGAGGTCTACATTGATCGTGACCCATTGGTGTATTGGTATGGGAAAAGGCCTCACTGGTTACTGCTCAGCAGGCTGGCTATAAATTATTTGTCTTGCCCACTCGCAAGCGTGTCTTCGGAACGAGTTTTCAGTGCTGCTGGTGCCATTGTCACTTCAAAAAGGTCCCCCTCTTGCCCAAAAATGTGGAGAGGTTGACCATGATCAAGATGAATCAGCACTTCAAACAACCAGATTACAAAATACGTGAATCCACACAGGAAGAAGAGGACACCGACTTAGGTGATGAAAGCTCTTCTCTGTTAGCTCACCTACTCCATGTTCAATTCACAGAGTTTGAGGACGAGCTCTACTTCCCCGACAACTTCCCCCGGGCTGTGTGGTTTTCATTGAGGTGTAACTAAATGACAGCAATAATTCCACACACTTGCTGGGGAGGATTAGGTGCAAGCAACCTCCTCAAATCAATTTTAAGGCAGCGGGAGGCTGTCGGACCACGGCGCCGTACTGGAGGCTGCTGGCTGGTGGACCCGGGGGCACTGGAGGAGGATGCAGCTGTTGCCGCCTCCTCCTCCTGTTCCCGAGCCCAAAGCCGGAGATATTCTGCACAAATGGCCTCCAGCTTCCGGGCCCTAGCCGGACAGCCATCTCCTTTCTGGTGAGCTTTTGTGGATCATCTATATGAAGAAAGAAAGAAAAATACTGTGACCAATACTCTTTAACAATAACACAATATAATTCAACAGAAAGATGTCTCACAGTAACACTAGCAACTTGCAAGCACAGTATATCATTTTGGCATGTATCTTTCCGCCGTCTTTGTAGGCCTGTAACATTAGTGGGAGTTTCAGGAATTCTACTAGCAGCACTATGGACTCACTACATAGTCAAAGAGTCAGAGAGTACACAAGTCTTCTTCTTTTTTTCTCTAGTTTTGCAAAAGAAATTACTTGTACGTGAACTTGTGGTAGCCGGCATAATGCCAGCTCAGTCAGCTTGCACCCAGGAAAAAGAGACACAAGCCATGATGACGCAGACTTGCATGCATTACTTTAAGCAGTATATGCATGTGGGGATGGGAAGCTCTTACTTTTCTATAGGGGTGGCACTGGCCATACTCGGTTACATCAAGGGCTACTGCTCAATGTAATTTATATTTCGCACTCACCCCCCCCCCGGGCCTTCGGTACTACAAAAGGAAAATGAAGATTATTCATTTCTGATCATGTATCCAGCCGATCACATGATCTTTGCTTATATGATGGATGACTTTAGGTGCTTTGTTGTGATATATTGATTGAACAACAGCGATAGTCCACCCATGATTGACACAGCTGAAAGAAAATTATTAACATAGGGAGTGAGTGTGGTACCCATAATTGCCGGAGGAAGGGACTTCACTTGATATAATGTCAACTATTCAATACATACACAATATATGCTTTTCTTGCAAACTAAACTACTGTACTGTTAGTCAAGGGAGAATTTCTGAACAATCACAACTTCTAGTATTTCAATTTCCTCTGCTTTGCTACTCTGGCACGAACTTGCTGTTCAAACAAAGTAACACTCTTCATCCACTGAGCGTCTGCTCTACATACACCTCTGCTATCTATGAGGAAGAAGATACCATCCATGCTTCCAAAGTAAACGTCTATCATTCTTCTTAATGTCTCAACTGTACCAACTTTACTTTTCCTCAACAACCAACTAACACCCTTTTCATTGTATTTGGTAAACCACCATCTTGACTTGCATTTCAGTTTCACCCAAATGATATATTGCAATGCACACCACACATGCATTTTCTGATTCACCCACACAGGCAGCCATCTTTTCTTTCTCCTCCAACCATCCTTGCTTCAAGCAGCCATGCATCTGATTCCTTCCTATCAGCCACCTCTGCATGCATTCAAAAACACGTATCATTCTTTACAGTCATAAATGTTACGACTCGCTCGTCCTTCCTTACACCCTTCTTTCCCTTTTAGTTCATCACATCCCTCAAGTTCATCTGATCTGACTTGGCTTCACGATAAAAGTTTCACAGCTGAGTTGAAGTCAAATAGAGGGGGCCATTGCTTACTCAAGAACTACCGCCGCTAATGTAATGACCAAGTCAAGGGTGACTTTCTTCTCCGTGATTGGCAAACATGTAGTTCTAAATTAGTAACTGTTCATAACAGTACAGTGTACTTCTACTAGTGTACTGTCTACTGTACAGTACATCATACACCCCTTTGCAAACCTACTCTAAAATGTCAATAAGGAGTATAATAACTTACCACCGTCCGTCGCTGCTGAGCCATCCCCGGCAGCAGCTCCTCCTGGTGGCACTTGTGGAGCCGCCGCATCCGCCCCTGGAGTGGACCCCTCCGCGCTGCTGGCCCCGGCACTGGTGGTGGGAAGTGCCGCATCCGATGTTGTGATGACGCCTAGAAAAAACATGTCATATTTTTAGATGCCATACACCACCCCCTATTTTGTCTCGTAATGGAAGAGAAAATGTTCATACTTAAATAATTTTTAATTATGTGGACTGCAAAAAAGTCACGATTTTGGGGAGGGTATTAACTTGCATGCTTCCCTGACTCTGATAGGTCGGGACTCAGTAGTCTTCTTCTGTTCTTCTGGGTTGTATAATCATTGGTCAGACACACTAGATAGTCGGTCAGGTGATTGGGGGTTCAACTTCTGTTCTGACTGAGGTATGTGGAAAGTCAAACTGCACCTATCATCAACAATGTCCTTTTTCTCCTGTCCATACTTATGTATGTGCATAATAGTGCAGAATAGTGCAGAATAGTCCCTGAAACACTAGCGGTATGGTATGTGCTACTATCAAATCAAAAAGCCAACTACTAGCTTATTCTTGGTGGACATTGACATTTTGTCGTTGGAAATTGTCAAAGCACTAACATTAAGAAGACTGGAATAGACAGCAAGGGCAACCCAGAGGACTGCACTCAGTGCCTCTAGAGCTATTGCTGGATCAGAGTTTTGTTTAACACCGTTTGCCGACTGGGCAAGCTTAGCTACCTACTCAGACTGACTCATAATAATAGTAAATAGTACTAGCACAGAGAGTGATGGTAGAGGCAGAATAAGATCTGGTCAAATAGGATAAATAGTACAGTATTGCTGGATTCGCAGACCGTCTACTTGGAAAATTATGTACATCACTAACTAAACCAACAACAAAAAGGTTCTACTACGACTGCCAGCACTCAGCAGCACTCGACGTGACAGACACAGTCCGTCATCATGAATGCAGACCACTAAAAAATGTCCTACTACTAAATAACAAGTCATAATATACTCAACCTATCAATCCACCACTATCTCTTCTTAGTGGCAGCAGGAGTACAAAGGAAGGACTAGACTTGAGCACAAAGTTGCAAACAAGTAAGCATAGTAGCAACGCCACTTAGCAGGTGAGCACCTGTAATCACAGAAGCTATTTAAACATTAATTTACCTGCAATATAATCGAATCAGCAGCATTCTTGCTCTTCGGGAAAATATATATTAGCAATATAACACAGAGCAGAAGAAAACAAAGTAGTTATTAAATAGCTACTCACCAAGGCCAGGGATCTCCACGCCTACAGGTGGAGCTGGTCCTGCTCCCGGTCAAGGAGGTCAGCTCACCAGTGCGTCGCCTGATGGTAGGTGTGCCTGACCCCCGACTCCCTACGCATGGCCCGGCACACCTTATCCCAGAGATGGCGACGCTCCCGGAGGCCATACCCTGAACCGGGCCTGCCCCCTGCTGCCACGGTCTTCGGGAGGTGGAGCTGAACATAAAAGATAAGTGCAGCCACCTCCACTGCGCTGAAAATCTCCGGGGCCAATACATCCTCCCCCCTTAATCGCCCACAAGGGAGCCGGGTACGGGGTGCGGGCCCCTTCCCCTTGTTCTTCCCGGCTCCCTTTGCCATGGTCCTGGACAGGAATGGAAATAATGGAAAGAGAATAGGGAAAAAGTCAATAAAAGAAAAGAGGTAAAAAAGTAGTTTTAAAGTAACCAAAATTAGAAAAAAACACAAAATATAGATGTAGAAAAAGAGACGGATAGATAATGAGTAAAAAAGAGAAAAAAAAGTTCAAAGAAACAAAGGATTGCAAAGATTAGGGAATGATTGAAAAAGCATTCCCAGAACCATAGCAATGAATGAAAAACAAGATGGCCGCGCCCATTGAGGACCGCGTGGGTAAGTTTGCGCGATATTTCCCCGCGAGCGCGCAAAAACACAATAATCGCGCACCGCACACAACGCGAGAATGCAACTAGCGCCCGGAAGCGGAAAAAGGTAAAGCAAACAAGATGGCCACGCCCATGTACGACCGCATGGGTAACTTTGTGGTTGGCGCACTGAAAGAGGCCCGCGAACACGCAAAGCGCCCCGCAATCACGCAAAAAAAATCTGCAAATACGCACAAATTCGCGGATTATGGGGACCCTGAATTCGCGTACCGTGAATTCACAAATTTTGCCCATACTTAATAGATACATGAATGAATACCCATTTGGGCGAATCAGAAGCTGTTCGCGAATGAATGAATGACAAATTAATGAGAGGTTTTGAGAGAGAGAAACAGGCAGCAGTAATTACACTGCGTGTCCCATGAACAGCGAGGGCTTGGCTGTAAACCGCAGGTGACACACAGACTTTCAAGGAGCGGTGATTCACAAAACCGTGACATCTCGTCTCATCCCCCCAGAGGCAGCTGATATGTGTGCGACCACCAGAGGGACAGGGGGACCCGGCGGGCACGGAACTGAAACCATGTGCAGAGGCTGCCTAAAGAGAGCACAAAATAATGTGGGAACATCAACTGCTTACAGTATGCAGAAGCTACCGAGGGGAGAGGGGTTTGCATAGATGCTGTTATATTTGTAGGGCTCATGGTACAGGGACAATCAATATTTATAAAATATGGAAGTTTGAGTGGTACTTCATAACATTCGGCGGGGTACCCCATCATTTTGTGTTGCAGGACTCCTGGATTGGGGCTCAGAGATATGTTGTGCACACAGTCACACAACGTGTGCACAAGTGTAAGCCGGGATCACATTCACATCGAAGCAATTCACCTCAGGCCCTACAATATAAAAACTCGAGTAGAAACGCCAGTGTTCTTTCCTGTCAGGTTGTCACTAGCTGCAGTGAAGGCGCTTTGTGCACACACACGCTTTACCTGCAACACAATCAGCCCCAGACCCCCCGGGAGCTGGAAGTAAACAAGAGATATCCTACAATCGTAGCTTCCGCACTGCTGCATAAAGTGCTTTTTTGTTTGACCAACATAGCAGACAAAAATACCGACCCTTCTAAACCACAGCACATTTCAGCACTGATGCCTCTCAATAGAAAGGTAATGAGAATATGGTTTGAATTGTGGGCGTCTGGCATTAAGTGGCCGCATCCCAGGATGTCACCGAGCCGCCCCGAAGCACACCCACGGACCCTTCAGCTGCCACGCCTGCAAGTTCACCTGCATCCGGGCCTTCCCTGCACCCGCCAAGCCGAACTCCAGCAGCACCCACCTCAAGTGTATCCTGCTCAACACCCGCTCCGTCCACAGACACGCCGTAGAACTCTGGAACCTGCTCGACACCACCGTCCCCGACGTTGCCTTCATCACCGAGACCTGGATGAACGCCTCCTCAGCCCCAGACATCGCCATCGCCATCCCAGAGGGCTACAAGATCACCCGGAGGGACCGCGACAACCAGACCGGAGGAGGCATCGCCATCATCCACAGAGACACCATCCGCATCACTACCAACACCGATGACACCCTCACCACCGCTGAACACCTGCACTTCCAGATCCACACCAACCCGACCACCACCCTCAGAGGCACCCTGATCTACCGACCCCCGGGACCACGCACACGATTCAGCGAGGACATCGCCGACTTCGTCAGCCCGCACGCTCTCCCCTCCGCCGACTACATCCTCCTGGGGGACCTCAACTTCCACCTGGAGAACAACAACGACCGCAACACCATCAGCCTGCTCGACAACCTCGACAACCTTGGACTCAAGCAACTGGTGACCACCCCCACCCACCTCGCCGGACACACACTCGACGCCGTCTTCTCATCCAGCAAAGACGTCTCCTTCAGCCACGCAACAGGACTCCACTGGACGGACCACAGCTGCGTCCACTTCACCTTCAGAAGAACGACGATCCACCACCACCAGCAACAGGTTGCTCGAAGAAGCTGGAACAAGATCACAGCCGACCAGCTCACCGCTTCCCTGAGCCAGCACCCTCCCGCCAACTCAGCGAACCCCAGCCAGGCCGCCGACAACCTCACGAAATGGATCAACGACTGCGCGGACGAACTCGCCCCTCTGAGAACCCCACCCAGCAGATCCTGCAGCAGAAAAACACCATGGTTCACCGACGAACTCAAGAGCTCCAAGAAGAACTGTCGAGCCCTCGAGAAAGCCTGGAGAAGGGAACCAACGACGGACAACATGACCACCCTCAAGCTCGCCACCCGGAAGCACCACCAACTGATCCGCGCCACCAAGAAAAATGCATACAAGGACCGGCTGGACAACAACGCACACAACTGCAAGGAACTCTTCAACATCGTGAAAGAGCTATCCAACCCCAACGCTGGAAACAATGACATCACCCCGTCGCAAGAACTCTGCAACTCCCTCGCGTCCTACTTCCACAACAAGATCACGGACATACACAACAGCTTCAACAACCAACCAACGCAAGCCACAACCGCAACGACGCCACCCACCACCACCCTCCGCACCTGGACCCCGATCAGCACCGAAGACACCATCCGCACCATGAACTCCATCCATTCCGGATCTCCGACTGACCCCTGCCCTCACCACGTCTTCAACAAAGCCGACGCTGTCCTCGCACCCCACCTACGGGACATCATCAACACCTCCTTCGACTCCGCCACCTTCCCTGAGAGCTGGAAGCACGCCGAACTCAGCGCTCTCCTCAAGAAACCCACAGCAGACCCCACCGACCTCAAGAACTACCGTCCCATCTCGCTCCTCCCGTTCCCGGCCAAAGTCATCGAGAAGACCGTCAACAAACAGCTGGCCGCCTTCCTCGAGACGAATGGATCCCTCGACCCCTCACTGTCCGGCTTCCGAGCGAACCACAGCACCGAGACCGCCCTCATCGCCGCCACCGACGACCTTCGAACTCTGATGGACAACGGAGAAACAGCGGCCCTCATCCTCCTGGACCTCTCCGCGGCTTTCGACACTGTCTGCCACCGCACCCTAGTACAGCGCCTCAGCAACATCGGAATCCAGGAGAAGGCACTGGAATGGATCACCTCCTTCCTCGACGGAAGAACACAAAGAGTCCGCCTACCACCGTACAAGTCAGAGGCCACCAAAGTCATCTGCGGCGTCCCTCAAGGATCCTCACTGAGCCCCACCCTCTTCAACGTCTACATGAGCCCCCTCGCGGCCATCGCACGCCAACACAACCTCAACATAATCTCCTACGCTGACGACACCCAGCTGATCCTCTCCCTGACCAACGACCCCGCCACCGCCAGAGCCAACCTGCACGAAGGGATGAGAGACGTAGCCGAATGGATGACGACCAGCCGCCTGAAACTGAACTCAGACAAGACGGAGGTCCTCATCCTGGGCTCCACGCCCTCCGCCTGGGACGACTCCTGGTGGCCCCCCGCCCTGGGCACCGCACCCAAACCGACGGACCACGCACGCAACCTGGGCTTCATCCTGGACTCCTCCCTCTCCATGACCAGACAAGTCAACGCCGTCTCCTCGTCATGCTTCAACATCCTGCGCATGCTTCGTAAGATCTTCCGGTGGATCCCCACCGAGACGAGGAAGACGGTCACCCAAGCCCTCGTCACCAGCCGACTGGACTACGGCAACGCCCTCTACGCCGGAACCACTGCCAAACTCCAGAAGAGACTCCAGCGGATCCAGAACGCCTCGGCGAGACTCATCCTCGACATCCCCCGACGCAGCCACATCTCCGGACACCTGAGAGATCTGCACTGGCTCCCGGTCAACAAGAGAATCACCTTCCGTCTCCTCACCCACGCACACAAAGCCCTACACGACCAAGGCCCGAGCTACCTCAACAACCGGATCAACTTCTACACTCCCAAGCGCCTCCTCAGATCAACCAACCACGCCCTCGCCGCCGTCCCCCGCATCCGAAGAGCGACAACAGGAGGAAGATCCTTCTCCTACCTGGCCGCCAAGACCTGGAACTCACTTCCCACCGATCTGCGCCTGACCCAAGACCACCTCTCCTTCAGGAAGAAGCTCAAGACCTGGCTGTTCGAGCAGTAGCGGCACCCCCCCCCCTCCCAGCGCCTTGAGACCCTACGGGTGAGTAGTGCGCTCTACAAATGACCTGATTGATTGATTGATTGGTTGCAAACCTCCAGGCCTGCAATTCCCCTGGGGCACAAGCAGGCATCCACTTCTGTGATTTCAGATGATTGCAGTAAAAAGACAGAATCGGATGCCTGCTTGTGCCCCGGGGGGACTGACCTAAAAAACAAGATTGCGCGCCTCGCACCAGGCAGCAGGTGGAGGGAGAGAGGAGGGGGCTTGCGCGATTCCCTTACGGGAGTGAGCCAGGGACACCATGTGTTTGTAAGTTACAAATATATGTTGCCAAAGCACGCTCCCCTCAAGGAAATCGCGATATGTGCACGCGTTGCCATTGAAGGCAATGGAACGCGTGCACGTGTTAGCCTAAAAAAGGCAATCCATGGCTACAGGTCTCTTGTAGGCGAGACCTAAAAAAGATCTCCGCCAAAGTGCCCCTTATTGGTGTTACCACCTTTTTGCTGTGTTCCTGCAGGAAGTAAGGAATTGTGACTCCTTTCTCCCCGCTGCAGAGTACTTCCCCTTTAATCCCCAGGTGTACCGAGGGAGAGAGGCGGTATATAAGCCCCTCCCCTCTGCTGAGCCGGTGCTTGGCTTTATTGCTGGTATCCTTGTCCCAGGCCAGTCCCCGAGACCCTTCCTTGATTCCCGCCGATTTACCCTCCAACCTTCTACCCCACTGCTCTCACCCCCCCTACAAGGGAAACCCAGTCCGACAAAGGCTTCCTCACGTTTCTCCATTCTCGAGGGTGACGGAGTATTCAACTGCAGGAGAGCTCCAAACCCCGCGCCCGAGGTTTGTTGGTGAGTATTACACGGCAGGAGCCGCTCGCTTATTGTCCACAGCCGTGGGCGTGGGCGTGGCCGTTGCTGAGCTAGGCGGCTGAAGCCGTTTCCAGGTGATTAACGTGGCGCTGCCACTGCCGAGACATTCATAAATGCGGCCGTTGCCGCGAGAGGGATTACGCAGTTCTAGTCGAGGTCGCTCCAGGTCTTCCAGAAGACGCGAACATTGCTAGTCTTTACTCGTCCTGTCCCCGAGTGGAGAGACAAGGAGACGGATTGCACTCCGCAAACTTTCAGCGTGTAGCACACGACGGCCCAATCAAGTCTCGAAACAGAGACATATTGACTGAGCATCCTCCCAAGGATTTCTGAGAGAGCTTACCTTAAATTAGCGCTACATCCTTCTTCTTTCTTTTATCTATTCTTTTCACAAAAAACCCTGGGTGAGACGTTATCACCATTTACCTTGAGAGAACTTAATAGTAGAAAAAAAGACACGCTGTTATCCGGTGGATACTGCACACCTGGTTCTGTTATAACCAGACCTTCACTTGAGGCGCACGGCAGGAGCCGGCAGCACCGCCTCCATCGCTCCTTTTTTTGTTACTACCATCCTTCTTAGAGTTGTTTTTGAGGCGCACGGCTGGAGCTGGCAGCACCGCCTCCAGCGCGTCAAGTGATTATTTCCTTTCCTATTCGTAGACCCTATAGAGGCAGGAGCCGGCTGCTTCGCCTCCCACGTTCCCAGACTTCACCGGACAATAGGTGTGGATTCCTATTTCTGGTCATGGGAGGGAGTCTCCTTGGATATTGTTGACACCTCCTTCCAGGCGTGACAAACCTTATACAAGGGTGAGAGAAAGGCCTGTTTTCAGTGTATTTTAAGGTGCAGGATAATGTACTAAGACATTGTTACAAACAGATACCGTACATTAAGGATGTTGTTTTTTCGTTGTTTTCTTCAGGACCGGCTGGGTGGCACTCTCCGGACGCCCTGAACATTCTGTTATTCCTGGGAACTCCGTCCCCTCCACCACTTCCTTCCTTGAGTGATCCTTCCCTACAGAAGATGCCTCTCATCCTTGACGCGTATTCCCCCCCCTCCCTTGGAAAGCAATCGCCCTATCAGTTTTTTGCCCTGTGTGGAGGATTGCTTTGTGGGGGAGAGGGGAGGCTCTCATCGTTCCTGCGGTACCTGGTATTCAGGTGAGTGAGGTCGGAACAATTGGGAGCCTGTTGTGTATTGCAGTGCCGACCCGACAAGGAGCAGCCCGATGATAAAGCATGACACCCATTTGGGTGTGTGAGGGCCCTAAATTCCAATAAAATGGATTCCAATTTTTGAGTCACTCTTGACAAATCTTTTTAGAACCCTTCAACTGCCTCATTTTTTAGTTAACAGGAACAGTACATTATTTGTATTTCTCATGCAGAAAATGAAACCAGATGTAATAAATTAATTATTTCATTTTCGGCTGATAAACAAAACAGATCCACTGCATAGCTCAAATGACTGCTGCAGGGAGATGTTTATAATTTGCTGTTGCAAAACTGAATTGTATTTTAATCATAACCAGTGGTGGCTGGCACGTATCGTGGTGGTGGGTGGGGTGCAAGGCCAAACATTCATGAGTACTTACAGAGTGTGCTTACCACTCCCCCTGCTCCACTGGCATCGGAGCATCCCCTCCCTGCCCTGCAAAGCTGCACCAGCAAGACAAAATAAAATGATAATAACATCAAGTTTTTATATTTTTATTTTTCCTTCATTTCACTGCTGCATAACAATGGGCTGTTGGTATGGCCAGGGACTGTCGGAGGACCCCCACCCTTCAGTAAACCAACATTATTAACAGGACGTGAGAGGGCTTTCTTTGGAAGGTGGGGGATCTTTCGATCCCCGGCCGTATTTATTAAAACATACAAAGAAATCAAAATTTTTAAAAAAACAATATTTACACAAATACGCAGAAAATGTTACAATTGATATATACAGGTATTCAGATGGCTAACCTTAACATATTTCTAGTACAAGCATTTCCTATCCAAAAACTAACATATCAATCACATTATACCAGATTTATTTTCTGCGTACCTATTTGGGCCTACGGCAAGGTCAATAACTGGTGTCAGATCCTTATCAATAAACCACACCCTCCTGAAAGGAATGCTCATGAGCAGTGGGGCCCGTTTACCGTGGGGGCACACCCCCTTCCCGGTTACCCCCATACACCCTATTAACCACGCCCTTCTGTCAATGTGTGCATGCACAGAGGGCCCGCTTACCGTGAGGGTACTTTGGCCCCCCAGTTACCCCCGTACGCTCCCTTAACTCCATTAAAGGGGGCCCTTGCATCCTTGCGCCATTTACTAGCGTCATTGTGCACGTGCGGGGTGGCCCAACCAGCCTAGAGAAAGCGTGACTCTCTCCCCCGCACCCATGTAGTCAACCGGTTGTAACTGCCCCTGGAGTTCTATGAGAGACCAATTGTCCCTCCGATTGGGCGACCCCATTCGAGAATGGCGCCGCCCCCTGAGGACCTTAAATTAACTGCTCACCAATCATGACCTTACCGCCTGACCAAGGTATAACAATAAATACGACGATTGATGACCTGAAAACGGTAGATAGTTCTAAGGAACAAAACGTATTAGTCAGACACACTTTTCATCCATAAACATTTTGTGACAAAATTGTGAAAACCTTCATAACACACAATAACAATCATCTGCTCCAGGGGATGGTGGGTGGGGAAAATAATTACAGCCTCCTAGAGGCTGGAAGGGCAGGCCGTGGCGCTCAGGAGACAACAGAGGCAGACTCTCACGCTCCACGGCCTTTTAACCATTCTTCAGCCAGGCCGGATCTAACCGGCCTGGCCTTTGTTCCCTTCGTGACCCGGAAGTGACTCAATAACTTCCGGGTCAGCAAGGGTCCCGTGGCGAGTGGGGGCCGATGCGCCCTGCCATAAGTGCGGCGGGGCCGATGTCGGCCCGCCTTTCCATTCTCCGCCTTAGCTGAGGAGCCACCACTGATCGTAACAATATCTGTTTACCTGGTTCTACATTTTATGAACTTCAGAAGGATCAATAGATGAGTTTTTGGTGCGTTGATTTGAACCTGTGACCTGCAGGTTATATATCTGCAGCAGTTGATCGTAGCTGAAGTGGGTATTTATGCCCAACTACTTTGAATGTTAACCAGCCACCAATGGCACTGACTGTTATCCCAGACCGTAAGCTGGAATACAGGGACACAAGGAACAATAATCCCAGTTGAGTGGCCGTGAAGATTCCTTTCAACGATTTTACATTCACAATCAACACTTTTCCAGCATAAACCCAACATTTCTGCACAGAAACGTGTAAAAACTCATTTTCTATCAATGTCTCTAAACTACAATGCCCCTCCTCAACCTCGAGCTAATAACCACGGGCATCTAAAAATGTTTATGTGTTTATTTTTTGTTGGGTGTACAAGTGATGTGGAGAAGTGTGGCTCCACTGGTTAGAGGAGGCAGACCCTGAAGCAGAGGTCAGACCCGGGACCAGGGTTCAATTCCCGACGTGGCAGGGTCTTGAGCCCAAATGTCCACAGACTCAATAATTCTTGCTTCGGTGCCTACTTGAATCATGGGTTCACACTCTGCAACTCTGCGCAATAGCTTGCTTAATCTCCACTACGGCCCCCCGCGGCGGGATGCCTGGCTTTCACCTTGGGGATGCCCAGTAGGGGTTATCTCACAGGGAAAAGCCAGGACGGGTTCCCAAAGCAAGCGCCTTGAGACCTTGCGGTGATAAGGTGCTATATAAGAACCTTTGACATGACATGACATAATTTCAGGTCTATAACGTTTCTATATGGCGCTCGAGCGGTATATTAAACCATCAAATAGTGATCGCTTTTTCACAGCATTTATGCCAAAATTAGGCTTCAAACTGACAGATTAAATCCATTCACTCTTTACACAAAGTGCATTTCTCTATTTTGCGAATTATGTAACCTCGCCTCATCTGAATTATTAGTCAATGCAACGCCACCCGAATTTGATTTTTCATTGTTCTTTGTCATGCATCTTTTCACATTCTCTTTGTTTGATGTTTGAATGTGGCTCCACCTGCTCATCTTCCCTTTCAAATGTCGCTTCCTTTACAGCTCAACTCTGATCCCATTGTTTCTCTCTAGTATCCCCCAGTACTGCCAGATGTGACGGAGATGTGACATTCACGTTTCATGATGCCTGTCATGTTTGGTCAGTGCTGACATGCAATTATTAGTCACTCTTCCAGTTACACTCACTGTGCATCGTCGAAGCAGACGCAGAGCTGTTTTACAGACCCAGGGTTTAATCTCTGCTGTCTTTCAGTAAATCCTCATCAGCTGAGCACTGCTACGTGTTTTCTTTTGGGTATTAAGACGATTTAATTAGAGCACGTTGAAGTTATGTCCTTGGCCGATTTAAATGTGTTTCAGTGTTTTGCCCTAGTAGGCCATAGTTGTGGTTAAATTCGTAATTTGCAGAAAAACTGGTCAGCAAAAAATGTTTAATTGGGCCATAAAAACCGGAGCAGTGCTGTAGCCGGAAGCCAGTCACATCAATAGATAACGAGGATGATGTTATTAATCACTCGCATGTGTTTTTATAGCTTTACCGTGACATTGACATCATGTCTTTTATTGTGAACCGTAACAAGTCTCAAGTCATTTCTATGCAATTTAAAAATTAGTGGTCGATGTGACCTATTTAGCGAATAATACTGTAAGAAACGAGCTACACTTTCAATTGCAATTTTCTGGAACGTTTTTGGAACTTTGGGAAGGAAGAAATGTATATATTTGTCGGGAGCCGAGGGACATACGTCACTGACAGTAAATTAGATAAAAACGATCCACAATTATTGTAAGGCCTGTCATCCATCTTATACACTTGAATACATATCATACTACGTTCCGCAAGTTACACCCTTACCCCTGATAACAGAGGGATTTGCGGGACATGAGTTTGAATCAAGGCGAGTAAACTCAGTCTTTCATATTTCTAAGGTCGATATATGCGTGCAGCATTACACTGGATAAAGTTAACCCTCAGGCATATTTCCAATTGTATTATGCAACGCAGGGCAGCAAGCAAAGCTGTGTGAAATGGATAGAGCTAAAATGTTTCATTTTAAAATATATATATATATTGAGGTTTTTATTTTACACAACTTGTCAGAGTTACAGTTTGACATGAATTACAACTGTTACAGTTTGGTACATCATAACAATATGTGAGTTCCAACCCGTTTGTAACTCGGTGGGGGGGTGAGTCCGAGGTTCGAATCTAGGGGGCAGATTTATGAGTTCTGGCGCATCTTTGCAAATCAGCAGGGATGCGCCAGAACTGATGCGTCACGCAATTCCCTCCTTGCGGCACCACAGATGCGCCGCATTTACAATGCGGCGCACCATGGTGCAAGGAAGGGCAGATGCATGACGCATCTTGTGGTGTACGGGCGGCGCATTGCTGGAATAGCGTCGCAAGTGCGACGCAACTCCTGCAATGTACAGAGGCCACCCATACACAACGTGGTGCGTCACTCCTTACGCCTGCTTCAAGCAGGCGTAAGGATTTGACCCAGCAGCATCGTAAAACTGACTCAGTGAAATCTTATAGATTTTACTGCGTCAGTTTTACGGGGCTTTTTTACGAGGGAACGCCCACCCTGCGACAGAACGCCCACATGAAACCTGACGCAGGTTTCATGTGGCGCCGGGCTTTACAACGTGACGCATCTGCCTAGATGCGTCACGTTGTAAATAGGTCGCAGGGATGCGCCACGTTTCCTCGCCGTTGCGTGACGCAACGGCGGCGTAAACGTGGCGCAAGTCCGACATAAATCTGCCCCTAGGTGTTACAACCATGACGTATCCCCTCGTCAGCGCTAGGAGTGGTTATCTAACCATGTGGTCTACGCTTACGGCCTATGGGATTTGGAGCTCTACTGATTAGAGCTCTGAAATATGCGTACCCCCGAATGGTAATTGTGGGGTGATTGGGGAACTACGCAGCAGCACGGGCGAGGGTGATAAGTAATGTCTCAGTCAGGGGCAGTTGTTGGCGGGTTGGGGTCAGGGCTAGCAGTGAGGCAGCAGAGACCGAGCCGTCTCTCTTCCGTTTGAGGTGGTGGTGGTTCTTTTTTAAAAAAAAATTTATAATCTTTATTATGCATTTTAAGACAATCCCCCCCCACTCCTGGTCAGGTTAGAATGTCAAATTAATTTAGATACATCGGTAGGAAAGAGAGCAAAGTAGAATCAGTAGTTACAAAACATGATTATCAACACCCATAAATAAATATAATGACGGGACTGAGATTAATAATAATTGACAGAGGTAAAAGCCGACAATTGCACAACACTAGATGTAAACAACAGACCATTCTTCAAAGTGCAAATATGCAAAGGATAAATATAATTGCAAAACTAATAGTAATAAGTATCAACAGAACTCCCAACTTTAAATGTTGTCTTATCCTTGACTTCTGTCACAAGAATGCGATTCAGAAGCCTTATACCTGGCATGCGAAAATTGACCGGAAAAAAAGGGAGAGCCAAGGCAATCCCTTCATTCATTCCAAACACCCTCAAACTCCTAATCTGGATACAGGTACCCAAATTAGCAGTCCCTTTTTCTTTGTTTTAACACCCTTTCTGGCATAAATTGCTCTCTCTAGACTAAAAATAGCTAATAAGCGGGAGAGCAACTGTTGGAACTGCTGGGGTTGTGGATCTTGCCATGCTGTAGTTAATATCAATCTAAAAATCGTTCTACCATCTGCAATAAAATAATTTATCTCTGGGGTCAATGTTTCATCTATGACTCCAAGCAAGATTAACTTTGGGCTCAGTACAACATTAATATCTGCCTTAGTGCGAAAAAAGATTTGGATTTCATTCTTTAAAGGGTTCAAAGAAGAACAATTTGCAAACATATGCACAATGTCAGCACTAAGCATACAGCAGCGCGGGCACTTAGGACCCTGTCCCGAGCTCCACTTGGCAATTCTTGCAGGCGTATAATAAAGAATAAAACAAGTTTTAAAAAACTTTACATGCAAATTGGCCAACATTAACACTGTCTGGGATAAGTTGAGGGCTTTCGCAAATTCATTTTTTCAGTCACCACCAACTTATCGTGCCATTTCATGCACTGTTTGTCGAGATCATCTTTCATTTCACAATTCAACATCTGATAAATTGACCCGATACGGATTGTGTCCTTAGTGTCTAGCCAACCCACCAGGGCATTCTAATCAAAACCACTAGGTCCCCCCGCTTTTCACCGATTTATACTGAACTTCGTCTTTAACTTGTCAAACAAGACAACGCCCGCGGGGGAGAAAAAGACACGTAATTTATCTATGCCTGCCCCAATCCATACATGCATATAGCCATCATTGAAGATTCCAGTAAGGTTAGGAATATTTAAATTTGGGGTACAAAAATTCAGTCTCCCCAAGCCCCGGATCTTCCGTATTGCAACCCAGGCCTTTGCTGCATCCAAAAGAAACTTAAAATTAACTTTTTTATAATAGCTATATTCAATTTCCTTAGCAAACACCCCCAGGCCTCCTCCCGAGCAATAATTCATATATAGAAGGCATAGTGTGGGGCACTGTCACGTGTGTAGGTACCCTCAATAGAATCGGCTATATTGCAATAATGAAGCCCAGTAATACAATCTGAGGTTTGGAAGGGCCCACCCCCCTTTTTCTCGTGGAAGTAAAAGATACCTCAGCGCTCTTCTTGGCTTAGAATAGGCTCTTACAAATCTAGTAAAAACCTGTCAGACTACCTGAAATAAAAACCCTAGCCGTAATTGAAGGTGGTATGAAAACGGCACACCCGCACTTTTTTTGGAGAGATTCAGGACCAGGAATTTCTTACGGATCAGCAGCCCGGGGTCTGACTCAAGGGGAAATATTCTGAAATACATTTTTGAATCCTGGGTTAAAGCTGGGGGGAATAGAAGGGTACAAAAATAAAAGGGGGAGGGGAAAAGAAAAAGGAACAAAAAAGGGGGGATGAGTTTGGAAAAAAAGGGGGAGAAATGCAAAGGAAAAGATGCATATAAGAGGGTTTGTTATGGATGGGTGGAGGGGCCCCGGGGAGTGGGGTTTGTGAGACTAGACGGCGTCATGCAGGACAGGCCTGTTTGCTCAGTGGAGTGGTGAGGGTGGGGTGGGGGCAGTTGGGATAAGGGGGGACAGTCAGGAGGAAAGGCTGAGGAAAGAAGGCCAATCTAACTAGTATGAATGAAGCAGGTGTGGAATAAGCTATAGAGGCGGGGTGGTGACTCTTGGAGGAGGGCCTGAAGATATTGCAGTTTTGAAGGGTTTGTGTTTAGGGTGTTGGGGGAAACATTGGCTTATGAGTGATTGGCCAATGATCTGTATCACATCTATCAATATATGCAGCCTAAATTACCCCAAGAAAAGAGCCAGGACTTCTCTGGGTTTAAAACTTCAGAGGGCAGACATTGTTTGCCCCGAGGAGAAACATACTGAGGCCTCACAGTGAGATATTCTCAACTCCCTGGGCTATCGACTCATAGCTTGTACCACCCAAGCGTGCATACTACTGGTGTGGCAGTTTTAGCCCGAGGAAGCCTGCTAACATTTTCACAAATAGGAAATGATCCTAGGGGGAGATGGGTAGTCGCAGTTTGTCACGCATCGTGTGAAGGCAAGTTTATGCTATGTTCAGTTTATGGCAGCGTGCTTGATGATCCCTCTGCCCTAATGCAGGTTTCTAAGGAGTTACCGGACCGTCCCTAACTCGTGGTTTTGTGTGGGGGTTTCAATCTCTACCTCCCAGGGAGCCTTGTTATAGGAGGTCTGTTAAGATATACTTAGAGGAAGCCTAAGGTGTATCCATTCTTTTCAGCTCTACACGGCATGCATGCCCGTCTTGATTACTTTTTCATGTCCAGCAAGCTGATCACGACCTGCCAGATCGAACGATACCCTTGGTTCCTCTTGGACCACAATCCTCTTGTCTTAGAGATGCAGGGAATAGGGGTGAAGCAGGTTAACTCATGGAGCTTTGAACATGTGCTTTTAAACAACAATGAGTATTGTGAGTATATCAGTAGGTGGATTCCAACTTTCTTCAAGGAGAATAATGGCAGTGCCTCTGTTTGTGTGGTGTGGTGTACTTTTAAGGCCTGACTTAAAATTTTCATTGAATAAGGGTAAGCAAGATAGGCTAATGATTCAAGATAAACTCGATAATTTAGTTGTGGCCGAGGAGGACTTAGCAAAGACCATACAACAAGCGGAGGATATAAGTGAAGCACAAACTAAGGTAGTACTCGCAGAGGTGGCTGTGGTTCTAAGGGGCCAGGGGCATGTATGCTCCCACGGTTAGGGGCCAGGGATGGCAAGGTGGACTGCTCGCATTGGGGGTGATCTGTATTAGATCGTCATAAGGGGAATCATCCTCAGGTTTCAGTGCTTTGACTTGTATAAGCTTGGTGTCCCATTCCGCCGCTTTGAGCCTTTGTGGAGGCTCTACTCTTTGTAGAGTAGACTGGTGCTTTAGGCCTCTGCACAAAGGAGAAGAGCCTTGTGCCACTGTGCAAGCGACAGTGACTCAGGAGCTCTACAATACTGTGAAGGGCTGTGTTTGGCAAGCAGTTGGGCTAGGTTTGAAAAGCAGGCTAGGATTATGTGTTTCTTATCTGGTTTGTAGATCCCTTAGGCAGTTGCTGCCCATTTGTTCAGGTGAGTGAGTTCAGTGACTGTGGTGAGATCATTGTGAATAGCACACCAGTAGTGGTTTAAGGCGGAGTACACACTGAGCATGCGTTGGAGGTTGGGGGTGCGGGAATGGTATCAAGCGCACATAAGTTTGGCTGTTGGTAATATACAATTTAGCTTGGAAGGTGTTAGGTAGGCCATATTTAGCATCGTGTATTGGATGCTCTTAAATCTTGCCTTACGGGAGATACTCTGTGGTGATTCAAGTTTCAATGTCCATTATGAATCACTGATTGGGTGCCTAACATTGTCCTTTCGTACCTGTTGGAGAGAAATTAGAGAAACCCCTATGTTGTCCTGAATGACCTTGTTTAACCATGTAATTGTGTCAGGTGATGGAGTAGGAATGGGGCTCCTATTGGTTCAATAGACCTGTTGTGCCAGGGGATTAAGTGTCTCTGTGGTGAAGGACCTGGGGAATCTTCACAGGACTTGAAGAGGGATCTCTGGAGCATATGACAGGACATGGAATATCAGTTGGAAGATTTGAGCTCGGCATCTGCAAGCTTCCATGATGTGTAATGACCACAACCAGTGGTATAACAAGATTCCTAGATAGCAATTGTTTTCCGCGCCCAGGTCAGCTGGGAGCTGCTTAATCGGAATTCTTGGTTGGTTGGTTGGTTGATTAATGTTACATTTTAACAAAATATATGTATTATATATGTATTATTACATCAGTGTTTATTAACATTGTGATGTTTCATAATTGACTGATGTAATAAAATATACATATTAATATTAAAAAAAAGAAAATGGATTTGGTTTGTTGGTTTAGAGTTTGCTGTAGTTTTTGAGGTTTAGGTAGGTTGATATTTGATTTATAATATGCTTTTAGCTATTATTTCTAAGTATTGCAGTTCTTAGTTATTTATGAAGCGTTTGACATTAAATTGTAGAATGGCATACATTCTTTTAGTTTGTTTGCTAAGTTAAGGGCCAATTTGGGTGAGAGAGTGCTGTATTAGTTTTTGGTAGCTTTGATTTTTTTACAATGCTTCAATAAATTTGTATAAGGTAGATTGAGGTCTGCCAAGTATGAATTGGAAGGCACTGTGCCATCCTTCCACTGCTTTATTTGCTTTGGCTTACTGTTCCAAGGTGCTGTCGTAGACATTCCACTATGGTATCTGGAACTTTGCTTGGCGTCTGTGTCCTGATCGAACCAAGCCAAACCAAGTATTTTCAAAATGGTCCATTAGGGTAATAAGTGTGTCTATATTTTGTTTGTAGAAAGAGATTTATATCAGTAGGTTATAGTGGTTGACTACCTCTAGAGATGTAGGATAGTGTTATCATTTTTTTAATTTCAAAAGCAAATTTGCTGTTACAGAAGTATTCTACACATAAGGCCTTATTACGAGTTTGGCAGTCCTAGGGCGGTGGTCCTCCACTGCCCGCTGTAAGACTGCAAAACCCTTGGTCTGACCACCCCCAGATGAGGAATTAAATCCTGGTCTGGCGGTAGGCTCATAGAAGAGCATATAATGCAGACGGCTGCAGGCAGACAGCTGACTGCACTACATGTTCACCCCCTGCATGCACCGCCCCAGCCCAAATCCAGCAGCGGGCCCTGTTAAGGCTCATTTGCTGCCTTACCACCACCCTTTTTATGACAAGATTACGGGCATGAAAAAAGCAACGAAAATACAACTTATAATATGCCCAGCAGTGCTCCCAGCAGCACCACCAGTATATTACAGCCAGTTGCAGACCGACAGTGCCAGCGGCTTCTTGGTCGTTCAACCGCTGCAGTCCTAATACTGTGTGTCGATCCGCCATGCGGCAGTGGTTGGACCACCACTGCAGGTGTGAGGGTCCTATGGACTGCCAAAGTCTAAATTAGGCCCTTAGTATAGGTTTTTGGAGGTGCTGCCAAATACTTTGATTAAAGTGATAGTAACAGCCTTGTATAAGTGTGTGAGGCATCTTTTTAAAATTATTTAAATCATGGATTATTCAAAGTCTATGATTCATTTTTGGGGGCTAGTATTTCTTTGCATCTTGTTTTATATAAATCAGGAGTTCATAGTAGGTGCTGATTTGTTTGTTTGGTAGTAAAGCATATATGAAAGGTATATCGGTATTTTGATATTCAACATGTTGGTGTATATCTTAGTGAATAGTTTGGGATACATTGAAGGTTCCACCAATCATCCAGGTTTGGCATTGGGTAAGTTTCGTTAAGTTGTTTAATGCAGAACAAAATACATAAGATTTATTTTTCATTATTAAGATTCAGTAGCAGCTGCTACAGTACAGGGGTAGTGGGGCAATGAGGTTAGGGTGGGGAGTGAATAAAAAAAAGAACTACTTACCTGACCTGGAATGACCGGCCACCACCTCTCCTCCGTCCTCGTCCACTTCATCTTCCTTCTTCCTGTCCTGGCTGGCAGCAGGAAGTGCCCAGGCAAATAGGCTCCCCTGGGCCAATCACAACGCTGCAATGCGGCATTGTGATTGATCTGAGCACATGGGTTTGATGCTCAGATGTAGACATGGAGTCTGTGTATGTTCCCCAACAGGCTGTGTAATGCAGCCTGGTGGGGAACATGCAAAGTGCACATGAGAGTCTGGCCAGAAGGCCAAACAGTCAGGAGCACTTAGGGAGTGCATATCAATCCTCCTCCTGCTCTGGCCTACCCTGCCCTACCTCTGACTGCAATAGAGAAAATAAAATGATAATCATGTTACGTTATTATAATTTTTTTTTCCTTTTGAGCAATGGTGCGATGCTCTTCCGTCTTATCGGAGGAGTCATCACTGTTTGAATTGTTATGTTATGTTATGTTAAATTGCTTTTGTAAGATGCACAGCTACCCAAAAGGGTTTCCCGGCGCCAGCCAGGCTGGGAGTAAGCATGGAAATTATTGGTTAAATAGCCATGTTTTCAAATTCTTGCGAAATGTATTCAAAGCCGAAGAGATGCTGGCAAAGTGTTCCACAATTGTCATGTAAAAGGAAGGGTGCCTCATTATGTGTTCATTTTAAAACGTTCAGGTATGTCTATGTCTTGGTATGTCCGAGGGGCAGGTAGGGCATCACAGGAGGCTTTTTCAGGGCTTGCAATTAAGCATTTTAAAGTGAAGATAGGTGATAGCTTGCCTGTTACATGTATGGGACTTTGGGTAGCATTCCTTTAAGGATTTTGCTTGTAGGCTCCTGGGAGCTAGTGCATGCCTCTCTTATGTCTTGTAAAGTTCCTCTGACTTCTATTTCTCTTAAACTTGGGGGTGGTTGCGCTCTTTTACATTGTTTACAAAATTATCTTTGGTAGTTGCCCTCCCGTAGCATGCATTTGAATAATATTTAGGGCATTTCCAGTTTATATTTTCTTTAGAAGCAGTTTCTGGCTATAGGTGTTGACTATATGATTTAATATTGCTTTCCTTTCTGTGAAGTGATACATTTGGCCTCCTCTGTCATTGTATCTAAAATAGTTTAACAGTAAAAATATATATTAAATTTAACTTTTTGCAACTTTTTAATTTATATTTTAAAAACAATAGTTACCTGTCATGTTGTGTTGAGCTGGTTTAGATGGCTTTGCAGCTTTTTTTTGTTCATTTTAAAACGGAGCAGGTGCTGAAATTTTTGCTGAAAGAGAAAGAAATATATGAATTAAATATGGTATTTTGTTGCAAGATAGGAGAGGTTTAGGGAGTTAGGTTTATTTTTGGTTGACGTTTGGGAGGAAATAGAATTAATTATTTATGTATACGTACATTATTATCTATTCTTGGTGCTTTGTTACAGTTGATATTTTCTGGCAGTTTATGTGTTAGGAAGTTGGTTTTCTTTTCTTGTCGGTAGTCTATGTAAAAAGATACAAGTTAGAGTGTGTTACTATTTATTTGTTAAATTATATTTTTTTGTTTAAAAACAGGTCATTTTTAGTTTATATATAAGTATTACTTACTTGGAATATGTAGTTGTTGAGATTAATTATTTGTTTTTAATCATTTGTTGTAAGAATTTGGCAGATATTCCTCCTCATGCAGTGTTTATTGCTTATGGAGTAATAGTTGTTTAATTAGTGTGCCTTTTATATTGTTGGTTTAATTGTTTGTTTGTTTTTAAAGTGCTATTTTATTGGTTGGTTTAGTTTTGTTAAAATATTTTTTTATAAATTGATTCCTTGTTTGTTAAACGCTAATTTATGTTTTATTTTTGTAGTATAAAATATAGTTTGTTTTATTTATATATGAATTTAAACGTATCTATGTGTGTGCGTGTAAATATATATTTCTATAACTATATCTATCTATCTATCTATCTATCTATCTATCTATCTATCTATCTATCTATCTATCTATCTATCTATCTATCTATCTATCTATCTATCTATCTATCTATCTATCTATCTATCTATCTATCTATCTATCTATCTATCTATCTAACTATCTATCTCTCGCTCTCTCTCTCTCCCTCTCTCTCTATATACATATATATATATAAATTAATAGTCCACAATGTAAAACGCACACTCAGAAGTTTGGATGCTGAAAATAAGTTTTAACCTTTCAAACCGCTACGCGTTTCGACAAACAGATGTGTCTTGATCACATGAGTTTAACAGTTCTACACAGACGTGCATAAATAATAAATAAACCAATTCTCAACCCCATCTGACGTCATACTTGGCAGACATATTGGAAAAGGTAAAGTTACATATCTTTCTCATAGCAAGATGATGTTGTGGGCAAGATAGTGAGTCAAGCACAGAGACTGCAAAAAGATTATCATGAAATTAAACATGACAGAAAACCAAACAATGCTCACAATTAAATAATTCAAGCACAGAATTGGTAAACGGAATTTCATAAATTTTAAACATAAAATCTCACACAGAGCCGTAATTAGTGTAGTTTGAAAGGCGGCTTTCCACCGTAAGAACATGTCGCGGAGCGCTATCCAAAAGGATCACAAACCAAACCATGTAGAAACACCATGTTAACCACATTCTAGGCTCCATGTTACATGCAGTTTGAAACCCGCAATATGCTAAAGTATCCCTGCAAAATGAAAAGATGTTAGCGGTCTAGTGACCCTGAAAACCACGCGTTACAGCTATCAAACGGTCTAGTGCCCAAATGATATGCATAATCGCTCAAAAATGTGGTTGCGGGAAAAGGATGGGAAAGCAGTTGTATAAAAAGCCCAGTGGCAGTCGGAGGGGTCCTCAATCAATGGTACATAACAATCGTTACAACAAACACAAAACTTTGAATCATAAAAATTACTTAAAGAGTGCTCAAGTGTACCAAAAACTCTCTTATCTTAAGTGAAAGTGCAGAACCGATCCTGATGAAGAAAAGGATAGGAAGCCTGTGAAGAAATAAGAAAAAGAGACTAAGTTAAAAACAAGTATAAAACATGAGCTTGGATATACTCATAACATTTCAAAGAAGTATATTAACCCAGTCTAAATCAAAATTGAAAGACCAAGCCAATTCTTAATACATTCAATCCTTATGTAGATGAGTGGCTAATTCCTCATCTAAATTATGTCCTACTGGGAATTTGGTTTCTAAATCCATGATCCATTTGGATTCTTCCTTTCTTAATGCCAATTCTTGGTTACCTTCCCTCCTCCCCAGATTAACCTGCTCGACAGCAAAGAATCTCCAGAGGGAATTGTTGGATTGATGCTTTTCTTGGAAATGGCAGGCAATGGGGTAGTGCAGGTCACCATTGGTTATAGCTCTCAGATGTTCTTGAATACGTTTTTTGACCATGCAGGTGGTACTCCCCACATATCTACGTTCGCATGGGCACTCAAGTACATACATTGCGTAGTTAGTACTACATGTAAGAAACTGACTGATGGTCTTATGTTGGATACGTCCTGGTACTTCAATGTCTTTAACCATATAACTTGTTGTACACGCTCTGCAATGCCCACAAGGATAGAAGCCTTTCAGATTGTGTATATGGTCATTAAGTGTTTCTGTGATATCCCCTCTCACTAAGATATCCCTGAGACTTTTCCCTGTTCTCTATGTTACAAGAGGTCTATCACTTAAACTGGGACCAAGTATATTATCAGATTTTAGGATTTTCCAGTTCTCAGTGAGGATTTTGTGGATCTTTCCAGAATCATGATTAAAGGTAGTAATGACTCTTGAAGTCCCATCCTCGTTATTCTTTTTGCTGTTGGGTGTCAGTGTATTTGATCTCGGGGTCTCTTTAACCTTGTTCACAGCCTTCTTTAAAACCCATTCTGGATACCCAGGTTCTCTAAACCTGACCAACATCCTCTCCTGCTCAAGAAGATAACTGTTATCAGTACTGCAGGTTCTTTATGCCCTCAGTAACACTCCAAATGGAATACTCCACTTGAGTGGTTCTGGATGAGCACTGAGGGCATGCAGAAGGCTGTTGGCTGCAGTTTCTTTTCTGTGTAGACTAGATCCTAGATCTCCCTCCTGGACAGTAATCTCAGTATTCAAGAATTCAATTCTTTCTCTGCTCATATTGAATGTGATACAAATGTTATAAGAATTCATATTCAACTTTCTGACGAAATTTTCAGACTCAGTTTCTGTACCACACCAGGCAATAAAAAGATTGTCAATGCATCTGATCCATACCTTTACAAATTCAAATTCATCTTCATATTTTCATCATTCCAAATTTCTTCCTCCCATTTACCTAGGAAAAGGTTTGCAAAACTAGGTGCGAAACACGATCCCATTGCCGTGCCTCGCACGGCAATGGGATGTACAAATCACCGTCGAACGTGAAAATGTTGTTGGTGAGGCATATCCTGATCATCTCAATAAGCATAAACGTATGATCTAATGATCTAAGTAGCTTATGTCTCTTCCTTTCAGGAAGTAAAAACTTGCCTCCATCTCTGGACGTGATCGATGATGGTATATAATGAGCTAACGTCCAGGGAAATGAGAATAGAACCCTCCTCCCATTCAATATTCTCAATCTTATTAAGGAAGTCCTTGGTATCCCTTATATAGGATGGTAATAGGCTCACATACTCCCTTAAAAAATGGTCAATATACTTGGGAAGATTTTCGTTCACACTACCACAAAAATCTTTCCATGTTCTCTTGGAACCCTGAACCGATAACAAGCAGAGTCTCCAAGTGGCTTCTGGCTTCCCACGCTCCCTCTACCCAGGAATTGAGGTTATTACCAGAGCTGCAGACTTGGAAACTATGCTCCAGTCTGGATGTTGCCTCAGTGTCCTGTGACTTTGGGAAAATCACTTAATTTTCCTATGCCTATAACAACAAGCAGTGCCATAGCCAATAGGTCTCCCCTTTGGGATCTTATAATTGTTTAGCCAGAGCTATTGATTTGCCAATGTTTATAATCTATGTTGTAGAGCAGCGTGGCTGCTGTGCAGCATGTTGAAAAGTTATAATAAAAGTGTTATAAGCATTTGTATTATCTTATACACAACCAAGTAGACATTATATACAACTAAACGACCCCATTAAAACAATCCTGTGCCTCTTTTACTGTCAACCTTTCTTCTCATAAGCAAGGACTATAAGTACAAAGTGCCTGTTTACACACTGCTTGCAAACCTATTGCATTGCAAAAGCTTGTTTTTGGTAGAAGGGACTTGTTGTGTGTAGAGAGGGTGAGAAGGAAGTTGGGACTGGTCATATTTTTATTACACTTTTTATTGGACATTGGTAGTGGACGAGTCAATTTGTTTAGAGAGAGGGATGGGCCTGCTGTGGGGGGAGAGGGTGTGTTGCTTGTAAAAAATTATAGGGGAACATTATTTCAATACACTTTATGCCTAAAGCAGTGCATTTGTTTTTTACTTTTACTTTGCACTGCTGCCGTTTTGTGCAGCATGTTTTTATAACCTGTCTATAAAAGTGTATATCGTTTAGTTATATACCCTTGTATTAATACCCTCTGTAACTATCTTCACCACTAGGGGGGATGCTGTCATGACCTATGTTGCATACAACAACCTAATTAAATGATTACTTATCTGTAGTGGAAGTTAGTTGCTCGAATACAAACTTAGTTTACTTCACACCATAGTTCTCTTACCTGATATAGATGAAGCAATAACAGGGAAGGCATCATAATTCACAAGCGAGGTCCCACCTCCAACCACATAAACTCCAATTGTAGGATAATAGGAAGGATTATCCATTGCAGGCAACTAAATTAAAATCAAAAGACTGAGTTAGTGGGCAATATATTATATCATCGCTTTACAAAGAATTAAAACTAGACTACTACATGACACAACCAAGAATACTTGATAGTGATAATATAACAAAAAATAGCAATAGTAACTTCTTCTGGGCAATTAGGAGCTAGTATTTAATTAAAATTGAAGTTACAAACTTCTTGAGTCATAACAAGTGGACTCAGAGTTTGGATTGGACAAGGGCAAGCATTTACGTAACACAAAGCTTGAATGATGATGCTGATGAATGATGTTGTTATATATCTAAACTATGGATCCCTTTTATGCGGGGGTGGGTAAATAGGGCCAGTGTGTGCTATTGCTTAGGTAATAGAAGATCCTGCAGTGAGTTGCTGTCACTTTCATCGCATCCGCAACACCAAGTGTGTGATCCATTCATGGTGTAAATTGAGTCAAATCTCCATAAATCACACAGTCCAGGGCAAGAGTATTTGTGGTGTGATGAATGTATAGAAAAGGAGATTTGGGAAAAGGTGTGACAAAAAGACAAACACTACACTACGCAAGGACAAAATATATCCAGGCAATCAGCAGTACATTATCATCATTAATTTGTTGTGGAAGAAAACAAAGGAATGAGTATGACAGTACGGTTCAATGCTTTGCAAACAGTCCTTCTGCTCCAGTGACTCAAGTTATCAGCTATCTAAATGTTCTATCTTCTACGTTTGAAACAATCAAATTATGGAGGAGTGAACCAAACTAGTTCTAAAAATATGATTGTTAAAATAAAATTAATACTTTAGTTCCCAATTTGGTGGTGCATATCTATTCTCCTCGGGAATGGCCATCACTCTTCGGTTTCTGTCTGGACTAGTGCGTTTGGTAAGCAGGAGTGTTCAGCTCAGCTTTCACCTTTCATTTGTGCAGGAGATGAGATGGCCTGCTTACTATAAAACAGAGGCTGTACTGTAGAACCAATGAAAAGGAAGGTTAGTTTCATGAGGAGTGTACCAAGAAGACGCAGCGGCAGAGCAAACAATAAGAGGACTCTGAGTTTCACTTGGCGACCAGTGCAATACATACACTCAGCATAATTTCCTAAATCAATGCCCTTACCTCCATTTCACATAGCTGAGTACTAGACCTCAGAGTCATTGTTTTCCTTCGTATTTGTATTTGTATTTGTAGAGCGCAACATTCATCCCAAAGGACATCACGGTGCTAGGATAGTATACAATGCGGTGTGAGTAAAGAGGGTAATTTGGAGGCCTGGGCGGTGAACTGCTCTCCGTTCACGGAGTTTGGGGATTTTTTTGCACCCCACACACTGCGGAGCTTGCGGAGTGCAGAAAACTCAGCTTTGCGATGTGCATCAGGGTTTTTTCCCGCTCGCGATTGTGTTTTCCCGCTGGAATACCAGCACAAACTGCAGTTTGCACGGCACTCCACCACTCACGGAACTTCACAGAATTGTTTTGTAACTTCGCAAAGTTCAGCATAGCAAAAATTTGCAAACTACACACAGGCCTGGTCATTTGATTGCAGCACAGGTTATTCTCATTAATGACTAATCAACTTAGTATCTGGGGAACAGGAAGGTTTTTAGCTTTTTTCTAAAAAGCAGATAGTTGTCTGTCAGTCGTAAGTCAAGTGGGAGGTCATTCCACAGAATAGCAGCTAACTTAGAAAAGGAACGATCTCCCATCCTGACTCTGGTGGTACGTTTGACCTTTGCAAGAGCCTGATGGCGCGATCTCAGGTCACATGATGGGACGTGAAATGCCATTTTGTCTTGCAAAATATGTGGGCCTTTGTTATGTAAAGTTCTGTGAGCGTGGCAGAGGAGCTTGAATTTGGCTCTATGGAGCACCGGCAACCAGTGTAGGTCCTTCATGCTATCAGATGCTGAGCTGTATCCGTTTTTATTACAGATCAGCCTAGCGGCTGCATTTTTGACTACTTCAAGGTGAGAAAAAAGGTATCCGGGCATGCCCGCGTAAAGTGCATTTTCGTAGCCCAGTCTACTCAGAAAAAGGGCCTGAGTGATCTTTTTTCTGCAATTCAGCAGAATCCTAGGAAACAGTCTGCGGAAAAGTTTCAGTGTAGCGAAACATTTTCCACATACCTTACGCACTTAGTCCTGCATGGATAGAGCATTTTGGAATAAGATGCCCAGATTTTTTGCAACACGCTTGTGTTCAGGGGCGGTTCCAGAATGAGTGTGCACCCCAGAAGAACAAAATCTCAGATTTTCCAGCGTTTAGCTTGAGGCAGTGATAGGTCATCCAAGTTGCGACTTCGGTGAGGCAGTTAATTAGGTTGCTCCTAGTGTAAGTGTTGGCAAGTCTATCATCCAGCTGGATCAATAAGTGCTTGTCATCGGCATATGAGCAGATGTCAAAGCCCCATTTCCTACTAATGGCTGCTATAGAAGAAATATCCGCATTAAAAAGAGTAGGGCTTAGAGACGCTCCCTGTGAGACTCTGCTTGACACTTTTTTGGAGTTGAAGAGCTAGGGCCCATTTGAGGACGCGAACCATGAGAGGGCTCTTGAATGTAATCCTTTCTCGTGGAGAATTTGTATTAGATTGTTATGAGATACGGTATCAAAAGCCGCAGTAGTATAAGTGCTACGGCTCTGCCTTGATCCACTAGGGATCTGATATTATCGGATACAGCAGGTAGAGTGGCCTTGGTGCTGTTGCTGACTGTGAAACCAGTCTGGGAGGGGTCAAGTAGGTTAATGGTTTCAAGAAAAGTGGTGAGTTGTCTATTAACCAGTCTCTCCAAGACTTTAAATAGATACAGTAGCTACAAGATCGGTCGGTAATTTGCTGTGTCATACATTTCTAGTCTGTTTGTTTTTTAATAGAGGAAAGACCACTGTTTCTTTCCATATGGTGGGGAAGGAAGCTAGCTCTAAAGATTAAATAGAGATTTTGGTGACATGGGGGTATAAGACTGACACTAGTCGGGAGAAGATGATGTGTGGGCAGGGAGAGGCGATCCTGCTTTAACCTCAGTCATAGCTTTTGCTACTTGCTCTTCTGAGAGGGGGGCCAGAGGGGCCAGATGGACCTGAGCCAGGAGATGTGGTGTCATGGTTTCCCAGTCCATATTATCTCCCTTGGGCTGATTGTTAAAGGATGCATGGATTTTGGTCACTTTATCAGTGAAAAAGTTGTTAAGTAGCTCACAGTTATCTATTGTAGTTGCCATAGTTTGAGACAAACTTGTAGGTTTGCAACATTCTCAAATTACTTTAGGGAGTTCTTTGGATGAATTACCATTATCTTCGATCCTTTTTGTATAGTAGTTTTTCTTTGCATTTTCTAGGGCAGAGTGATAGCTTTTCAGTTCGACTAGGTAGCTCTGTCTGTCGTTGCTATCCTTTGACAGTATCCATTTTTGCTCCTGGGTTTTACACTTTCTTTTCAATAGTTTTAGTTCTAATGAGTATCACTTTTCAGATCAAGCTTTATTGTTATATTTACTGTTTAGTTTAGGAGCGCACTGATATTTTTGTAGCTGTTCAGCCTCCGCTTGAACAGAGTTTGTGTAAGAAGTATTGGGGTTATAGTGGAAGAAATGTGAGACAAACTAGTCAGGGGTGATTTGGTTCCAGGCTCTTTTCCCTGACTGAAACTCTGTATTTGCCTGGAGTGGTTTATCTGGTAGGCTGAAAGAGAAGGAGATTAGGGTTTGGTCAGTCCAAGGCAATGATTTGATGTCATGGACATTGATAGTCTCGATGTTGGAGAACAGTAGATCCAGTGTATGTCCAGCCGTGTGGGTTGGTCCTTTGATCCTTTGATACACTGAGCTAATTGTATTATTACCGCATCATTTTCCAGATGTTTGGCCCCCGGGTTAGTGGTGTTTTCATAGTGGATATTGAAGTCACCAATAACTAAAAACTGTTTCTGTTTTAGGCAGAGAGGGAGAAGTTGTGATAGAATGTTTGCGCTGAAGTCAAGATGATGGCCAGAGGGGTTGTGGATAACAGCCCCTCCGAGTACGCCTTTGAGCACCAAAAAATCTAGACTCTCATGCGTGTCTGTCTGGTTAACTGACTCAGGAATACAGGTAAGATGCTCTTTAAATAAAATAGCTGTGCCCCCTCCCTTCTTCCCCTTTCTATCTTGTTTTAATAATTTGTAACCTGATGGTAGAGCTAAGACAATGTCGGGGTGTTGTTGTCGTGTAGTAATGTTTCGGTGATTTATGCTAGATTAGGTCGTCTTAGGTTTCCCAGATATCAATACAGTGTGTGGGTATTGAAGTGGAATTAAAATAGATTCAGTTCAGGGATAGGCAGTTAGAGTTGATATTTTTCTCGATATGTTGGGCATATGTAACCAGCTCAATAGGAGATGTTTTCACACAGCGCTTACTGGGATTTTGTGTATCTGCCCGGTCTAAAAGCATATCTCTTGAGTAAGTGTGAAATGGCAATTGGTTAGGCGCTAGAGGACCAGAATTTCTGGCCCTCGGCCCGTTCGGGTGTGGACGGGCGCAGACGGGATTGCCTTAGGCGCGCCCACTGCACGAGGCCGCTGTGCGGCGCGCCGTGTACCAGTTTTTATACTGTGGCGTGGTTGAGATTGTAGCTCCTACCCCAGGGCTGCTACCGGTGACTTCGGGTTTAGCGCTGATGCTACGTAGCAGTTTTTGTGCCCTCCCGCCCTCCTGATGCTGGTAGGTGCGCTTTACGACTCGGATTCAATTTCAGCAGTACATTTAAACAAGTAGTGCAATTACGAAATAATGCTTTTAGAAGATGTACAAAACAGTGCAGTTTAAAAAACGGATTAAAATCTAATCTAAACAACCTCGTTATTGTGAAGAAGAGAATGTGACCTTTATGAGTGCCCCGCCGCGGTCCCGTTTTTGTACTGTGGCTTGCCTTGGTTTTTGTATTGTGGCGTGGTTGAGATTGTAGCTCCTCAACCAGCGCTGATACCGGTGACTTCCAGTTTAGCGCTGAAGCTACGTGGCAACTTTGAAGTTGATAACTTTGTTCTTCAAAATGTTGATCTTGTAGTCCAACCCTGAGTCCTTCCATCCTCCTTCTGACTCTGAATAACTCCATCCCAGTTCAGACACAATCAAGATAGACCTGTAATGCACTGCTGTTAAAAAACAAGTAGAAAAACAGAATTGAACTATGTAGGTTTGTGTTTCATAACTAAAGTGTCTGGTCTGGTCTCTGAAGAACCAGCAAAAGGAGTGGACCCTTCCAGTAAATCTCTCTAAGTGTGAAAGTGCCAATCACCTGCAAGAAAAAAGATCACCTATCAGGCCTCAAAAATTGCAAATAATTGAAATCAAGTTTACAAACTAGTTGAACACCCTCCCTCACTGTCTGCCACCATATGAGTCATCAATCATCACAATACTATATCACTCATTTGTGCAGTGGTTACATGTTCCAGTTCAAGCACGATGGTAGTTGCACAATTGTACCTCCTCTTTGATGCAAGCAAAACATTGGAATTTGGCAGTCTGGTCAATCAAATTATCTCCTGGGGCAGCTCTTCTAGGTGATGAAAAAACAGAAGCATAGGAGTAGGCCGTACAGGCGAAATATTGCTAAGTAAGTTTGTAAATGGCAATCACCTTCACAAAAAATGATCACCAATCAGGCACTAAACATTGCAATTAATAAAAATCAAGTTTACTATTAATTGAACACCCTCAATATCTGCCACCACATAAATCATCAGATATCTCTCATAATCACTCATTCATTGTTGAAAAAGTTGTAGTTACCTCTTCCAATCCAAGCACGGGTAGGTTAGATAGTAGGAATACAATTGTATCTTTGACGCAAGCAATACATTTGAATTTGGTATTGGCACTCATGTAAAGCACCATAAACACTCAGAGAATTAGGGTCAAGGGGATATTTTAACGACCTGCCACAGTTCAATTCCCCAAATCCTACTAATCAACTACACAATGAACCAGGGCTCTCAACAAAATGCTATCAAATGCAAAAAGGAAAAGTGAAAAGCAGGAGTATTGTACAAAACAACAAACAGGGGACCCTTAAGCAGAGTTTGGATTCCCATCAAATACCTTGGTGATCAGTATCATCATCTTGTCATCCTCCCATTTAAACGATATACCTCTTGACCATAGAGGCTATCTTCTTTGGAAAACTCTCTCAATTGGGTCAAGAAGGGAGAGCCAGCACCCAAAGAAGAACAGATGGTGTGTTTCTTCAGAACATGATCACAAAGGAATTATCAAGTGCTCTGAGAAACGGTGCAGTGCATGAATGGTGAGTGCAAAATTAAAATAGAATTGTTAGGAGAGAAACACATTTTATTATAGATATCCCCTAAAACTCTACATAAAAACAGTGCAAAAACCACTGTTCATAAATAATTGATTGCTATTAAGGCCAAAATGTTTCAGCCATTTGGGTAAGAATGCCTGAGGCTTTCTACAAGACCTGTCTCAGTCAATAGTTTGCTACTGCATCAACACAACATCAAAAGTGACCTTTAAGGTGTCCAACTCAAAATAAATCTTATAAAAATGATTACTATCACCACATTACAATGTTGGAATAAATACAACCTTACTTTACAGATCCTCCGCTTCAAGGGATGCAGATGGCACCTGGGTTGAAAAAAACAAAATAGAAAAAACATCCAATACTCCTGGAAAATTCCACTTACAAATTGGCCAACAGGCCTCTATTGTTATCAATTGTTGCTATCACAACCTGCCCAATCGTTTATGTAACAGTCTAGATTGCACTGAATAAATTCCTGCCCACCAGTTTTGATCGAGGAATGGACCTCACCTCGCCTGGAAACTCATTCAGGAATACAAGGCCCCGCTCTAAAAAAATGGAAGGGTAGAAGAGGGTGATAGAGAGACTGGTCCTAACCACAATCAGTCCCAGTCCTCACAATCAAATGGACAGATAGGTTCTGCATATGCATTCTTTCTTTTAAAATACAACCATAATAAAAGTCTCAGTGTCTTACTTGATGATGTACTCTTAATATACCGAGGAACCAGAATCCAAATCCCTACAAAGGAAACTCTGCCTCAGATTGCTGCAATGTTTTAATAGTTTCTCAGATGGTATTTTGAAACTGCTAATCAAGAAATCTCCCCTCCTTAGTACACTAGTTCCTAATCCAGGACCCATATTCAGAAACCCTTAGACTAATTTGGGCATCCAGGGCATCGTATGGAGTGACCCCGAGGAGAGCTAGATTCAAAAGGAACCCGAGTGAAACTAAATTCAAAAAGACGAGTAAAGTAAATACAAAGAGACGTCCCCTTACCTGTCCGTCCTTGCCTCCGACGACATCCGAGTCAAGGGTGGAGGTAACGCACTGTTCAGTTTACTATCTTTTTATAGTAGGTAGACACAAACTACACTTGTTCCACGTTATTGGATATCACGGCGCTTCCCAATGACCTCACCGGCAGAACTACAAAATGACGTAATCGGGATAGGACTTGTAGTTCAACTGGCCTTACCAAACCTTTCTTGATTGGTTGGGCCGGCCCTTACTTTCCGAAATGTAATGTGGCAACCCAACAGTCTCAATAGTAATTAATATCTCATAAAATCTTCACTCACTTTGTGTAATAGTTCATCAGAGTCCTCATTTGTTTTAACATTTCTGGATCTCTTGACTTGTTCTGATGTCATCTCACCCAGGACTACAAAATGACGCCGTCAATATAGGAAACTGTAGTTCCACCAGTCTATTTCAGACTTTACATGGTTAAAAGTAACTATGGCATTTGTCCCGCCTGCTCTTGAACACCCCAGTTTATTCCAAACTTAAAGTAGTTAAAAGTAACTCTGGTGTTTGTCACACGTACTCTTGAACTCCCGCTAGTGTCAAAGTAAGTGATAGTAATGGTGGTTCACTCACAGTTATGCTGCAATCAATGAACCGCTACCCATTCGAAATATAATAGTAATAGGTCCACATTAATCGTGCTATAAAGCTACACTGTGCCACCCTCGAAATAGGCCTCTATAAACTGATATTACTCATAACAAAGGAGACCACTTATATGCGCTGTACCAGAGCCACACACTCTTATTCAGTCGAGATCTTTCATTAGGTATACTGGCCACAAACACTGTTATTGGGTGTTCATTCTATGTTTCTTGATAACTATTCAGTCCATCCCGATTACAATGAAGAGATTGAAAAGACATATATCATACTGGCCCTATAGACTCGTCCACGGTATATAATCATTCAGACCTCTTGTATCACTATGGAGTCTAAACACCCATTTTTGCTCTTTAATGAACAAAAATCTAGAAACATCACTGATATGTGCTGGTATAAAAGGTTTCTCTAGTACTGTTCAGTTGAAATGTTCTGCTCCATGTTTTTTTTTCAACAAAATGCCTGGTTAGTCTTGTTGTTGTTTTCATGCACCTGAACGTGCTTTTATGTTCAAGCATCCAAGCCTTGACTTTCCGGGTAGTCATTCCAACATATTGGATTTGGCAGGGGCATGTTAGCAAATAGATCAGATTATCGCTGTTACAATTTGTGAAATTTGATTGCACCCAAGTTCTATTCATCCCTATTCATCCCTATATCTACAGTCTTAGAGTGTTTTGTCTGGGGACAAATTGAACAAACCCCGCGTGGGTGGTGTCCTTCAACTGCCGGAAGTTCCCATAGTGTTCCTACCGTCCTCTTTGGTGTTGATTTGGGTCATGTATGTATCAGCTTATACTGTAAGTTGCCTGCTCTTTTAAAGGCAAACAAAGGAGGTGCAATCTTTTCTTTACAACAGTTCAAAATGCGCCAGTGCTTCCGAATACTTTTTTGTAAACTGTTTGTCATCGTTATGAATGTATTGACAAATGTCAGCCGATCGAGAGCTGGTTTGATAACTGGAGGTTCAAGAAGAACTTCTCAGTGATTATTTCTGGCCCGTTTTAATGAACGCTTGACAAGTTTACGAGGATAATGTCTGTCTAACAATTGCTCAGTCAAACTTTCGGCATGATCTTTAAATTTACTTTCAGTCGAACAATTTCTTTGTACACCAAGAAATTGCCCATAGGGCAAATGATCCCTTACAGCTTTCGGGGTTTGTTGTTGTTTGTTGTTTTTTGATAAACAGCCATGAATTGGTGTTGATAAGGGTTTCAGGAAACACTAAGGGATCTAGAAGCTGGATCTAGTCTTCCTTTTCTCTAGGAATGTGTGTTTTACAGGGAAACTTCTAATATGCACGTCAAACCCACTGATCACTGATCTCTGTATTTTAGATTTGCCTCATAAAATATTTTGAGTCGCCTTTGGAATACTTGTGAAGAGATAGGATTATTTGACAACAGTGAAGGATTGGCAGTAACCACACGTATTGAAGGTGAACCACTATTAGGTTGTTTGATGGGACACCAGAAAGAGAGTTCTTATTAATTTGAATGGCTCATGTGGTTTACACGGGGAAGAGAGCAATTAAAAGTATGGTCTAGAATGTTCAATAGGCAGTAATAATTGCTGTATTTTGCAGGTAGCAGCATGTGATAACGTGTTTAGAAATAATTTATAAAATTTGTAATTGATACGGTTCGTTGTTCTTCTATTCAGTACATTTACATGATTATGTATTCTGCTTTCGTTACTCGCTGGTAATTAATGTATGGATAAGCTGTACAGTTTTTTATTGTGTTGGAGATGAACATGCTAGTGATATATTTTCTTGTTTTTTATATTATTTTCTTTACAGCCCTGAGGATGTCCCATGTGGGACGAAACGCGTTGGCTGTTGAGTGTGTATTGTATCCATATGAAAACTACGGAACTTGAAAAATAAAGACATCATTGAAGACACTTTCTTGTGAACATATATCATTGTGAATTGAAGTTATTGTGCTTGCATTACTACAATTACGCTCCTTCCTAAATTGTTTTGATTGTTAATTGGCAGAGAGGTTAGGCGGTGCCTCCAGGGGAGGTTGAGCGTAATATCATTTGAATTGTATTGTATTGCCTATAAAGTGTGACCATTTGGTATCCCCATTATCGCCAATTTCGGATTTGTAAAACGCCGTCAGAACAAGTCGAGAGCTCCCGAAATGTTAAAACAAATGAGGGCTCTGACGAACTATTACACCAAGTGAGTGAGGATTTTATGAGCTATTAATTACTGTTGAGACTGTTGGGTTGCCACATCACAGTTCGGAAAGTAAGGGCCGGCCCAACCAATGAGTAATGGTTTGGTAAGACCAGTTGAACTACAAGTCCTATCCCGATTAAGTCATTTTGTAGTTCTACCAGTGAGGTCATCTGGACGCGTCGTGATTCCAATAACGTGGAACAGGTGTGGTTTGTGTCTACCAACTATAAAAATCGAGTAACCTGAACTGTGCGTTACCTCCACCCTCGACTCGGATGCCGTTGGAGGCAACGACGGACAGGTAAGGGGAAGTCTCTTTGTATTTAGCTTTACTCATATTTTTTTATTTAGTTTATCTGGTTCCTTTTAAATCTAGCTCTAATCGGGGTAACTCCATACGATGCCCTGGACGCCCAAATTAGTCCAAGGGTTTTTGAATATGGGTCCTGGTTTAGGAGCTAGTGTACTAAGGAGGGGAGAGTTCTTGTTTAGTGGTTTCAAAATACCACCTGAGAAACCGTTAAAACATTGCAGCAATCTGAGGCAGAGTTTCCTTTGTAGGGTTTTGGATTCTGGTTCCACAGTATATTGTTTAAGAGTACATCATCAAGTAAGACACTGAGACTTTTATTATAGCTGTATTTTAAAAGAGAGAATGCTCATGCAGAACATATCTGTCCATTATAAAGTATAGAGAATCAACAGGAGGACTATAGAAGTGTTGAGATTGATTGTGAGGACAGCGACTGATTGTGGTCAGGACCAGTCTCTCTATCATCCTCTTCTGCCCTTCCTCTTTTGAGAGCGGGCCTCGTATTCCTGAGTGAGGTACCAGGTGAGGTGAGGTCCATTCCCCGATCAAGACAGGTGAGCAGGAATTTATACATTGCAATCTAGACTGTTACATAATCGATTGGGCAGGTTGTGACAGCAACAATTGATAACAATAGAGGCCTGTTGGCCCATTTGTAAGTGTAATTTTCCAGGAGTATTGGATGTTTTTTCTATCTTGTTTTTTTCTATCCCGGTGCCATCTGCATCCCTTGAATCCAAGGATCTGTAAAGTAAGGTTGTATTCATTCCAACTTTGCACTGCGGTGATAATAATAATTGTTATAAGATTTATTTTGAGTTGGACACTTTAAAGGTCACTTTTGATGTTGTGTTGATGCAGTAGCAAACTATTGACTGAGACAGGTCCTGAAGAAAGCCTTGGGCATTCTTACACAAATGGCTGCAACATGTCGGCCTTAATAGCAAGCAGTTATTTATGAACTCTGCTTTTTGCACTGTTTTTATGTAGAGGTTTAGGGGATATCTATAATAAAATGTGTTTCTCTCCTAACAATTCTATTTTAATTTTGCACTCACCATTCATGCACTGCACAGTTTCTCAGAGCACTTGATAATTCCTTTGTGATCATGTTCTGAAGAAACACACCATCTGTTCTTCTTTGGGTACTGGCTCTCCCTTCTTGACCCAATTGAGAGAGTTTTCCCAAGAAGATAGCCTCTATGGTGAAGAGGGATATAATTTAAATGGGAGGATGACCAGATGATGATACTGGTCACCAAGGTAATTGATGGGAATTCAAACTCTGCTTAAGGGTCCCATGTTTGTTGTTTTTTACAATACTTCTGCTTTTCACTTTTCCTTTTGGCATTCGGTAGCATTTTGTTGAGACCCCCGACTCATGTAAAGCAGCCCTGCTAAGTGATGCAAAAAAGAATAGGCATGCGAAAGAGGCAGGCATTGTCTCCAGGATCATGAAGGAATTGTGGAGGCTTATTCTCTGCACACTGTTGCAACTGATATTTGCCCATATTTGTAACTATAAAATGGTGGGGCAGGCGTAAATCTTTTGTTTTTGCAAAGATAAAGGTCCAGTGAAAAAATAATTAAAAAGTTCTATGGTGGCATTGGCATACTCAGTTGGGGAAGTAGACTTTGTCCTCAAAGACAGGTGGTTCACACAGATTTAGGTCAGCTAACACATTTGATTCTCACCAATTCTCCTCCTCCTGTGCTTTTTCAGGAACAAAGTACTTGTGCGGTATGAAATGTTTGTTCATTTTGATCATGGTCAATCTCTCCATATTTTGAGGCAAGAGACTGTTCCTTTTCACTGTAACAATTGTGTCAGCCGCACGAACACACACTCATGAGATAGACTTGCTACAGGACAAGCCACGTACTCTTTTGTGAGCATGCTGGGATCTGGCCATTGGTGGCTCTCCCCGTAATAATACACAGTTTTGATCCACATTGACCTTTTTCTATCCTCCAGATACTGCTGGAACATCCTCTGAATGGTCATTGGTGCTGCCACTTGCTACAACCTCTTTTGCCATCTCCTCTGCACTGGCCTTAATCCCTGCCATTTGATACCAATTCAATGCAGAGGTCGGGTCCGATCCTTCTGGTGCTGTTGTTACCAGTATTCTGCTTGCTGGTGTTGTCTGCTTTGAGACAAGACTGTCCTCTCTAGAAGATGAAGGTAGCACCCCAGAACTGTAGAGTGGGAATCTAAGTTCTAGCCATTCTTCCAGATCCACCTCTTGCATTTTGAAACATTCCCTTCTGAAAAATGAATGAAAGTGGGCAGAATTGTTTTTGCAGAATGAATCAAGAGTGTGCCACAGATGTGTCTTTGGAGGAGATGATTTCATGTTGCAGCCTTATATTTCAAGCCAAGTGAATGATTAGGCTCTCAACCAAGACATGTGCTTCTGTGATTTATTTTCTTTCACACATGTGAGTGCAAACCTTTCAGACACCTGCTTTATCTGGTCCTGTAGCAGGTGTAGCAATGGGATAGCTTGGAGCATCGTAGGATCTTCCTTGCTATTGTCCCATGAGAAAACCTCAAAAGGGGGTAACATTGGTGTTGGGCATTTGACAGAGCCCCATTTTTCTGCATCCATGGTCATATATTTCTCAATTGCATCCCCTCCTCTTTGAACGACATAGTCATTGATCTGTTTGTACTGCTCAAACAGATACTGTAACATGGTTGAGTTCCAATGTGTTGGCACTTCCTGCATCAGGGCTTTCACTGGTACTCTACAGCTTTACCCCACGAAAACGATCCAATATACAGTGATGCAAATGTAATAAGTCACCTGATAACTGGTCCACATGTCTGTCATCAGGGACAATGTGAACGTCACTTTGCTGAACAGCAAATCTGGCAAAATAGGTATTACTTGGAACTTTCCATTTCAGGCAGATGGCTGTCTCAAATTCAAGAATCCTGCTCTTTCCACGAAAGCAAAAGGGAGGAGGCCCTACACTACCACTTTTGCCAGCATCCTATTGTACAAACATGCCGTTGGATGGTTCTGGTCATAGGAGCCCTCTTGCCTGAACATGCCCATAATAGTAGCCTATATTTCTTTTTCTTCTTTTTTGAGGGCACTGACGCAGGTGACTTTTGAGAAGTAAGTGGTAGTAGACTAAGTGTGCGTCTTAGTGGAGCAGTCACTGTATGCTGTGGTGTCTTCAGCTGACTCTGAGTCTTGTGCCATTGTGCAGTCGCTGAGGTGCGTGATTATGCTGGTGCACTGCTGGGGATTGTTCTGCTTTGCATGATGATGTCACCCTTTTCTTCCTCGTCATCATCATCTCCCATCATGATTGCACTTGTAGCAGATGTTCCCCGTCTCTTCTCCTCACCTTCACCACCACATTCAGTAATTTTTTTAAGGTGCTCCTCCCACCAGATTGCATAATATTTTTTCATATGGGTTATTTGGCCTCCAGTGCCAAAATGTGAACCAAGCTTGCCTCAACTAACATGGGTGCTGCAAATGCTGCATACAACAATGTGCTCCCCGTGTGCTCACCATAAAAAGTTAAAAACTGGGGGGAGTACTTTTATAATGTACTGTTGCCAAAGCCTGAAGAAGAACCGGAGGTAGGTGGGTGTGTCATCAATTGTCTCTCTGCAGTGCATACTTCTACTGAGGTATTGGTTACTAGTGCACATCTCAGCTGGTGCTTTGCAAATATGGGAGCTACCTTTGCTACATTCTTTGGAGCAGGTTGAAAAGCAATGTTGGACTCCTCTGTGTCTCCTTCTACAATGACTGTGTGATTGTCACCATCTTCCTCATCATCTCCTTCCATAAGTCTGAGGCTTTCAGGAACTTTTCTCTTCCCTTGAGTCTCCTGGAACCTCCTGGACTCTGCTGGGGTCCACTCCATGCCCCTATTATCATCACCAGAAGTGGTGCTTGGAGAAGATGTTAGAGTAGTACCCTTCATTTTCCTTGCTAGAGATCTGGGAGCCAATGATTCTAAAAGAGGAGGTTCTTGTTTGGCAGGAAGATTGACCTCCTGTTCTGCTCCAACATCAGGAAGACGTACTGTTGCTGGCTGCACCTGCTGTCCACTTTGCTCTTTTTCCTCCAACGATTGGGCACTACTTTGAAAAAGGGACAAATCCAATTCAGCATCACTGCTCATCGGCATCGCAATGCAGTGGCTTCCTCAATGACAGGCATGGTCTTGGGTTTAGGTTGGGGTTGTGCTGTTGACGTAAGAGTGCTGCTCCCAGGTTCCTACCCAGTGGCCAGTCTGGCAGACACATGGCCCCAGAAAAAAGATAGTGGTGGGCACACCACTGGTTGAAATCTGCTTTTTCTCACCAACCACTCTCCTGGGACCAAATGTTTTTGGGGACATGTTAAAGCTCTCCGATAGCAGTGGCACTTAGCTGCACAATTGGAGGAGATGGGAGGATTGATCTCACTGCAGAGGCCTTCTGTTTGGCAGTGCTGCTGGTGATGTGTTGGCAGTGCTGGTGGTGATGTCTTTTGGAAAACTCAAGTGTGGTTCCTTAGCTTCTAGATATCTCAATAGACTTTTCTGGAATATTGCCATATTTTCCTCTCCTCCTCTCAAATGTTCAGGGCTGTTCCAGTGACCTAGTTTTTCAAGGACAATTTCAACTTATGGTTTGGATATTTGTTTTTTTAATTATGTTTATGCAACAGTTTCATGTAGACAGAAATACAGGCATCCTGGCGTGCAGTATAGTATAGTTAAGTCAACTGAGCATCGGAACCTGGCACCTTAGTCCTGCAAACATATGTAGTGATTTATTGTACTATGTTCTGCTCTCGTTTGCTCTGCTCTGTAACTGTTGTGAAGCACTCCGATTCCCTCTGGTAAGGCTAGCGCTATATAAAAATAAATATTGTATTTCTTATGCTCTTAGTCACACAAGTCTCAGAGCCCAGAGGGTGAGTATCTCCATTGAAGAATACAGAGCAGAATAGCAAGGTGCAATATAATAGTAGAAGAAAATCAACCAATTGCATGTCAAAAGTGACCATTGAAGGAAAGGGAAAAACAGGGACAAATAGGGGGTATGGGTGACCTGTCACGATCGCTTGGTACTGAAGTGGAAACAGGCTTTGTGACATCGTTCTATTAACCACTTGGCTGCTAAGGTACTCCCTCTTCTTCCCATTGACTTTCCATTGAAATCAATGGAAAGTCCATGACGAGTTACCCTTGTCATTAGCGCTGAAGGGGTTAATGATCCCCCATGCTACTCCCCATTGCTCAAGGTTTGGGAGTGAGTGGGCACCTCAATCACTGCGCTGATCAGCATGTAGGTCTGCAGCGGGCCCCATATGTCTCTGGGTGGGGTTTGTGGGTTAAGAGGTCTCAGAATGCTGCCAGTTGCTCCTGAAAAAACGCCACATCCCCGAGCCTCACCTCTCTCTGTAGAGCCTGCCTCAGACCCTTCCGTATGAGTATTGCCACCCGAGCATAGTTGGAGTAGCATGCAACATGTTTTTCACCCATCCACCCTGCTCTTAGTTGCCCGCATGGGTGCTCTGTGATTTGCAACTCCTGCAAGAAGCAAATGTCTGCACCAGGGCAATCAAGCTGTGCGGCCACCATTCTCACCTTGTGTGTGTCATTTAGGCCACAGATTTTCCTGGTAATACACTTAAATCTAGTCATGATGCACTTCCAAACAATGTGCCCAAGGGTTACCCAACTGTGTGGTAGGTGGAGCGGAGACAGGTCGGGGTGAGAAAGAGGATAGAAAGGGGAAGAGACGACACACTGAATAATCATCATCAGGCAACAACCTCCAAACGCGCCAAACCCACCCACTCCAGCCCATCAAACAGGCTGAACATTAATCCATGCCCCCCACCACCCCAATGTAGATCTTGAGATTCAAATGACTTGTTAATCATCCCTAGGGGAGAAATGTCTAGGAGCCCAGAAAACCAGCAGGATAAAGCTGGGCTACATGACGAGTTTCCTAAGTGGGGCATCTCCGAACTAACTCAGGCCAGGCATCCCTTGCCAGCAGCAAAAGCAAATATATGCTGCCGGTAGGATGTTATGGGGGAAGGTCACTATCTTTCAGGGCAGCTCCATCATAACAGTCATTTTGTAGAAACATTTATGGATCAGCAGCCTTCAGCATAGCTATTCATTGTCACTGGCCTGGCCCCTCTCCTCACCATCGTGTCCTTATCACAATGTCTTCTTGATGGTCGGAAGAGCCTTCACAAACCTGTCTATGCTCTTCAGATCAGCAAAATATTAAGTCTTTCAATGTGGAATGCCCACAGTATTGCCAGATACAACAAGGAATATCTGACGTCCAGCTGTTGCAAGGAATGCTTGACCACTGGAAATTCTCTACCTTATGCCTGTACTGACAAGGCAAAGTCTGAGTAGGAGGACACTGGGGTCCACCGGTACACTATATTCTGCTGGTTTCTTGCTAGAAGGAGCACTGTGTCCTTGTCCCGGTAGTTTAAGAGGCATACAATGATTGGCCTGGCTGGCGTGCCCAGTGGGGGCTGGGGGCCCAGAGATGTGGGCGCTCATTCCACAATGCATACCGGCGACAGCGATTCACCAAAGAGAACCCACAGCATTCCCTCCACATAGTGCTCCACTCGCGTCATTGCGGTGGACTCTGGCACCCCTAGTATACACAAGTTGTTGCGGCTTTATCTGGCCTCCAAATCCTAGTTCTTATTCCTTATCAACTCCAGTACCTTTTCCATGCTGAGGATTTTTCCCCGGTTGGCCCCACTCTCATCCCCTATCGCAAGGGCATGTTGTTCAACTTGTTCTAGGCGTTCTTCATGGTTTGTGTGTTTTTCTTTGAGGTGGTCGAATCTCTCTGCAAGGGAGTCAGTTTTATTGTCAAGGATGGTGAGAGATTTTTTGAGGTCATGAAACATCACTCAGATTTCCAGTTAGGGGGAGGTTGTGCCTTTCAGTTCCGTGTTTTGCTGGTTGCCCTCCACGGCAGGGGGACACGGGTGGGCTTGCATTGCTTAAAGACCAGTTTCGCCTGCTTGGCGTCCACTTTGCCCATTCTGCTGATGCACCCTTGGGCCAAACTGGGCTACGCTCTTTTCTCTTCAAGGGCTTCTGATCTTGGGTCAAGGTAGTCAGTAGGTCTCCTAGTCACCCCAAGCAGAGGGGCCACCACTCTGGGCAGAGCCCCCACGGCCCTGAGTCACACAAGCAGGCTGAGGGAACTGCCAACACACTATCAATTCACATGGGTGACATCTCATCACCTCCTCTGGTGGGGGCCAGACTCTCTCTGCCATCTAATGGGGTCACATGTCCCATGAACTCACACCTCACCTCCAGCCAGCTGGCGGGGCTACTGTGTATCAGAAGTACTGGTCTCAGCGCCCAGCGATGATCACAGGGGATTACTGGGCACCTGGTTGTTTTTCTCCATAGGGTCATGGATTGAGCCCCCCTCGGACCTCCCACCTCGGGGGCCATGCTGCTCATAGGGAGGATTAGGTGATGGGTGCCTTTTACTAGCACCATGGGTGGCCCATCAATCTCCTGTGTGGATTTGGTGAAATATGCATAGGTACTGGTTTGTTATCACTCCAGCCTTAAAATGGTAGCAGCTGCTCTTCAGCACTCTCACTAGTTCATTCTATAGCCAGCCTTTGGAGTCCTTTCACTTTTTGGGCATCTCCCTGTGCCCCAGTGCCGGTGTGGAGCACAACACTACTGCAAGGCAGACAGGGGGGGAGTCGGCCCCTGTCTAAGTTGCTGATACCATGGACCACCATTCTCACCTCTGCACAGGACGGGTGTCCCGAATTACTGAGAGCTCTCTTAGGTCCACTTCACAACATGCGGTGCCCCATCCTGGCAGGCCACATGGACCAGTCAGTCAGTCCGGGCTTCCACAGGAGTCCAACTGCAGCCACCCACAGTTTCTTGCTTTCCCTCTGCGGTAATGCTCAGCATGGGCATACCTTCTTCATGAATCCTTCAGTACATCTATCGCTACGGCCGGGGGTACTCCCCTGCTCCACACTCCGCCAGCCTGATGGCACTTGGCTCGGCGGCTGCACAGCAGTCCTGTCAATGCAAGTCGCCACTACGATGAGGGGCTGCAATCAGAGTTGGCGCAGGGCAGACACCTCATACTGTACTGGGAGTGCTGACACGCCGTATCTCTTGTCTAGGCTGCACCTCCTTACAGCCGGGCCGCAACTAATTGCTGGAGCTCTGCCAACCTCCAAATCAACACCGATCAGGCGGCCAGTCTCTCTCGGACTCCCTCCATACAATTTCAGGCGATGATGCTGACATCGGATGGTGGATAAATTGCAGATTTTCAGTCCTGCCAGCAGAGCTTCACCAGTTGGTGGCCATCTTGCTGCCTGGTTTGGAGAAATTGTAGATGCCTTGGCTTGCCAAGGCATGTTCTCAAGCAGCATTGTCAGTTATCAATAGATTAATCCCATATCTGCCTCAACAGTAGATGTAGTAACTGTTTTAATATTCTTATTTGTAGTAGGTAAGGACTATAGGACAGTTAATGCTTATAGACCAGGAATATAATTTGGTCACATTCTATTTAAGTGAGCATATAATGGACAATATTTTTTAGTCTGAAGGGCTTTGAAGTAAATTCACCTGAAGCTTCCTCTCAAACAGGGATATTCTTCTTCAAAGGTAGTGAGATTAGTGTTAGATTTACTATTGTCATGGACTGCAAAGATTATTTTTCTTAAAACTGGTATCAGCAAAACAGATTATTTTACCATGTCTTATATTATTCTGAAGAGTTTCTGATGTCATATGAGGTACATAACAGGTACTTTTTATTTTACTAGACATACCATAATATTTTGTCTACTTCTGTATGTTATCATGCTTACTCAGGTTGCAAAAATATAGTGTGTGTGGTTACCTATTTTCATTCTAATGGATAGCAATGCTTTTCATCTTCCTTTCGCTTCAGAAATTCTAATTTATATTATATTATATATATTATTTTATTTTATTATATTTTATTTATATAAATTTAATATATTTATTATATTATAATAAAAATAAAAAATATATGCTCTAGTCTCTTGGCTGACGCTCTGGGTGGATTGGCCTGATGGATCATGCCTGCGTAGGGTACTGATATTTCAGCTTTTGGGGCATATTAAACATGAGGAACCATGGCATCCAAGGATTATCTTTCACATTTGGAGGAAATATTAAAAGTGGCAGTTTGGCCAAATGAGTCTAGTTTGAAGACATTTCTTCATTACAAACAAATCCAATATGTTTCCTGTGATGTTTTAGCAAAACTTTGAACTTATCATATTTGAGCCCCCAGTCTTGTAACAGAATGAAAGTCCCTCCCTCTAAAATGGCACAAGGTTTTAATTCTTTTAAAGACTCAGATTGCAGATTATCACTCTTTTTGTCCCTCAAATATAATTATCATATTTTCTTCTCCTATACTTTGAATAAAAATGGAATCCCTTTGGCTCTGGGAGCACTACCCAACCAAACGTTTCACTTCAATGAAGATGTTTATTCCTGACTTTTAGTAGTGCACACTCAGAGGTTTCAACGGAAGGATGAAAAATTGTGCTTTAGGAGTTTAGGGTTCTCTGTATAATTGAAAACAATTTCTTCTGATTGCAAAGAAGAGAGTGACTGCTGCCTTGCAGAGATAGTCATGCTTCATAAGGAAGTATGATTGGTTGATATCATTGTAAAGTTGGACCAGGACTGCAGTGCTGACCTTCTTGTTAATCTTCTTTTAATCCATATGTGGTGATTTACATGTTTTCTCTTAGCTGCTAGAGTTTAGGTAAATAAGCTATTAGTCAAAACCTTAACCTCCATTTTTAAATTAGAATACAAATGTCCTGTGACATTAGTGGGGGAGATTTCCTTCCAAGAATAGCCATCTTTCTCACTAAAACAGTAAATTATTAAACTAACGTGAACTCTTCTCAGTCTCTCTGATAAGATGTTCATGCATAATAATAAAACAGTCATAGAAAATTTGAGTTGTCTTAGGAAACTTCAAACACAGTTTCAAAATAATGATGTGAGCTTATTATTTTGTTTTTCTGATATATTTCTATCAGAAATATCATAGCTAAATATTATCTACAATATAAATTATCAAAAACAAATAGCTAAGGATGATAGACTGATATTCACCCCCATTAATTTAGGCGTACGTGGTCAGACCATTAACAATTAAAAAACATAACATTTCGCAAATTACGTCAGTGTAATTTTAATTTTACCCACACTTTAAATTAATGAAAGGTAAGGCCATTGAGAAGTCCACTAAAGACCTTGTGCCAAACTGGTTTGGTATTTTGAAAACCCCAACAAAATAAACCCCAAGCATTGCTTGGTTGAACCTAATAATTTGTGAGATCTTGGAATTTTAAAGCAAGAGTAAGAGATTGGGTATCTTTTAACGTTTCAACTTTGCTATTAAACTGATTATTCACAGTGATTTGGATCTGTTTCAGAGTTGAAGCAAGCTATTTGAATAGAAAAAGCTGCCTGATAGTAAAACCTGAAATCTTGGAATTCAATCACAACTTCTGTTGACTAACACAGGAATTATTACTTGAGCAAGTAAACTTGAATAACATACATCAGAATTTTCTAAAAATGTAATATTATTGTAATAAATATGATGTACAAATAAATAAAATTGAACTACTTATACAGTATATAATCTATAAAGGCATTAATCAAAATAATCAAACTTAATACATTGATAATAAAATAGTGGTTATAAAAATAATCATCTAGGAGTTTGCAAAAACAACTCTTTTATCCATAAATAGACTAGCGCATTTTCTAGTAAAAGTTATCAAGGCTCACCATGTATTCCCCAAACATGAGACTGAATCCTTCCAATTAGAGACAATTGACAGATTGTACGTACATTTGTCACTCTGCATGTCACCATTTTTACTGACATAGATTAGGAAGATATCGCACCCTGAAGCTCGAAGCAATGCAAACACATCCTAAACTTGGCTCTCTTACAAAACAGTTTCTTGCAGTGAAGGATAACTATGAGCTAGAAATATTCCTGGATGACATCCTTCCCCAGGTTGCAAGAAAATTGTATGTACAGTTCAGACACAGCACTCTACCTGTACGTGCGGTTACTAATAAATGGGTTGGGAAGAAAGAGGAGGGTTGCCCTGTATGCATCACACAAGAGGAAACAGAAATGCATGTTTTATTTTTTTTGTCCTGGCTACAAAAAAGCGAGGCGCTACTGGCTTGTACAGCTTTGTCGGAATCTGGGTTTTGAGCACTGTAGGGAGGCTTTTCTGGTTTTAAATTATGATTCATCTAAACCCATCGTGCTTGCTGTTTCACGATACTTAAACACAATGTGGCGAAGGAGATGGGTTTTTATTCAGAAGGGTAAAAAATCATAAAATGTGCATCGGCAGTATACTTATAAAATGTGATCACCATGTGTCCAGTCTCTGCCAGATACTGGTTTTAGCTATATATTATCTTGTATATAGAAGTATTTCTGACGGATCTGATTTTATTGTAAATAGTGTACTTTTTTTGTCTTTTTAAATCATTTATTGAAATATTGCTGCTGTTTTCCTAGTTGCTTGCCGACCGCATCACATTAATTAATTGATATAATTCCTTCCCCCTGCTTTAATTCAATGCCTCCCTTCCTTCCCCCCTAGCTGTTTGGTAACATTTCTGCATTTGATTCAAATTTGTATTACTCATGGAGTGTTTTTTAATCATGGTATTTTGTACTTATTAATGTATGTTTTTTTGTGTCTGTGTTTACTTTTTATGGTCCTAGTGACCGAAATAAAGGTTTTTGAAACTCACATTTTCTCACTTTAACAATCGATCTTCCACCATCAATCCGATTTTTCAATCTCTGCCTCCAATGCTGCTGATTCATGACGAACAAAATCATCACCTTCATGAACAGATGTGCTCCTCTATTAAATGTTAGCTTTTGACTGGCCTGTTAACATTTGCCATGAACTGATGCATGTTTAAATCTTTCTTAAAAGAATAGCATACAAATGTTCATTGCATATGTGTGTAATGTTGATGTTTAAGAAATTTAAAGAAACACACCTGTATGATCACATTGTATGTATAAATTTAGTGCAAGCCACCTTAAAAAAATGGGCACTTGCACAAAAAAAGATATCAATCAAAAAAATTAAAAAGTCACCATACATGTGTTTTTAAATCAATTTCGAAAACGGTTAAATTAAAAACATATGCATTACATATCATTGGGATGAGTGCAGTGTAACATGATATGGTAATTGCACTAGTCAAGGGGGAGGGCGGGGAAAGATGGCGTACTGAAGACGTCACGGAGCAGTAGCCGGGTCAGAGTCTCCTAACTCCTCGACACTAAAGGAAGAATATCTCGCTATGGCAGGCTTTTCAGTGGTCGGAGCATAATGCCTGAAGTTTGAAGGAAAATAAAAAATAAAACAAAGGATTAAGAATTTTAAAAAAAAAAACTCAATTACCTTTTCCAGCAACTAAATAATGTTACAGCTGCTGCTCCTATGCTAGAGGTGGCAGGGCGCCCGGTCTCTGGAGATGCTGTGCTGGGCTAGGAGGCTGTGTGGTTCGTGGCTCGGCTGCTCTGGCCTGAGCCTGCATCTACTCTCGCTTGTAGCACCGGCACCAAGTGCTTCGGGAGCGATTGTTTCAGCTTACATTGCTATTGCGCCAAAGAGAGTATCCCGGTCTACTCGGGCCGGGAGGGGGCCCCCCGCAGCTGCTGAAGAAGGTACTGACAACGCAGCCAATGCAGTTAATGTAGCACCACGAACAATTGCGGTGTGGGCTGTGATGCTGTCTGTACCCTCGGAAAACTCGGGAAAGATGGGGAACTTAGACCTATAGACCTGTAAGCCGCAATTAATCCGCCCCTCTCTTTTCTTCGCCCCAGATAAGACTCAGCTTGCCAAAGCTAAAACTGACGTGTCTGCTAAAAATAACACTGGCAATAACACTGGCAACAATGTTGCATTATCTATTAGTGCACAGAGAGCACAACACAATGTAGCGGCTGGTGGCAAAGTGGATGGAGAGGGGGTGGGCAAGGATCTAAGCGCCAAAGGTACCGAGTCTCTCAGCTGTAATATGGGTGAAGTGCTGAATACTGATACAGCGTTTGAAAATACTATGGTCTCAGACTTTGAAGAAGATACAGGGGGCACTGAGAACATGAACGGTGATCAATTAGAAACGGGAGATCTACTTGTAAACTCTAGCCCTGAGGTACTTAAAGCAACCTATTCTGAACACTCTGATAGAGCGATTGATGGGATGGTTGATGGAATGGTTTGCATTAAGAAAAGCGCCATTAGCATTTCTGAGAGGGCTGAGGAATTTTCCAATGATGAGTACGAAGAAATTGCGGAGGAAGAAGAAGAAGAATTATTAACTGGGTCTCCGGCAGACGCAGCCGCAGCTAAAGAGCAACCTAAAAAAAAAAGTGGATCTAAGGCAAAAAACAAACTGAAGAAAGGAAAGAATACTAACCCCTCTACTCTCTCTACCTCGATATCGCATTCAAACACACGAGGGAAGCCCATTAGAGATGAGAGCCCTCAACGTAAGTGGATGCAAGCTAAAGCGAGGGAACAGCCCCACGGATCTGAGAAGTCGTATTTATAGGAAACCTACCAGTTGTAACGCAGTGCTTCACGCCAAAAGTTGCCATCCTAACAATCAGTTAAAGACAATACCATATGGCGAACTAGTAAGAGCTAGGCGTAACTGTTCCATGGATAATGATTTTGAAGAAAATATGAGGGATATATCTGGACGTTTTTTAAGGCGAGGGTACAAAAAGGAAGTGATTAACACAGCAGTAGTAAGAGCAAAGAAACTTAAACGTAAAGATACCCTCAAAAGTAAGCCTGTAATAAAAAGGAAGAATCAAAAACAAGAGTTAGATTTATAACACATTACAGCAGAGACAGCACTAAACTGTACTCCATCCTAAAAAGACATTGGCATCTTTTAAAATTGGATAATGATTTGACACCCTTTATTAGTGATCACCCTTCAGTGACCTATAAGAAAGGGCTAACATTGGCCAATATTCTATGTCCCAGTTACCCCAGAAAACATACAAAAAAGGATTGGCTTTCAGGAGCAAGAGGCTTCCACAAGTGTGGAAGATGCTCTACATGCAGATGGGCGAAGAATAAGGTAGTTACTTTTAACTACAATGAAACAGGAGAATATGTGATTGAAAGGTTCATTAATTGTGATACAACCTATGTCGTATACATCATAGCTTGCAGCTGTGGTAAAATTTATGTAGGGAGCACTAAGAGGAGGTTGAAAGATAGGACGTATGAACACTTTCGAGCAATAAAACTAGGCGATACACGATACCCTACAGTCTCACATCTGATTAGGAACTCACACGAAAAAATCAAACACATATTCAACTACCATGGCATAGATCGCATAGATTCAGATCCCAGAGGGGGTAATAGAATACTGACATTAAGAAGAAAAGAAGTCACTTGGTTAATTAAGCTGAAGGCGGTTGAGAGAGGACTAAATGTGGACAATGAATATGAATTCTTTTTAGGGAATGAGTGACAGTTTATATAATAATGCTGATGACATGTATTACCACAAATATTACTGATATCACCTAATGCATTCTATTGTGTGTTAAATAGTGTCTTGAATAACAGTAATTATATATGTGCATGACTACTGGAAACTGTATATAAGATAATACATGCAAAACTTGTTTGTATAGTTGAACTAGAGAAATGCAATGATGATCGTTTTTTGGCATAGAAGTAACACTGGCTTCTCTTTCCAAACCAATCTCTCCTATCCTTTTCTTATGAACGATAAATTCGGATGTAAATGACTGTGTGATGCTGAATGCTAATATGCCAGGTATGGCGCAAGCAAACTGAATATAAATTAAATTAAGTAACTCAATAATTAATAAATTAGGATATATTGAAGAAATAAGGAATAGCACGAATGCTAACTAGACATTTATAACATTAATTACGTTAATGAGTAGAGACGGCAATGCGGATACATCTTGAATTTTCTTCTGTTGTATGCACCACATTGGACTGCATAGTAAAATAGATCGTGCTAAAATGGCGGATCCATTAGGGCCATAGTGATAATTGTGATTGCCCTACAAAATTAAATTAAGAATATTTAGATTTTGATAACGTTTGAGAGTAACGTAGAAGAGTATTAAAAGTGATTATGTGTGAGACGAGAGTGTGGAGATATCTATAAAATATGGAGATATTTTTACTGAACTTACTCGTTATACTTGACCATTCAAAAATGGCGGACACACAAATGTCGCGGTGAATATAAGATTCACTCATTAGACTACTAAATATAATATTAAGCAGAGATTTAATATTGAGAATGTATTAATACAATTAGAAGAGATGTGAGGATAAAAATAGAAAAGTAAGATTACGGAATTAAATCATAAATAGATGACAAGGATAATATTACTACAATACTCCGTAAGGGTCGTAAACTACTCATAATACATGGAAATTTAGTAACAAATGTTATAGGTAATCTAAATAAGCGTGATAGTATGGATATTGGACCTATATAGAACGAGTCCCGGTTATACAAAGATGGCGCTTCGCGCCCTCTGCATATATAAGACGGTAATAGCAAGATGGCGCCGCAATAGGACGCCGACACGGAGATACGCGATCCGACGCGAGATAGACCAGATAAGAAGGTGAGAACCATAGCCGACATAAATTGATATGAATTGAATGTCAGACTAGTAAAAAGGATAGAATTTATAACTAACAGGAGTCTAATAATTGTTTTAGGTGATGGATACTCCCACCATTCAACATTAATATTGAGACATGGTGATTTTCTACTGAAATTGGTAAGAACGTGAACGTTAACCCTTAGCACTATAAATGTGTCGTTAGAATTTTGGCAATAATAGAGGAACTAAACCTAATACCTCGAATTCTTAACTGTTTTATGCAGATGAAAGACAACGCTTAAACTTTTGGAACACTAGTCAGTTTGCGGGCGTACTGCCAAGACATATGGGTATGACGCATGAAACACAGTCATGAGCACTGATAGATTCTAACCTTCACAATATTGATTGTTTTTTTAACTTTGAGAATTGAGTGACAAAACTTTTACACTCCACTATTAATATTTAATACGGGTGATTCTTTGCTACCATTTGGTGGTGAGCTGACAAACTTTTACTTTTATTCCGACTATATCACGGTATTGGCTTGGGGAGAACTCCTCTCTTTCCCTTGGTTCCATACAATACGAAACATGTTATATTTATCGTTGCAACTGTAAATAACACAGTAATGGATATTGTATTTTGTTTGGGTTGCAGCCCTGAGGAAGTAATTGGTCAGATTGGACCATACGAAACACGTGTTGGCTGCACTTTGGATGCAATTACCAGAATTCAATGAAGATATAATTGAATTGTGAAAAAAAGGAATAAACAGAACTCTGTGCTTGAAAAACAAACTTTATTGTTTGAAAACAGAACTTTATTGCTTGAAAAAGTATTGATGGACGTTTTGAGTGCTCAATGATACATAGTTGAATGCCCCACGGATGTAGCTCCGCTTGAGGATGTGGACTGCAATGTTACTTCTCATATGTCACCTGAGGCCCCTCTTGTAACAACCAGACTGGAAGCGAATTCTATAGCTGGGGTAAAACTTCAATTGGGAACCGATAGCACTAATAGCACCGCAGCTGCAATGATAGCTGCAACAGCAGCAGTAGTAGTAGCAAATGAAGTAGCAAATGAAGTATGCCCATCAACTATGCACATATCTTCAACTCCAGTATTGGAAGCTATAACTGATACATCAAACTTGACGCCTCCAGCTGCTACAGAATCCTCCTCACTAGCATTAATCCTTAAAACGCTAACAGAACATCGGCAGGAAGCACAGCAGCACTTCTTGTAATTGAGAGAAGACAACAACAAAATGCAGAATTGTCTATTGGAGGTGACTAGTAAGTTGGGAGGAGTCACACAAGAAATTGAAGAGCTTCTGCAGAGGGTGGTGGGTGTTGAGGAACTGTCAGCTCGTACAGAGACCTTGACCCTCCTGCATGAAACAGAGATCACGACCCTTCAAAGTAAGCTAGAAGACATGGAAAACAGACATAGGACGCAAAACCTCAGACTTTACGGCGTTCCGGAGGGATCATAAGGATCAGACGCACGTGCCTATGTGGTTAAACTATTCCAACGTGCCTTCCCAGACTTGGCCGATTGGGATTGGGACTCACAATTGCAAAGAGCACACAGACTACCTGCAAACAATAGAAACAAAGAGAGTAAATTTCCCCGTCCCTTTTTGATTTATTTTGGAAATTTCTTACTTAGGCAGGCAGTTTCTATCAAAGCTAGACTCAATTCCCCAGTGATAATAGAAAATGTAAATATTTTTGTGAGGTCCGACCTTAGTAAGGCTACTATGGAGAAGCGTTGGAAGATGCGCCAACTTATTGATCCTTTTAAATCAGCGGGTGCACAGGTATACCTTCAGGAGCCAGCACGTCTTCAAGTAATTAAAGCTGGTCATACTTACTACTTCACTGATGTTAAGGAAGCCGAGTTAGTACTCTCTAAATTTTATTTAAATTCCTTTGTTTCGATGTCATATTAAGCTATGGGGCTTTTTTCAACAGCCAGTATGAGACATGACAAAGTCGGTTTTTATCTTATATATTTGGCTTTTCTTTTTCTCGTTTCCTTTGTTTTTTAGCAGAATAAAATGAGCTTGATTGAGGGAAGAGTATATAAGTGATTTACTTAGAAAACTTTAGATCTTTCAGCTTACTTACTTAGGTATTCTTTCTTATATTTACCTGCTGTAGTAGATTTCAGGTAAGGGGATTTGGGAGATTTTGCAGCTACCTCTCTGATAGGCTGCCCTTACAGCGGCAGCAGGAGATAGAGGGGGGCTCTCCCATAAGGTACAAGAGGGTGGGGGGAAGGGGAAGGGAGGGATGGGTAAGTAGGGTAAGTGGGGGTAATAAAATTGTGGAAAAAGACAACACAAGTACAATTGAGGTAGAAGACGAATATAGGAGAATGTTTATATATATATATATATATATATGTTACAACAGAAAAATGACAGAATATTCAAATTTATGAAATGTATCAAATCAGATGTTTAGCTTGGAATGTTGCAGGTCTCAACAATAATAATAAGAGGTGATTAGTATGTGAGGAACTGAAAATGTACAACCCTCATGTGGTACTGCTTACAGAAACCCATATCTGTTACAAGGACAGGAAATTATTAGGGCAACTGGGCTACGAAGTAGTGGTTTGCACAACATTAAATGCCTCTATACGAGGAGTGGCTATTCTTAAGAATAGGCAACTACGAGCAGAAGTAATCAAAACCGCTTCTGATAGAGGAGGTAGATGGGCGATCATACAAATGGAGCTGGAAAATTGTAAATATGTATTTTGTGCAGTATACGGGCCTAATATTGACGATCCACTTATCTTTGATTGGCTGAATATGGAAATATTAGCTTGGGAGGGGAAACTGATACTTATGGGTGATTTTAACTGTATAATGAATTATGCTCCGAATACTACTAAGAAGGGATCTTTTCAACGTATGCGTAAGACGCGAGCTGCTATATTAGAATTTGCTCGCTTACATAATGTTAAAGATGTTTGGCGGAACTTATATCCTAATATAGCAGGGTATACCTATTACTCTCCACCTCACAAACTGTTTTCACGTATTGATATGGCATGGGCTTCAGACAAAATTTTAGAAACTGGCATTATGGAGATTTGCCCAAGACTAACATCAGATCATAATCCAATTCTTCTCCTGTTTAATATTACGTTAAGGATACAGGAACCAAGACTTTTTTCATTTCCCAGATACTTATTAGTGGATTTAGTATTTATCTCTCAACTCAAGGAACATACCAAAGAATGTATTCAAATTAATACTAACTCTGCCCCACTTATTTATGTATGGGATGCCTGTAAGGCCAGCATAAGGGGATTTGCTCAGCAGTTTATACTTAAACAGAATGCAGAACGAAAGAAAGAGACTAAGACCGCGACATCGAATACTATGACACTTGACAAACACTTGGCGGAAACTCTTCGGCTTGGGGTACCAAGCTTGCAAAACGTTGCCCAATTAGAAATTTAATTAGTGGCCCTCCAATCTGCCCTTAAAAATTCATTTAGAGAGAGGAGTAATATTAAACTGCATAAATATAAACTATCACAATATGAAAGTGGAGATAAGGTAGGGAAAATCCTTGCATACAAAGTAGCGGACGACAGAGCCAGTATATTAATTAAATCTATTAAAGGACCTAATACTATTACATATAGTCAACCGACACATATATTGGAGCAGTTTGTCATCTATTATAGTAAGCTATACACTCCGGAAAACTGTCCCACCGAGAGTAGTATACAATCGTATATCCGCAAGAATTCTGTATAGGATAGGCATTTAGAGAGAGAAAGCATTGAATGACTTTTCAGGAAAAGATTACACTTGCAGAGGTGAGACTCGCTATTACCTCTCTTCCCTCAGGTAAGGCAGCAGGGGAGGATACGCTTCCTATTGAGGTGTATAAAATCTGCATAGATGAATTGCTGCCTCTTCTTTGTCTGGTCATTAATCAGATTGGCGAAACAGGGGAGGCTCCGGATTCATGGAATACCACCAAGATTATGTTTTTTTTTGTTTTTTTAAAAGAACAAATCAGCAACGGATTGCGGGTCTTACAGACCTATTTCGCTGATCAATGCGGACGCGAAGGCATATGCTAAACTTCTTGCCACGCCGCTTGCTCCACTCATGCCAAAATTAGTGTCAACCTTCAACAACATGGTTTTGTGCTGGGTAGGGACACAACAGCCCATGTAATTATGGCAATAACAGCATTTGATGTAGCAGCAACTAATCCCACCCCACTCTGAATGGTATTATTAGATGCTGAAAATGCTTTTGACCGTGGGGTGGGAGTACCTCTGGGCTGTAATGATTCAATATGGCTTCAAGGGGCAATTTTTGAGGAGCGTACAGGCTTTGTACAATCACTCCAACGCGAAAATAGGCTATGCTGGCATGATGTCTTCTAATTTTCCGATTTTAAGAGGGACACGTCAAGGGTGTCCTTTATCACCTTTATTGTTTTCTCTCTCTATGGAGCCATTTATAAATGCTCTTCAGACACAACCTAGTAATATTCCTTTTCAATATGGTACAAACACTCTTAAAATTACAGCATATGCTGACGATTTAGCGGTGTACACAACTGATGTGGTAGAAGCCATAGCAGGGATTACTAAGGAAGCTAAAAACTTTGGAGCCATTTCTGGCTATAAACTAAATTTAAATAAAACTCTCAAATTATAGTGAATTATAGACCTCTAGTCCCTGTTCATGGAATCTGTCAGACGGCCACTCATCTCAGTGTGAAAATCTCGTCTAAAATAGGGGATATACATTCACTTAATTATGATGTTTTATTGAAGGAAGTGGCAGCGCTTCTGAAAAAGTGGCATAAGATCCCTCTTAACCTCTTAGGGCGGTTTAACCTTATTAAGATGTAGATCTTACCGAAATTCCTTTATCTTTTTAGGTCTATTCCCTGATGAGTTAACAACTCCTTTTTTTTTTAAAAACTTGATGGGATCCTTAGCAGTTTTATATGGGGATGTAGAAAGGCCCGAAGACCGATCTCTATATTGAAGCTTCCACATAATAAAGGTGGGATTAGCTTTCCAGGCTTTAGAATATATTTTTTGCCACCTTCTTGGATTGCCTCCGTAGCCTTTTTCTTACCAATAATCAATTTTATTTTCATCAGTTTATGTAAGAGTAAATTATTTTAAAAGGGTTAAATTCAAGATGGCTAGGGACGCGGTACGAATATGGAATTTAATTTTGAATATTTGCAGAACTTCTTTTTTTCATTCTAAATTGCTACTGTGGGACAATCTGGGATTACCGGGAATTTTTTGTGATTAAGTAGGTTGTGCATGGGCCAATTTTGGAATAAACTCTCTAGGAGATTTGTATGGTACAGTGGGTCTTTTAGACTTTGAGACACTTAAGCTACTCTATAAGCTGGCAGAACGGACGCGGTTTACATATATACAAATACAAGACTTCTTCGTACGTAAAATGAATTTGAGAGAAGTATCCGATTTCGACAGATGGACATGCTTATATTCTGAAAATAAGAAATCGTTAATTAGTGTAGGCTATAAGTGTCTCAGCCAATATAAAGTTGATGATTGTCCTAAATTGGCTTTGAAATGGACTACTAGACTAGACATAAATGTAACTGCACACAACATTTCCTCTTTTTTTTGTAATAATAATAAAGTGGTACAATCTTCTAGTTTGAGGCTCCAACAATACAAAACAGTATGTTCTCTATATTATACTCCGCAAAGAATTTTTAAATGGCCCCAAAATAGCACAGCAAGCGATCGTACTAAGTGCCCTAAATGCGGTCTGGTGGCAGCAGAACTTGAACACATTGTCAGGCCTCCCCAGTTGCAAATAGGGTCATTAACGCAAGAAAGGCTCAGGTACGCGACTTGGACAGATTTAACTCGAAAATGGCGCCTGAGAAGGCCGCCAGAATCGAGTAGCCAGTAGCGTTCTAGTCTTTGCAGAGAACGCTGGCGAATCCTGGTGAGGAGCGCGCGCTGCTGGAGAACTGCGCACTTCACCGAGGATTTGACCGTGAACGGAAGCGTTACAGAAGTGTCCGTAATTTCTAGTCAGAGAGTCAACGTTGTTAATTGTTAAAATAAATTAGTCAGAGAGGATAGGGTTTCGCAGCAAACCTTTCTGAACCCGAGTGCTGCTTTGAAGAAAGCTCGAGTAGCGTGATTTCGAAGAGGAGACGTCGAGTCACAAGTGTTTCCCTCAGCAGTCTTGAGAAAAGGTTGACGAAGACGAAAACCAGAGCTAAGTGATTAATGGCTATCTCGTCTTAAAATCATAAGCACTTGAATTTCTAAGAAAGCGTAAATGAACAGAAAATGAACTAATACTCGATTCGAAAAAGTGGCATCAGTATGCAGTTTAGCCAATTCTAATGTAAACAGAGGAAACGCGAGAAATGGTTAAATATATATTAAAGTAAAAGAGTCATTGTGTTCAAATCAACAAGGTTATTAAAACAAGACAGATACTCACCCAAGGCAAGAAGTAATTCTTTTCCAGTTAGCTTCTTGAGCAAAAACGACCAAATACTGAAAAAGAAAATACAAGAAATGCAGAAAAATTATTACTAATAAGAAAAACCACAAAGAAAAGCACAGTAAGTTAGTAGTTCATAAGAACATAAACAACAACAAAAGTAATAAGAGGGTTAGGTGACTAATAAGTATTAATGCATTACAGGTGTGCCAGAAAAGAACAAAAAAACAGATAAGGCAGAGAGCAAGAGATAAAGAAAGGAAAGATACAAGGAGAAATAGATAAATAAGTAAGTAAGGCTCTATAGGAAAATAAGAGGCAGTATAGGAATAAAAGGTTATCTAATAGGTGTATCTTATAATTGCAGACAGAAACCTTCTGCCATTAGAAAACAACACGCATTAAGAACGCACGCACACAACTAGAAGAGGAGCAGAGTTCTGGAAGTTAGAGGGTAAGGTAGTGAGAGATAAGAGTTTAAGAAGCCATAGAAGTAGTAGAAGTATACTGATGTAATTCTTGGTTACAGGTCTTCAGCAAGCGGTCTGCAGGGCGGACTACTGAAGAAACTCACCAGAAACGTCTCTTCTCTCTTTCTCTTTTGTTATTTTATCCAATATCCCCCTTCCCCCATAATAGCCTCTGTGGAGACTTGTTGTATCAAGCTCCAAGTTGCTGTTGGGGTGGATTTGGGAATTAGCATCTCTGTTCCTGTGTAAAAAATACAATTGAGAGTCTGACAGAGTGAAGTGCCCAAGTTGCATCTTACACCCGAACAGAGATGGCAGAGGGTATAGATTTGCAGGGATTAGGAACCATACTAGATTCCATACAAAAAGAGTTGAGCGCAGTCCGGGAGGAAAACCAGAACCTCAGAATGGAGATAGTAAACTCAAGAAAAGAAACTGCAGAACTAGCACAAAGAGTTAGACAGCCTTTTGGTTCTGGGTCAGACACTCACGTTCCATTAGTAGAGGGGACAACTAGAACGACCACTCAGGTAATTCATTCCCTATCTCCTGTCATACCTTTAGCGGCACCAGAGCGTTTTAGTGGGGATCCACAAAAGGCCCAGATATTTATCACTCAATGTTCGCTGCATTTCCTGTGCCGTCCTTCCATTTTCCCAGATGCGCAGTCTCGAGTTGCCTTTGTACTATCGTATTTAAGTGGGGATGCAGCCTCTTGGTCTTTGCCTCTAATAACAAAGAATGACCCAATATTGAGGAATTATGAGAATTTCAAGGAAGAGTTTCTCCGTATCTTCGACAGAAGACGAATATCTCAGGCTGTAGACAACGAGTTGCTTGATTTGAAACAGGGGAATCGTGATGTGGTCTCTTATTTGGCTCAGTTCAACAAGCTTGTGGTGGAAACAAACTGGCCAGAGAGTAAAAGGGCAGCAGTATTTTATCGTGGTTTGAAGGACGAATTGAAGGATGTGTTAGCTGGAATACCAAACAGACCCACAGAAATCTCTGCATTAGTCGACTTGGTGTTGGAAATCGATTTCCGTCAAGGGGAAAGAAAAGGAGAAAGGAAGAAGGATTTCAGAGCGGTGGTTCCCAGATTCGATCGAGTCAGGTCGGAAGGAGGACGGAGTTACGAAGGGGCACAAGGCGTCAAACCTATGCAGATAGGAACCATACGGGGTCCACTTACTAAAGAAGAAAAGGAGAAAAGAAGAACCAGCAATCTTTGCATGTATTGTGGATCCGGAGGGCATTTTGTGCGTAACTGCCCAAAGAAACCCAAAGTGAACTTCAAGCCGAAGGAAAACTAGCAGCACCATCTGTTGGAGGAGTTGAACAGGTGGATGCGATCTCAGACCAAACTCCAAAAGAACACCGAGTGGCAAATACCCTGCAATCAGCGGCTCCACATTTAACCTTATCTATGGAGATCAGATTTAGACACGTGACGCTAATGGAAGTCTCCGTGATGGTGGATTCAGGAGCCACCGGAAATTTTTGTGATCTAAAATTTGTGAGGAAAGTGGGTATCAAGGCCATCAAGAAGTTAAGAAGTGAACCAGTCCGAGCAGTGGATGGCACCAACTTATCTTCGGGTCCAATAGTCAGTCACACTGAGTTAATACATCTGATCTCTAATGACGGACATGAAGAAACAATCCAGTTTAACTTAATAGATGCTCCCCAATTCCAGTTAATTCTTGGGCTTCCCTGGCTCACCGAGCATAACCCCAACATAAATTGGAGTACAAGAACAGTTAAAATGGAATCGAGCTACTGTTTGGAAAACTGTTTTAGAGATCAACAACCAGAACGAGAAGTAAATCCTGCACACATGTTATGTCAAACCGGGGAGTCCATTTGTGTAATCCATGTACAAGAAATACCAGAAAAATACCAGGATTTCAAAGATGTCTTCAATGAGGTGGAGGCTGAGCAACTACCACCACACAGACCTTACGACTGTAAGATAGAATTGGAACCAGGTTCGAACTTGCCTTGTAGTCGAGTATATGCCCTCACGGAGAAGGAACATCACCATTTGAGGGAATATTTGGACAAATATTTGGCAAATGGGTTCATCAGGCCATCGCAGTCCCCAGTCTCCTCGCCTCTGTTTTTTGTGCCAAAAAGGGAAGGAGATTTGAGGACTTGCATTGACTACAGAGCGATCAATAAAATCACCAAAAAGAATCGTTACCCATTGCCCTTGATATCGGTGTTACTAGACCAAGTAAAGGGGGCAAAGATCTACACCAAACTAGACTTGAGGGGGGCATACCATCTCGTGAGAATGAAAGAGGGAGATGAATGGAAAACAGCCTTCAGAACAAGATTCGGCCTATTTGAATATCAGGTAATGCCCTATGGTCTATGCAATGCGCCTGCGGCCTTCCAGCACTTCATCAACGATGTATTGAAGGAATTCATTGATCAGTGTGCCATCGTATATATCGACGACATCTTAATATATTCCATGGATGAAGAAAAGCATCAAGATCAAGTCCGAGGGGTTTTGCAGAAGCTAAGAGAAAACAAGTTGTTTGTAAAGCTAGAAAAATGTGCCTTTGGGGTGGTACAGGTCGAATTTTTAGGTTTTGTAATCTCGCCCACTGGCATATTAATGGACCAAAAGAAAATTGAAGCTGTGACTAATTGGAAGTCTCCAGAGAGCGTCAAGGAAGTGCAAAGTTTTATTGGCTTCGCCAATTTTTACCGGAGATTCATTAATGAGTTTTCACACAAGATTCTGCCACTCACTAGACTGTTAAAGAAAGGGACAAAATTCGAATGGACGACTGATGCAGAAGAAGCCTTCAAAACCCTAAAGAAAAGTTTTACTACAGCCCCAATCCTACAACACGCAGATCCAACAGAGCCTTTCTTTGTGGAGACGGACGCCTCCGATCAAGCCGTGGGAGGAGTCTTATCTCAACGAAACAAGTTAACGGGGCAACTACATCCAGTTGCTTATAGATCAAGGAAGTTAACCCCGGCAGAAGTTAACTATACCATAACTGAGAAAGAGTTGTTGGCCATAAAGGACGCATTCAAGGATTGGAGACACCACCTGATGGGAGCACAGCATCAAGTCACCGTGTACACAGATCATAGAAATTTAAAATTTTTGAAAACAGCGAGAACCTTGACCCCAAGACAATTACGATGGTCACTGTATTTCGCTGATTATGACTTCATCATTACTTATCGACCAGGAGCCCAAAATGGAAAAGCAGACGCTCTCTCTCGAATTGATACCGAAAATCAAAAGACGCCAATAAGAGATCAGTCAATTATCCCCAGTGAAAAAATTATTGGAGCAATCTCTTCAGTTGATTTAGAGCAAGGAATCTCAGAAGCAATGGATGGGAAGGCAATGGAAGATTGGGCAAGGAAAGAAGGAGGAGAGATTCGTGCTCAGTTACCATACTACCAAGGAGCTTTATATATTCCCACCAAAGAATTGCAGCAACAAATAATGAAAGAAAGTCATGATGCAAAATTGGCTGGACACAAAGGGGAGACAAAGACCAAGGAACTGGTCCAGCGACACTATTGGTGGCCTGGAATGTCTCGAGATATAGAGCAGTATGTTAAAACTTGCGAGATTTGCGCTCAGGGAAAATCTGAAAGACAGGCCCCAAAAGGGTTGCTCCTACCCCTGCCCACTCCACCGTATCCTTGGCACACTGTTACACTGGACCTCATCACAGATTTACCACTTAGTCAGGGGTATAACACCATTTTAGTAGTGGTAGATTCTTTTTCTAAGATGGCTCACTTTTCCGCCCTGAAAGGAGTGCCGACAGCTAAACAGTTGGCGGCTCATTTCAGCGCTCAGATAGTGAGAATCCATGGAATCCCGAAAATAGTGATAACGGACAGAGGTCCCCAGTTTATTTCCCACTTTTGGAAATCATTCATGGAAGGATTGGGTACAGAAGTCCGGTTTTCCACCAGTTATCATCCAGAAACGGACGGTCAAACCGAGAGAGTGAACCAAGAACTTGAACAGTATCTGAGATTGTTTCTTTTGAAACAAGGAGGTAACTGGTCAGACTATCTTTGGGCTGCAGAGTTTGCTCATAACAATGCAGGAAATGTTTCCACAGGGTTTTCCCCTTTCTTCATGAACTATGGTAGGCACCCAAATTCGACTCTCAGACAGGTGGAAATCTCAGTTCCAGCAGTAGAGGAGGTAGTGACACAATTAGAGCAAGTGCATCAGAGTGCAATCGAAAATCTAAGAAAAGCTAAGGAAAAATACAAGATCTATGCAGACAGGAAGAGGCGAGCAGGACCTCAGTTAGAAGTAGGAGACAAGGTATGGTTAAGTACAAAAAATCTAAGACTAAAAGGGAACCGAAAATTTCAACCGAGGTTTATAGGTCCATATTAGGTAGAAGAAAAGGTAAACTCGGTGACCTATCGAATTCAATTACCATCCAAGTTGAAAATCCATCCAGTTTTCCACATATCCTTACTGAAAAAGGCACCAGAGAACTTGCGAAAAAACTTACCTCCGAGGCCCTTGCAGCTAGAGACTGGTACAGAGTTTGAAGTCAAAGAGATCCTTGACTCGAAAGAATTAAGGGGAGAGTTGTATTATCTTGTAGACTGGAAAGGCTATGGGCCTGAGGAAAGATCTTGGGAACGAGAAGATGATGTTCATGCTCCAAGATTAGTGAAGGCCTTTCATCGACAATTTCCAACCAAACCCCGGAGGGGAGAATCTACCTTGTTGGAGGGTACTGTCAGGCCTCCCCAGTTGCAAATAGGGTCATTAACGCAAGAAAGGCTCAGGTACGCGACTTGGACAGATTTAACTCGAAAATGGCGCCTGAGAAGGCCGCCAGAATCGAGTAGCCAGTAGCGTTCTAGTCTTTGCAGAGAACGCTGGCGAATCCTGGTGAGGAGCGCGCGCTGCTGGAGAACTGCGCACTTCACCGAGGATTTGACCGTGAACGGAAGCGTTACAGAAGTGTCCGTAATTTCTAGTCAGAGAGTCAACGTTGTTAATTGTTAAAATAAATTAGTCAGAGAGGATAGGGTTTCGCAGCAAACCTTTCTGAACCCGAGTGCTGCTTTGAAGAAAGCTCGAGTAGCGTGATTTCGAAGAGGAGACGTCGAGTCACAAGTGTTTCCCTCAGCAGTCTTGAGAAAAGGTTGACGAAGACGAAAACCAGAGCTAAGTGATTAATGGCTATCTCGTCTTAAAATCATAAGCACTTGAATTTCTAAGAAAGCGTAAATGAACAGAAAATGAACTAATACTCGATTCGAAAAAGTGGCATCAGTATGCAGTTTAGCCAATTCTAATGTAAACAGAGGAAACGCGAGAAATGGTTAAATATATATTAAAGTAAAAGAGTCATTGTGTTCAAATCAACAAGGTTATTAAAACAAGACAGATACTCACCCAAGGCAAGAAGTAATTCTTTTCCAGTTAGCTTCTTGAGCAAAAACGACCAAATACTGAAAAAGAAAATACAAGAAATGCAGAAGAATTATTACTAATAAGAAAAACCACAAAGAAAAGCACAGTAAGTTAGTAGTTCATAAGAACATAAACAACAACAAAAGTAATAAGAGGGTTAGGTGACTAATAAGTATTAATGCATTACAGGTGTGCCAGAAAAGAACAAAAAAACAGATAAGGCAGAGAGCAAGAGATAAAGAAAGGAAAGATACAAGGAGAAATAGATAAATAAGTAAGTAAGGCTCTATAGGAAAATAAGAGGCAGTATAGGAATAAAAGGTTATCTAATAGGTGTATCTTATAATTGCAGACAGAAACCTTCTGCCATTAGAAAACAACACGCATTAAGAACGCACGCACACAACTAGAAGAGGAGCAGAGTTCTGGAAGTTAGAGGGTAAGGTAGTGAGAGATAAGAGTTTAAGAAGCCATAGAAGTAGTAGAAGTATACTGATGTAATTCTTGGTTACAGGTCTTCAGCAAGCGGTCTGCAGGGCGGACTACTGAAGAAACTCACCAGAAACGTCTCTTCTCTCTTTCTCTTTTGTTATTTTATCCAATATCCCCCTTCCCCCATAATAGCCTCTGTGGAGACTTGTTGTATCAAGCTCCAAGTTGCTGTTGGGGTGGATTTGGGAATTAGCATCTCTGTTCCTGTGTAAAAAATACAATCGAGAGTCTGACACACATGCTCTATTCATGCCCATCATTAATTGAGTACTGGTCTGGAATTGAAAATATTTTAAATCAAAAACAAGTGATCTCTACTTCTCTATCAGCAGCGATGGTGCTATTGGGCATGCACTCTCCTAACATCTTAAACAAAGACCTGTCAACTATTTTAATATCTTGTGCTAGATTAATGATAGCTAGAGCATGGACATCTTTAAAGCCACCACATTTAATGGAATGGTGGGCATTGGTCAATGAAATTCATACTATAGAATCTTCACTAGCCAAGATAAGAGGCATTAGATCAAGGAAAAAAATAGATACCAGTTGGGGTACCTTTCTTTGATATTAAATGTTCCAATTTATTATTATTTTTTTCTCCTTTTCTCTCCCGATGGCTACGGAATGTCTCGTCCCAAGGATAATTATTGATTGGTACTATACGTTGCTATTTAGATTCACTTTTTTTTGTGTACTTTGATTTGATGCTTATTTATGTTCTATTATTTCTGGTTTATGGTTTATGTTAAATGGAGACTCAATGATGTGTGACTATCAATGTCTTGATAAATTTTTTTTTATTCAGTTTTTCTGTTCCATATATGAGCGAAAAGAATCTCCTTGTTTTTTGTTACGACTTGTGTTGTCAATAAAAAAAAATTAAAAAATAAATAAAAGGAAATTGCACTAGACAAAGTGTAACATTTACCTTATTAATAACATATCAAATGAATGTCAGTCCCACATTTTAATCATTCAACATATTCATTCTGGTAACATTTCCCCTTGTCTAGTGCAAGTCCTGCATTGTATCAAATTTCAAGTGTCATATTATTTTATAAGGTTCAATGCAAATGTCTTCATTCTTATCTATAATCAGGTGAAACAAATACACCTGTAGTAACACTTCAAAAAATTAAAATAAACATCTATTTGTTGATGCAAGTGTCCATTATCATGATGTATGCCTGCGCATAAATTTAAATGACCCTCACATACTATTGTAACGAGTGTATGCACTTAACAAAGTAGACATTTGAAAAATCACACATTTGCAAAGGAAAATTAATGTCAGGACAAACCTGGTGAAAAGAAATTTAGAGGTTTATTTCCAGCTCCCATTCTGAGAAGTTTTAACTTTTCAGAATGGGAGCTGAAAACTAAGTCGCATTGGATCTCGATTGACGTCCATTACCATTTAGAGGCCTGACATTTTGGCTTCGTACTAGTTTATCATGACAATTTTTCTAGTTGATCGGTTTTACTTTTAACGACTACTTGGATATATTGCGATATTCAGATTCATATCGAAATTGCTACACACCTTTGATCGTTTGCATTGGAGAAGACTTAATTGTTCTTTATGATTTTTCTGCATACAAATATCAATTTAAGCCTTGAGAAAGTTGTACAACGACGAACTACATGTCGGCTGTTTCTTTGCTACATCTAGGTGTTAACATTTTGGAAACTATTCCACTATTGATCAAGATTATTCGAAACTGACTATATATCTTTTTATGAGTTTGGAATTAAACACATTCCTTTCTTTTGCTTGTCAGTAGGAACTTTTATGTGCTGTGCTTTGTTGTTCAATTTTCAAAGAATGAAATAGTATACTGTAATGAGAACACATTTGGGATATGATTTGAATCTAAAATGTAGCCATTTAATCTCATGTTGCTAGTCATTTTATCTCACTTACTCACTCTTGTTTGTGTGTAAAACCAACTTACAAATGTGATGTTTGGAACATCCACTGTATCATAATTGCTTTTTATGCTATGTCACCAGTAATAGGGCTAACCTTACATCATTCACAATAGTGAAGGAGTATCACACCTGACACAATAAAGACTAGTGTCCCTTTTGGTACAATTGTCCTTTATAACATCCAACAACCTGATATATATTTGTTGTTTGGGCAGGCAGTTGTCTGGTAGTGAACTGAAATCAGGTGGTATCCTTTTCTATAAATTCATATACCAAATACATAATCATATACCTTGTGCAAACTTTACACCTTCAAGAACTCTTCTTCTGTATTGTACATGCATCAACCTTAATGTTGATGGCAACCTTGGTTGCCGTAAATGAAATGTGTTATTTAACATGTTAAATGCACAATAGAACTTACCCTTTGATGCTGATGTTGGGCACTTAACTGCACATCAAGGTACAGATTGGCCACCACAAGTATAAGGGCCAACAAGGGGGCCCAGAGTGTTATGCATGCACTTCCCACACTGGAAGGACTTCCCAAGCTGGACATCTGATGACCTTTTGTTCCAGTGTTGTAGGTCCTCTATGTAAGCAATGGGACCCCCTCTAAGGTACTAATTTGCAGGTCAGGGAGAAGAGTGGAAAGAAATTTCAAACAACAACTATAAGCACAAGCTCCCTCGTGACCTATATATTTCTGTAAGGGTTTTGCCTCTTCAATTATTGCATGGGCATAACAGAACACAAGATTACATATTTTTTATTTCCATTCTCTTTTTTATTTATCTGTTGAAATAATGTTTCTCTTTGTTATATCTTTTAAACATTGTTATCATTGACAAAGTACAAAAAGATCATTCTATATCTATACATTTTAGTAACATGAGAAATAATTCATGAGTTCATTTAATGATCTATTTACAACCAGGCAGAGAACAAGCAACAGTCAAACTACGCTTACATACTACACACACATTCATTCCACAAAATAACTGTGCAAGTTATCGCGTTATGTTGGTTCTTGTCTAATGCCCACAGACAGGGTCACTACAAAGTGTAGAATTTAATATAGACTTGGTCGACGAGTTTCGGTGGCAATGAATAGCAGTGAAAGCCACCTTCTTCAGGACCCGCCAGATTATCGAAGCTGGTTCTCTACACCCTGGTTTTTCATGTAAAAGTATATATTAAAAACCCACATTAAATTATTTTTTATATATATATATGTGCATGGAAACTAATACTTAGGGCATTGGTTGGATCGAACAAGATATACTCAAAAAATTAAACACACAGAAAAACAGAGAAACACCAGTGCCACCTTATACCCAAAATGGGTGCATTTAGCTCACATAGATACACCTATTGTTTTTAACTTTTTTCCCTTTTTTGGATTATTATATGTCTATCTAATTGCCCCCACTTACTCGGGGCAATGGTATAATCTGTCATACCTCTAAACAGAGACTTATATGTCCTATTTAATCTTTGCATACCTAATATGTGTATACATTATTGATTAAAAACAAGTACCAGCAAATACTTACTCCACTAAAAACGTTGCTGTAGCCTATCACAATTTCACGTTGTAGACCTTCTTCAATATGGTCGGTATTTGTACCACAGAGTTCTTTCATAAAAAAATATAAAAAGAAAAGGAGATAAAGATTGCTGTTTGTCCCTTCACTAACAAAGGAATCTTTAAACTATAGTCTGTTCTGCTAATTTTACCTCGCAAATTCCTTACATGAGAAGAAAGAAAAAGATCCCTCAAAGTTCCAGTCGGAGCAGCCTCAACTTCATATCCACTGGGAAGAGAGACATCCAAATTAGCCTCCAGTATCACTCAGTATTGTCCCATTTTGACCAGTATCCTTTGAACTCAATTACCTTAAAGCGTCTTATCATGGAACACCGCTTTTTATCTTGATTCCCCAAGTGTGAGTTTCTCCCTCTATTATTGTTATTCCCTTTCGTAGTATACTCTCTCCTAGATGGTAAAAGGACATAACGTCACTAATTTAGCCGGTAAAGATGATCAGGAAAGCTCAAATTTACTAATATAGACATGTACCTGGGAAGTATCTATAGGGCTAGGTAGTAATAAACGATCTGTCATCAAAAGCGAAGCTCGTCAGTTTCTCCGGAATGATTCAAATGCTATTGTCGGGATAGCTCTTTGCAGAAAGGACACCCTGTCAAGAGAAACGTATGACTTAGTTCATACAAGATGTAGTATGTCGCTACCTTTAAATCAATCCCCGAATACATATCAACCGGAAAGTACTGGTCTAATTACCGAAATAGCCTCCTGCCCAAAAATGCAGCATGTGAGACTAGCGTGATGGAGATACCACAGTAATGCACCCCATATCGCTTGCGACAGTGCAAACGGGAGACTCGTTCTTTTCCATTGCTACCCTATCCCATGTCTAACCTCACAGACTCAGAGTGGGGCACCTAACTGGCATGAGTATTAAAACAATCACTCCTTACACATCTCATGTTAGCTCTAACCCACATACTAGATGTGTCTTGGAAACGTACAGTATATCATTTAGGATATCTTGACCACTATGACACAGAAAGTCTATGTCTCCCACAGCCCATAACGGTGCCTGCACGACCCTTACCTAAATGTATTCATATCGTCATCCATCGAGGTTTCACGCATGTCTCCGTCGGAAAGGTAACAGTTCTCAAGAGTTCGCTTTTTATAGGAAACAGGTAATAGGTTGTCTAAGCGATATCCATCCTGATTGCTATCCCTGAGTTTTAACAAAAACAAACAAAGGACTCCTGTCCTACATACGATCGAGGCCATGTTTTTGCTTTTTTTACGTCCGCCACGTCACTGATCATCGGAAACAGACAGAGGACCACTATCTCAACCATTACGGCGGTACCGTATTGCAAGAATATCGCAGTACGGACTACATCCAATATTTTATTTTTTTACAACTAGCCCCTTTGTTCTCCATATTTCTTAGTGTCAACAACGGTCGGACTGCCAGCACACTGATATCAGTAATGCAGTCAATACTGGCCATAACATATATGTATTACATACTATAACTAAGTTATGTGGAGAAAACAGCCGTCTACTCCTGTTTACAAGATTATAAACTGCTAACCAACATAGTAGATGTAACTACCAGGGTTTCGTAACTTTCCACTGGATTTCTTCATTTAGCCCATTTTTGACACTATCCATGGTGAAAATCCAGAAACATTCTCTTCTCTTACGGACTATTTCCATGGGAGCCCCCATCTGTCCCTTCACCTTTTCTAATATACACCACGTAATATCCTTTTCAGAATGTTGGTTAGTTAGAAAATGTTGGGCAAGGGGTGCATCATTCCTACCATTGCGTATCACCGATTTATGCTCACTCAATCTGACCCTGAATTCACATGACGTCTCGCCAATATAGGATAGATTGCATGGGCAAGTCAGACTATTGATGATGTTCTGGCTACGACAATTTGTAAGGTCCATTAGTTTAAAACTCTTTCCCTGATATGTAAAGCAATCTGTAACGTGGGCAGAATCACAAGCGTGGCAGGACCCACATTTTTGATTTCCCAACACCATGGGAAGGCCTGTGATAGTAGTTTACCGCAACTCTTTTGCTGTATTTGATCTGGAATGTACAAGCATATCTCGTAAGTTACGATTTCTCCGGAAAACCACTTGTGGTTGCTCTAGTCTGGTTTCCCCATCGTTTTTATTCAATATTTTCCAATTTCTCTGGATAATATTTTTTATCTAAAAATTGAGAGGGGAGTGGTTAACAACACACACCACCTGTTCTTTAGCGGCACAACGTGTGCCTTCCAAGAGGGCATCCCGATTATAGTATTTAGCCCGCTTATATGCATGACGGACGAATCTTTTCGGATAGCCCCTTGCTAACAATCTCAATTTAAGCGCGTCCCCGTGTTTATGGAATTCCGTCAAAGTGGTGCAATTTCTTCTAATACGTAAAAACTCACCAAACGGGATTGAGTCTTTCTGTAGTGTAGGATGGTAACTTTGATATTGCAAAATGGTGTTCTTAGCAGTCGGTTTGCGAAATAGACTGACTTCTAATACTAAATTAGAACCAGAGATAAGGATGTCCAGAAATTCTACATGTTGGGCACTTCTTAAATGTAAACCTCAGATTTTGGTCGCTTGCATTCAACCACAAAATGTACTCATCTAGCAAGTTACTGTCTCCCTTCCAAATGAAGAACATATCGTCAATAAAACGTCTCCACGACCCGACGTTGCCGAAAAATGGAGCCGCCTCATTGAAGACATTTTGCCTCTCCCACTCCCCCATGTAAATATTGGCGACACTGGGGGCACAGGAAGCCCCCATGCTGGTGCCCTTTATCTGTTGGAATAGGGTGCTGTTGAATTCGAAATAATTATTCATAAGGATGATCTCCAAACATTCAAGCAGAAAGCTATCTGGTCTATCACCCGGGGTCCTCTGTAGCAGTGAGGCCACCGCCTGTAACGCCTGACATTGAGGGATGTTGGTATACAACGCCTCAATGTCAAGCGTTACTAGTGTGTCTGTAGTGAGGTTGAATGGCATGCCCTCAAGTTTGCTAATGATATTGCCGGTATCACAAATATACGAGGCTTAGGTTTGAGTAAGGGGGCATAAAAATGTGTCAACGTATTTTGACAGTGGTTCAGTACTTGAGCCTATGGTCGTTATGATGGGACGCATTGGTGGATTTACCATATCTTTATGCGTTTTCGGCAAGCCATATAATGCTGGAATGGCCGGACAAGATTTGTTCAGGAAATTATATTCCTGTTGGCAGATGTCACCTCACTCTAGCGCTCTTGCAGTTATTTCTTCAATAATATTTCTTAGTTTGCCCAGTTCTCTCGGATGTGATTTCTTATAATGTTGTGGGACTGCCAACATCTCATTAATCTTGTCATCATAATCAAGTCTGCTCATAACACTATACCCCCCCTTATCACAAGGTTTATAATCACATTTTTGTTCTGTTTAATATCCTGTAGTGGTCTATACTCTGTAGACGTCAAATTATTGTGTACCGACGGAAGATGTTTGACAACCCTGGTTATTTCTTTCAGGACATTCTGTTCGAAAATATGAACTTCTGGGCCCACCATCTCTAAAGTTGGAGTGAACTGAGATGGGGGCTTGCATTTAGATCGATTAACTTCCTCCATTTCGGAGGGTCTATCCTGGAAGAATTTCTTAAGTCTAACTTTTCTGAAGAAGATCCTCATGCAGATGAAATAAATTGGGGTGTGTACTGGGAACAAATAACAGACCTCAACCAAGGACCAAGCGTTCTTCTGGCTCTAAAGTGGATGATGATAAGTTGAAGATAGGGAGAACATCTATTCTTTCTCATTTGTTCTCTGAATTACATCTAGTGCCAGTATTGGTGGTTCCTGGTTTTCAGGTATGGCTGCTGATGTTGAGGGGCCATCTGTTGTGGCTCCCCTCTGTCTGGTGCCCATCTCCTGTTCCTCCCCCGATATTGGCCCCTCGGTAAAAAATGTGGTTGACCTCTAACCGATTGTTGACCCATTTGTCTACCCCTATAGGGACGGGTTTCATATTGGGGATCATTCATTTCCTGCACTGTATCATTATCTGAATCTGATGAAAAAGTTTCAGAAAAATTCAGGACTCGCCTGCGATAAATATTTGTGTTACCTTGTTAACCCTGATTATAGTTTGATTCTTGATAGTATGTGGCATTAAGGTAGGGATAAGCCCTCTCCTGAGTGAACCACCTGATATCCTTTTTCAATTTTTCAGTTTTTTTGTTAGTTAGGTAGATCTCAAAATCTTTCATATCTCCGTTGATTTTATGTAACCTAGCTTTGGCTTCTTCCAAAGCAGTTGAGGTATTAAGGTTTTCCTCCAGTGATGTGATTTCCTGACTCAACACCTCCATCATTTCCTTTGTTGTTTCTATTATGAGGATCATCCAGTCCCTGGAGCAGCGGTTAGCAATAAGCGACCACCACTCCAGGAACTTTCTGACCTCCACAAAAAGGGCTGGTACCTTACGCACTCTCAAACCTGATGGTATAACTCCTGATCGTAAATATTGGAGCATATAATGGGCGTGTGATTCCATATGCTTTAATTTTTTTCTCATATTGAGTAAGTTGTTCCATTCTCCATTATCACTAGGCTGTAGGGGAGTCGAGCTATCTGTTAAAGCTCTCCCTATAAGTGCTGTGAAATCATCATCTCTGAACCCAAATGTTTTTAGGCCCTCCATAGTCAAGGTGGTGCACACAGCGACGAAAGAAAACAGTGGTAAAAAGAATATTTTAAGAAACAGGATAGAACCAGTGTTGTAGGTCGTACACCTCTTGCAACAGTGAGTGATGCGGCGCTTGAGGAACCCCAGGGTCCCTAACTTCTTGGCGATGGCCTTCCCTATCTCTTTTTTTCTGATGGGCTTTGACCTGTAGGGATACGAGAAAATTAAGGAAAAAAATTATTGTTTTGTGACTTGTTTGGCTGTATTGATATAACAGAATGTTACTACATCAATTACTAGCTGCTTCTCATCAGTGAATTTCATTGTAAAATAATGAAGGCTAAATAAGTTGCACATTAGAACCAAACACATGACTTGAAGCCTAATGTCCCTAGAGCCAGATACTATGGTTTGAAATCAATACAAAACTAAGGGCAATATGAAAGGGCTGCCATGTGTGTCAGTGAGAGTGTGCTCTTTGGGGATGTATGAACATGTGTGCATAAGAAAAGGATCTATTTGTATGGATTACTGAGAGCGTGTTTGTATAATTAATAACTCTCCATTTTCATTTTTTCTTCTATTTAAAAGCATCCAGAAGCATCATTTTGTTCACCACTTCAATTTAGAGTTGACACGGAATTGCCAATACCTCATTGCTTCAGTTATTCACTTCTGTGACTCAGAACCAGCCTGGCCCACAAATCTGGTCGAGCACTGCTCACTGTCAGGTCCTGATATGATCATGATGTCACATGAACACAGCCTTCCCTTAACTTTCAGATGAAAATATGACCTTGACCTTGTTTAAAAAATAACTCACGGTCGTAGGCTACTCTGAAGGTGTCTGGAAGCTACTGGTAATTCCCAAATGACTGGTTGGAGACTCTTGATCTAGGCTGAGTGATATGTGGGATAATACATATAGCAAATATAATTTTCATTTGGTATGTAACAATTATTTTTATGTACAGTAGTAAATACAATATAATTGTAAATTGATACTTGTATAGCGCACTACTTACCCGCAAGGGTCTCAAGGCGCTTGTACGAATACCGCTGTGGAACCCATCCTGGCTTTCCCTGTGAGGTGTCCACTCCTGGGCACCCCCAAGGTGGAGGCCATGCATCCTTAGCGTTGTGGGGGCCATTGTGGAGATTAAGCAAGCTATTGCCCAGAGCTGCAGAGTGGGACTCCATGATTGGAATAGACACCGAGGCGAGAAATATCAGGTCCATGGAATTTTGAGCCCAAGACCCGCCGAGGCGGGGAATTGAACCCTGGTCCCGGGCTAGACCTCTGCATCAGGTTCTGCCACTCTAACCATTGAGCCACACTTCTCCACTTTTCCAATGTGTTCTCTATATTTACATGATGTGAAAATTCTACAATTCACATGAAAATCATATGTATACATACATATCTCAAAATATACACCAAATACAATGTATGGCTCAAAACACACAACACATACTAATGTTGTTTTCTCTAATCATAATGTGCATACAAATTTACACTGTTATTGTTTTATGTAATGTTAAAAATAAATGACACTTCACTTCAATCACTACACTTCACTCAGTAACTCAAAGGGACATACCAGCCCTGTAATAAAAAAAAACATTTAGACAGATTTACAAATACATTTAAAATATGTACTGTTCCTCTGGTGAGCCTTAGAGCTAGCTGTACAAGAACAGAACCTCAATTGACAGCAGCTCCAGCTCCTTTGGTGAGAAGGTTGGGGCCCTGTCACCTGCTCTTCCTTGCATCGTGGCTCCTAGAAGTCTGAAACAGCAGAAAAAGTTGAGGAGCTAGACTTGGCTACAGTGTTATGAGGCAAGTGAGCTTTTTTTTAATTTTGAATATGTACATGACATATGCGATTTTCGACAGTGACAGAGGCATCCATTGGCAGTCCCAAATTGTTTTCACACATGTTATCTGATGACTGGGTACATCGTGGAGTTTCACACCCAGTAGGTGCTCAACTTCCACAGCTGTCAACGAATTCCAAATTTCCTGATGGTGAGTTTAGGCGGCCCCCATTTTATATTGAGGAATAGTGTGTTTGTGACTGCTAAGTACGTAACAACCACTCAAAATGGTGGCAACTTTTTTTACACGTAGAAAATGCTAATGTTCTTTATTTGTTTTTACAAAAAAAGTGTAATGTGGTGCCTTAATCTGGTTTGATGCTGCAACAACAAAGGAAAGACAGAATGCTGAATAAATCAAACATTCACCCCAGTCAGGAAATCTGGGTTAAATCCCCTGTCCTTCTGCTCATTACGCTACCCCAGTTCAGACCCAGCCATATGCAAATATGTCTTGACCTTGTGCCTCATGGGAACAGTCCAGCCCAAGCTGCTAACCCGGGTCCTTCCTGGACTGTAAATAAGCATCCTGGGACCAATTTAGGGGTATCATTCCTCATCAGCCTGGCTTGATTGACTCCAGTGGAACATCAAGCAAGGGACCCACAACTGGGCATAGCCATCCCACTGAGGGTGAACAATCCTGCATCAACAAATGATGGGCGGAATGCTGAATAAATCAAACATACACCCCCAGTCAAGGAATCCTGTTTAAACCCATTTTTCTTGTGTGCACTATGTCACTCCTGTTAGGACTCGGCCATATGCAAATCAGTCTGACCCTACGCCTCATGGGAACAGCTCAACTCGAACTGCCAAGCTGGGTCCTCCCTGAACTGTAAACACGCATCCTGGGACTCATTTTGGGGTCTCACCCTTCATCAGCCAGGTTAGCTTGAATTCAGTGGCACAGCGAGCAAGGGACCCAGGTCTGGACATGCCCATTCCACTTAGGGCAAAAATTGCTGCTGAAACAAATGATGGATGTAATGCTGAATAAATCAAATATTCACCCCCAGTCAAGAGATCTGGGTTAAAGCTATTGTTCGTCTTGTAGCACACTACATAAAGTAAGTTGTGGCATTACCCCAGATACTGCAACAGTATACTGGAATGATCCCGTGTCCAACAAATTGAGTGCTTTCAGGATTTATGACTATTGATGTTAGTTTTGTGCAATTTCAATTGTGAGACAGAAAATCTGGTTCCAGCTGATGCGACGCTTCAATAATATTTTGACCATTGGATCTAATTGTTTTGAATATATCATCTTTTTCCATGGTGGCAGATGTGGAACTGGAAATGTAAGTATTTTTGTGATGTATGGTTTGTTATTATTTATTTGGGGGATTTGTTGAGCGCATGGCTGCCCAAAGGCTTTCCAGCGCTAATTGATGAGTATGGGTGACAGTACGGGGCGAGGTTAGAGGTCTAAGGGAAACAACCACACTTTCAGCTTTTTCCTAAAGGACAGTTAATTTTGCATTGCTCTGATGGCAGGAGGGAGCTTGTTCCTCAGTTTGGGTATCCAATATGCAAATGACCTGCCTCCCCATTGAGTTTTTTTAATTCTAATGGTGCGGAGAAGATGAAGATGGATGGACCTTAGTGGTCTGTGGGGAACATGCGTTGCTATTTGGTGTCACATTTTTTCCTGGCCTTTCTGATTCACTGCTATATGGGCAATGCAAAGAGATTTGAATGTTACTCTTGCTGCAATTGGCAGCCAATGTAGGTCCCTTAGGGACTCCCCTACCGAGATATGTCTCAGCAGTTTGCGCATGAGCCTTGCTGCCGCGTTTTGCACCGTATGGAGTCTCTTGACCACATACTTTGGTGATCCCAGAAAAAGCCAGTTACCATAGTCCAGACGAGAGACTATCAGGGACTGCAAGACGGTTTTTTGCATCTGCTCTGGGATAACCTCTAGTACCTTTCTGAGCATTCTTATGAGCCCGAAACAGATACCCAACAGTTTGTTGGCCTGATGAATAATTGAGACAGGACTGTCTAGCCATATTCCTAAGTTTTTTACAGCCGATTTGGGGACAGGTGCATTTCCATTGCATGCCGGCCAGGTCTTTAACGGTCTGGGAATGGTCGTATTGCCTAACTTCGAGAGTTCAGTTGTGTCTCTGTTTAGTTCTAGGCAGCAGTCTGACATCCAGCTAGACAGTTTGCTCAGACAAGGGGCCAGTTGATGTGAGCCCAGGTTGGGGCTGTTGGACAGAAAGACTATCAATTGGGTGTCATCAGCGTATGATGCACCGGGGATGCCAAATTCCTTAAGGACAGATTCCACCTGTCTAGCATATATATTGAACAATGTGGGGCTAAGGGAGGAACCCTGGGGAACTCCATGTTAAATTGGTAATTTGTCTAAGTGACAGTCACTGTCCATTACCTGGAAGGACCGGTCCTCCAAAAAGGAACAGAGCTAGTCAATGGCTTTGCTGCAGATGCCAATTTCCCTTATTCTGTCTTTCAGTATGGCATGATTAACGGTGTCAAAAGCCATGCTGAATACAAGTAAGATGATGGCGGCCACCCCTCCATTATCTAATAGGGATTTTAGTTCCTCAGTGACTGTCAGGAGGGCAGATTCAGTACTATGATGGGCATGAAAGCCCATCTAGGTTGGGTGGAGTATATTATGCTCCTCCAATTATTTGACCAGTGCCTGATTAATATGTTTCTCCAGGAGTTTACCTAGAAGTGGGAGCAATGAAATGGGTCGCCAATTAATAAGAATGTCGGGATCCAGCGTTTTTTTTTTCAGAATTGGCTTTATTATGGCATGTTTCCGGCATGGGGGGACCGAGCCTGAGTCAAATGATTTGTTAAGGATCCTGAATAATGATGGAAGTATAGCTTTAGCCACTTTGTGGAGGGCATGCGGGGAGCAGGATCTAGCGGCGAACGTGACTTGGTGGAGTTGATCAGATTGGTAATAGCCTTTTCGTCAAGCTGTGGAAACTTAAATAGGTATGAGGCGGTAGCCGCTTCACTGGCCCTCTTAGGCACCTCGAGAGTTGGAGGGAGGGGTTTTGAAAGAGGCTGTAGATGTTGGCCACTTTCCTGGAAATGAAGGCCGCTATTTCATCACATCTTTCTTTAGTAGCCTTTGTGGGTCCCAAAAAGGCTGGCGGTATGGACAGAGATTTCACTACTCTAAACAGCTCCTTCAGCGAGTTAAGTGCCTGGGATATTTTATCCTTGGAAATCTTCCCTTGGCAGATTTTAGTTCATCATGATAGGCTCTGATTGTGGATTTATATTTAGTCTTTAAGGGTAGGTCATAGACCTTTCTCCAAACCCTTTCTAGTTGCTTACAATGTTTCTTTAGCATCAGTAATTTGTTATTATACCAAGGAGTTTTTTTGGACTCAGAGTGTTGTTTGTGCATTATTTTCTGTGGGGCGCAAGCCTCAAGAGACTGGCTAAACCAATATTCCCATTGCTGGTTGTCCTTCTTTGTGCTATCCTCAATTGCGTGTCTCGTGTTCATTAGAACACTTGAACATCTATCTCGATCGAGCTTAGACCAGTTTCTGGTATTGATGTACTCAGCCTCCACCCTAGTCTGAATAGCGGGTTTGGGTCAGCTGAATCGAATGAAGGAGTGGTCCGATCAGGGCACTGGGGTAACCTTTGTTACAGTGACCTGAGGGTCGTTGGAAAATATAAGGTCCAACATGTAACCTTTCTCGTGGGTAGAGGTGGAGACCCGTTGGGTGAATTGGTGGGCCTCCATATCCTCCCAGAGACTTTTGGTATGTGGGGAATCTGGTGTATTAAGATAAAAGTTAAAGTAGCCTAGTATTGAAGTAATATTTTCTCTACAGACCAGCTAGCAAGTGTGTCTGGAAGTGTCTCCAAGAAGGCGGAGCAGGGGCCGGGGGTCTATACATTAGGACACCATAGTGGGTGCTGGATGATGATAGGGTGATACCAAAGTGAAAACTTTCACAATTTCCGGGTGGGAAAGTGAGGTTGTAGTTCATTTAAAAGCATCTTTTGAAATAACCGCAATTCCCCCTCTTATTTTATTGGACCTGTCTAGCCTATGGCTTTGCTAACCTGAGGGGAAAGACAGAACTATGTCTGGTCCTGAGCTGTCCTGAAGCCAGGTTTTGGAGACAAATAATACGTCAAAGGTGCCTTCCTCTAGTAGGTTTCTAATATTAATGGCATGCTTAGGAATAGAACGTGCATTAATCATACCTGGGTTCCGGAAGGGTACTTGGGACTTGGGTGTCATTTGATGATATCCCTGAATGGAGCAGACCTTAAAGCTAAAGAGTTTGCAATCTCCTACAGGGCCAAACCTCATTTCACCTGGGGTGCAGCTAGAAAGTCTAAGCATAAGAAGCTGATTTCTTGAGTACTGCTGCCTAGCATTCAGTGCCATCGGTGATGGACCAGGGTTCCTGACCCCAGGTCCTGGTTGGGCGGGACTGCCGCAGACGGACTTGACTTAGGCCTGCCTTCTGCATGCCAGCAGCGTGCCTGGTTCAGCATCGTGTTTTGAAGCTGAACAGAAGCGGCGATGGTGGGGGGAGGGGCTGTGTCTCTCTGCATCAATCGGCAAAGCTGTGGCAGACTGGAGTCACGGCAAGGGGCAAAAGAGCGTTGGCGGCGACGGTAGTGAACACGCCGGCTTGAGAGGTAAGGGAAATCTAAAGTGCTGTGCAGAGTTTTTTTAAAATAAAGCAGTCAGCATTTAAAAACCAAATAACTTAATATAGTGTGCAATAAGCGTTTAAAAACCCCTGTGTCTAGAGCAGCGAGCGGTCTGGTTCTTAAAATTAAATTAAAACAAAGCTGAGCAACGCGAGCTGACACAAGGACTATACCTCGTGTCGTGTATTAAGAAACATGTGATGGACCAATCTGTTTCAAATATAATAAAATTCTAGTTGTAGATTTTATGTTTTTTTGCATTTGGTTTGCATGGTAGAAATTTGTTAGAAACATTACCTACTTGTAATTCATTCATCAATAAACAATCATTTGATTGTTTACATTTTATAATGTATGATGGAAGGAAAACATGAATAAATACAGAAAAGGAATACAAGACTAGTCTTTGACTTAGTTTGAGTTTATTACACAAAACAAAAAATCTATGACAGCATGTAAACCAAAGAGCAAACAATAAAATGAAAAATCAGTCATCCTGAATGAAACCATTATTAAAGAGCCAACATTTTCTGGAGTTCAATGTCTAAAATACAAATGGCATCAGAAAGGTAAATGTGTCCAGAAAAAGTCTACATAGTGAATGGTAGTCACACACTGGAGGACATTAGGTTTGGCGTCTCTTGGTGGTGGTGGTCTTGCCATCCTCTCCTGGTGGTCCAGATGAATGTGAACTCCTGTGTGGTGCTGGTGGATCCACAGTTGCAGGAACCACAAGTCAGAGTTTAGAATCTCCATCCGTACATTGTGCTCATTCTGCAAGTGCTTCATGCCCCAGAGCTCAGTGAGGACCTGGCTTATAATGTCATGGGACTGATTGAGGGTTCCCAAGACGTGGTTTAGGGTGGCCTGGGTGACAGCCCCCTCATTATGCAGACCCACAGATTCTCTCACATGACCTCTACCCCCACTACCCTGTGACCTTGACCTAGTGTGCCCCTTCCCAACGGTACCTGGCTGAACTGGAGTTGTTGGTGTCTCAAAAGCAAACAAGACTGTGGGGCACAGGATCGGTGTGGTTTTGGTTTGTACACAGGAAGTGGAGATATCCATGAGCTGGTATGTTGTAACAGCTGGGGTGGGAGGTGTAAGTGTGGGACGAGTGAGACTCACTGGAGCCACCTGCCCCAGCATACCAGATGGACCAGGCTGATACTCTTCATCCTGACTTTTAGAAGTGGAGTCATCCCTGAAAGCTTAATTCGGAGCTGGAATGGAGGCTTCCTCAGTGCCAGAAGGTTGGCCGTGTGCTCTCGATGTAGGACCAATCATGAAAGTAAAAAAAATAGATACATACTAAAAGTGTGGATTACACATTCAATGAGTTGTAAGCACATAATTTCTAGCAACCTAAAAGGAAAAAGGAAATTAATTTAATGGTTATACCTTTCAATGGGAATGTATTTAGTTACACAAACAGTTTACATTTCATACAAAACAACTTCACGTAAACAGGTAAGATGCCCTGAAATGTTAAAAAAAAGAATTTAGGAGCTATACATTCAGCACAGCACAGTGGAAAGGAGAACTGTGAAATTAACCATTCCTAGGCATAGAAGGCTAAAATATGTTTTACCACATATACTGCCTATATTCAGAATACAAATGTACTTACCTCAAACGATTTCACTCAACAAAGTGTGATTTGTGCAAATGATGACATAATTTCTCTTAAATGACAAGAAAAGGACACAATACAAAACTTTTAAATGTTTAATTTACAAAAGAGAGTGTTAAATATAGATTGTACTATAAATGACATTCTACAATATGTAAAAAAAAGTTGAAAGGGCAGAATAAGCAAAATTAGATTGCAATATGATTTTCACAAAACAGAAACAAAGCAACATGGTTGATATTTCAATGATTCAATCACAACACTTGCGAAATTGTAACTTAAAAATACCAAGTGAAAATATGAACTACAAAGAGAACAGACATATACTATTTGAAACACATATATGTTATTTGTAATTTGGTGTAGAAACACAAGCACCATAACATAATGTGAAATATAATAGAGATTGAAACCTGTTATCTTAAAAAGAAAACAATCATTTCCTAAAAGCAAGCTAAACAAAGATGTTACTGATACATTTAGGTTTGTATGTTAAAGACAATTTGCAAAATAAGTTAACAACAGCTAACTTCAAAGCAAACAGGACATTTAGCTTTCGTGACACCTTGAAAGATCTAACTTACCAGTCTCCACTCCACCAGGGATTCCTGTGAAGCCTGCAGGATATTGGATCTGCAAGACCTTCTCCTCACAAGGAAAGAGTTGTAAGTGGGGCACGGAAGATCCACCACTAGTCCTTTGGGCCTCCGGGTGATGCAGAAGGCCAGTGACTGGACTCTCCCCCGCAGGTCTTTCCACCTCTTCCTTATTTCCTCTTGTGTGCGCAGGTTGTTTTCTACAGCATTCACTCTGTATGGCCTACGTTTGTCTTTTCTGTGCTATAATTGGAATTTGTACTGGGGCACCAAATAATTGTGGCTCTACTCTAATGATTTAATCATCCTTGACTGACCACCCTCAGTAAAACAGGGATGTTTCCTCCCTGCCATTCTTAGATTATGAACTTCAATAAATTAAATAATTGACAAGATGATAAAGAAAAATGGGTAAAAGAACAAGAAACAGAGAGCAATAAACTAGAAAAATCCTGAATTTGGTGGGAAAGTGCTCTGGGACCAAGTTCTGCTGTGTTGGAATGGCTAAGGAGCATTGTCTGAAATGGAGTGCGTTTAATAGTGTGGTATACAGGTGTTAACAATTATGCAAATCACATCAGGTGTGTGTTGCTAGCATCCATCGTACAGCCACAGGACTACTCCAATGTTGATCGCATCCCCCGAAGGAATTGCTCTGTCGGCAAACCACCGCTAGGACATCAACAGCACAAATGTAAAATTCAACTAAACCTCTGCCACCCTGTTGGAAACAGGGAACTGTTTGCCAGTAGAGGATTGCACTGCATTGTTAGCAGTGACCCACGTACGCATTAGTAAACAGAGAGTCGGCTAGCATACATCTAAATAGGGCACGCAAAATTCCGTCAGATTGATAGAGTACTTGGATACTTTATTGCTGAGTGACAATGGTAGTCCCGTCAAGATCCAAATCAGGCCTTAACTATAATTTCAATGACATAAAGCAACCCCTGATTCTTAACATTCTGAAAACAAAATGTTTTAATTTTTAGAGCTTTGATTCCATTAAGTTCGCCTCATGTGTGCCATGGTTTTTTCATGAATACAGCATGCTAGTGCCTAGTTGTTTACACTATGGAAACCAGCACTAGAACCACAGGGAAGCAACGGAGAATTCTGCTGCCAGTGGTTTAAGTACATTTTTTACTCAGAATGTCAGACTTTATTTTCACATGGCTGAGGAAGATCAGGTAAACTTATAGAAAATAATTTAGTAGGAAGAAAGATAGATAGATAGATAGATAGATAGATAGACAGATAGATAGATGGATGGATGGATGGATGGATGGATGGATAGATAGATAGATAGATAGATAGATAGATAGATAGATAGATAGATAGATAGATAGATAGATAGATAGATAGATAGATAGATAGATAGATAGATAGATGGATGGATGGATGGATGGATGGATGGATGGATGGATGGATGGATGGATGGATGGATGGATGGATGGATGGATGGATGGATGGATGGATGGATGGATGGATGGATGGATGGATGGATGGATGGATGGATGGATGGATGGGTGGGTGGGTGGGTGGGTGGGTGGGTGGGTGGGTGGGTGGGTGGGTGGGTGGATGGATGGATGGATGGATGGATGGATGGATGGATGGATGGATAGATAGATAGATAGATAGATAGATAGATAGATAGATAGATAGATAGATAGATAGATAGATAGATAGATAGATAGATAGATAGATAGATAGATAGATAATTGCCAAATAATAACAGTATTTGGTTAAATACTAAAGCAAATATAAAGGATGCCAAGATTTAGATGTCACAGCTTTTGTTGTTGATGTGCAGCAGCAATAACCCAAACTGGAGTGCTCAGAAAAAGCCTGTGGCTACCACATCAGTACTGCCATCTACTCTGATAGGAATCTTGATTTGGTGGCTGAACAGTGAGATGGTCCTTGCTTGTTGCATTAGAAAACACCGGAAAAGCAGAGAGTCCTACCAGTTTCTGGTGTTCTAATATGTCTGGGAAGTTAGATGAAGCATGGCATCGTCTCGGCAGACAAGATTTTGTTCTCCTGGGCATTCAATTAAAGGAGCATCTTTTACTGTATTTATGCGCTTAACTGTTTATATTTCGTACCTTGGCTGAATTTGTATTCTGAGCACTGTTACTTATTTTGGGGCATTGACTCTCCGGCCAACTCGATTTATCCGTTTGTGCAGAAAGAGTCTATTTTTCTGCCCCACATTCCGGCTGACTTTTTGTGGCAGCCATTTTGGGATAGGTAAGCGGTATAGTCAATCTGTATTTACGTCAGTTGTCTATTTAAAGATCATGTCATCACGGATGCACAGTGGACGTGCGCAAAGTGCAAAAGGAATGCCGAAGTTGCTCAGATCTTCTTCAGGCAAGAAAGTCATCATTCCGAGGTTTAGCAAGGTCAAGTGGGGTAACTGCTCCTTTTCTAGAGCTGCGGCAAAGATATGGAACACCATACCTGCCCATATTGCTAAGCTTGGTGCTTTTACTGTGTTTACAAAATCTCTGAAAACATGACTTTTTTCATCTTAAATCGTTATGCCGGGCTCGTATTATCGAGTCCTTCTTGGCTTAAAGCTTAGATACCCTTGGGTTCAATGTAATTTAAAAATGTTCTATTCTTTTCATGTATGGGGCAAAAAATGCCTTTTTGGCTTCTCTGGTCCATCACTGCGGCAGGTTAGTGGGAGCTCACACGTAAACGGCCATTCCAAACTATGTGGTTTCACTCACACTTCTCGTTAAAGAAAAGGTAGAAGTGACAGTTTAATCAGTCGCACTTTTTCTTGTATAGTGCATGGGAACATTTTCCATTTCACAAACTACACCTTTTCAATATGAGAGTAGAGTAATTGAGCAGGAAAAGATCCTCACAGATCTCTGAAAATGTGTCACCTAAGTACCACTTGGGAATGCTGCTATCATTTTGGTGCTTTATTACTGATAGTGTCATTAGTGGTATATTAAGTAAAAAAATAAATATAATCTATACATAACATATAAATAAATTACCTACTGGCGGTCGCCAGAAGGTAGTTTTAGTTAGGATTGATTTCCATAGGGAAATCACAACATTCTATTGGGAATAACTTTGGCGCCGGTTGAGGAATCTGCCTGAATTTTTCAGCAACTTTGCCTCGCGGCGCTCCGCTCCTTCTCTGAAAGTTTGAGGGGGATTAGTCAAGTGGGGGCCGAGATAAAAGGGGGTCCCAAAACGTGTTTTCCCCATGTTAATTTCCATAGGGCGGTCGGTCGCACTTTTAGCTCGAACGGCTGAATGAATTTTCACCAAACTTGGCAAAATTGTAGGGACTGGTAGCCCGATGTGCCTTTGCTATGTCTCAAGATATGTGCTCCAGAGGATTTTGAGTAATTTAGATTAAAAAAAATGTATATATCTATGGCAGCGCCCCAGTACGCGCACCGGGGAGCGCTCCGGCGCGCCACGCGACTTGCGCACGGAAAGCTGATTGGCTCTCGGGTGTCTGTAAACATTCGAAACAGTCCGCAGCGGCCGCCATCTTGTGTCTCGGTAGTATCGAGACACAAGAGGTGGCAAAAAACAAAGGGGGAAATGACAAAAAGGGGGCAGGGTACACCCCCCCTGACCCCCTAGGTTTGATGTGGGGGCCATAAAAGGGTCCCGCGGGACAACATTTTTTTTATTTTTTTTCCGATTTTCGCATGGGGAGCGCCCGGTACGCGCACCGGGGAGCGTACCATGGGGAAAATAGTGAAAAAAATGATAGAATCATAATAATAAATAATAAAATAATCATTTTGAGTGATCAGAGGTAGGGTAGCTCTGAAAAGAGCTTTTGGGTTCTGTGGCTGTTTTAGGTCCCTACAAGTATGTCCCACACAACCCCACACCCCCACACCCACACACTCCCCACACACACCTCACACACGCACACCTCCACCCACACCCAAACACCCCACACCCCCACACCGACACCTTACACATCCACACCCACACCCACACATCCCACACACACACACTCACACACACACCTCACCCCCCCAACACACACACACGCACACACAGATACCTCACAGACACACCTCACACATCCCACACACACACCTCCCCCCACACACACACGCACACCTCACAGACACACCCACACATCCCACACATACACACACATCCTACACACATACCCCCCACATCCACACACACCCCACATACACCTCACACACCCACACCCCCACCTGCACCCAAACACCCCACACACCCACACCCACACACACACCTTATACACCCACATTCCCACCCACACCCACATACCCCACACACCTACACACACCTATACACCTCATCTCCCCTCAGACACACACACACACCTCACAGACACACCCCACACATCCCCCACACACACCTCCCCGCCCCACATATGGGGAAAACTCAGTGAAACACTAAAATAATAATTTAAAGTGCTTAGAGGTAGGGTAGCTCTGAATAGAGTTGTTGTGTTGTTTGGGTGTTTTAAGTACCAACATGTAGGTACCAATGCTGAGTCTTAAATTTAATGTACACTGTTTCCTCTGTAGATAATTTGCATGTTGTTACAGAAGTTATTGTGGTATATGGAATCCATATCATAGTCTGTCAGGAAAGCAGAAACAACATGGAGGCAGGAGATGAAAAAGAGATGTCAAATACACATTGGAGATAATATATTGGGAGAAAGGAAGTATCTATGAGCAAAATTACTATGTAACATAAAAAAGTTGCACAGTATACTATAAGTCTGACTTTACATTATAATCAATTTGGTACTAGTTTAATAATTACATATAAAAATGAATAATGTCTCAAACAATTTTAGAAATATTAAATATACATTTATTTTTCAGATTCTTTTTCAAAATTTGATAGAACTTCTAATATTTGACTGTCAGAAATGTCCTCATTTTGAATCAGCAAATCTACTGATTCTACACATTGAAGTAGTTCATAGTCCCGTGATTCATCCATGATTTCCAAGTTATCATTGGGTACAATAATTTCTTCATTGTTGCTCTCCAGAACAATTTCAAAGGAAATGTTTTGCTCTCCTTCCATTTTTGTGCTGTAATTTGCATAACAAATAAATATATCAGTAGGGATAGGGCACTGTTGGGTTTAAGTTCAGACAGGTAGTTTGGATTTTTTAACAGTGAATTTATCTTTGGGCAGTGTATGGTATCAGACTGGAAGTAGAAATATAAAAAAGTGTATGTGATGAAGCCTAAGTAAATTCATAATTATACAAGACAAGCCTAACTCCATCCATAACTATAATAGAGAAGTCTAACTCAATCTATAACTATTACAGAGGGATAGTATATAACTATCAGAAAAAAGTTTTCCAAATTAACTTAAAGTGCACAACATACTTCAGTTTTCAAAATAATAACTTACCTTTGAGAAAGCAGTTGAAGTTGTCAGTGAAAATGCTCTTGAAATGTACTTCAGGAAGTAGTAGTCAAAATGGCTGTGTTTCCCTCTCTTTCTTTATATATATTCAGGTACATAACCAATCAAATGTCATTAAATAATAGTAGAAAATGAAAGTAACATTTTAATTGGTTGTCAATTCTAACACTTCAGATGTGTTTTTGTGAAGTAATTTACCTCAGGATATTTAGAGAGGTCTACAGGCTAAATGGCTCAATGGAATTCCACCAAATTTGGGACAATGGTAGGGATTGGTATGTAGTATGAGCTATTCTATAGTTTGCTATTTAAAATTATATTCAGAGTAAAAGTGATCAAGATAATATAAATAATTGATTTGTCATATAGGTACTGTAAGTGGATCTTATAGGAAGTGATATTAGTATTATTGGAAATGATGAACATGAGTAAGTCACAGATGGAATTAGGTACATTTAAATATTATGAAAATGTTGTTTGAGCCTTTTTTTCAGAACGTCGGAAAAACGGTAATTTTAGAGTTTGTTTTAATTCATTTAAAAATATAATGATACATCTGACACTATTTGGCCTTAAGGAATGGTGAAGGAATGAGCAAAGAGTTATGACTGAAAAGAAGGAGTATATGAAAATATTGAAAATATTTCAGATGTTCTTCAAGGTTGTCTTCTAGAAAGTTGATGAAATGGAATTTTTATAGAACAGCAGAGTATTTTCCAACGAAAAGGAACTTCATGATATACTATTTGGCCTAAAGGAAAAGTAAGTAAATCAAAGATTAGTGTACATTTGTTATTTATACCTTTAGATGTTTTTTTTTTAAAACACAATCTTTTTGATTGTGTTTTTGTTTTCCCGCTGTAATATGATGAGTATTTTGAACTCACTTTTTTAAGTGAAATTCAATATATTCTGAGAACAGCAAAAACAAACTATGTAACATGTTGTACAAGTTATTCTATACTTTTGATTGTGTAAATTAAATTGTATTCCCATTCTCTGACACTCACTTTCCTTTTTCCATCCTCTTTCAGCTCTTTTTACTCACTTATAATGTTTTTCTCTCATTCTCTGTAACCCCCGTTCCTTTACTCCACTTCTTTGACAACCCCTCATTCTCAATTCAACTGTGTGCATCCCCTCTCTCCCTTGCATAACTTTTCAGCCTTCAGTCTCTCTGCTTTAATTCCCTTTTCCGTATTTTCCTCCTTTGCTCTTTTAGTAATTCCTGTTTACTCACTCAGCAGTACTATTGCACTCTATCACTATAAATCACCCACTCTCCCTCGCTTATCTTTGTTTGCTCCTTACTTTTGACCTCTTCTCTCTATTTTTCGTTCACTACTTCTATGTCGTCAGTGCCTCACTCTCCTTGTGTTATGTTCAGTCGTGTTTATCTACCTTCTATCACTTCTTTTACAATAACTTCACTGCTCCTCTCTCATCGTTTTTCATCCCATCTCTTTTACTCTGGTTCCATTACTATCCCTCATTTCCTTTCTTTCAATGTCCTTCTCTTTACTTTCATCACCCAATTATTTTCTTTCAGTACCACTGTTTTAGTCATCTTCTCCTCTCTTTCCTTTTTTTGCTCTCTTACTCATTTCCTTTTCTCACTCATTGTACTCCACCTCACTCAGTTTTTCTCTAGTGTGTCTGCCTACTAACTTCCTCAGTCCATTTCCCTCAATCGTTGTATATTATCCTCTCTCCCTTCATCCTTTCACTCTATGACTATTCTTCACTTACTCTCAGTTATCTTCTATTCCACATTCTTCTAAATGCATCCTTAATTAGACTATTTTCTGTCTCAGTCATTATCTTTTTACTTACTTCTGTTTCCTGATATAGTTTTGCTAACTCACATTGTTTTAGTATCTTTCTTACCTTCAGTTCATTTATCTGTTCTTCTCTCTCTCTTTGTCAGTGAATCTATATGCCTTACTCTTTGTAATTTGCTCTCCTTCTATTTCTTTTTCTCTCTTTTTGTCCTTCTACCTTACTTTATTTCCCTTTCTGTGTCCTTCACTCTTACTTTATTTCTAAATAGAGTGTTATGATTTTTAACCTCTTCATTTGTATCTTTTAATTTAAAATACATATTTCATTAATTATAACTTACTTTTTTATTCTCTCTTTCACAGATACAAACTGTAGTAAAATAAATTAATTAAAGTTACAATAATTATATGGTAAGTATGACTAAAAAAATGTAGTTTGTCATCACCCTTTGCTTTAAGCTCACTAACATTTTCTCAATCAACCTCACTCCTGTGTCTTTACTCTGCTTCCCTTACTTATTCTTATTCTACATGTTTACTCCCCTTTCCCTATTTTCCCTCTCATATTCAACTTCTTTCAATCCCTATTCTTTACTTCACTTACCCTCTGTTCCCTTCCTTTGCTTCTTCACTCATTCTCTTTTTCTTAATTATTTACCTTACTCCTACACATACACCTCATCCCCCTCCCAACACATACACACACCTCTAACATACACCCCCCACACACACACCTCATACACACAAAAAATCCTCCCACACACGCACCTCAAACACACACACACACATTCCATACACACACATACATTGAACACATATGCACCCCACACTCATACACTCCTCACACATATTTCACACACCCTCACCTCCACCCACACCGAAACACCCCACACAGCCACACCCACAGACACGCCTTACACACCCACACCCTGACCTACACCCAGTGACTCCCTATAAGTCACACACAATGCATTACTTATCTTTCTTTGCTGTTTCACTCAAGCCCATTCAGGTACTGTTTCCTTTACTCTCTTTGTCCTTTCTCTTTCTCACTCCCCATGTCTTATCCTAATTCAATTTTTCCCCCTCTTTCACCCCTCTTTACTTATACTACCTGGTCTTTTCTCACTTTCCCTCATCGTTCTTCATTTATCCCGGTTCCGCCACTACCCTTCATTCCCCATTTTTTACTGTCCTTTCTTTTTCTTTTAACAGCCAGTCACATTCTCCCACTATCTCTACTTTAGTGTTCTTCCTCTCTCTTCCTTTCTTTTGCTCCTTTAGTCATTTTACTTTTCTCAATTTCACCCTATTACACCTTCTCTGTTTTTTACTATGTAATAAACAATCCCTCTGTGTTCATCCTGTAGCTCTCTTTCTCTTAACATTACTCTCTTTGTGTTCTTCCCTCATGCTAACTCCTTCATTAAATTTTTTTTTCTATTTTTTTGGGTGCCGCGTCCTGGTACGCGTACCCTTAGAAAAAAAAATGGACAGAGATTCATTAAAAAGATAGGTTTATTTTTATAAATGAAAGGTAGTTCTAAAAAGAACTGTTTTTTTTCTTCTTTTTGTTTTTTTATATTTTTTTAATGTTTTTTTGAACATTTTGTACTCTTTTTGGCTTTTCAAAACAGTTTTATATTTTTTTGTATTTTTTATGGGGAGAAACAAAAACAGGGAATTGTAAATGGCTCAACAGGAGCAAAAAACAAAAAACGGAAAAAATTACTGTTTTTTGGGGCATTTGTGATTGTCACCAGCAAGGACGACGAGCTTCATGCTCTTTTCACCATAGGCGATGAGCTTGCCACATGCAATACAGGTGATTCTAAAATCACCAAATCGTTCCTGGATACAAAGCATCACCTCTAATGTTTCTGGTCCCGATTGAGTGGGTTGCTTTCTTTTGGAGCTGGTCCTTGAACACTGGGGGAGGTGACTGGCCAGTTCCCTGATCTCTGCACGAGAATAGTTAGCAGGATGCTTCCGGGTCATATGCCGAATCATGGTATTATTACCAAATGAATATTTTTTATCTGGATTGCCCCTTGAGAGTTCTGCACCACAGATTCGACATGTCCTTTTTTTCTTGCCCTCTGGAAGTGAAAAAAACTCCCATACAATGTGTTCTTTTGGCTTGTATGGGGTATTTTGTTCAGGCAGCCATCTGCTCCCCTCCTCCTCTTCCTCTTCCTCCTCCTCCTCTTCTTCATCACCAATGTATTGTTGTGGTGGTCCTCTTGGTGGTTGTGGTGGTGGTGGTGGTGCAGATGCTACAGCTGTTGCTGCTACAGTAGCCATTTCAAACTACAAAAGAATTGTCTCTGTAGATGAAACAGGTCTTCCTCAGTCAAAGGACAAAGTCAGAGTAAGGAAGAAAGGTGGGGTTTTTTATCATTTGGAAAAAAAACTGTGCTGAACCAATCAGAAGTGTTATTTTCAGGTCACAAGACCAAGGCTTTACTCATTTGGTAACCAAAACTGTTCTGCACCAATAGAAAGTGTTATTTTCAGGTCACAAGACCCAGGCTGGTCACAAGACCCAGGCATTACTCATTTAGAAACCAAAACTGTTCTGCACCAATAGAAAGTGTTATTTTCAAGTCACATGACCCGACGCACTTACGCTACGTCCCCCGGGGTGCGCCCGTAGTCGCGCTCCGGGGCGCGCCCGCGGGTGCGTAGCGTAAGCGCGTCAAGACGTTTCGCGATCGCATACGATCGCGTGCTTTCGGTTGCGATTACGCTGGGCGTCATATGACGCATCACGCGTGTACGCGATACGTCACAATGTTGTTTTCGTTCGCGGCAATAGCGCTCCCGGGACGCTCCCCGGTCCGTAATATTGCGCTTACCCGTGCGTTCACCGGTACGCGCCCCGGGAGCACCCCCGGGTTTTTACATATTTATACAATATAAAATTCGTTTTAACATTTTTCACTTTCTATACCTATAAAGATTTGCTATTAAAAAACCATTGAAATTCACTGAAAAAACCATAGGTTTCACACCAGTTATAGGTAGGAATTAGCATTTAAAAAACCTATTAAATTCACTGAAAAAACCATAGGTTTTACACCAGTTATAGTTAGCTGGAAATTTTACTCACATAAAACCATTGAAATTCCCAAGTGATAGTTAGTTGGACTCACTATAACTTGCGCGTGCAATGCACTGCTGATGATGTCACATATTACATTACTCATGACATGGTCAGTGACATCACTCATGACATCACTGATGACAACATCCTTGTGACAGAGTGACAGACCTCCTTTCACTGTAATGTAACCCTTGAAACAAATATTCAAAAATAGAAACTAAAATTTACAAAAAAATGGAGATAGCCATACCAGTTACAACAACCAATTCAATAATTCCACCATCTATATACACATGCACTCATTCACCAACAGTTCAATATAGTCACTCATACATATACTGACTCATCATATGTAGTGATACACCTATACATCCTGTTACACACCGACAGTCATCCAAAAGTTACTCACACACATACTCACACATGCAAATTAACTATTCAACATCCATTTATTTGCATATACAGCTATACACACACTACCACTTTACTTCTAAGGAAACTTACACATACTTACTCTCTTAAACAATCACTTATAGAAACACATACTAATTTAAATAGGAACTCTTACAATCTCTTACTCTCAGATATACTCACTTATATACATCAATATTCACATACACTAGATTAAAACATATGTAGTTACTGATTAAGAAACTAGTGAGACACTCATTCACTCAGTAACACACACATATACACAGTCATCCACCCATACAGTCCAGCACATATGCTGTCTTCAAAACACATACAAAGAGAGAGTCAGTCATTCATGCATCTATGTGGTTTGGTGAAGTAATACCTCCATCAAACCATACAAACAGTCATACTGATACTAAGAAAAACATCTAATAACCTATATACATACACATGTACCTACTCACCAACCCATGCAGCCACTTATACACAAAGTGAAACACTAATAGATATATTTAAATATTTAAACATTACTCTCTAATATATGTATTCACTAAGATACACTTAATAAACCAGTTAACCAATCAATTTTTTTTAAACAAAACATCCATATAAACACTTATTTAAACATGTATTCTTCCATCAACTTTTACATATACTTATATAACACATATTTATTTTTCAGAAAGACACACATTCACTGGATGGTGTCATCAGTGATGTCATGAGTGATGTCACTGACCATGTCATGAGTAATGTAATATGTGACGTCATCAGCAGTGCATTGCACGCGCAAGTTATAGTGAGTCCAACTAACTATAACGTGGGAATTTCAATGGTTTAATGCGAGTGAAATTTCCAGCTAACTATAACTGGTGTAAAACCTATGTTTTTTTCAGTGAATTTAATAGGTTTTTTAAATGCTAATTCCTAACTATAACTGGTGTGAAACCTATGGTTTTTTCAGTGAATATATATATATATATATATATTCACTGAAAAAACCATAGGTTATAGACCATATATAGTTAGGAATTAGCATTTGCAAAACCTTGAAAATTCACTGAAAAAACCATAGGTTATAGACCATATATAGTTAGGAATTAGCATTTAAAAAACCGTATTTTACTCACACAAAACCATTGAAATTCCATATATAGTTAGATGCACTAACTATATATCGCGCACCCGCAATCCACTGCTGATCATGTCACATATTACATCATTCATGACATGGTCAGTGACATCACTGATGACATCACTGATGACATCTCAAATGACATCACTGATGATATCTCTTTTGACATCAATGGTCACATCAATGATGATATCATTAATGTGACAATACAATGCATCTCCTCACACTTTAATATAACCTCTGTTACACCCAGTGTTAAATACAGAGTATAATTTTTGAAACCATTGACACACCAATACTAGTTACTACATACGTACTCACTGATTCCTACGTCTACACACACATTCACTCATTCACCCATACAATCATTCATACATACAATCACTCATCTTTACAACACTATAATATGCACTCATACACCTATACAGACACTCAGACTCTGCCACTCATCCATGGAGTTACTCACACACCTAGTCAGTCCTGTAAAGAATCAATCACACTTCCATTTTCTTGTCTATACAGTTAAACATAGAGCACCTTACATTTTCAAACATATACTAACACATACTTACTTTCTTATACAATCATTGATACAAGTACACATTGATCTGCACAGAGTCACACACCTCCCAGCCAGCCACACACACACTCAGTCTCCCATACAAATACTTGGACAATCAATCAATAACCCATATAGTTAATCATATAGCTACTGATCAACACATGCAGCAGTTTACAGAACAACAGACATAATGATGCACAAATTAAGACAGTTTAGTCACTAACCCATGCACTCAGTGAGACACATTTAATCACTCACTCATACATTCAGTCATGCACCTACTAAATCCTTCGTCCAGACACTTATACATCTACTCATTCTTCAATATGTAAAACATATTTAAACTTTACAGAAACACACAGTCACTGGATGATGTCATCAGTGATCTCATCAGTGATGTCATTTGAGATGTCATCAGTGATGTCATCAGTGATGTCACTGACCATGTCATAAATGATGTAATATGTGACATGATCAGCAGTGGATTGCGGGTGCGCGATATATAGTTAGTGTAACTAACTATATATGGAATTTCAATGGTTTTGTGTGAGTAAAATAAGGTTTTTTAAATGCTAATTCCTAACTATATATGGTCTATAACCTATGGTTTTTTCAGTGAATTTTCAAGGTTTTGTAAATGCTAATTCCTAACTATATTTTAATTCTAGAATAGTGGTAGATTGTACTAGGTTTAAGGCGCCACTGGGAGAGTTACACTTTTCTTGTATATAAGTAATTGGGTAATGATTTTAACGGTGCTAAAAGGAGAGGAGAACCACTTCCCTCTTCTGGTTAGGCTATGCCACAAACGTTTGTTACTCCCTAGCACACGTATGGTATTTTAAACAGTTAAATGCAGGTGTTTTCACATTTCAATTCATACAGCAATCAAAATAAATTTCTAGATCCTTTTGTTCAGGGTTTTGTCGTTGTTTAATGAAGGAGACGTCACAGCCAACACGTGTTTCGTCGTACTGGGGAATGTAACCCCCGACTTTTTCAAGGCTATTCTCCGTTGCTGTAGTTCGTTGTTGATTGAGGTGATACTTCCAACCCTCAATGGGGTTCTGGTATAGCTATCGTTGTTTTTTATTGCTCCAGCTTCGTTGATGTGAACACCATATAATGGTTCACTCTCTGCAAGCTTTTCGTCGGGTTCCTCGCGGGGATTATAATACATCCCTTCTGCTTCGCGTAAGAGGCAGTGTAGATGTCTTCAGTGATGTCATCAGTGATGTCACTGACCATGTCATAAATTATGTAATATGTGACATGATCAGCAGTGGATTGCGGGTGCGCGATATATAGTTAGTGTAACTAACTATATATGGAATTTCAATGGTTTTGTGTGAGTAAAATAAGGTTTTTTAAATGCTAATTCCTAACTATATATGGTCTATAACCTATGGTTTTTTCAGTGAATTTTCAAGGTTTTGTAAATGCTAATTCCTAACTATATATGGTCTATAACCTATGGTTTTTTCAGTGAATTTCAATGGTTTTTTAATAGCAAATATCATAAGCTGTCGAATGTCAAGTACGTGGTAAGTGAAAACATTTTCGTGTTTATGCACACTGATCTGCTTTGAATGGTGCCCCCCCCCTCATTTCTATTAGGAGTACTCTCTCTTTGCACATAGTGAAGGGTAGTTAACGCAGGCCTTTGCCCCCGTTGTAATACGTCGTGCCTGCTTCTCTCTCCATTTGATTGATTGTTATCCAAGTATTTACTGTTTTAGAATTGGTTCTCTTTGGTTCATTCTCTATTTACAAACAAACACAGAGTCGCAATACTCTGTTTAGTCTTCGCAGATAACGAAAAATCGTGTAAAAAAAAAAGAAAAGGAATCGAGCAAAATCAGTAGGCCACTAATGGGATCTCTTTTTGACCTCGCTAAAATAGAAACATTAAGAACAACCCCTCATGACAAATACAAAACTAGTGAGATGAACTGAACTCCACACAATGATGGCTGCAAAACAGCTTGGCTCCGCCACCCACCCCGCCCAAAATAACGATAAAGAGCGGCTGCCATGATTGGTTGCGGAATGGCCACGACGGAGCTACGAAATGGTGCTGCTCTCATGCTAACCCCAGCTTCAGTCTGAATATCCAGAAACACTGTAGACTACCAATTCGATCAGTTCCGGTAGCGCCCCAATGTAACCCGGTAGAGAAGAACTAGCCCTCCCCTCTTTGACTGATGGTTCTTGTTGCCTGTCCCTTCTGTTGTCATTTAACAGAACTATTTAGCCTGCTGAAAGGGGTTGTGTTCCAACCGCTGGTTGGTGGAGACATTTTGACTATATTCTGGACCTGCGTTGTCGCGTAATGCGTCATATGACGCGCCGCGTTAGCGCATCCGGAAGTCACCCGGGGCGCGCAGCGCGTAACGTAAGCATAACAAGTCATGTGACTTGTTAATAAAACTTTTCATTGGTTCATTTTACTTTTCTTATTCTAATGATGAAAGGCTTGGTCATATGACCTAAAAATTACGCTTTTTATTACTTCCGAACATTATTTTTTCTTAAATATATGTTATAATGTTCCAGGCTAATGTACTTTCCCGGAAAATTTACAACTGTCCTGCAAGTAAAATATATTCTTTTTTCGAGAAAAAGAGCGTTTCTTCGTCCCATGACGGAGCCGTTGAGCAAAAGAGGGTCGACCTGCTGTCTTAGTCGCCGATACGCCTGAATATGAGATTCTTATCGATCACTTTATGTTGCAGGAGTAGAAAACACAACAGCCCTTGACCATTTATCTTTACTGCGTTCCTTCGAATTATACCTTTTACCCTTCATGTAATTGGTCTGCTTTATTTCACTTGCCTTTTACTGATTCTAAAACAGTGACTATTATTAAAAACTTTACCAATGCATATACTACTACCATGTTTTCTTTTAAAAACCTTTATTGTGAAAATTTCATTATACAAATACGAGCCTATAACCACGTGGGCCGGCCACGGAGCAAACTGTAATCGTATATGATGAGTAGACATTTACACTGTAGAGGAACGTAACTGGCGGGCCATTAGGTTGCAAGAACTAAGGTGTCTAACAGTTACGGAATCGGTGGACGTACATTTTATAATTAAAATACGACAGGGCCAGTTACAATAAAATTATCTAGATATACATTTGCGGGCAAGTACCATCGGTGACGTTAATTCGAACTTTCAATAGTACAGTAATCAATAACACATCAGAACTTAATATCAATAGGGATGTCGAAATATTCAATCAATTCTCGTCCCCGCCCGCCATGTGCTTCAAAACTGCATACGTATCTCGTGATTTCAAGGTTCTGCAACCAGTACACAACAAGAAGTTACGAGTCCCATTTATTCCGGCGCCATTTTGGGCGAGGACGGGCAGGTCCAGGATATAGTCAAAATGTCTCTACCAACCATCGACTATGATCATGTTCATATGCTGTATTTATTAGAGTAACACTCATCTGTCCACATGAAATTAATTTGCCACAATCTAAACATGTCATTTTAATCTTTCCAAAGTTCTTCTAAATATTTGGGACCGTTTCCCTTGCCTCTGATGCTGTCAGTGCCACTTCTTTGATGAATGTACTAGCAGGTCAAGGGTTCTCCTCCAAATCTCTCTTTTATGCAGCACTATAATTAATTGGTGCCACCTCTCCATATGACGATGCATGGTATAGTTACCATAACTATATTTTTTTTCGGTTCCTCTGGAGAGTTCATCGTGGCAGATGAAGCGTGTAACGTACCGGGCATTTACCTTTTTTTGCATGTACAGGAAAGGAAAAAAAAAATCGAGCGTCCGAGTTCTAAGGTGTCCCAGGGCCATTTTAGTGGACCAGGCCCAAATCCAAAGAACAGGCCGCCATTTTGAGAGTCCTGTTGCAGCCGCCTGTCGCTGTAGCATCAAGAGCAGCCGAAACTCAGCTGAATGGCAACTGAAACGGTAAAGGGGCGCCCCACTACAGCAGACGAGCCTCCACCTAGGAAGGCCCGTTCACGCCGCCTCCCCCCCCCCCTTCGGGCACCCCACGCGTTATTCGGAGCAGTATTGTAGGATGGCCACACCAGTGCGGCAACTTGCTAGACATCACCTCGGTGGTAACCGAATCTCAACGCCTTGTGGTGTCTTCTATTCAGAAAACATTGTTATGCTGCCTTCGACCTATTCGCCGCAAGTGCGCACACAACTCAACTGCATAGCTTCCTAGACACCACCTCGGTGCCATCCGGATCTTGGAATCTCAGCGCCTTTTGGTGTCTTCTCTTCAGAAAATATTGTTGCACTGCCTTTGGCCCCATTCGCACATCGGTCCGCTACTGACGCCATCTCACAGGCTAATGGGGCGCCCCACGCCGACTTTCAGCATTGTAGGATGACCACACCAGTACAGCAACTTGCTAGACATCACCTCGGTGCCATCCGGATCTCGGCGCCCCACTGCAGATGAAGTGCCTCTCAACTATGAAACCACCACGGTGACATCCGGATCTTGGCGCGTTGTGCTGCCTTCGGCCTATTCGCACATCGGTCCGCTACTGACGCCATCTCACAGGCTAATGGGGCGCCCCACGCCGACTTTCAGCATTGTAGGATGACCACACCAGTACAGCAACTTGCTAGACATCACCTCGGTGCCATCCGGATCTTGGCATCTCAACGCCTAGTGGTATCTTCCATACAGAAAATATTGTTGCGCTGCCTTTGACCCCATTCGCACATCGGTCCGCAACTTAGACATCACCTCGGTGCCATCCGGATCTTGGCATCTCAGCGCCTTGTGGTGTCAGTCAGAAAATATTGTTGCGCTGCCTTTGGCCCCATTCGCACATCAGTCCGCAACTTAGACATCACCTCGGTGCCATCCGGATCTTGGCATCTCAGCGCCTTGTGGTGTCAGTCAGAAAATATTGTTGCGCTGCCTTTGGCCCCATTCGCACATCAGTCCGCTACTGACACCATTTCACAGGCCACCAGGGCGCCCCACGCCGACTTTTACCATTGTAGGATGGCCACACCAGTGCCACAACTTGCTAGACACCACCTCGGTGCCATCCGGATCTTGGCATCTCAGCGCCTTGTGGTGTCTTCTATTCCGAAAATATTGTTGCTCTGCCTTTGGCCCCATTCGCACATCGGTCCGCTACTGCCGCCATCTCACAGGCCAACGGGGCGCCCCACGCCGACTTTCAACATTGTAGGATGGCCACACCAGTGCGGCAACTTACTAGACACCACCTCGGTGCCATCCGGATCTTGGCGCGTTGTGCTGCCTTCGGCCTATTCGCACATCGGTCCGCTACTGACGCAAACTCACAGGCCAACGGGGCGCCCCACGCCGACTTTCAGCATTGTAGGATGGCCACACCAGTGCTGCAACTTGCTGGACACCACCTCGGTGCCATCCGGATCTTGGCGCGTTGTATTGCCTTCGGCCTATTCGCACATCGGTCCGCTACTGACGCCGCCTCACGTGCCAACGTATTTTCTCCGCATTTTATACCCTATGCCGCATAACAGGTCATGTGACTTGTTTATAAAACTTTTCATTGGTTCATTTTACTTTTGGTTTCCTAATGATGGAAGGCTTGATCATATGACCTAAAAACAACACTTTTCATTGGATGAAAACTTTTTTTTTTTCCCAAACGATGAAAGCCCCACCTTGTTTCTGGATGTTTCAGACTGAAGCTGGCTTCAGCATGAGAGCACCACCATCTCGTAGCTCCGTCGTGGTCATTCCGCGAGCAATCATGGCAACCGCTCCCCACCAGAAGCCTACAGGAGTCGGGGGCCCCCAAAACTTTTGATAAATCCTCAAGGCGGAGGGGACGCTTTCGAGAATGGGGTCCAAGACCTAGCAGACAAGCGTCCGATTTCAAAGGTGTCCCAGGGCCATTTCAGTGGACCAGGCCCAAAAAGGAAACAGCCTGCCGCCATTTTGAGAGTCCTGTGACAGCCGCCTATCGCTGCACCGCAAGAGTGGGCGCAACTCAGCTGAATTGCGGCTTTTGACACAGTGGACCAAAAACGGACGGAATGGCAACTGAAACGGTAAAGGGGCGCCCCACTACAACAGATGACACTCCACCTGGAGAGGCCCGTTCACGCCGCCTCCCCCGGGGCGCCCCACGCCGTTATTCGGAGCAGCATTGTAGGATACCAAAACCAGTGCGGCAACTTACTGGACATCACCTTGGTGCCATCGTTCTGCTGCCTTGGAACTATTCGCACAACAGTTTGCTACTGATGACCCACCCCCCGCGACGCCCCACGCCAGAAATCTGAACGTTGTGCTGCGTTGGGACTATTCGCACAGCCGACCGCTACTTCGTTGTTTTTCCCTAAAAATGTTTATATGTTATTACTGTTTTTGTTTTCTTGTATATATTTATAAGTTATTAAAGTTTTATAATCTTACTACTTTGTTGGAGTGCTATATATTTTTAATGTGACACATAATTGTAAAAACTTTGATGTACAAAGAGTCATCCCTGGAATCTTCCGCTTCAGGCTCGGTCCCCTCCCCAATCACAATACAGGATGGTTTTCAGATAATAGGAACGCGTCTGCTGTGACGGATCTCATCGAGTGTGGGCCTTGATCTACTATAACTCCTTTGAAGAGGGGTGATTCTTTACAGCTGGGGCCATAAACTACATCTGCAGGGCTAGCTGATACCCTAGGACCGGCCTGGACAATCGGACACAGAGGAAAAGGAGTGTCAGAGGGTGCGGTAGTGAATAGGGCGAAAGGGAGGTGTCGGGCGGGCACAGGGTGTGATTCTCAGGGAAGAGCAGCGCAGATGGGGGGTGGTTTATTACCCATGCATAAGACAGAGAGCGGGGGTGACCACTGCCTGGGGGAGATGCTTGCGAGGGTGGGGAGTCATGCTAAGGATCGACAGCATGCACAGAGTGGGTCTGGTCAAGGCATCTAAAATGACTGCCGTGCACAACAAAAGTGTGGCATTTGAAAAAAGGCAAGATGGCGCAGACAATGTTTTTCAACACTTCCTGATTTCCTTCGAATCGAACGTTAACAGACGTTGGGGCATATTACCAAAGTTAAGCGATATTTATCCCTAACGATACTTAGCAACGATTTTTTTACCGCTAAGCATCGTCAGAAATTATCGCAGATAAACCTTGCTATTACCAAGGTTTATCGCAAATACGATAAAAAACGACCGCAATGCATTAATATCGCTGAAAACTCAGCGATATTCATGCATTACCGAGCTAATGCTCTTAGCCATGTTATCCACCTCCCATTGGATAACATGCCTTAGAACTGCTCAGGGCAGGTGCTAGCTTTTGGAGATATTCGCGCTTATCGCGAATATTTCCAAAAGTTGATAATAGGAGATAGCGATGTTAGCGACTGTTTCCAGTCGCTAACATCTTGGCATGCCCACTTTGCATGTCATTAGTGATAAATATCACTCACATGCAAAGTGGGGCCCAAGATGGTCGCTATCTCCTACTAGCCGTCGCTAACTGGTGTTAGCAACAGCTAGGTAATACAGATATAATTTTATCTCCGCGAAGCGGAGCGCTGTTACAGATATATATCTTTTTTTGAACGTTAATTTCTCAAAATCCACTGGAGCACATATATTGAGACCTAGCAAAGGCACATCGGACTACCAGTCCCTACAATTTTGCCAAGTTTCGTGCAAATCCATTCAGCCGTTCGATTATTATTATTTATTTTTTTTTGCCTCGCGGGGCCCTTTTAAAACCTCCACATCAAACCTAAGAGGTCAAGGAGGATCTACTATGCCCCCTTATGGTCATTTGCCCCTTCGCTTTGGCCTCCTCTTGTCTCTCGATCCTACCGAGAGACAAGATGGCGGCCGCTACGGACTGTTTTGAATGTTTACAGACGCCGGAGAACCAATCAGCTTCGCAAACCTCCGTTACGCGAAGCGGAGCGCTGTTACAGATATATATCTTTTTTTGAACGTTAATTTCTCGAAATCCACTGGAGCACATATATTGAGACCTAGCAAAGGCACATCGGGCTACCAGTCCCTAATATTTTACCAAGTTTCGTGCAAATCCATTCAGCCGTTCGATTATTATTATTATTTTTTTTTTTTGCCCCGCGGGGCCCTTTTAAAACCTCCACATCAAACCTAGGGGGTCAGCGAGGATCTACTATGCCCCCTTATGGTCATTTGCCCCTTCGCTTTGGCCTCCTCTTGTCTCTCGATCCTACCGAGAGACAAGATGGCGGCCGCTACGGACTGTTTGGAATGTTGACAGACGCCGGAGAACCAATCAGCTTCGCTTCACAAAGCTCCGTTGCGCGAAAAGTCCGCGAACCGGAGCGCTGCCCGGTCCGCTGTTACAGATATATATCTTTTTTTAAACGTTAATTTCTCAAAATCCACTGTAGCACATATATTGAGACCTACAAAAGGCACATCGGGCTACCAGTCCCTACAATTTTGCCAAGTTTCGTGCAAATCCATTCAGCCGTTCGGGCTAAAAGTGAGGCCAACCGCCCTATGGAAAACTCAATGTTAAAAACACGTTTTGGGACCCCCCTTTTTTCTCGACCCCCCCTGGACGAACCCCCCCCAATTTTCAGGGGCTGCTCAGAAACAAAATGTGCCATTTTCCTGAAAATTTCAGCCAATTCCGTCCACAAACGCCAAAGTTATTAGACATAGAATTTTCAAAAAACCCATAGAGAGAAAATCCTAACTATATGTACCTACTGGCGACCGCCAGTAGGTAATATATATATATATTACCTACTGGCGATCAGTAGGTAGTATATATATATATTACCTACTGGCGATCGCCAGTAGGTATATATAGTTAGGATTTTTTCTCTATGGGATTTTTGAAAATTCTATGTCAAATAACTTTGGCGTTTGTGGACGGAATTGGCTGAAATTTTCAGGAAAATGGCACATTTTGTTTCTGAGCAGCCCCTGAAAATTGGGGGGGGGGTTCGTCCAGGGGGGGTCGAGAAAAAAGGGGGGTCCCAAAACGTGTTTTTAACATTGAGTTTTCCATAGGGCGGTTGGCCTCACTTTTAGCCCGAACGGCTGAATGGATTTGCACGAAACTTGGCAAAATAGTAGGGACTGGTAGCCCGATGTGCCTTTTGTAGGTCTCAATATATGTGCTACAGTGGATTTTGAGAAATTAACGTTTAAAAAAAGATATATATCTGTAACATCGGACCGGGCAGCGCTCCAGGACGCGTACTTTTCGCGCAACGGAGCTTTGTGAAGCGAAGCTGATTGGTTCTCCGGCGTCTGTCAACATTCCAAACAGTCCGTAGCGGCCGCCATCTTGTCTCTCGGTAGGATCGAGAGACAAGAGGAGGCCAAAGCGAAGGGGCAAATGACCATAAGGGGGAATAGTAGATCCTCGCTGACCCCCTAGGTTTGATGTGGAGGTTTTAAAAGGGCCCCGCGGGGCAAAAAAAAAAAAATAATAATAATCGAACGGCTGAATGGATTTGCACGAAACTTGGCAAAATTGTAGGGACTGGTAGCCCGATGTGCCTTTGCTAGGTCTCAATATATGTGCTTCAGTGGATTTTGAGAAATTAACGTTCAAAAAAAGATATATATCTGTAACAGCGCACCGCTTCGCGTACTTTTTGCGTTACGGAGCTTTGCGAAGCGAAGCTGATTGGCTCTCCGGTGTCTGTAAACATTCCAAACAGTCCGTAGCGGCCGCCATCTTGTCTCTCGGTAGGATCGAGAGACAAGAGGAGGCCAAAGCGAAGGGGCAAATGACCATAAGGGGGCATAGTAGATCCTCGCTGACCCCCTAGGTTTGATGTGGAGGTTTTAAAAGGGCCCCGCGGGGCAAAAAAAAAAAATAATAATAATAATCGAACGGCTGAATGGATTTGCACGAAACTTGGTAAAATATTAGGAACTGGTAGCCCGATGTGCCTTTGCTAGGTCTCAATATATGTGCTTCAGTGCATTTTGAGAAATTAACGTTCAAAAACAAGATATATATCTGTAACAGCGCTCCGCTTCGCGGAGATAAAATTATATCTGTATTACCTAGCTGTTGCTAACACCAGTTAGCGACGGCTAGTAGGAGATAGCGACCATCTTGGGCCCCACTCTGCATGTGAGTGATATTTATCACTAATGACATGCAAAGTGGGCATGCCAAGATGTTAGCGACTGGAAACAGTCGCTAACATCGCTATCTCCTATTATCAACTTTTGGAAATATTCGAGATAAGCGCGAATATCTCCAAAAAGTAACAGCTGCCCTGAGCAGTTCTTAGCCATGTTATCCAATGGGAGGTGGATAACATGGCTAAGAGCATTAGCTCGGTAATGCATGAATATCGCTGAGTTTTCAGCGATATTAATGCATTGCGGTCGTTTTTTATCGTATTTGCGATAAACCTTGATAATAGCAAGGTTTATCTGCGATAATTTCTGACGGTAAAAAAATCTTTGCAATGCATCGTTAGGGATAAATATCGCTTAACTTTGGTAATATGCCCCAACGTCTGTTAACGTTCGATTCGAAGGAAATCAGGAAGTGTTGAAAAACATTGTCTGCGCCATCTTGTCTTTTTTCAAATGCCACACTTTTGTCGTGCACGGCAGCCATTTTAGATGCCTTGACCAGACCCACTCTGTGCACGCTGTCGATCCTTAGCATGGCTCCCCACCCTCGCAAGCATCTCACCCAGGCAGTGGACCCCCCCTCTCTCTGTCTTATGCATGGGTAATAAACCTCCCCCCATCTGCGCTGCTCTTCCCTGAGAATCACACCCGACACCTCCCTTTCGCCCTATTCACTACCGCACCCTCTGACACTCCTTTTCCTCTGTGTCCGATTGTCCAGGCCGGTCCTAGGCTATCAGCTAGCCCTGCAGATGTAGTTTATGGCCACAGCTGTAAAGAATCACCCCTCTTCAAAGGAGTTATAGTAGATCAAGGCCCACACTCGATGAGATCCGTCACAGCAGAAGCGTTGCTATTATCTGAAAACCATCCTGTATTGTGATTGGGGAGGGGACCGAGCGTGAAGCGGAAGATTCCAGGGATGACTCTTTGTACATCAAAGTTTTTACAATTATGTGTCACATTAAAAATATATAGCACTCCGACAAAGTAGTAAGATTATAAAACTTTAATAATTTATAAATATATACAAGAAAACAAAAATAGTAATAACATATAAACATTTTTAGGGAAAAACAACGAAGTAGCGGTCGGCTGTGCGAATAGTCCCAACGCAGCACAACGTCCAGATTTCCGGCGTGGGGCGTCGCGGGGGGTGGGTCATCAGTAGCAAACTGTTGTGCGAATAGTTCCAAGGCAGCAGAACGCGCCGAAATCTAGATGACACGAAAGTGATGTCTAGTAAGTTGCCACCCAGCAAATAACGGCGTGGGGCGTCGCGGGGGGTGGGTCATCAGTAGCAAACTGTTGTGCGAATAGTTCCAAGGCAGCAGAACGATGGCACCAAGGTGATGTCCAGTAAGTTGCCGCACTGGTTTTGGTATCCTACAATGCTGCTCCGAATAACGGCGTGGGGCGCCCCGGGGGAGGCGGCGTGAACGGGCCTCTCCAGGTGGAGTGTCATCTGTTGTAGTGGGGCGCCCCTTTACCGTTTCAGTTGCCATTCCGTCCGTTTTTGGTCCACTGTGTCAAAAGCCGCAATTCAGCTGAGTTGCGCCCACTCTTGCGGTGCAGCGATAGGCGGCTGTCACAGGACTCTCAAAATGGCGGCAGGCTCTTTCCTTTTTGGGTCTGGTCCACTGAAATGGCCCTGGGACACCTTGGAAATCGGACGCTTGTCTGCTAGGTCTTGGACCCCATTCTCGAAAGCGTCCCCTCCGCCTTGAGAATTCATCAAAAGTTTTGGGGGCCCCGACTCCTGCAGGCTTCTGGTGGGGAGCGGCTGCCATGATTGCTCGCGGAATGACCACGACGGAGCTACGAGATGGTGGTGCTCTCATGCTGATGCCAGTTTAGTCTGAAACATCCAGAAACAAGGTGGGGCTTTCATCGTTTGGGAAAAAAAAAAGTTTTCATCCAATGAAAAGTGTTGTTTTTAGGTCATATGATCAAGCCTTCCATCATTAGGAAACCAAAAGTAAAATGAACCAATGAAAAGTTTTATAAACAAGTCACATGACCTGTTATGCGGCATAGGGTATAAAATGCGGAGAAAATACGTTGGCACGTGAGGCGGCGTCAGTAGCGGACCGATGTGCGAATAGGCCGAAGGCAATACAACGCGCCAAGATCCGGATGGCACCGAGGTGGTGTCCAGCAAGTTGCAGCACTGGTGTGGCCATCCTACAATGCTGAAAGTCGGCGTGGGGCGCCCCGTTGGCCTGTGAGTTTGCGTCAGTAGCGGACCGATGTGCGAATAGGCCGAAGGCAGCACAACGCGCCAAGATCCGGATGGCACCGAGGTGGTGTCTAGTAAGTTGCCGCACTGGTGTGGCCATCCAACAATGCTGAAAGTCGGCGTGGGGCGCCCCGTTGGCCTGTGAGTTTGCGTCAGTAGCGGACCGATGTGCGAATAGGCCGAAGGCAGCACAACGCGCCAAGATCCGGATGGCACCGAGGTGGTGTGTAGCAAGTTGCCGCACTGGTGTGGCCATCCTACAATGCTGAAAGTCGGCGTGGGGTGCCCCGTTGGCCTGTGAGTTTGCGTCAGTAGCGGACCGATGTGCGAATGGGGCCAAAGGCAGCGCAACAATAGTTTCTGACTGACACCACAAGGCGCTGAGATGCCAAGATCCGGATTGCACCGAGGTGGTGTCATAGTTGAGAGTTCTGAGCAGCGGTTGTAACACTGTCTGAAGCTTATTTGCAGCTGCTGCAGCTTCACTACGCGTCAAGATCCGGATGGCACCGAGGTGGTGTCTAGTAAGGTGCACTGGTGTGGCCATCCTACAATGCTGAAAGTCGGCGTGGGGCGCCCCGTTGGCCTGTGAGTTTGCGTCAGTAGCGGACCGATGTGCGAATAGGCCGAAGGCAGCACAACGCGCCAAGATCCGGATGGCACCGAGGTGGTGTCTAGTAAGTTGTCGCCCTTCTGTGGCCATCCTACAATGTTGAAAGTCGGCGTGGGGCGCCCCGTTGGCCTGTGAGATGGCGTCAGTAGCGGACCGATGTGCGAATGGGGCCAAAGGCAGCGCAACAATATTTTCTGATTTGAAGACACCACAAGGCGCTGAGATGCCAAGATCCGGATGGCATCGAGGTGGTGTCTAGCAAGTTGTGGCACTGGTGTGGCCATCGTATAATGGTAAAAGTCGGCGTGGGGCGCCCTGTTGGCCTGTGAGATGGTGTCAGTAGCGGACTGATGTGCGAATGGGGCCAAAGGCAGCGCAACAATATTTTCTGACTGACACCACAAGGCGCTGAGATGCCAAGATCCGGATGGCACCGAGGTGATGTCTAAGTTGCGGACTGATGTGCGAATGGGGCCAAAGGCAGCGTAACAATATTTTTTGTATGGAAGATACCACTAGGCGTTGAGATGCCAAGATTCGGATGGCACCGAGGTGATGTCTAGCAAGTTGCTGTACTGGTGTGGTCATCCTACAATGCTGAAACTCGGCGTGGGTCGCCCCATTAGCCTGTGAGATGGCGTCATTAGCGGACCGATGTGCGAATAGGCCGAAGGCAGCACAACGCGCCAAGATCCGGATGTCACCGTGGTGGTTTCATAGTTGAGAGGCACTTCATCTGCAGTGGGGCGCCGAGATCCGGATGGCACCGAGGTGATGTCTAGCAAGTTGCTGTACTGGTGTGGTCATTCTACAATGCCTAAAGTCGGCGTGGGGCGCCCCATTAGCCTGTGAGATGGCGTCAGTAGCGGACTGATGTGCGAATGGGGCCAAAGGCAGCGCAACAATATTTTCTGAAGAGAAGACACCAAAAGGTGCTGACATTCCAAGATCCGGATGGCACCGAGGTGGTGTCTAGCAAGCTATGCAGTTGAGTTGTGTGCGCACTTGCGGCGAATAGGTCGAAGGCAGCATAACAATGTTTTCTGAATAGAAGACACCACAAGGCGTTGAGATTCGGTTACCACCGAGGTGATGTCTAGCAAGTTGCCGCACTGGTGTGGCCATCCTACAATACTGCTCCGAATAACGGCGTGGGGTGCCCGAAGGGGGGGGGGAGCCGGCGTGAATGAGCCTTCCTAGGTGGAGGCTCGTCTGCTGTAGTGGGGCGCCCCTTTACCGTTTCAGTTGCCATTCAGCTGAGTTTCGGCTGCTCTTGATGCTACAGCGACAGGCGGCTGCAAGAGGACTCTCAAAATGGCGGCCTGTTCTTTGGATTTGGGCCTGGTCCACTAAAATGGCCCTGGGACACCTTAGAACTCGGACGCTCGATTTTTTTTTCCTTTCCTGTACATGCAAAAAAAGGTAAATGCCCGGTACGTTACACTCTTCATCTGCCACGATGAACTCTCCAGAGGAACCGAAAAAAAATATAGTTGTGGTAACTATACCATGCATCGTCATATGGAGAGGTGGCACCAATTAATTATAGTGCTGCATAAAAGAGAGATTTGGAGGAGAACCCCTGACCTGCTAGTACATTCATCAAAGAAGTGGCACTGAGAGTTTCAGAGGCAAGGAAAACGGTCCTAAATATTTAGAAGAACTTTGGAAAGATTAAAATGACATGTTTAGATTGTGGCAAATTAATTTCATGTGGACAGATGAGTGTTACTCTAATAAATACAGCATATGAACATCATCATAGTCGATGGTTGGTAGAGACATTTTGACTATATCCTGGACCTGCCCGTCCTCGCCCAAAATGGTGCCGGAATAAATGGGACTCGTAACTCCTTGTTGTGTACTGGTTGCAGAACCTTGAAATCACGAGATACGTATGCAGTTTTGAAGCACATGGCGGGCTTGGACGAGAATTGATTGAATATTTCGACATCCCTATTGATATTAAGTTCTGATGTGTTATTGATTACTGTACTGTTGAAAGTCGAATTAACGTCACCCATGGTACTTGCCCGCAAATGTATATCTAGATAATTTTATTGTAACTGGCCCTGTCGTATTTTAATTATAAAATGTACGTCCACCGATTCCGTAACTGTTAGACACCTTAGTTCTTGCAACCTAATGGCCCGCCCGTTACGTTCCTCTACAGTGTAAATGTCTATTCATCATATACGATTACAGTTTGCTCCGTGGCAGGCCCACGTGGTTATAGGCTCGTATTTGTATAATGAAATTTTCACAATAAAGGTTTTTAAAAGAAAACATGGTAGTAGTATATACATTGGTAAAGTTTTTAATAATAGTGACTGTTTTAGAATCATTAAAAGGCAAGTGAAATAAAGCAGACCAATTACATGAAGGGTAAAAGGTATAATACGAAGGAACGCAGTAAAGATAAATGGTCAAGGGCTGTTGTGTTTTCTATTCCTGCAACATAAAGTGATCGATAAGAATCTCATATTCAGGCGTATCGGCGACTAAGACAGCAGGTCGACCCTCTTTTGCTCAACGGCTCCGTCATGGGACGAAGAAACGCTCTTTTTCTCGAAAAAAGAATATATTTTACTTGCAGGACAGTTGTAAAATTTCCGGGAAAGTACATTAGCCTGGAACATTATAACATATATTTAAGAAAAAATAATGTTCGGAAGTAATGAAAAGCGTAATTTTTAGGTCATATGACCAAGCCTTTCATCATTACAATAAGAAAAGTAAAATGAACCAATGAAAAGTTTTATTAACAAGTCACATGACTTGTTATGCTTACGTTACGCGCTGCGCGCCCCGGATGACTTCCGGATGCGCTAACGCGGCGCGTCATATGACGCATTACTCGACAACGCAGGTACAGAATATAGTCAAAATGTCTCCACCAACCAGCGGTCGGAACACAACCCCTTTCAGCAGGCTAAATAGTTCTGTTAAATGACAACAGAAGGGACAGGCAACAAGAACCATCAGTCAAAGAGGGGAGGGCTAGTTCTTCTCTACCGGGTTACATTGGGGCGCTACCGGAACTGATCGAATTGGTAGTCTACAGTGTTTCTGGATGTTTCAGACTGAAGCTGGGGTTAGCATGAGAGCAGCACCATTTCGTAGCTCCGTCGTGGCCATTCCGCAACCAATCATGGCAGCCGCTCTTTATCGTTATTTTGGGCGGGGTGGGTGGCGGAGCTGAGCTGTTTTGCAGCCATCATTGTGTGGAGTTCAGTTCATCTCACTAGTTTTGTATTTGTCATGAGGGGTTGTTCCTAATGTTTCTATTTTAGCGAGGTCAAAAAGAGATCCCATTAGTGGCCTACTGATTTTGCTCGATTCCTTTTCTTTTTTTTTACACGATTTTTTGTTATCTGCAAAGACTAAACAGAGTATTGCGACTCTGTGTTTGTTTGTAAATAGAGAATGAACCAAAGAGAACTAATTCTAAAACAGTAAATACTTGGATAACAATCAATCAAATGGAGAGAGAAGCAGGCACGACGGATTACAACGGGGGCAAAGGCCTGCGTTAACTACCTTTCACTATCTGCAAAGAGAGAGTACTCCTAATAGAAATGAGGGGGGGGGGCACCATTCAAAGCAGATCAGTGTGCATAAACACGAAAATGTTTTCACTTACCACGTACTTGACATTCGACAGCTTATGATATTTGCTATTAAAAAACCATTGAAATTCACTGAAAAAACCATAGGTTATAGACCATATATAGTTAGGAATTAGCATTTACAAAACCTTGAAAATTCACTGAAAAAACCATAGGTTATAGACCATATATAGTTAGGAATTAGCATTTAAAAAACCTTATTTTACTCACACAAAACCATTGAAATTCCATATATAGTTAGTTGCACTAACTATATATCGCGCACCCGCAATCCACTGCTGATCATGTCACATATTACATCATTCATGACATGGTCAGTGACATCACTGATGACATCACTGATGACATCTCAAATGACATCACTGATGACATCACTGATGACATCTCAAATGACATCACTGATGACATCACTGATGACATCTCAAATGACATCACTGATGACATCTCATTTGACATTACTGATCACATCACTGATGACATCATTCATGTGATAATACGATGAACCTCTTCAGACTCTAATATAACCTTAGATACACTCAGTGTAAACAGACACTCATAGACTGTCACTCATCCATGGAGTTACTCAGACACTTAGTCAGTCATGCAAAGAATCAATCACACCTCCATTTCCTCAACTATACAGTTATACACACCTTACTTATTCAAACATATACTAAAACATATTTACTCACTTATACAATCCTGGATACAAGTTCACAATGATCCATACAGCCACTCACACATTCACTGGCTCTTATGCACAGTTATTTATATATGTCAACTCTCACATGTACTGTGTTTTACATATGTACTTACTTTGACATGTAGCACTGAGATATCCATTCACTCACCAATACACTCATGCACACAGTCAACCGCCCATACAGCTGTTTCCACATGCACTTTTGAACCCATACATCTAGTCAATCAACTGCTCACACATCTATGCAGAGAGTCATACACCTCCCAGCCACCCAGACACACACTCAGTCTCCCATACAAATGCTTGGGCAACCAATCAATAACCCATACAGTTAATCATATAGCTAATGATCAACACATGCAGCAGTTTACAGAACAACAGACATAATGATGCACAAATTAAGACAGTTTAGTCACTAACCCATGCACTCAGTGAGACACATTTAATCAGTCACTCATACAGTCAGCCATGCCCCTACTAAATCCTTCATCAAGACACTTATACATCCACTCATTCTTCAATATGTAAGACATATTTTAACTTTACAGAATTATACAGTCACTGGATGTAGTCATCAGTGATGTCATCAGTGATGTCATTTGAGATGTCATCAGTGATGTCATCAGTGATGTCACTGACCATGTCATGAATGATGTAATATGTGACATGATCAGCAGTGGATTGCGGGTGCGCGATATATAGTTAGTGCAACTAACTATATATGGAATTTTAATGGTTTTGTGTGAGTAAAATAAGGTTTTTTAAATGCTAATTCCTAACTATATATGGTCTATAACCTATGGTTTTTTCAGTGAATTTTCAAGGTTTTGTAAATGCTAATTCCTAACTATATATGGTCTATAACCTATGGTTTTTTCAGTGAATATATATATATATATATATATTACCTACTGGCGGTCGCCAGTAGGTATATATAGTTAGGATTTTTTCCCTATGGGATTTTTGGACGGAATTGGCTGAAATTTTCAGGAAAATGGAACATTTTGTTTCTGAGCAGCCCCTGGAAATTTGGGGGGGGTTCGTCAAGGGGTGGCCGAGAAAAAAGGGGGGTCCCAAAACGTGTGTTTCCCATGTTAATTTCCATAGGGCGGTTGGCCTCATTTTTAGGCCGAACGTCTGAATGGATTTGCACGAAACTTGGCAAAATTGTAGGGACTGTTAGCGCGATGTGCCTTTGCTAGGTCTCAATATATGTGCTCCAGTGGATTTTGAGAAATTAACGTTCAAAAAAAGATATATATCTGTAAGCGCGCTCCGGGCAGCGCTCCGGTTCGCGTACTTGACGCGTAACGGAACTTCGCGTAGCGAAGCTAATTGGCTCTCCGGTGTCTGTCAACATTCTAAACAGTCCGGAGCGGCCGCCATCTTGTCTCTCGGTAGGATCGAGAGACAAGAGGAGGCCAAAACAAAGGGGGAAATGACCATAAGGGGGCATAGTAGATCCTCCCTGACCCCCTAGGTTTGATGTGGAGGCTTTAAAAGGGCCCGCAGTGCAAAAAAAAAAAAGAATAATTTTTTTGTTTTTTTGCGTGGGGAGCGCCCGGTCCGCGAACCGGGAAGCGTTCTGGGGAGCGTACTATAAGGAAAAAAGAATGATAGACTTTTAAAATACTGTATGTTAATTGATTGTTGGTTTTGTTGATTATTTTTTCATTTCTTTATTTTTTAAGCAATTATTTATTATTGTGATTGTGTTTCAAAATTTAATAACATTTCTAACATTTCACTGTCTGAAATGTCGTCATTTTCATTGAACATAGCTTGTAATCCCTGAGTGTGTAAAATGTCCTCATTTTGAAGGAGGTCATCTACTGCTTGCACACATTGCAGTAGTTCTTGGTCCCAAGTTTCATCCATAAATTCTATATAATTTGGATCAATTAATTCTTGGCTGCTCTCTTGCAGGACAATTTGAAATGAAACTTTCTGTTCGCCTTCCATGTTGCCTGAAATTTGGATACAAAAAATATATATTAGTAGAGATAGGGCACTGTTGGGATTAATTTTAGATAGGCAGTTTTTATCAGTGAATTTATCTTTGGGCAGTGTATAGTATCAGAGTGGAAGTAGGAATATAAAAAAGTGTATGTGATTTAACGTAAGTAAATTCATAAATATACAAGAGAAACCTAACTCCATCCATAACTATAACAGAGAAGTCTATCTAAATGTAAATGTAAATGTAGTTGAGCTTATATAGCGCACAGCTACCCGCAGTGGGTTTCCCGGCGCTTGCTTAGGGAAACCGTCCTGATATTCCCCTGTGAGATAGCAGGGTATCCACAAGGTGAAAGTCAGGCATCCCGCCGCGAGGGGCCGTTGTGGAGATTAAGCAAGCTATTGCCCAGAGTCGCAGAGTGTGAACCCGTGAGTCGAGGAGGCACCGGGGCGAGAATTATCGAGTCCGTGGAATTTTTAGCCCAAGACCCCCAAGGCGGGGAATTGAACCCTGGTCCAGGACCGATCTCAGCTTCCGGGTCTGCTGCCTCTAACCCCTGAGCCACACTTCTCCACTATAACTACTACAGAGGGATAGTATATAACTATCAGAAAAAGTTTACCATATTAACTGATAGTGCACAATATACTTCAGTTTTTAAAATAAAAACTTACCTTTACAAAGAAGTTGAAGTGATTAGTGAAACTCCAATTGAAATGTACACCAGGAAATAGTAGTCAAAATGGCTGTGTTTCCTTCTCTTCCTTTATATATATTCAGGTATATAACCAATCAAATGTCAGGTAAAAAAAGTAAAAAATGAAAGTAACATTTTCATTGGTTGTCAATTCCAACACTTCAGATGTGTTTTGTGAAGTAATTTACCTCACGGTATTTAGAGAGGTCTACAGGCTAAATGGCTAAATGGAATTTCAATCAAATTTGTGAAAATGATAGGGATTGGTATGTAGTATGAGCTAATCTATATTTGGTGAAAGTGTCTCCAGTCGTTTTTCTGTAAATTACTTTCCCACCTTTTTTGATGGAGCGCTTCCCGGGGAGCGCCCCGGTACGCGAACTGGCGAGCGCCCCGGTACGCGAACCTGAAGCGTTACGGGAGTCCACCATTTTGTGTTTCGGTCGAATTAAGATACAAGATGGAGGGCAACTAATGTTCAGAATGGGTAGAAGGGGGCACGGTAGACTTATCTTGACCCCCTAGGTTTTCTGAGGGTGGCTGAGGAGGCCCATATGTGCGAAAAAAAAACATTTTTTTTTTAAATTTCGCGAGGTTAGCTTCCGGTCCGCGTACCGGGTAGCGCCCCGGGGAGCGTACTTTGTTGAAAATTAGTGAAAAAAGTTAGAGTAAAATAATAATTGTGAGTGATCAGATGTAGGGTAGCTCTGAGAAGAGCTTTTGGGTTTATGGTACATTTAGGTACTTATAAGTAGGTACCAATGCACAGTCTTAAATTCAGAATGAAAATTCTGTTGCCCTCATCTGAGAAGTGAACTCCATCTCCTCTGTAGATATCTTGCATGTAGTAACGCAAGTTATTGTTGTACACGGAGCCCATTCCATGGTCTCTCATGTAAGCTGAACAGATTTGTTTACATGCTTCCTCGACTTCTCAATTTGTGGACAAAATTGGTTCGACCACCTCCATTTCTGTCTTTGGCATATATTTGAATATACCAAGGCAGTCTGAGGAAAAAGTGCCATTAATTGCTCAAAGGTGTCCTTTAAAAGCATTTCCAGACCTACCCCAGTCAAAGTGCCCAAGTCATTACCTCCACAGTGCACAATTAACAGGTCAGGTTTTGGCAAATGCATAAAGGTTTTCACCAATGGTATCAATTGGTGACATTTTAATCCTCTGTGGCCAAACCACTTAATTTCCACATCTTGTAAATTGAGGTTAGGTAAATTTCTGTTATCAGCATACCTCTGAGCCCAGTAGATGTAACTATGTCCAACAATCCAGACAGAAAACATGGTGAGAGAAGGTTCTGCTGCAGTCAGATGAAGTGTGGCAATGAAACGGCAGTTGAAAAAATAAGAGTTTAAAATGAAAAAAACTGTGGAGTTTCTGTGTTAATGAAGCAGTAACAGTGATTGGTGGATTTTGATTGCTGAAAACAGAAAGTTAGGGTGCGTGGATGAGTTCTTTGAAAGATGTATTTTGAATGGTCAAGAAAAAATCATTAAATGAAAGATTGCACTGGATATGCAGGTGCACTGAGAGTTCAGAGTTCAATTGAAACATTGTTGTGTGAACTTGCAAACACCAGAGGTCTTCCAAGAGGTGATTGCTATGCAAAAAAGGCAGAGAGGGCAGAGGGGGGAAGGGTTTTGATTTGAAAAAAGTGAGGGAAGAGTTTTGATTGGGTAACATGAGAGATATGTGTGAAGAATTACAGCATTTCTGTGCTTTTGATAGCTGCAGACTCTGGAGTGCATACCTTTTGCTCTGCTAAAGACAAAGTGGTGTGTTTCTGAGACTGTTTTGAAACTCATAAAGTATTTGCTAAGGTGAGAAAAGATTTATTTAATTTAGATAGAGAATAGTGTGCTTTAAGGAGAAAATTATGAAGAAAGTTGTGTTTTTAAAATGTTGCTTTGCCTCAAGTGTTTTACAAATAGATTTTGTTTCTTTGAGAAATTGTAATTGGAGAAAATGTGAAGTATTAGTACTGACAGGGTGTTTTTGTGCATAGGAGCTGTGCAGTGTTTTCAAATTATGACTTGAAAATCGTTTTTGAGGAAAAGGAATGCTTTTAACATTTATGACAAGGACATAATGGTGTATGCTTCTTTATAAGGCATTTGAGTGTCTCTGATGTTATTTTTCCCATTTTAATGTAAGACCTTTCCCCGTGGTGCAAATTCCTTGTAAATATGCTCCCACCTGTGCTTGGCAAATTTAGATTTTGAATGTTTGAGTTACATAGCCATGTTAAAAGTGACCCTAAAATGCTGCAAAGGCAATCAAAAAACGCTTCCATGTGTCTTAAGGACATTTTAAGTCATTTCCCCATGTGCAGTGTTTTCAAATTATGACTTGAAAATCGTTTTTGAGGTAAAGGAATGCTTTTAACATTTATGACAAGGACATAATGGTGTCTGCTTCTTTATAAGGCATTTGAGTGTCTCTGATGTTATTTTTCCTATTTTAATGTAAGACCTTTCCCCGTGGTGCAAATTCCTTGTAAATATGCTCCCACCTGTGCTTGGCAAATTTACATTTTGATAGTTTGAGTTACATAGCCATGTTAAAAGTGACCCAAAAATGCTGCAAAGGCAATCAAAAAACGCTTTCATGTGTCTTAAGGACATTTTAAGTCATTTCCCCATGTGCAGTGTTTTCAAATTAAGACTTGAAAATCGTTTTTGAGGAAAAGGAATGCTTTTAACATTTATGACAAGGACATAATGGTGTATGCTTCTTTATAAGGCATTTGAGTGTCTCTGATGTTGTTTTTCCATTTTAATGTAAGACCTTTCCCCGTGGTGCAAATTCCTTGTAAATATGCTCCCACCTGTGCTTGGCAAATTTACATTTTGATAGTTTGAGTTACATAGCCATGTTAAAAGTGACCCAAAAATGCTGCAAAGGCAATCAAAAAACGCTTTCATGTGTCTTAAGGACATTTTAAGTCATTTCCCCATGTGCAGTGTTTTCAAATTAAGACTTGAAAATCGTTTTTGAGGAAAAGGAATGCTTTTAACATTTATGACAAGGACATAATGGTGTATGCTTCTTTATAAGGCATTTGAGTGTCTCTGATGTCATTTTTCCATTTTAATGTAAGACCTTTCCCCGTGGTGCAAATTCCTTGTAAATATGCTCCCACCTGTGCTTGGCAAATTTAGATTTTGATTGTTTAAGTTACATAGCCATGTTAAAAGTGACCCAAAAATGCTGCAAAGGCTTTAAAAAAATGCTTTCATGTGTCTTAAGGACATTTTAATTCATTTCCCCATGAATGTAGGTAGGCCTCACCTTAAAGAAACCTCTGGATAGGCCACACCTTATCGTCATCCTGAATTAATCATTTAAAATGCTAGGGACAGATTTATGATAGGTGTATGCCTCTTTTGCGCCACTGTGCGTCACTTTTGTGACGCAGTGGCGGTGCAAAAGATTTGCTATGTGGCGACAAAATTACAAATTGATGCATCTAGGCAGATGTGTCATGCTGTAAAAAAACCGTGCCACATGAAACCGATGCAGCAGTGATGCAAAAGATGCACCATGTTTCAAGACAGGCCTCACTTCATCTCCAACAAGATAAGAAGCTTAGGGATAGATTTATGATGACTGGTGCATCCCCAGGGATGTGCCAGTCATCCTGCGCCGCTGTTCCGCCACCCATGGTGCGCTGCATTTACAATGCGGCGCACCATGGGGCAAAAACAGCACAGATGCGTGACGCATCTGTGCCGTAAAGGTGGCGCATTGCTGGAGCTGCATCGCAAGTGCCATGCAGCTCCAGCAAGGCTCAGGGGTGCCCCATCTCCATTTAATCTGCAACCCTGAGTAGGCCTCACCTTAAACAAACCTCTGGATAGGCCACACCTTATCGTCATCCTGAATCAATCATTTAACATGTTAGGGACAGATTTATGATAGCCGTGTGCCTCTTTTGTGCCGCTGTGCGTCACTTTTGTGACGCAGCGGCGGTGCAAAAGATTTGCTATGTGGCGACATATTTAAAAATTGATGCATCTAGGCAGATGTGTCATGCTGTAAAGTCCTGTGCCACATGAAACCTGCGTCAGTTTTCATATAGGTGTTTTGTTGCAAGGTATGCATTAATTTGCAAGAAAGCCCTGTAAAACTAACACAGTGAAATTTAGAAGATTTCACTGACTCAGCTTTATAGCATTGCTGAATCAAATCATTACGCCTGTTTGAAACAGGCATAAGGAGTGATGCACCATGCAATGTGTGGCTTGCTCCTGTGCATTGCAGTAGACATGTTGCGCTTACGACGTGATTCCTGCAATGTGCTGCTTTTGCGGCACAGATGCGTGACGCATCTGTGCTGTTTTCACTCAATGGTGCTCCACATTGTAAATGCGGCACACCATGGGTGGCAGAGCAGCGGTGCACATTAACTGGTGCATCCCTGGGAATGCGTCAGTTAACATAAATCTGCCACTTTACATTTAAGTATGAGCAGGGGACACAGAGTTGGTGAGGCTTATCCAAGGTTAAGAAGAGATGAGTCCTGTTCACTGAAAACTTGGACATAGGCCTTACCTCCTCAGCATCGCTGGTCATGGCTAAATAATAGCTGCAAAATATTACTCTTGTTAAACAATTTTACTATTATAGTCTCTGAGATTTGTGCCTTACTCTGCAACATCTCATTGTTGTTCTCTTTCTTTAAAGATAACGACAACATCAACATGAGCGACAATCAGCAATCAGTTGATCTCGACCTCATAATTGAACTCGTAATTGAAACATCAGTGGAAGTAGATCCCTTGGATGATTTAAATCCTGAGGATGAAGAAGAACATGATGAGGATGCAGATTTGTCAGAATTGTATGACATAGGGTGGGAAGCTGACGTGCTTGAGCCTATGGAACTATAAACATTTATTTTAAAAAATGTATAATAAATGAAAAGTAAAAATGTAAACCGTTTCATTTAAAAATAAAGACACCTTCAAAAACAGGTTATGTGTAGTGTCTTCAATAAAATATTAAAATATGCTCATAAAATTAGATCAGATTCACATATAAAACAGCACAGGTAAAATGAATATGAATTCCATTTCTTTTCTGCTATTTCTGTATTCTAAATTTGCCAAGCACTAAAAATGTCAAGTAGTGTGTTAAGTTTTTGATGACTGTTATTGATTTACTGTTTGGTAATAGTGGTTAATACCATTTTTTATTATATTTTACCACAGATTCAACTGCAGATCATTTCAAGATTTCAAAGACTTAGAAAGGCTGCAAAACGTCAAAGACAGCAGGTACATGATATAATGCAGCAGTCCTCTAACAAAAAAACTTGTCAAGTCACCAAGAAAGCACCGGGTAAGAGCACAAAAACATTTATAAGAAATATTTGTAGTAAAAAAAATATTACTACAGAAAATGTTTCAGTCCAGAAAAAGAGAAGCATTTTAAACGGAAAGGAAAGGCCAATCAAAAATGTTACTGCTAGAGCAAGAGATAACTCTGTGCATGATAGTAGAAGGAAACAACAGTTTAGGCACATTCGTAAACGAATGTTCCGCAACAGGATAATTGGCAATCTGTTAAAAAATATTAAGAAAGGTCAACAGAAAGTGGTTTTTTATAAGAGAAAAAAAAAAGTTGAGAAAGTTATTAATCAGGCATTTGAAATTAAACGTAAGTTATTTATTTTGATAATCAATAGAATTAGGAAGCTAAACAAGGCAATTTATGATTTCAAAAGAAATAGTAGATGGAAGAGAATAGTTAATCGTAGTAATTTTTGTGAAGTTTTTTCCGGAGAATGGATGCATAGTTCAAGTTGTGAGGCATTTTTTAATGAGGAGAGTTATTTCCAGGATAATGATTTGGTGCATGCAGTTGACACCAGTGGTCGAGCTTATGAAGTGAAAGATGGTTGTCCAGTTGAAAAAGAAAAACTTGTGACAACAGAGACAGAAGAGGTGTTAGGTAATGAGGTTTTAGGAAGACGTCCTAAGTGCACCTGGAAGTGTAGTAGTATTTGCAGTGTGCGACAGGATTCCATCAATTTGCTTTGTGATTTTGTACGGACATTTAATAAGAAAAGTTTGAAGCAGAAAATGAAGTTGTTGCAAGAATTAGATCCTTGCAGAGTGAGAGAAGTGACAGGTTTGCATGGTCATTCACTGGCTTGTCTTTCCAGGAGAGTATGCCAGAGTGTTTTTCATCATTTCAGGATGCTAGCAGTGCATCATAATAAAGTGAGGAAATTAGTTAGAATGTTGTATTATGCTAAGAGTCCAGCAATTATGCTTAAACAATTATGCACTGCTCTTTTGCATGGTTCTGAAATAGATGTGAAGAATATTTGTGCAGAAATTGAGTTTTGTTACTTTGGAAGTAAAGAGGAGAATGTTGAAATTGACCAAGAAGAAGAGGGTAATGTGGAAGATAGTGTACAGGTTTCCAGTACAGATAATTTTCAGAGGGAAATTGCGACGTTTCAGGTGAAATCAAGTGAGAGGCCTAATTTCACTTGTGTGTGTTGTCGACGCACTTATTATAAGAATCAGACTAAGTTAGTGGATTTATATGCAAAAAGTGAAAGGGAAAATAATAGTGAATGGAAGGATTTCACAACATATTTGATGGTAGAAAATTGTTTTGATTTGGGATCGGATCAACGTGTGTGTACTTATTGTTGTAGCAAATTAAATCAAAACCAGATGCCTGCTAGAGCAGTTCATAATAATCTGGAATTGGTTGAGATTCCTTCTGAATTGAAGGATTTAAATACTTATGAATCTATTTTGATTCAAAGTATCCATCCCTTTCAGGCTATTGTAAGAATGGAGCCAAAGACAGGGAAATTGCCTCCATCAGATTTACAGAGAGGATTAAAGGGAAGAGTTGTTTATTTGCCTCTAGATTTGAAGAAAAACATTAACACAATTGGAGTAGAAAAAGTGGAAGAGGACCCTCTGGTTATCTTAGTTAATGGGGTTCCGACAAAGAATAAGAAAATATGGCAAGATTTAGTGAATGTTAGGAAAGTCAAAAAGGCAACATTGTACTTGAAAAAAAATAATAAGTACTATAAGAATATATATGTTGCAGAAGAGGAAGTAAGTGAGGAAGAGGATAGCGATTTGTGTGCTGGTCAAATTGAGAAAGTAGAACCCTCTACTAGTGAAGAAATATATGAACATTATAGTGTTCATCCTTTGCATTCCAAGGAAGTCATGGGGAATGCGATTGAGTTGTTTCAAATGAAACAAGCCAAAGGGAGTCCCATTAGTGTTTGGGAGGAAAGTTTGGAAGCTCGGTGTTTCCCACAGCTTTTTCCAACAGGTCAGGGAGGAAGATATGATGAGCGACCTCATCAAATTCCTGCTTCTGAATACCGGACTTTGCGATTGTATGCAGGAGATGCTAGGTTTCGACAATGTATTCCCTATTTGTTTCATCTCCTGTTTGAAAGCGATCTGTCTGGACTGTCATATGCAGTGAACCACATCTTGAAAAGTGGTATACACATGCAAAACATCTCGGCAAGTGACTTTATGGATAAAGTCAATGTCCAAGACAGTATTTTGGATTCTCACCTGATTAATCTCATGGCGTGTCAGCGTGGTACATATGAGTAATGGTACCGTCGTCATGGTGATTTAAAATGTATGCTGAGGAACTTAGGAACTCCCACATGGTTCCTCACTCTGAGCTGTGCCGAGTATGGCTGGGAAGACTTACTTGAATTTCTACGAGAGGCAAATGGAAACATCGAAAACATCGAATTCAAGACACCCGGAGAACTGTGCTCTTTGGATCCAGTCAATGTATGCCGGTACTTCAATCATAGATTTGAAGCTATGATGTCTTTCATCATGAATAAGAAGAATCCACCTCTTGGAGAGGTGTTGGATTTCTTCTGGAGAAAGGAGTACCAAGCAAGAGGTGCTCCTCACATACATATGCTGTTGTGGATCAAGGATGCACCTAAATTTGGAACAGATCCAGAAGACTCAGTGATGAGTTTCATACAACAGTATTCTACGTGTGCTGTTCCAAACGCAAAGGAGAAGAAAAGCCTAAGAGAAAAAGTTCTACGTTTCCAAAGCCATCGTTGTGGAAAGTACTGTCGTCGTAAATTCCGAAACAAGGACAAGTTCTACACCAAATGTCGTTTCGGCTTTCCACGACCGGTGATTTCTAAAGGAAGAGTAAACAGTTTGATGTCTTCGCTGCGACATAATGTGATGAAGAAATCACCTAAAAACACATACAATTTGAAGAGGAACGAAGAGTCCAACATCAACGACTACAACCCGGTGATTTTGTCCATGTGGAATGCTAACATGGATATACAGTTTGTGGCTGATAACTGTATGGCTGTGGCTCGGTATGTGACATCTTACATCACCAAAAAAGAGAAGACAGAATTGAAGGATATGTGGGAGGACATTTCCCATGAAAAGAGCCTCAGTAAGAAGATGTACAGTTTCAGTCTGAAGATGTTGTCACATCGAGAAATCGGAGCTTACGAATGTTCTGACCGGTTGTCTTCAGCAAGTCTCTATGCCAAATCTAGGAGTATCGTTTGGGCGAGTCTTGGTCTTGCTGCAACGCGTAATCGAGTTCTGAAACCTGTGCGGGAAATTGAGTATTTGGCGGAAAAGGAGCCAAACAGTACCGACATTTTGAAGAGCAACATGTTGGATACATATTATCCAAATCGAAGCAGTCACCTCGAGAATGTTTGTCTGTATGAGGTTCTTCAAAATTACATATTCAAGAGGAACATCAAAGAAGATACTGAGAAAGGAGTGTATGCTGTAATTGGAAGTGAGGGATGTCTGGTCAAGCAAAGAAAATGCCACTTGGTAAACCATCGAAAATTGAGTGGCGAATCTCCTGAAAAAAAGGAGTTTTTCTATTTAGCACTTTTGCAACTTTTCAAGCCTTGGCGGGCAGAAGAGGAACTGCTTGGAGATTTCCTCTGTTACGAAGACTCTTTCACTGCCGCCAAGGAGACCATAGAATGTCCTGCTTTTCCCAAATATGTAGAAATGTTGAATGTGGAAATCGAGCAGGAAGCAACGATTGCAGCCGAGATTGCCAGAGACAGTTCTCAGGACAGTCAGAGTTCTGCTTCATTGAGTCAGGATCCACTAGGAGGACCTGTTATCGAAAATGAAGCTGCCACTGCTATGAATGAAGTGGAAAGAGCCATGGCACATGCTCAGGAGGATTCAGTTAACTTAGAAGAGTTGGAAAGACAACTCAACGTAGAGCAGAGGAAAATATATGACGAAGTTACCATGCAAATTGATCATGGATTAAGTCATGAGAAGAAAGAGTGCTCAGGTACGTTGTTGAAGCCTGTCCGACTCTACGTGAGTGGAGAAGCGGGAACTGGAAAAAGTTTCCTTATTAAAGCAATTTCATGTTATTTGCAGGAAAGGACTGAGTCATCGCTGTCTTGTGTTGTCACCGCTCCAACTGGACTGGTAGCACATAACATTAAAGGGATTACTTTACATCGTTTACTGATGCTGCCAGTGGAGCATGACAACAAATTACAATATCACAAGCTATCTGGAGATGCTTGTTGTGAAGTTTCAAGAATCTTGAGGAAAATGAAACTTCTTATCATTGACGAAGTAAGCATGGTTTCCAATGTCATGCTTGCCTTTGTGCATTTGAGAATGCAAGAAGTTCTCAAAACAGAGTATGATGTGTTATTTGGTGGCAAACACATCATTGTTTTCGGAGATCTTCTGCAGCTGACACCAGTGAAAGGGCAACCTGTGTTCAAAATGCTCACGCATGAAGATACCAGGAAGTGCCTAGGGAGCATTGGCAACGTCAATATATGGTTAAACTTCAATTATGCTGAACTGCATGAAAATATGCGTCAGGCGAAGGATGAAGTTTACAAGAATATTCTACAAGATGTTAGAATAGGAAAAGTGACCGAGCATGGGAAAGAAGCTTTACATGCACGATTACTGTCAAATTTATATCCAGAACAAGATGTTGTGCCTGAGAATATTTTTCAGAAAATTACTGAGAAGAAATCTGGAATATGCTTGATGCCAACTCTTGCAGAATGTGCCATCTTCAACAACAAAATGTTGAATTTAGAAAAGCAAGAGATTGTGAAACTGGAAGCTATTGACAGAGTAGAGCATATGGGATCAACAATTATTTTGTCTGAGAATTTGAAATCAAAATTGGATTCATTAGAGAAGACTATATCTAAAACTGCAGGTTTTGAAAAGAGTCTGAATGTGTGCTTGAACTGCCGTATAATTTTAAGAAGGAATTTACATGTTGAAAGAGGTCTGGTAAATGGATCAATGGGTAATGTTGTTGATTTTGTGAAATACAGAAATAGAGATGGAATTGAATTTTTAAAAATTAAATTTGATGGCATTGAGGAAGTACAGCTAATTGGTCGTTGTTCTGCTAGATTTTTGCTTGTAAAAGACTTATATGTTCGCCGTAAGCAGTTTCCTGTTTGCTTGGCATATGCGGTGACAATCCATAAATCGCAAGGTTTAAGTGCATTGATGAATATTGGCAGTTCTGTGTTCAAGGAGGGTATGGCATATGTGGCATTGTCAAGAGTTAGAACTTTATCGGGATTGTACTTGATTGAGTGTGATGTCACAAACATTTGTGCGGATCTAGATTGTGTTAAGGAATACAATAGGTTGAGAAGAGAGTATGCGCCACATTTTAATGTTCCAACGATGTAGGCCTGATGGAACAAAATTGACAACTTTAATTAAACATTTTGTGGCTTCACAGTTGTCAATATCAGGAAGGACTTTTGTAACTGTAGCAATTATATATCATGACGGTCCTTCAATAACATCAGGACATTACACAGCTTATTTAAAGTCTAGAAATGGCTGGTCATTCTGCAACGATTCTGTTTTAATTTTCCCAAAAAAATTGCCGTATGACCTTAAAAATTCTTACCTGGTGTTTTTAAAACCAAAATTTTAGGGAAAGAATCTCGGGATGTGCTCTGAGGAATTTCAAGAAGTTCTAATGGCTCCTACACGATTTGGCCTTGAGGATAAGTGTAGTACAGAGACATAACTTCTTACCATAACACTGGACGTCATGGAAAAATAAGTGCACTTTGAATGAGTTAAGAAAAACGATTTCTTTTTATAAGTTAATTCAAGCAGCCAATCAAAACATGGAGTAGAGGGAATGTAAGTCTGCAATGCTGTCTACTGTTTTATATTGCTTTGTGATTAAAAGTGATGTAGAGAATTAAATAATTGTAGTAGTCATAGAGGTAGTGTAAGTCTGCTTCATAGTAAGCAGTATCAGTGTCATAGGAAATGTAGAACATGACTGAGGAAGAAGGGGAAGATATTACTAGTCCAGGATTGTGAAAATGATCTTCAACATTTTTATTCTGAAAGTTGCGGAAATACAACATGACGGGATTGGCTTACAAGAATTCCAAGAGTTATAAATGGCTCTGACATGATTTGGCCTTGTGGAAACGTGTGGTAGAGAGCGAGAAGTCATTTATTGTATGTAACATATTTTTCAAAACGATGGAGGTTTTCTTTCAGAAAGTGGCGGGCTGAAAGTAATAACAGCACAACAGAGTGTAAGCTGTTCATAGGACATCCTTCGACGTCATGGAAAGTAAGTTAACTTTAAGGAGTTCTGAATTCTGATTTGTTATGTTGTATGGGTTTTTTAAACACAATCATTTTGATTGTGTTTTTTTTTCCCCGCTGTTATATGATGAATACCTTCAAGTCACTGTTTTTAGTGAAATTTGATACATTCTGAGAACAGCAAAAATAAACCATTTAACATGTATAATTAATTCTGTACTGTTTGCATTTATGATGTACATGTAGAACTGTGTAGGAGGCATGGAGAAGGTGAGGCTTCTGTAAGTGTCAAAGTTGTTGCATACAGTGCTCATATTCTACGTAGTCTTTCATATGATAGACTACATTTCCACAATGAGATACCTAAGCAAAGGAAACACAGGTGATATGATTGTGGAATGAGCAAAAAAAATTGCACGTTTTTCAATTATATTACCTGTGTTTTCTAACATTACACATCACATTGTGTAGATGAGGTTTAGGCCTGTTCCTGGAGACAGAGGAGGTCTGACATTTGTTCAAGAGTGCAGTGGACATGACTCACTTCGTTGGTAGGCCTGCACATGTATTATCTCCTCTGTATTCTTCAACAAACCTAAATTTCATCTGCAACTCTGAGTAGGACTTACCTGAAACAAATCTGTGGATAGGTTACACCTTATCGGCATCTTGAAACAATCATTTAAAATGTTAGGGTCAGATTTATGATGGCCGTGCGCCTCTTTTGCTCCGCTGTGGGTCACTTTTGTGTAAAAGATGCACCATGTTGCAAGATAGGTTTCAGTTCATCTCCAGCAAGATACCATCAGTTTAAAATGTATATAATTAGCACTGTGTAGGGGGCATGCAGAAGCTGAAGCTTTTGTAAGTGTCAAAGTTGTTGCATGCAGTGCTGCACTTCTGGGTACTGTTTCATATGCTGGACTACATCTGCACTATGAGATACCTAAGCAAAGGCAACACAGGTGATGTGATTGTGAAATGAGGAAAAGAAACTCCACATTTTTCAATTACATCACCTGTGTTTCCTAAGTTTACGAATGACATTGTGCAGATGAAGTTTAGGTCTGTCCACGGACACAGAAGAGGTCTGGCCTTTGTTCAAGAGTGAAGTGGACATGACTTACTTCATTGGTAGGCCTACACATGTATTATCTCCTCTGTATTCTTCAACAAGCATAAATTTGATATGCAATCCTGAGTAGGCCTCACCTTAAACAAACCTCTGGAGAGGCCACACCTTATCGTCATCCTGAATCAATCATTTCAAATGTTAGGGACAGATTTATCATAGGTGTATGCCTCTTTTGCGCCACTGTGCGTCACTTTTGTGATGCAGCGGCGGTGCAAAAGATTTGCTATGAGGTGACAAAATTACAAATTGATGCATCTAGGCAGATGTGTCATGCTGTAAAAAACCCGTGCCACATGAAACCGATGCAGCAGTGATGCAAAAGATGCACCATGTTGCAAGACAGGCCTGACTTCATCTCCAACAAGATAAGAAGCTAAGTCTTCTGTAAATGTCAAAATTGTTGTATATACTGCTCAACTTCTATGTACTCTTTGATATGCTAGACTCCATCTGCACTATGAGATACCTAACCAAAGGCAACACAGGTGATGTGATTGTGAAATGAGGAAAAGAAACTCCACATTTTTCAATTACATCACCAGTGTTTCCTAAGTTTACGAATGACATTGTGCAGATGAACTTTAGGTCTGTCCACGGACACAGAAGAGGTCTGGCCTTTGTTCAAGAGTGAAGTGGACATGACTTACTTCATTGGTAGGCCTTCACATGTATTATGTCCTCTGTTCTCTTCAACAACTCGAAATTTCATTTGGAACCCTGAGTAGGCCTCACCTCAAACAAACCTCTGGATAGGACACATCTTATTGGCATCCTGAAACAATCATTTAAAATGTTAGTGTCTTGCGACACTTTTGTGAGACAACAGCAGTGCAAAAGATGCACAATGTTTTAAGATAGGCCTCACTTCATCTGCATCAAGATACTGTTAGTTTAAAATGTATATCTTTAGGACTGTGTAGGGGGCCTGGAGAAGCAGAAGCTTCTGTAAGTGTCAAAGTTGTTGAAAAACTGTTTGTCCTTCAATCTTTTCCCTTGTCTTTTCTAATTTTTAAATACATGTTTTAATATTTTTCAAATGTTTGTTCTCTCTTTCACAGATTGAAAGTATAAAAATAAAAAGTGAGTAAGTTAACGACAATTATAAGGTAAATGTTTTGTACTCTTTTCGTTACTTTTCTATCACATTCACCTACTATTAGTTCCACAGCTTCATTTCTTTAACCCTCAGTTTCCTGCCTTTGCTACTTTCCTCATTCCTTTCTCTATTACCTACTTACTCAACTCCTTCCACTCTTTTTCTCAGTCCCTCTCTTCTCATAGTTCCTCACTCTTGTTCACTCACTCCGTCTCTATTACTCTTAGTGTCTTTGACTGATCACTCTTTCACTACTTGTTCATAATGCTTTCTCTGTGTAGTTGAAGCACACTAAGGGGCATATTATGAACACAGCCAATACAATTATTGCTGTTTTTATTGGCAGAAAACTGCTGCAAAAGTGGTTTTAGCGGCAGTTTTCTGCCGCAAAAGCGGCTTTAGCGACACATTTCTGCCGATAAAAGCTGCAAAACTTTTATTGGCTATGTTGATGATATAGCTCTATGTTATTTACATTTCTTTGCTGTTTCAATTAATCTTTTTCTGTTATTTTTTCTTTTCTGTTTTCTGTTTTTTCTCTCTGTTATTCCACATGTTTTAATCTTATTTTGAACATTCACTCACATTCTCCAAGAAACTCTTCTTTGTTATTGTTCTACTCTATTTTTTTTCTTTCACTTCCTTTTTTATTTTGTTTTTCACAATTATACCCTCTTCCATCTTTTCTTCGGTAAATAGATCTATTAAACAGTATCTCTGGTTTACTCCCTATAGCTGTCTTTCTTTTAACATTACTCTCTGTTTACTTCCCTTATACTAACTCTTCTTTTTTTTATATTTTTTATTTTTGGGTTCGCTCCCGGTTCGCGAACCGGGAAGCGAACGGGGAAGCGAACCAAAAGAAATAGAGCTTGCCAGAGTGCTAAACATTCTAGCAATTTTTTTTGAAAGGGGAGGTAGTTCTGAAAAGAACTTTTTTTTTAATGTTTTTGTTGTTTTATATTTTTTTTTATTTTTCTGAACATTTTTTGTTTTTTTGTATTTTTTTAACAGTTTTATGTTTTTTTTGGTTTTTGATGGAGGGGAAACAACAAAAAACAGGCATTGGAAAGGGCTCAACAGGAGCAAAAAAAAAAAATTACTGTCTGCGGCGTTTAGGGCAATTGTGATTTTCATAAGCTCGGTTGATTAAGGTAATACTCATATTGCCACAAGACAGTAATGCACCACAATACAAGCAGGTAAACTTCATATGGACAAAGTTGTCCTGAATGTTTGGCACGGTTTCCCGTGCCTCTGCTGCTGTCAAAGATATCTGTGATGATGACCTGGCCACAGGAGTTGTTGGGTTGTCCTGCTGGTCACGCATCTCTGCCCGGCTGTAGTTTAATGGATGCCACCTGCTCATATGACGATGCATGGTGTAGTTACCGAAGCTGTATTTTTTTAAGGTGCCTCTAGATAACTTCTCCTTACATGTGAGGCAGGTGACATATCTGGCATTTACTTTCTTCTGCCCTTCAGGGATCGAAAAAAACTGCCAAATAAAACTGGTTTTCCGATGAGAAACCCGGGGCTGCTCTTCTAAAAACTGTGGTCCTTCTGTCTCCTCTTCCTCTTGCTCATCCTCTTCCTCCTCTGTGTTGCTGATGAACTGGGGAGGTGGTCCTCTCTTCCCATGAGGAGGTGGTGGTGGTGGTGGGGGTCCACCAGCTGAAGCTACCAATGAAGCCATTGCTGAACTATCAAAAAAGGTCTTCCTCTCACAAAGATGAAAGTCAGAGTGAGGAAAGAAGGAGGGGTTTTCATCATTTGGGAAAAACAATAGTTCTAAACCAATGAAAAGTGTTATTTTTAGGTCACCTGACCTAGCCTTACATCATTATGAAACCAAAAGTGAAATGAACCAATGAAAAGTTTTATTAACAAGTCACATGACCTGTTACGCTTATGTTACGCGCTGCGGAACGCGCCCCGGATCGCTTCCGGGTCGCTGCGCTTCCCGCCTCGGTTCGCGCTCCGGAGCACTTCTGGGTGCGCTAACGCGGCGCGTCATAAGACGCATTACGCGGCAACGCGATACGTCGTGCTTTCGCGACGCGCCCCTGATCGCTTCCGGGGAGCTGCGCTTCGCGTCTCAGTTCGCGTACCGGAGCACTTCCGGGTGCGCTAACGCGGCGCGTCATAAGAAGCATTACGCGACAACGTGATACGTCGCGCTTCCGCGACGCGTCACGATGTTGATTTCTAACACGGCAGTTGCGCAAACGGAACGTTTACCGGTTCGCGGACCGGGTCGCGGCATCAAATTGAGCTAACGGGAAGCTTCCCGGTTCGCGAACCGGGAGCGAAGAAAAAAAAATATTAAAATTTTTTTTATTAATAAACATATAACATATATTTTGGGATTTAAAGAAGAATATATTTTACAGCTACAGATATTAGCTTTTAAAAAACCAATGAAATTCACTGAAAAAACCATAGGTTATAGACCATATATAGTTAGGAATTAGCATTTACAAAACCTTGAAAATTCACTGAAAAAACCATAGGTTATAGACCATATATAGTTAGGAATTAGCATTTAAAAAACCTTATTTTACTCACACAAAACCATTGAAATTCCATATATAGTTAGTTGTACTAACTATATATCGCGCACCCGCAATCCACTGCTGATGATGTCACATATTACATCATTCATGACATGGTCAGTGACATCACTGATGACATCACTGATGACATCTCAAATGACATCACTGATGACATCACTGATGACATCTCAAATGACATCACTGATGACATCACTGATGTCATCTCAAATGACATCACTGATGACATCACTGATGACATCACTGATGTCATCGCAAATGACATCACTGATGACATCACTGATGACATCTCAAATGACATCTCAAATGACATCACTGATGACATCTCATTTGACATCACTGATGACATCACTGATGACATCTCAAATGACATCACTGATGACATCACTGATGACATCTCATTTGACATTACTGATCACATCACTGATGACATCATTCATGTGATATTATGATGAACCTCTTCAGACTCTTATATAATCTTAGATACACTCAGTATAAACATACACTCACAGACTGTCACTCATCCATGGAGTTACTCACACACCTAGTCAGTCATGCAAAGAATCAATCACACCTCCATTTCCTCAACTATACAGTTATACACACCTTACTTATTCAAACATATACTAAAACATATTTACTCACTTATACAATGCTGGATACAAGTTCACAATGATCCATACAGCCACTCACACATTCACTGGCTCTTATGCACAGTTATTTATATATGTCAACTCTCACATGTACTGTATTTTACATATGTACTTACTTTGACATGTAGCACTGAGATATCCATTCACTCACCAATACACTCATGCACACAGTCAACCGCCCATACAGCTGTTTCCACATGCACTTTTGAACCCATACATCTAGTGAATCAACTGCTCACACATCTATGCAGAGAGTCATACACCTCCCAGCCACCCACACACACACTCAGTCTCCCATACAAATGCTTGGGCAACCAATCAATAACCCATATAGTTAATCATATAGCTACTGATCAACACATGCAGCAGTTTACAGAACAACAGACATAATGATGCACAAATTAAGACAGTTTAGTCACTAACCCATGCACTCAGTGAGACACATTTAATCAGTCACTCATACAGTCAGTCATGCCCCTACTAAATCCTTCATCAAGACACTTATACATCCACTCATTCTTCAATATGTAAGACATATTTTAACTTTACAGAAAAATACAGTCACTGGATGTTGTCATCAGTGATGTCATCAGTGATGTCATTTGAGATGTCATCAGTGATGTCATCAGTGATGTCATTTGAGATGTCATCAGTGATGTCATCAGTGATGTCACTGACCATGTCATGACTGATGTAATATGTGACATGATCAGCAGTGGATTGCGGGTGCGCGATATATAGTTAGTACAACTAACTATATATGGAATTTCAATGGTTTTGTGTGAGTAAAATAAGGTTTTTTAAATGCTAATTCCTAACTATATATGGTCTATAACCTATGGTTTTTTCAGTGAATATATATATATATATGAAATAACCACAGTATATTTTGATCTACTTCATACCCCAAATGCTGTAAACCACTGAATATCCCTGAAAGTGGCATTTACTACTTCCAGATCTGCTTTTAAAAAAAGGGAAATTTCAGCAGTATATAGTTTAGTAGACAAAGGCGACATGAATAGTCAGGCTCAGTAACTTCCCCCTCATATCCACTGCCTGGTTTTCTATGTAGATTCCAAACAATTGTAGTAGACCTGGCACCCTTGACAGTTTACTTGGAATACCCCTTCCAACTTACACTTTATTTTTTAAACTTGCTTCCGCTTGTCAATACTGTTCTGCCACAACCCCAATAACCTTATAAGCTGGGAGGGAAAAGTTATCAAGAATAGCAAAAACAAAATCCCAGTTCCTGCGGTCAAAAGCTTATGTAAAGTGAGCATTTGTTTTTGCAGAGGCTGTGTTAGGTCTAGAAAAAATATCCATTGCTTCTGCAACAAAATGTATGTTAGTGTAAAGCTAGCATCCCAGAGTCAGCAATTAATTTTGTTAACTATATCTTTTAATCTATTCAATAAAATATTGCCCAGTAATTATGTACTATGCAGGTTGAGCAGGGTAAGAGAGATTCTTAAGAGCACTAGGTATGCCCTGATGCAGGACCTGCGCTCGATGTGCCATAGCACATAAGAGTCACCTCTCTGGGGAGCCACAACAATTCTGAAACCATTCTAGGTTTGCTCATGGGCTTGTCAAGAAGGGATGTGGCCTAACAGTTCCAATTGGGACATGGCCAAGTTCTTCATTAACAAGAAAGGGAGTGTTCCACGGAGTACTTAAAGGACTTTTGTGCAACCATGGCTGGTGTTCGCATGACAGCCCGTCTCTCAGAGGTAAGAGGATATCACCAGAAATCTACCCTTTTGCTGGTGAAGCTGAAAGTTTTTCTAGACCCTAGAATCCTATTACCTGCTGAGAGAAGAAAGGGTGTACCTGATGCAGACACTGTCCAGGGGAGAAGTCTATGTGGGGAACAGCCAGGAAAAGCAAATTACTACGTGGGTGTGAATCCAGAAGTGACCTATAAGGTGATGGTCCCCCAATCTCCATGTTCAGTTCTTGCCATGAAATGCATCTAGACGCTAACAAGTGGCAAATATTGTGTTTCACTCGCAGCTTGCGATGTGCCAAAAAGACTGGTCCTTAGGTTCTAGCACCTCGAACAAGATCACAAACAGAATTATAACCCTGAGTCCGAAGTCCTACTTGTGCTGTGTAGTATTATGTTACTGTGTGAGGAAAGTGTTTTCTTTTATTCCAAAAAGACAATCACTAGACTGGACAATATGTTATTGTGTCTTTGGTTATATGTTGAGTTAGAAGGTATTGCCCATTACTATGTCCCTGAGAAGCCTTTGACTGCTTGCACGTGCTGCCAAGTGTGCAAAGAGTTTACATGGCCTAGTGTACCTGTCCATTTTAGAACAGATCCCAGGACACGAAGTGCAAAGAACCCCAACCATCATGGTTGGGCAGTAGCCCCAGCTGCCTTGTGACCCCTGCAATAGGTCTGACACAATAGCTGCGATTAAATAATACATTTCACCCATCACCTTTTTGCATAGCTAACTGTAATTGATTAATTTAGTGGATCTAAGGATTTATATAATAGCAATAATATATCTTCAAACATGTGCCATTTGGTTTTTATTACATAAACTAGTGTGTGTTATTATCATGATTAGGGTATTATCCAAAAAGAAAAATATTTGCTCAATAGTGACTTGGTTTAAAAAAACTTTCTGCATAACATTGCTGTATATAATATTGTGTGTATGCTTGTCTTCAGATTTGCCCTACAGTTATGAAAGCAAAATAGCTATACATAAGCACTCTTTTTCATTCTGTGTATCCTCACTGTTCTGTTTCTTTTTGTGCCCTTTGTTTTTAAATGTATTGCATTGTAGATGCACTCCTTTATGTAGAATCTCCAAACTTTAAAGAAAAAATGGTGGGTATTATTTTGCTCTGCTTTCAATAGCGTGCAAAACTGTAGTCAAAGCAGAATCAAAAGAAAACAAAAGTATGTCATGGGAATAACATCAGAAAGTTGATGCCCTTATGACGTCAGCCTTCACAAATGTTCCCCTTTCCTTCATGCTGTGAGAAACGTAGACAAGGAAAATCCAAAGATGGGGACATATTGAGGCTGGCAGGATGATACCCTTGATTGAATAAAAATGGACTAAGATTCTATATAGCGTTAACTGAATTAGTATGGAAAAATATGCTAACCATAAGTGTTGTACCCAAGAATTCTGTTCTTCCAAAGAACATTGTAAATAAACTTAAAAATCCTGATTTGCTTGTTCAGTTTGGCCAAAATATTGTTCATGATATGCTGAAGAGATCCTGTTGTTTTGCAAAAGGTTCACAGAGATCATGCACGAAACTGTAATCCTAGATCTAAAAATTATTACTGAGGATATCCCAAGAAGGAACAATATTTTGAAGAAAGAGCTCACTAGTGTCTGTTTTGATCAAATTGCCTTTTACTGGCATACAGTTTGACATAAATCAACCACACCATAATAGTAGTGAATCCATTATCAGAGGGTAGTTGCATTTTTAATTCAAATCTACTGACAGTATATGCCAAGGATGTTGTAGGTTAGGAGGTTTGTATAAATAACCCATGGATTTCATTTGATTATTCTTGGTCCTACTGCAGATGTCACACATAATTGCATATTGTCATACTTTCTTTTGTAACCCTTCCCACCAAAAATGACTCTGGAATAGCTCCTAATTTTTGTGACACCAAGATGACCTGTGTTAGTCCAATCAGCCTTAGGGTGGTCTTCCTCCAAACCACTTGCCTCACCTCCTCCATTTGTGGTGAACTTATTTTATATAGCCTTAGGACTTTGTCCACTGATAACCAGTTCTAAAGTGCCTCTGCCTTCTCCCACAAAATGGTTAAATTGCCTTATACCCAATTGGCATATTTAATTTACCTGTAAGCCCCATAGTGGTATACCATATACCCAGGGCCTGTAAATTAAAGGCTACTAGTGTGTCTGCTGCACTTGTTGTGCCACCCATTAAAGTAGCACTTTAAAACATGTCACTGACTTGCCATTGCAGTCTGAATGCAGTGTTAAGCTGCAATGTTGACATGGCATTAAAACCTCCTTGCCAAGCCTTAACTTCCCTTTTATTACATATAAGTCACTCCTAAGGTAGGCACTAGGTAGCCTATAGCGCAGGGTGCTGGGTAATTAGAAGGTGGGATATATACTTTTAAGTTTACATATTCTAGCCCGGTAGTGAAAAAACTCTTATCATTTGTTTTTCACTACTGTGATGCCTAACCCTGCTAGCCATTGCTTAAGTGCTTGTCCTCACTCCACTAAACCATGGATATATTGGCGTATACCCAATTAGCATATTTAATTTACTTATAAGTCCCTTGTAAAGTGGTATACAATATGCCGAGGACCTGTAAATAAAATGCTACCAGAGGGCTTTCAGCACGTATTGTCCCAACCACTTAAGTAGAGCCTTAAAACATGCCTCAGGCATGCCATTGCAGCTTGAATGCAGATTTAAACTGCTATGTCGATTTGGCATTAAATCCTGCTTTCCAAGCATTAAACTCTCATTTTATTACACATAGGTCACCCCTAAGGTAGGCCCTAAGTAGACCATAGGACAAGGTATTGAGTAATTAGAAAGTTGGATGTGTGCTTTAAAGTTGTACATGTCCTGGTAGTGAAACACTCCTATAATTTGTTTTTCCCTACTGTGAGGCTTAATCCTCCCATAGGATAACAATAGGTATTCCTTATTACATTTATTAGGCTACAATTTCCAATTGGGAGCAGGTACTATGTCATGTTTGGTGTATTTGGAATTGTGGTGAGAGCCCTATTTAATGGTAAACTTGGGCTTTAGATTACATTTTAAAAGTGCCACTTTTAGAAGCTTGGCAGTTTTCTGCCTTAAGCTTTTCTGTGCCTACAGCCTTGCCTGGGACACATGACAGGGTGAAACTCACATACTTTGTGAAGTCCTTCCAGACAGTCAGACAACAGAGGGATTAAGTGTGCCTGAATGGGCCATCTGCTGTGAGAATTGGAAGTGGAGCTGAGTACAGCCCTGCTTAGAACTAAATAGCCTGTGCTCCACCTTCACACAATGGGACTAATGACTCAATATTGTCACAGCTGCCAGCTTGGAGCCAGGGCAGGGGAGTCAGGAAATGTCATGCACTTCAAAGCCATTGCCTTAAAGCTTCTCTCATTTTCCAGAACCAAAGCACCAGGGAATAAAAATAGGGTCCTAAGACACCAACTCTTTAGTACACTTCTGGAGCTGTGGATATTGTGTGAGGAAGAATGACTTTGTGCTGCTGGAAGAACTGCCCTAAAGGGTTGCTGCTCTGCTAGATTCCATCCTATAGCCCTGCTGCTCTGTTGCCTTCTATCTGGGCCCAATGACTGGGTCTTCATCTGTCCCAGAAACTCAAGAAGGACTCAAAAGAGATAGTTGTCAGCCTCTTGTTCTCAGCCACAAGGACACACAAGGCTTCCTCCAGCATGAACCAGCACCTTGTCCTAGCTTGAGTAAGTCCTGATGCTCCAAGTGGAACACCTTCAGACATGGACCCTTGGAAGTAGTGCTAATGTGCCCAGATATCCAAAATCCAAAAGTGTCAACTCAGAAATTGTTTGGCTAAAAAGTGCTCTGAGAACTAGGAGACAAGGATCAACCTAGGCTCCAATCCACCCATGGTGCATCACCGTATTGACTTTGAGGCTTTTCCACTATGTTCTTCTCTGCAGAAGAAAGTACTGTTCAGAGGTTCCAAAGCGGTATCTGACCTCGTGGAACTGTCTTTGGCCATAGCCCTCTGACTGGTCCACTGGTAATTTTGACTTCCATTTCAGAGACCAAATTCAAACAAAGAAATCTTCACTGCGGCATCGACCCAAGACTATCTGATGACAACGCTCCCTCCTTACACACATCCTGTAGCCTTGCCCCACTGTACATTACCTTCTCAAAGCATTTACTTCAGAAATGTATCTAACGATGAAAGTAAGCAACAACCAGGCCCAATCCAAACTGTGCTCCATGGGAAACAGCCTTATTTTTTTACTTTGACCCGGCCTCACACAACTAGATGTTTACGATTGGCGCTTTCATCTTTTTGGCGCTAGTTTTCTACAGTTTTACTGAATCTATTTTTGTTGGTTTGGTGTCAAATAAAGTCATTTTTTCTAAATTGATTTGGTCTTCTCTGTGTTGCGTTTTCACTTTATTACTGTTTGTGTGCTGCATAAATAATTTACAGATTGCCAAGAAGTTAAACCTGACTGCTTTTTGTGCTAAGCTACCCAATGTTAAGCACAAGTTAATTTAGTGACTTTTTGGGGTTCACCATGCAAGGGATTATGGCTCACACCCCTTTCAATCAACAACCCATTTTCTAATAACTATCAAATGGATCATCATGTGCTTTACTAAGAACTTGTTGGAGTCCAACAGTGGTACATGAATGCTTTCTTTAAACTACAATACGCCATCATAACATTGTCTAATTTCATCTTTAGTCACACATTTAAGTGAGTTCCCTATGACTTCCTTGATAGAAGGTGGCAGTGAAATTGAATTAGATGAGCCAGATGACTCATCCCTGATCTCTCCGATCTCTCTAGTACAGAGTCCGGATTCACTAAACTGGATGTTAAAACAATGATCTATTGAGATCTGAGTACGATTCTCGACTTCTGAATCAAATTAAAAGAAGATTCAAGATACTTGCACTAGCCTAGAGGAAAATCTTACAGCATTGACTCACAGGATGGAGACTCTTGAAATCAGAGTGGAGGAGCTGGGTTTAGAGGTCAAAGCCAACTCTAAAGAGGTACAGAGACGGAAAGATAAAGAGCGGGATTTAACAGAGAGGTTGGATAGGTTAGAAAATATCTTGAGACAAAATAATATCAGGCTTCTAGATTTGAAAGAAGGCTGAGAAGGAGATATTTTAAAGGCTTATGTTATCAATCTTTTGAGTAAAGCCTTTCCACAAATTGCTGAAATCCAGAGATGTCATAGGGATCAATTTAAATTGAATCCTGACGGGAAAAAGCCGGGAAAAAGCCCAGGAAAGTACTAATTTACATTCAATCTTACTTGCTAAAGGAGCAAATACTGGGGGCTGCCCTAAAACTTAAATCCATACAAGTTGATATTGCCACTATTAGGATTCGGTCTGATATTTCCATGGGTTACAGAGGATAGAAGGTGGGAATTGGGAATTGGGCAAGAGAATGGATGCATTGAGGGACCGGGGAGCCCAGGTACAATTGTGATTCCCTTCTTTCTTGAAAGTTGTATGGGCTAACAAAATGTATAACTTCAGATTCCCAGAGGAAGTAGATAGTTTGTTGGCACAGACTAAACACAGTTAACTTAAGTTTAAGGGGGGCCTACACCGGTACTAGTATTTATTATCATTTTTTTATGGTGCTCATTTCTATTTCTGTTTCATTGTCTTTTGCTAGAGGCTGGGGGCCCGACCCAAATAGGCAATACTTATTGCCAATGGGTAATCAGAGAGTGTTCCCGCAGGCGGGTGGAGGAGTTGTGGGGTGGGTGAAGGGAGGTAATAGTATTCACATTTGTTAGTGATGAGCAGTGGGAGTGTAACAACCCCATGTGACATAATAGCCTCTAGTTGCTTTTGCAGTTCTTGCAGTGAGTGGAGACACGATAGTGATGGAGGATTGAACAAGGCAGGGAGGGAAGTATCATCTTGGTTTACTTAGCTGGAATTTGAATGGATTAACGGTGAAAGGGAGACATCGTTTGATCATTCAGTACCTAAAAAATAGCCCAGCTAGTATTTTAATGCTACTGGAGACCCATCTTTTACAATCAGAATGTGGGACATTATTTGGAAAACTAAGATGGGTTGACAAGATTATTGTAACAGATCAGCAATGTTCTTCAAAAAGGGTGACTGTGATAATTAAAAGGAATTCAGGAGTAGAAGTAATTAAGTCTCAAGTGGATGACGGAGGGCGTTGGGTTATAGTTGGAATTAAGTGCCCCGGGCAAAATATACAATAGTTAGTTATTATGGGCCTAATGACGATGATACCACTCCCCTGAATAATCTATGTCTTGCACTGGCAGACTATGATTCAGCCCTGATCTTGGGTGGAGACTTTACCGTACTTCTAAATAACAAACTAGACAGGTTCTCCCTTAGAACTCAGGTAGCAGTGCCGCGTGTGAAAGCCTATCTTGTGGCCATGCTGAAAAACTTTAATCTTTTTGATGTTTGGCAGAAAAAAATGGGTGAGAGGAGAGAATATTCCTTCTACAGCAAAAAGAATTCTCACTATTCAAGAATAGATTATATGTTTAATGAGAATTCTGACTTTGATAAAATCAGTACAATAGAATATTTGCCCATCCATCTATCTGACCATGGTGCCGTACTCCTGAAACTGGAACTTCCCACGGAGGTATCTTTGACAAGGTGGACTTTAAATAGAAGATTTCTCCTGCAGTCTTCAACCCCGGGCTTTCTCAAGATAGAAGCTGTTTGCTTTTTCCAGGAGAACTTGGGGTCAACTAGCATACACGTGGTTTTGGACACCTTTAAGGCCTGGCTGAGGGGGATACTAAAAGATGCAGTTGTGGGTTGGGACAGAGCTGAGAGGAAAGAACTAGCAGACCTGGCAATAGTGTTAGCGGGGGCAGAGACAGATTGAAAGGTACTGTTTGAGGTCTATATGATTTTGAGGGAGGAGATTATCCTGGTCTGGCTAAAACTGTTTAATGGGATCTTAGAAGGTACATCTCCCCTGCCTGACTCTTGGAGTGATGCAGTTACTGCACTGATTTTAAATCCAGGGAAGAACCCAACTCAATGTCAGTCATACCACCCAATTTCTTTGCTAAATGTTGACTATAAAGTCTTTGCTGGATTTCTGAATGCCCGGCTTAGCAAAGTTGTTGGGCCAATAATTCACACGGATCAAAAAGGTTTCTTGCCAGGCTGGCAGATGTCCGATTAAATCACACCTTAATTGGGTCGATTGACTTGGCATCGTCGCAGGGTCTCCCTCTATCAATTATTACTCTTGATGCAGCCAAGGCCTTTGACCGGGTGAACTGGCACTTTCTGGATAGGGTTCTTAAGGTCTTTGGTTTTGCTGATAGTTTTACGGAAGTGTTGAAAGAAATATATAAATCCCCTTGGGCCCAGATTCTGGTTAATGGCACTCTCTCCTCGATAGTTAAGATAGGGCGTGAAACTAGGCAGGGCTGCCCGCTTTCTCCCATCTTATTTGATTTATATATAGAGCCGCTAGCTCAGAGCATAAGGTTGAATCAGAAGATTGTCCCTTTTGAAATAAACGGGTTTGTACGAAAGTTAGCACTGTACGCTGACAGCCTGATTTTTCTATCATCCAATGTCAACACTACACTTTCAGAGCTTGAAGCTGAAACCCAAACTTTTGGAGGCCTATCAGGTTATGAGATAAACAATGAGAAAACCGAGATTATGGCCTGGAACATAACCGATCAGGAGGGAAATTTTGCTAAAGAACTTAGGTACTTAGGAGTTATAATAACTCAGGACCCTGCTAAAAACCCAAGAATAATCTAGATAGAGTTTCAAAAGAAGTCATTGTCCCGCTAAAAAGATAACAGAGCATCCCATTATCACTGTACGGGCGAGTTAATCTCATCAATATGTGTGTCCTCCCAAAATATGCTAACCTTTTTTAACAACATCTGATATTCTTAAAATCCAGGGCAAGATATCTTCCTTTATCTGGGCAAGTATAGAGATCCAGTTATCCTGGAAGAAATTAAGGCTCAAATTTCAGCGAGGGGGGTGGCCCTACCAGACTTCCAGCTGTACTGTTGGGCATATCAACTAAAGCACTGTAGAATGCTATTGCTCTCTCCGGACAATTCTCTGATAGGTTGCATGTTTAAAGCCATGTTAGTAAGGGAGGAGGAGCTAGGTTTCATGTACAAGTTCAGTTCTCCTAAACTAAAAAAAAAAAATCTGTTTAAAGACTCTGCATTCGGCGGCCAGGTTGTGGTTGGACTGCCGAAATTGTTTAGGACTATCCTATTATAGTGATTGGGCACCAAATTAGGATTCTCCCGGTACACCGGAGTGTCTTTTGGACTCTCTTGCTTACCCACTAAAAGAGGCAGGAGTTGTATATTGGAGAGACATTGTACTGGGTGACAAATGCCATTCCTGGGAATACTAGAACCATATTACTAACTGTACTTTGTCCAGGTTTAGGTTTTATCAGCTCTCTTCCTGGTGTAAGAAGCAAAGCCTCATAGAGGATAGCAGTATGGAAAGTGAATTACAGGATCTAGCTCCTAGGAAACAAGAAGTGGCACAATAGTATCAACATCTTTTGGCAGCTACAGACAGAAAAAAGGATCAACCAAACAGAATCTGGGAGAACTACTTGCCGAGCGAAGAGCTGGAAACCATATGGCAAGTATCTCTAGATACTCTTTATCCCCTGATTAAATCTGCTGCACTGAGAAAAAAAACACTTTTTTACACTCCATAGAATCTATTGGTCTCCCCTTAAGTTATCAAAGATAAAGGGAGGCGGAGAAGCCAGCTGTATGAGATGCGGCCTTCAGAATGCAGATAATGTCCACGTATTTGCTTCCTGTTTCAAGATACAATAATTTTGGACAAATGTGGGTAAGACTATCTCTAGAGCCCTGGGTCGCATCATGGAGGTAAGCTCAACTCTTATACAATTTGGCTTTACTCCTGCACTGGTGGGAGCTTCAGACCCGATAGGGCCCCAACAAAAACTGGTGTTTTACTTAATTTTGCTGGTTAGGAGGGAGATTTGTAAAGTATGGCGCCAGTCGACATCTCCTACTTGGAATGCTTGGTGGCATTCTGTTAGATATTTTAGAGCACTGGATCAAAGAGTAAATGTTTATAGAGAAAGCTCAGAGAAGGGGCAGTTTTGGGATCTCCTGGATGATGCGGCATCTGGTTGAGTGTAGGGATAGGACAATGACCCAATGATCAAAACCTCTGGTCAGCTCAGGTTGTATGTTATGGGTACCTCCCGTATAGAACATCAGCTGAGAGTGAAGCCACCAAGCTAATAAGCATCAGAGGTGGTTCAGATCGAATGGGTGCCATAGCTACGGAGGTCATATGAGATGAGTAAAAAAAATAAAAAATTAAACAATACATTCAGAATTCTGTTATCCTTTAATTCTATAATAATTTGATGTTGATCTTTAGAATGTGTTCCAACTATTGTTGCACTAGGAAATAGTGACTTACCAGACTCCACTCTTCTGACTGAATCAGTAATTTGATATCTTAACAGTGCATATGGTTTGCCATTTTGACAACCTTGTCCAAAAGTGATCACAAAATCATGCTCAGCAAAAAAGACCATCTCAAATTTGCATGCAGTTAACAATTTCACAAATTTGAGTAAAGTGAGATTTCAATGATCAGTATATACTGTTATATGAGAGGTAGCTCTTAAAACTTCATGAGCCTTATTCACAAAGATAACTTACACTGTTGAGTAATTTACGCTTTTGAGTAAGTTTACTACTTTTGGCTAATCACTAAATTTGAGTGGAAAGTTACTTCAAAAGTGTAATTTACATGTCTTTGTCAAATTAAATGATACATATACAAAGGGTCCCTGCAAAGAAAGCGTATTGTGAACTACATACACTGGAGACTAGACAAAATAAAGTGAAGTACTAAAAGGAATATTTAAGTATTGGCATTTATTTAGCAACACCGAGTAATTGCCAATGGCAAAACAGATTCACAATAAATTGATAGCCCCGAGAGGGGAGGAAAAGGAGGGAGGAAGGTGCTCATGGAAGTGAAAAGTCAAGAAAAGTAAACACAGTCCAAAGGAATCATTAATTACAAAATTATCAATAAATCATAACACATCAAATACACAAGCCCTAAATCAGGGCAGTCATTGAAATTAATTAGACAAATGACATTCAGCGGTCACATACAGCATTTGAAAAAAATCGGGGGCATGTGCCGGAAGTCCGAGAAAACAGTCGATGTTTCAACCCCTATCTATAGGCTATCTTGAGTCCTTTGTCGGGGTCTTCATCAGGACATCTACAACGGGGTAACGGGGAGGAAAGGGTGGGGCAATCCTATCTGAAAAAATTAAAAAAGAATTCGCACTTAGTACATAATCGTGGACTTAATCCAACCATCCATGTGGCATTCAGAGAATCATTAAATTAATTACCATGGAGTAAAAGCCCGGCTGGGCTCTGAACGTGGAAGAAGAGTATGCCACGCAAGATGTCGTGGTCGATCTCACCAGTAAAAAATCGCAGCTACAGAGGGGGACATTAAATCATGAGGGTAAGTACACATGACTCAGACCATCAGAAAGGTGTACTGTTAGTTAACACTGTCTACTTGAATTGAAATAGGGGAAGAAAACTTACACATGCCTCAAGAATTGCTCAAGATGAATGATAAGTAAGTCATCTCAAATCAGATTCAAGGTCGGTACAGCCCAAAAGGCACAGGCTGTGGGTAAACATAATTACAGCAATTCAGAGTGGATTAAACAATTATAATAAATAATGGCGCTATTGAAAAATGTACTGTCCCAAAACTGGGAGCCCTCATATTCTAGGTCAAGCATGAACTTACATAAAACACGGTAGAGTTTAGCACAATATTGATTTAGTTGGAGATTAAAGGGCCATTCAGTTGTGGTAGAAGTCGCTGTAAAATACATAGCAGGGACTCAGTTATGAATTATATCATACGACACTTCATGTCAAATAAAAGCGGAGTCTGTTACATACCTCCGAGTAAACCATGGGGTAGGGCGAGACAAAATTAATTGTTGAACTTTGGTTGGAAATCAAAGGGCCAATCAGTTGTGGTAGAAGTCGCTGTAAAATACATAGCAGGGACTCAACTCTGAGTTATATCGTACAACACTTCATGTCCAATAAAGGCGAAGTTTGTTACATACCTCCGAGTAAACCACGGGGTAGGGCGAGATAAAATCAGTTGTTGAACTTCACTGCCGGCCTGGATGTAATCTAAGGTAATGGCCATCACGGAGGCCGCAGGACAGAAAAGGCAAGGTCGAACGGCAATCGTTCAGTCCGCCTATCGAGAATTGATCCTGCAATTGACAAGGAAAGCGCCGTGTAAGAAAGGGACCTATCTATGATTATAGTGGATAATCAACAAACGCTTTGTTATTCACAGATGTCCGGAGGGGCGCTGCCGTCTACACCGGTCGTGAAAAAAATCCACAAAAACGCTACGCGAAGTTGGAGGCGGAGTCCATAGATTTAAAGAAAAATGGAAAGTGAAGAGATACTCTCTACTGATACTCAAATCGCTAGTGAGGCACTGTGGGGGACCGTTAGTAAATTACAATTGAAATAGAATAATTATATACATAGAGAATTCATATTTAGAAAGAGAGAAAATACATTCAAGTACAATATTCCGGGGAGTGCTACAATTCGCTCGTGCAACTCTCACACAGGATGTTGTAAACGAGTGCGCTAAAAGTGATCATATGCACTACATAGCAGAAAATAGACAACAACATTGGATGCGAAAACAGATCAAAACTTATGACAGTAATACCCGCGCAACTCTCCAAACAGGAGGTTGTAGGCGAGTGACTTGACATTAGATCTCATTATTGCTGATATCACAAGGCCAAAGATCTCGTGCACTTCTCCAACATGAGAGTGTAAAGGAGTGGTAAAAATTCAAGATAACACATTCTAGGGACAGGATCATCTAAGTCAACCAAGTGATGCCAATTGTGCTAAACTGCTGTCCTGCTCATTAAGCCCATTCTTAATCGAATCAAGAAGGGACATCCATTTTGATTCACGTGTATTTAATACCGTGAGAAGGTTACCCCCTCTTCTACCCAGGGCTACCTTTTCAATTACAAACCATCTCAAATCAGATACAGTATGACCTGCTGTCTGCCAGTGTTCTACCAGCGGCGCGCCCGCCACTTTGCATCGCAGTCTACTGCAATGAGAAGAAATCCTTGATTTGATTTTTTGTTGGGTTTGTCCCACATAAACTAAACTACAAGGACACTGGACGATGTAAATAACGCCAGTGGTGTTGCAGTTCGTGTAGTGTTTTAAGGTGTATCTGCGACCCCCATGGTCAAACGTTTTAGTCTGGATAGTAGTTTCACATGCTGCGCATGTGCCACATCTATGTTGTCCTATCAGGGGGGGCAGGTTCCATAAGGTTGTCAGAGTCGGTTGACTCGCTGGTTCCAAATAGGAATGGACCACCATGTCCCGTATGTTTTTGGCTCTATTGAAAGAGTGGAGGGGGAGTTGAGTTTGCTTAACCACATCTGCCACCAATGGCCAATTTTTGTTAATGATTTTCTTAATTTCATTACTCCGTGTTGAGAAAGTCGTAACACAGATAATACGGTCTGTGACAGTGTGATTAGTTGCATCTGGGTTGAGCAAAGAATCGCGTGGAATGTACCACGCACGTTTCCTGGCTCGTTTCACCATCCGAGCTGGGTAACCCCGTGAAATAAGGCGCTCACTGAGGACCTCAGATTCCAAGAGGTAATTAGCTCTAGTAGAACAATTTCTCCTAATTCTAAGGAATTGACCCACGGGTAGATTGTCTTTGAGACCTCTGGGGTGATGACTCCCATACTGCAGCAATGAGTTGCGCTCAGTTGGTTTCCTGAATAAAGTGGTTTGTAAGCGATCTCCCTCTGTGTAGATGGAAATATCCAAGAATTGTATGGTTTCATTACTGGATTCCATCGTGAATTGGATATGGGGGTTTCTTGAATTGAGCCAATCATGAAATACTTTCAGTTGATCTTTGTTGCCCTCCCATATGCATAGGACATCGTCAATATATCTGACCCATAAGGTCAGCTTGGTCTGAAAAGGGTTACTGGATGAAAAGATATGTTCTTGTTCGAAATGATCCATATAGATTATGGCCAAATTTGGAGCAAAAGTAGCTCCCATCGCGACCCCTTTTGTCTGCAGATAGAAATCCTCCTGGAAGATGAAGAAGTTCTGCATCATGGCGATCTTTAGTAGCTCAATTATGAAGTCCGTCGGAACTGGTACAGGGGCCGGTCGCTTGTCTAAGGCCTCTCGTATCACTTCCAGAGCATCCTCTTGGGGGATGCTGGTGTACAGCGATACGATATCGCAAGTGACTAGGAGTGAACTTTCGGGATTAAATGGTCTTTCGTCTATCAAGTTAATTGTCTGTGTTGTATCTCGTAGATAAGCCCTCGTATTGAGAGCAATGGGCTTAAGGAAAAAATCCACATATTTGCACAGGGGCTCTAACATAGACCCGCAACCGGACACAATCGGGCGACCCGGGGGGCAATTCAGGTTCTTGTGCACCTTCGGTAAGGTGTATATGGTAGCCAGTCTTGGGAATTTTTGGTTGAGGAATTTAAATTCCTGCTCACTCAGAAAACCAGCTTCCACACCTTTCTGTGTGGCTGTCAAAATTGTAGAAGCCAATTCCCGTGAAGGATCACTAGGCAATTGCCGATAACTGACACCATCAGTCAACTGTCTATAAATTTCATCCTTATAGTTGGTAAGATCCTGCACGACAATCGCCCCGCCCTTATTGGCGGGCTTGATGACGACATCTTTGTTGGTACATAGGCCAGTAAGGGCCTTTTTCTCATGTTTACTCAGGTTTAGTCTGGTGAATTTGGGTTGATCTAGTGTTCGGTCTACCGAAGAGGTCACAATTTCTTCAAAAGCCAGAATTCTATGATTCATGGCATAGGTAGGTGGAAAAAATGTAGAAGGTATTCTAAGTCCAGTGGTGGAACTGTATTGTCTGGTAGTTTGATTACGGAAGAAATATCTTAATCTAATCTTCCTAAAAAAACTATATAGTTCTGTTTTCAACAAGAATTTGTTTACCGGGGCCGTAGGAACATAAGAGAGGCCTCTACTTAGAACCTTGAGTTCTTCATCCTGTAAATTGTATTTAGAAATATTGATCACAGGATTATGAGTGACCCCATTGGCATTCAATGTATTGGAGCCAGAAGAAATTACAGGGTTTACCACCTGTATGTGTTCCTCCTGGTCGATATTTCTCGGTGCACTTCGGGACGGAAGGTTACCCGTTTCTCCTGCTTGCCACGGTTGCCATCCCATCCTCTGGTGTTCTGTTGTTGTCCTCTGCCACGTCCTCGCGGGGGTCGCCATTGGCCCCGGCCCTGGTCTAAAAAATGTGGCTGGAATTGTGGGGGGTACTGTTGGTATCCTGTCTCTTGTGGTGGGTACAGGTAAGGAATGCTGGGTCCTACTTCCCCGTCACTCCCCGAACTATAAGAGGAGTCGGAAAAGGTTGTGAAATTCCGTCTTCCTCTATACCCTCCTCGACCTCGGTTGGTGAACAGGCCCTGATTGTCCTGTTTGTAGTAATCAGGTTGTAGATACGGGTAGACCGTTTTCTTATCAAAAAGTCTAAGATCTCTGGCTAGTTTTTCCAATTTCTTGGTTTGAGCCGAGATGTCAAAGTCTTTGATTGTGGCTTCTAAATTTTCAACCGCCTCCTTAGCTTTTGTGAGAGAATTATCTCCCAGAATTTCATCCTTTAGATCAGCAATTTCCTTGGTGAGAGAGATGACTTGTTCAGCTGCCGTCTCCACTCCCAGCACCATCCAGTGCCGGGAGCAATTATTCGCCACGTAGCTGAACCCCTCTTTAAACTTCGGCACGTCCACAAAAATCGCTGGCTCGATTTTAATTTGTAGACCTACCGGAATTATGTTTTCTTGAAGGTATCTGGTAAAGAGATGCCCATGTAGCCGAGTTCTTATAAGTTTTTTCTCTAATCTTTCTAAACGGGATATTTTGTCATTGAGGGTAAGATCAATAATGGGGGAAGATGTAGACAGAAAGGTAGTAGATAAGTCCTTATTTAACTGGTTAATGTACTCCTCTGTATAGGACAATAATTCTGATTCCACCATGGTCTAAATGAATTAAAGTGAAAAGAACCTCGCAGGTCAGCACCTGCTCAGAAGACGTTACAGGAAGGGGGGTTGAACCCATGCAGTCGCGGGGACCTGGGCGCTATATGATACATATACAAAGGGTCCCCGCAAAGAAAGCGTATTGTGAACTACATACACTGGAGACTAGACAAAATAAAGTGAAGTACTAAAAGGAATATTTAAGTATTGGCATTTATTTAGCAACACCGAGTAATTGCCAATGGCAAAACAGATTCACAATAAATTGATAGCCCCGAGAGGGGAGGAAAAGAAGGGAGGAAGGTGCTCATGGAAGTGAAAAGTCAAGAAAAGTAAACACAGTCCAAAGGAATCATTAATTACAAAATTATCAATAAATCATAACACATCAAATACACAAGCCCTAAATCAGGGCAGTCATTGAAATTAATTAGACAAATGACATTCAGCGGTCACATACAGCATTTGAAAAAAATCGGGGGCATGTGCCGGAAGTCCGAGAAAACAGTCGACGTTTCGACCCCTATCTATAGGCTATCTTGAGTCCTTTGTCGGGGTCTTCATCAGGACATCTACAACGGGGTAACGGGGAGGAAAGGGTGGGGCAATCCTATCTGAAAAAATTAAAAAAGAATTCGCACTTAGTACATAATAGTGGACTTAATCCAACCATCCATGTGGCATTCAGAGAATCATTAAATTAATTACCATGGAGTAAAAGCCCGGCTGGGCTCTGAACGCGGAAGAAGAGTATGCCACGCAAGATGTCGTGGTCGATCTCACCAGTAAAAAATCGCAGCTACAGAGGGGGACATTAAATCATGAGGGTAAGTACACAGGACTCAGACCATCAGAAAGGTGCACTGTTAGTTAACACTGTCTACTTGTATTGAAATAGGGGAAAAAAACTTACACATGCCTCAAGAATTGCTCAAGATGAATGATAAGTAAGTCATCTCAAATCAGATTCAAGGTCGGTACAGCCCAAAAGGCACAGGCTGTGGGTAAACATAATTACAGCAATTCAGAGTGGATTAAACAATTATAATAAATAATGGCGCTATTGAAAAATGTACTGTCCCAAAACAGGGAGCCCTCATATTCTAGGTCAAGCATGAACTTACGGCGCTTTCCTTGTCAATTGCAGGATTAATTCTCGATAGGCGGACTGAACGATTGCCGTTCGACCTTGCCTTTTCTGTCCTGCGGCCTCCGTGACGGCCATTACCTTAGATTACATCCAGGCCGGCAGTGAAGTTCAACAACTGATTTTATCTCGCCCTACCCCGTGGTTTACTCGGAGGTATGTAACAGACTTCGCCTTTATTGGACATGAAGTGTTGTACGATATAACTCAGAGTTGAGTCCCTGCTATGTATTTTACAGCGACTTCTACCACAACTGATTGGCCCTTCGATTTCCAACCAAAGTTCAACAATTAATTTTGTCTCGCCCTAGCCCGTGGTTTACTCGGAGGTATGTAACAGACTCCGCTTTTATTTGACATGAAGTGTCGTATGATATAATTCATAACTGAGTCCCTGCTTTGTATTTTACAGCGACTTCTACCACAACTGAATGGCCCTTTAATATCCAACTAAATCAATATTGTGCTGAACTCTACCGTGTTTTTATGTTAGTTCATGCTTGACTTAGAATATGAGGGCTCCCAGTTTTGGGACAGTACATTTTTCAATAGCGCCATTATTTATTATAATTGTTTAATCCACTCTGAATTGCTGTAATTATGTTTACCCACAGCCTGTGCCTTTTGGGCTGTACCGACCTTGAATCTGATTTGAGATGACTTACTTATCATTCATCTTGAGCAATTCTTGAGGCATGTGTAAGTTTTTTTCCCCTATTTCAATTCAAGTAGACAGTGTTAACTAACAGTACACCTTTCTGATGGTCTGAGTCCTGTGTACTTACCCTCATGATTTAATGTCCCCCTCTGTAGCTGCGATTTTTTACTGGTGAGATCGACCACGACATCTTGCGTGGCGTACTCTTCTTCCGCGTTCAGAGCCCAGCCGGGCTTTTACTCCATGGTAATTAATGTAATGATTCTCTGAATGCCACATTATGTACTAAGTGCGAATTCTTTTTTAATTTTTTCAGATAGGATTGCCCCACCCTTTCCTCCCCGTTACCCCGTTGTAGATGTCCTGATGAAGACCCCGACAAAGGACTCAAGATAGCCTATAGATAGGGGTCGAAACGTCGACTGTTTTCTCGGACTTCCGGCACATGCCCCCGATTTTTTTCAAATGCTGTATGTGACCGCTGAATGTCATTTGTCTAATTAATTTCAATGACTGCCCGGATTTAGGGCTTGTGTATTTGATGTGTTATGATTTATTGATAATTTTGTAATTAATGATTCCTTTGGACTGTGTTTACTTTTCTTGACTTTTCACTTCCATGAGCACCTTCCTCCCTCCTTTTCCTCCCCTCTCGGGGCTATCAATTTATTGTGAATCTGTTTTGCCATTGGCAATTACTCGGTGTTGCTAAATAAATGCCAATACTTAAATATTCCTTTTAGTACTTCACTTTATTTTGTCTAGTCTCCAGTGTATGTAGTTCACAATACGCTTTCTTTGCGGGGACCCTTTGTATATGTCATATAGCGCCCAGGTCCCCGCGACTGCATGGGTTCAACCCCCCTTCCTGTAACGTTTGTCAAATTAAATGGCTTGAGGTTATTTTTAAATGCAAATTAGCTTTACGTTTTGCAGTTCTACAACAGTACTGAAAGCATACCACAAAATGCTAATTACAAACTTTATTTTGTAGCACATTTTGTAGCACTGTAAAATGTACTACAAAAATGCATTGGGTTAGTCACAAAGGTAATTTACTATTTTGAATAATTCGAACATTCAGGTTACATTTACACTTTTGAGTAACTTTACTACTTCTGGCTATTCACAAAATCCAAGTGTAAATTACTCACAAATGTCAGTTACCTTTGTGAATAGCCCCTGCAGTTCGTGAATACCACCAGGCCTTTAAATTTGGTGGACACATATAAGTTACACTTTTGGAATTAATTTACACTCAGATTTTGTAAATAACCAAAACGTAATAAACGTATTCAAAAGTATAAATTACTCAAATGTATAAGTTACCTTTTTGTACCTGGTCCTTAGCTTCCATTCCTGAAAAGTTGATGTATTTGCTAAACATTTTCTGTCTGAAATAGTGTAATTTCTTTCAGCTTGTGTTAATAGTCTAGTATAATAGGCCACATGCCATAGCTGATATGTCTCTGAATTTCGAATTTCCCCAGTGGCTACATTTGAATCATCTACTTCTACAATGACCAGTTGTTGGGGACCTGAATGATGCTATTTAGGTGCTGTAATAAAATGTTTATTGAGAATTTGAAAAGCTCCATTTGCTTCTTCAGACCTTGGGAATGGAATTGCTTTCTTTAGAAGTCTAATAATAGGAGTGATTATCTTGCAAAATACAGGAATAGAGTGGTGGCAAAAAATAAAAGTAGGTCAATCTATGAAACATTTCTTGCCTTTCAATTCAAACACTTGTGGGAAATAATGAAGACTGAAATATCCCTAGTGGTATAATGGAAGAAACTCTTCTCTGCTTTTTCAACGGTACTCTTTCAATCTCTGTAATGCCAGTTGTCTATGATAGATGTGATTGTGGTTATTATCAGAAAATACAAGAATATTATTGATGGAAACTATTACAAAAATGTCAATGTCCTGACTAAGAAGGAAATATTGAAATGCAGCCAGTGCGTTGCATAATCCAAATGGCATAACTTCATATTCAAAGAGCCCAGACTTAGGTCCTAATTCACAAAGGCAAACATACAGTTTTTCTGGTATTCACGAACCACAAGTTTAATTATATTATTAGTAATTTAACAAATGCGGAAAATCCGCAGTCATAGATGAGAACTCTGCACATAAAAATATAGGACAGGCATTTGTTTTTAGGCGTGAAGTCTCTGCAGTCATAAAATTACTATTAGTAAAACTAAACACATACATTTTAAATACTGAAAAAACTGTAAACTTATACAAAAGTATAATTTTACCTTTGTGAATTAGGCCCTTAGTATGAAAGACTGTATTACATTTGCCCCCTTCACTCACTCTAAATATTTATATGGTATGCAGATCTTAGGTCTACTTTAGTGAAGATATTTGAATTCCTAATTTAATCAAGGAGAACCAGCACTAAAAATGATAGATGGTGATTTGTGACCATAATTCTATTGAAGGCTGTATAATCTAAAGGTTGAGGAGGTGGTTGTGTCTCTGCCTTCTTTTTACTGAATACATCTAAATATTCATGATAAATGGAGGCACCACAGTGAGTAGAGACAACTTTAAGGGCTCAATATTATCTTTAGAAGTGGTGTCTAGAAGTAACAGCTCCCAGGTGCTGCCAACTCTTCATCATTATTTCGTGATATTGCTCCACATTCGGATTAATATTGCAGGGAGATCAATTGCCCAGTATCATGTACCATGTGCCCAATCAGTGAATGGATTGAGTGTGGTGAACAAAGGAAGACCTAAATGATTTGAAAATGTTGGGCATCTATTACATCAAAACATATTTTCTCATATAAAATAATTGGAAACAGATCATTATAATTTCAACTGTGAAATGTGTGATGGATTCTAAAGTGAGCTTTGTTCCTTCAACTGCTCTAATTTTATCGGTCTTGTTCTCTGATGTATGGTTCCTCTATCATCTTAGCATTCTTCAAATCAATGAAATTCCCTGTGGTTCCTGAATCACTTAGAACTGATTATGCACCTTTTGATGATTCTGCAATGTTATGCCTAAAATAAGGTGAGCTGAACCCATGTGTTCTGTGTTTAATACAAATGTGCCTTAGACCAAAGATAAGAACGTTCCCCCTCATGCTTCTGAGCTTTTTGTTCCCTTAACTCTGATGCTTGCTTCTCTTCTAATAACTATTTACAAAATATATATAAAAACATCAGTAGAATAGAACTGCAATATTATTTGTATTCTTTTGTTAATGGTTGGTATATGGTTCCGATCTGTATGGGGCCGAGGATAACATTCTAACCTTCTCTTATGGCAGATCAAGACGTGGTCTATCCAACGTTCTAGGCCTGACTTCACTTTGTTTTTTCCACCCTTTAATTATGCTAATCCTTGATTCATTTCAAATACACAGTCTGTTAGAAATTGGGTTGTTGGATTACTGGGGTGTGAGCCCTGGTGAACCAACAGCCACCATCCCTTGCAGTGTGAACCACAAAAAGTCACCTGTGCTAAACCCTGGATAGCTTGGCACAAAAAGCAGCCAGGCTTAACTTAGAGGCAATGTGTAAATTATGTGTGCAGCACACAAGCAGAAATAAAGTGGAAACACAACACAAGAAAAATACCACACCAATTTAGAAAAATAAAGTACATTTTAAACAATTATTTAACACCAAAACCACAAAAACCAATCGGTAGAACTGGAGTTATGAATTTTTAACGTTTTTAGTATAAACTAGCATCTAAGAGATCAAAGCGCCAACAACAGACATCTAGTCAAGCGAGACTGTGCCAAAGTAAAAAATTATGGTCAACCGTGATGGAGCGCTGTTTGGATACAGAAAGTGGATGAGACTTACCTTCGAACGCTGAAGAAAATCTGAGAAAAAGTGTCAGAAGAGGTAAAGTTCAGTGGACCAAGGCTGCAGGAGGTGTCTGAGGAAGGTGTCATTGTCAAATAGCCTTTGAGTTGAGGTTGGGGTAAAGATTTCTACGTTCGTACTTAGGGGTCCATTAGGATGTCGGGTGGTTTTCCTCCGCCAGGCTGGCGGTAGCAACCGCCAGCCTGGCGGAGGAAATCCGCCCAACATCCACGGCCCAATTCCCCCCGCCATATTAGTATGGCGGGGGACCGCAGGGGGACCGCGGCAGTGAGAAACACCACCCGCATGTTTGCCGCCCCGGTAACGAGTAACATGGTGATTACAATGGGCTTTCACCAATGCATTTCGGCATACGGAGACTCCCTGCGGGGGCCCGTTGCGGTGCCCATGGGAGTCCCTGGCTTGGGGGGGTGAACATGGGGGGTACCTATGGTACCCCCCGCATTTCAAAGTGCAACATGGCAGGCACCGCGCGGTGCCTGTCATGTTACGCTTTGAAAAGCACAACGTGCACTTTTACCATTGCTGCGGGCGGAGATTTCTGCTCCGCCCGCAGCAATGGTAAACATACAGGATGTACCTGCCTGTGTGGTGGTACAATAAGGGGGTGGTGATGGATGGAGCATCTGAACCAATCAAACACTCACACCCAGTCAAAAGATCTGGGTTTGATCCATCACAGTTCTTTAGCCCACTCTGCCACCCCAGTGTGGCGGGCACATGCTAATGCCCTGATCGGGACCCCCGCCCTTTTAGCGGGCGGTCCCGGGTCCCGATATGATGGCGGGCAGACTAAGTCCGCCCGCCATCATAATGACCCCCTAAGTCTCTGAAATGGAAGCTAAAAATCTCAGTGGGACTAGGCAGTGGGCTGTAGCTGCAGACAGTTCTACAAGACTGGGTAACCCTTTGGTGAAGGACCACTAAAAAGCATTTACTGCTGCAGAAAAAAACAAAGTGGGAAAAGCCCAAAATCATTCCAACAGGTGATGCACCTGGGTGAACGGACAAACAAAGCAGTCCCGTCTCCTCTGCGTTCCTAGAGCACTTTGGGACAACATTTGTTTAAGTCTTAGAGCTTTGAAGTTTGGCCATCTAGGCACCTTTAGCATCATGTTCAAGGGTCGGGACTGAAGGAGCACCAGATGAAAGGACTCGCTCAGGCTAGGCCCAAGGGTGGGTTCACAATGGAGCAAGTCTTTCGTGTCCATGCAACTCTGCACAAGAGGCCAGCAAACTAGCCCATGTGAGTCAATCTGGAGCTCCAAGGAGAGCTTGGTTGGTTCTTGTACCCAGGCAGAAGGCGGCAGAACAGCAGGACAACAGGGCAGCACTCCTTCAGAGCAGCAGTTCAGCAGAGTGGCAGTTCTCCCAGACCACAGCAGTCCTTCTTCTTGGCAGAGTATTCACCGGTCGAGAAGTGTACAGAAGAGTTGGTGTCTGAAGTTCCCATTTTACATCCTAGTGCCCGGGTGCTGGAAGGTGGTAGAAGCTTCTGAATAGGGGCTCTGAAGCGCAGGGAGTTTTCTGACTACCCTACCCTGGCTTCAAGCTGGCTGCAGTGGCAATATAGAATATTTATGCCCTTTGTGTGGAGGCAGAGCATACCATATTCAGTTGCAAGTCAGACTGTGCTCAGCTTTTCTCCCCCATCCTGCCAGCAGATGGTCCGATGAGGCACATGAAATCCCTCTATTGTTCGATGGTCTGGAAGGAATTCACAAAGTTTAACTGTCAGTTACGCCTGATCAGGTTACCCAAGTCAAGCTATAGGAACAAAATGGAATAAGGGCAGGGAAACACCAACTTGCTAAACGTAGCAATTTCAAAATGATAACGGAAATTCCAGCTTTATCAATAAAGCAGGTTTATCATTACCATTTCATGAACACCAACCATGGCATAGCCCCCTGCTCCCAATTGGAAATGATACCTTAATAAATATAAGAAGGAATTCTCAGTGTTATTCCATGTGAGGGCTTGGCCTCACAAAAATGAAAAGCTAATGTAGTAAAAAGCATTACAATTATAGAAACGTTATAATGGATGTATGAAAGTGAAATAAAAAAGTGAACCATTGATGCAAAAGTTAAAATACTGTGATATTTTAAAGTCTCATCGGGGCATGAATTCACTAGTTAAGTTTACGTGATTTTCCTTCAACTTGGTTTGTCTAAAAAAGGGGTGCAAACCCATTAAAAACACTTGACAAAAAACAGAGGAAAGGGAAGCAGATTTGCCACTTGTCCCTTAGAGTTTGGCAGGCCTGCAAAGTCTTGAGCATGCCCAGAGGTGAAGACAGGTAGTAGGGTTGCTAGGACTTCTGCTGCTTAAAATGTTTTCAGCTTTTGAGACAAACTTGGTGAATCTGATGTTAAGCATCATGTTTTCTGGGTTCATGGCTGCTATGATGGCTTGACAGCTGTATCGAACACCAAGTTTATTATATTTTCCCGCAGCAGTATACTTCTATTGTTGAATAGGGCACGGCAGACACATGTAAATGTAAATGTAAATGTAGACGTACTTGTAAAGCGCACTGATACTCCTGAGTGTCCTGGCGCTGTACTCATACCGCTAGGGAACCCTTCCTGGTTTTTCCCCATGAAATGTCCACTCCTGGGCATCCCCAGGGTGCCACCAGACATCCCTAGCGCTGTAGGGGGCCATTGTGGAGACTAAGCAAGCTATTGCCCAGAGTTGCAGCGTGGGACCCATGCTTAGAGTAGGCACCGAGGCGAGAAATCAGGTCAGAGGAATTATGAGCCCAAGATCCGCCGAGACCAGCCAAGGCAGGACTTGAACCCTGGGCCCGGGCCAGATCTCTGCATCAGGGTCTGCCGCTCTAACCATTGAGGCACACTTCTCCACATTGAGCCACATACCACGTGCTTGATCGACTCCAGGGTGCTCCCACCCCATGCACACAAATGTAGTAGTCTTTCAACAACAGGACAAGTAAAACTTAAATTACATGCTCAAACTTTTAAACTAACAGCACCCTGCCCTATGGGACATGTATGGCTACCTTAGGAGTGACTTAAATGTAATAAATGGGGAGTGTAAGGGTTGGCTAGGGAGTTTTAATGGCAAGTCAACATGGCAGTTTAAGACGGTTCTCAAGCAGCAGCGACATGCTTAGGATATGTTTTAAGCCAAAGCTTAGGGGCTTGGGACAATAAGTGCTTCAGGGCCATTGGTTGCACCTAATTTACAGGCCATAGGTATATGGCATACCTCTCTACAAGTCAATGTAGTCATGTTTTAGGGGAGTGATTACAAATACTTTAGCAGTGGCTGGTTAGCAGTGGTCCTAAGGCCAAGAAAAATGAATTCAGCCAAAAAGTGAACGGTAAGAGCAAAATGTTTGGGGGTTACCCTGCAGAGATGGTCAGGTCCAACAAAGTTTATAATTTCATTTCAATCATTAGATCTATTTGGTACTTGAGCTAACATATTTTTTAAATCTTCACTAAGTCCCTTGTAAAAAAGAACATCTTTCTTTTCCTTAGCCGATCCTTTTCCTACAATCAAGCATTGAAACTGTGCCAAATAACTCATCTAATATTGTATACCCTCTATTTCTTTCAATAATTATAATTCTATGGACTGGACTAATAACTGCAAATCACAAATTTACTGACATGCTGCCTTAAAAAGGTTCCACATTGTTAGCTTTGTAAGTGATATGATGGTCTTCCCCTGAAGGTTTGGCCTTCACCCTCCTATTTTCAAATATTGTTTTTGTTGGCCTTAGGAGTCTGTTCACTTTATCACTGCTAAAGTGGTTATGCTCGCTCCTAAAACATGGTAAAACTGGCTTACACATGATCATCATATTTAACTTACCTACATTTCCTTAGTAAAGTGATATAACATATATCCAGGGCTTGAAAATTACACGCCACTAGTGGACTTGCAGCATCTTTTGTGCCACCCGCTTAAGTAGCCCTTTAAAACATATTTCAGGCCTGCCATTGCAGTCTCCCAGCAGTTTAAACTGCCAGTATGCCTTAGCAATATATCCCCTTTGTCAAACCTTTAACTCCCTTTTTGATACATGTGTCACCCCTAAGTTATGCCCATTGGGCAGGGAGCAATGCGATTAAAATGAATGACATGTCCTTTTAAGTTTTGCATGTACTAGTAGTGAAAAACTCAATAATTTGTTTTTTACTACTGTGAAACCTACCTCACCCATAGGATAACATTCGGTTAGCTTTTTTAATTCAATAAGTGCTATTGTTTGATTGGTAACAGGTAGTAAAGTGAAGTTTGGTGTATGAGGCATGTAAACATACCATCCTTTTTAATGGTAAAGTTGGATTTTAAGGCTCAACAATAAAAAATATTTTTTTTAGAAAGTTGTAAATTTCTGCGTTTAGGAAAGTGCCTCTTTTTGCATGGTTAGCTCCCACTTTTTGCCTGATGCTTTATGTGATTTTGTACTGTAAGTGCACAGGGTCCCTGCTAGCCAGCTCCTTAGTGCCAGATGTCTTTCCCAAAACATTATACCATGATTGGCACAACTTCAGCTACCCTGTAAGTCTCTAGTTAATGGTACCTCTGGAACCTGGCGCACGGGTACTGAAGAGGGTCCTCCAGGGCTGCAGCTCTGGTTGTGACACCACAGGGCATCCTCACCAAGACTATGCACTCTGCTGTTGAAGGTAGCGGGTCTTGGTGCAAGAAAATCTGAAAAGTCGACATGGCACCATGCCACCATACACTGCATAAGATATATATAAGAAACCCCTACTGCAGGCCTTTATCCCTAAGGCAGGGTGTACTATATCTTCAAAGTTTAGTATCGAAGTGGGTGGGACAGAGGAGGAGGCCCTCTGCACTGAGGAGGTCGGACATCTCAGCAAACAACCTGTCTCCCCTCAAGGGGCTAGCCTTCTCACGCATTCCTGCAGAGGGTGGGAATGATGAGCACGCCTGTGAGCTATAAGGACCAGCCGAGGGGTCGTCACCTGGCATATGCATGGGAAGGGAATCCCCATTTGGAGTTCTGGACTGATGTACTGTTTTCTGCCCTGCGTAGATTGTACGATGGGGAGGGCCCACTAGGAGGCCCGTGCTGTCATCTTATTTGAATGCCCTCTTTCCCCCCAGTTTCCATTCTTAACCCCAGTTAATGACATTGTGGCAAGGCGCAAGTAGCACACACTGGCCCATACCGCCAAATTCTGCATGTTTTTGTTGTTGTTGAAATTCGTATATACGTACCTCTATACAATTGTATCATATCAATGTTTATTTGCATGGTACGTTCATGCACAATGTCAATTAGGATGACCTTTACTTGTTGCAAGTGCTGTATATAATAAAAAATCCCAAAAATGCATTTAAAAAAAAAAAACGTCAAGTTGGTCGGTGCACTAACACAGTCAGCATGAAATTGTGACTTTGTCCCGGTCCAGCACAACCAGATAATTGTGGTTGACACTTTTTTGTTCTTAGTGCTTGATTTTCCCAAAACCTTTAATATTGCAAATATCCAGTTCTACTGTAGTGTGTGCATGTTATTACTGGGTGGGTGCTGCAAAACTACTTTATACATTGCCTGTAAATTGAGCTGGACTGGTTTTGAATCAAGCTATCAGAGGGTCAAGCACAAGTTAATTTAGTGGCTTTAGTAGTTCACCTTGATGTGGATTGTCTTTGTTGCTTAGATGGCTTCACACCCTCCCAACCAACAACCCAAATGCAAATAGTAAAATTAGATTTAGATTCCGGGCAGTAAAACACTGCTGGCTGACACAAAAATGCAAACTACATTGAGTTATATATTACCTTAAATTTTTAAACATTCCAGAAAAACATGCGGGTTCTACTAATGGTATTTGAGTCGAATAAAACATTGCTGAAATAACTGCGATAGTGATAGAAGACATTTTAAATGCACTAATTGTTACACAGGCAGTGATCTCAGACTGCAACGAAAATGGGTTGGGTAAATTAACTTTGTAATCTGGAAAAAGATTTTTCACTGCTTGTAGTCAATCTAATTGATTAAAACTATCTGTTATTTGCTTTTGTAGCACATTAATGGCTAATTCGATTTCACGCAAGGAGCAATCATTTGGATCTCTGGCATCCTGGCAGTGAGTCAATCTGGGCTTCTGAATCTGTCAGACTGATATTGCACTCAATGAATGTTTGTACACAGCGAGAAAGGCGAATTGGGGAAAAGCGGACATCACTGCGTAGCCCCCTCTCTGGAACTGGTATACATTGTCTTGCGTGTTTTCGTTCTGAAGAGAACAGCATTATTATTTATTCTTCTGAATTATGTACATAGTGCATAGGATAGACCTTTTGGTGTTCGATTACACTTTGCAGCTATGTGCCTCTGTGCCTCTGGGCCGGTCACTCCTCCACGCACTGCGCACACTCCCCGTGGGTGTGCCCTGCTGCCCGTTCCCGCCGCTGCTCGCAGCTGTGCCCCTGACCACGAGGCGTGGTCTCTGCTTCTGAAGCGCAGCGCCGCCTCTGCTGCCTGCGTGACCTTTTCTTTTCCTGCCTCTGCCTCTGCACTCTGGTCTGTCCCCCCTGTGTTGGGACTGCTTTCCCCCGCTTTGCCCAGCTTTTTTCTTCCTGCCAGTCTCTTGCCCAGTCCGCCGCTTTTCCCGCCGTTTTTCCTGCCGTTTTTACTCCCGCTGTGCCCCCGCCACATCCCCGCTCCCCGCCGCTGATCCCCTGCGGCCCCGCCCCCCTCCACCAGGAGCCTTCCCATTCGCCGCCCCGCTCCCGCCTCCCAGCTGCCCCTCCCTCCCACTGGAGCATATAGGGAGGAGTGCACGCAGTGGTGACCTGTGACCTCTGTGCCTCTGGGCCGGTCACTCCACCACGCACTGCGCACACTCCCCGTGGGTGTGCCCTGCTGCCCGTTCCCGCCGCTGCTCGCAGCTGTGCCCCTGACCACGAGGCGTGGTCTCTGCTTCTGAAGCGCAGCGCCGCCTCTGCTGCCTGCGTGACCTTTTCTTTTCCTGCCTCTGCCTCTGCACTCTGGTCTGTCCCCCCTGTGTTGGGACTGCTTTCCCCCGCTTTGCCCAGCTTTTTTCTTCCTGCCAGTCTCTTGCCCAGTCCGCCGCTTTTCCCGCCGTTTTTCCCGTCGTTTTTACTCCCGATGTGCCCCCGCCACATCCCCGCTCCCCGCCGCTGATCCCCTGCGGCCCCGCCCCCCTCCACCAGGAGCCTTCCCATTCGCCGCCCCGCTCCCGCCTCCCAGCTGCCCCTCCCTCGCTCCGCCCCCCCCACTCTCCTCTTATGGCAGAGTGGCCAACGCGCAGCGGGCGCGCCGATTGTGCGCCGAAGGCGCGCCAAAGGTAAGCCCGTCTGCGCCCGTCCGCGCCTGGACAGCGCCCAGTGCCAGGAACCCTGGCCCTCGCAGACCCCAGCCCTCCCGCCGGACCTACGACGCCGCCACCATCAACGCACTCAACACCGGCCGAATCCCAGGCTGCTACCGAGCCACCCCGAAACGGACCCACGGACCCTTCAGCTGCCACGCCTGCAAGTTCACCTGCATCCAGACCTGCCCCGCACCAACACCCGCCAAGCCGAACAGCAGCAGCAACCACCTGAAGTGCATCCTCCTCAACACCCGCTCCGTCCACAGACACGCCATCGAACTCTGGAACCTCCTCGACACCACAGCTCCTGACGTCGCCTTCCTCACGAAAACCTGGATGAACGACTCCTCAGCGCCCGACATCGCCATCACCATCCCAGAGGGCTACAAGATCATCCGAAGGGATTGCATCAACAACACAGGAGGAGGCATCGCCATCATCCACAGGGACACCATCCGCATCACGACCAACACCGACGACACCCTGACAACCGCCGAACACCTGCACTTCCAGATCCACACCGACCCGAAGACCACCCTCAGAGGCACCCTGATCTACCGACCCCCGGGACCACGCACACAATTCAGCGAGGACATCGCCGACTTCATCAGCCCGCAGGCCCTCCCCTCCGCTGACTACATCCTCCTGGGGGACATCAACTTCCACCTGGAGAACAACAACGACCGCAACACCATCACCCTGCTCGACAACCTAGCCAACCTCGGCCTCAAGCAGCTGGTGTCCACCCCCACCCACCTCGCCGGACACACACTCGACGCTGTCTTCTCATCCAGCAAAGACATCGCCTTCAGCCACGCCACCGGACTCCACTGGACGGACCACAGCTGCGTCCACTTCACCTTCAAAAGAACTTCTTCGAGCAACAGGTTGCTCGAAGAAGCTGGAACAAGATCACAGCCGACCAGCTCGCCGCGTCCCTGAGCCAGCACCCTCCCTCCAGCTCAGCGAACCCCAGCCAGGCCGCCGACAACCTCACGAAGTGGATCAGCAACTGCGCGGACGAACTCGCCCCACTGAGGACCCCGCCCAGCAGACCCGGCAGCAACAAGGCCCCATGGTTCACCGACAAACTCAAGAGCTCCAAGAAGAACTGCCGAGCCCTCGAGAAAGCCTGGAGAAGAGAACCAACACCGGACAACATGACCACCCTCAAGCTTGCCACCCGGAAGCACCACCAACTGATCCGCGCCACCAAGAAAACTGCATTCAAGGACCGGCTGGACAACAACGCACACAACAGCAAGGAACTCTTCAACATCGTGAAAGAGCTCTCCAACCCCAACGCCGGAAACAACGACATCACCCCATCGCAAGACCTCTGCAACTCCCTCGCCTCCTACTTCCACAACAAGATCGCGGACATACACAACAGCTTCAGCACCCAACCGACGCACGCCACGACCGAACCACCGCCCCCCACCACCACCCTCCGCGCCTGGACTCCGATCAGCACCGATGACACCGTCCGCATGATGAACTCTATCCACTCCGGATCTCCAACTGACCCATGCCCTCACCACGTCTTCAACAAGGCCGACGCCGTCATCGCACCCCACCTGCGGGACATCATCAACACCTCCTTCGACACCGCCACCTTCCCGGAGAGCTGGAAGCACGCCGAACTCAGCACCCTACTCAAGAAACCTACAGCGGACCCCACCGAACTCAAGAATTACCGCTCCATCTCGCTCCTCCCGTTTCCAGCCAAAGTCATCGAGAAGACCGTCAACAAACAGCTGGCCGCCTTCCTCGAGACGAATGGATCCCTCGACCCCTCCCAGTCTGGCTTCCGAGCCAACCACAGCACCGAGACCGCCCTCATCGCTGCCACCGATGACATCCGAGCCCTGATGGACAACGGAGAAACAGCGGCCCTCATCCACCTAGACCTCTCCGCGGCTTTCGACACTGTCTGCCACCGCACCCTAGTGCAGCGCCTCAGCAACGTCGGAATCCAGGAGAAAGCACTGGAATGGATCATCTCCTTCCTCAACGGAAGAACACAGAGAGTCCGCCTACCACCGTACAAGTCAGAGGCCACCGAAGTCATCTGCGGCGTCCCTCAAGGATCCTCGCTGAGCCCCACCCTCTTCAACGTCTACATGAGCCCCCTCGCGGCCATCGCACGCCAGCACAACCTCAACATCATCTCCTACGCGGACGACACCCAGCTGATCCTCTCCCTGACCAACGACCCCGCCGCCGCCAGAGCCAACCTTCACGAAGGGATGAAAGACGTAGCCGAGTGGATGACGACCAGCCGCCTGAAACTGAACTCAGACAAGACGGAAGTCCTCATCCTGGGCTCCTCGCCCTCCGCCTGGGACAACTCCTGGTGGCCCCCCGCCCTGGGCACCGCACCCAAACCGACAGACCACGCACGCAACCTGGGCTTCATCCTGGACTCCTCCCTCTCCATGACTAGACAAGTCAACGCCGTCTCCTCGTCGTGCTTCAACATCCTGCGCATGCTACGGAAGATCTTCCGGTGGATCCCCACCGAGAGCAGGAAGACGGTCACCCAGGCCCTCGTCACCAGCCGTCTGGACTACGGCAACGCCCTCTACGCCGGAACCACCGCCAAGCTCCAGAAGAGACTCCAGCGGATCCAGAACACCTCAGCCAGACTCATCCTCGACATCCCACGACACAGCCACATCTCCGGACATCTGAGAGACCTCCATTGGCTCCCCGTCAACAAAAGAATCACCTTCCGTCTCCTCACCCACGCACACAAAGCCCTTCACGATCAGGGCCCGAGCTACCTCAACAACCGCATCAACTTCTACGCTCCCAAACGCCACCTCCGATCAGCCAGTCACGCCCTCGCCACCGTTCCCCGCGTCCGAAGAGCGACAACAGGAGGAAGGTCCTTCTCCTACCTGGCCGCCAAGACCTGGAACTCCCTCCCGACCGACCTGCGCCTGACCCAAGACCACCTCTCCTTCAGGAAGAAGCTCAAGACCTGGCTGTTCGAGCAGTAGCAGCACCCCCCCCGTCCCCCAAGCGCCTTGAGACCCTCCGGGTAAGTAGTGCGCTCTACAAATGTCTTGATTGATTGATTGATTGATGCATGTGAATACAAATGGTTTGCCTGCACTGTGCAATAAAAATGTTAGACTAAGGTTTAACTTCTCTGAGAATAATAATATATGCTTGCTAACTAATCCTGTAGCTACCTTCATAAATAGTGCAGTTTAACATGCATTCAGAAAGCCAAATCAAATACCTGGTAAAAAGTCTTTGGATGGAATGAAAGACTGTCGCTCCACTGTCAAACGCCGCGGACATGTCAAGCAGCACTAACATGGATGCTTTGCCTGAATCGACGCTTTCACGGATACTCTCAGAAACTTTGAGAAGGGGGTCTTAGTACTGTAGCTGGATCTAAAGCCGGACTGAGAGTCAGGGAATTGATAACGAAATGCCAAGTGGTTAGAAAGTTGTTCCTGAACTATTTTTTCAAGAATTGTTGCCGGCGCAGGTAAGAGGGAAATAGGTCTGTAATGTTTAAAAACAGTAGGGTCAGCATCAGGTTTTTTCAGAATCGGCACCAGGAGAGCCTGTTTCCATACAGCGGGGAAGGTGCCGGAGTTGAGAGAGATATTCCAGATGTGATTACATGGAGTGATGATGAGGGGTGCCAGAAGTTTGAAAAACTGAGTCGGACAGGGGTTGTTGAGAAAACCGGATCTGCATGTTAAGAGTTTTTTAAGTGAGGCGAGAGATAGGACAGAAGGAGGTCAGAGCATTATTGCTGACCAAACTGGCAGCAGAATCTGGATTAAGTTGATGGGGGGGCAAAGGTAGAAAAGATATCAAGAATTTTATCCTGAAAAAAAACAGATGAGCCTTTGCACATGTTCGGGGTAGGGGGGACTACATTAGTTGAGACGGCAGGCTTGGAAAAATCTTGTACAATTTTAAAGAATTACCTGCAGATTGGATTTTATTAATAAAATACTCTCTCATGGTAGTACGTTTATTTATGTTTATGGAAGTTTTTTAGGGCTGTTTTATATACTGATTAGCACTGAGATTGTAAGATAATCTCCAGAAACGCTCCAGTTTTTTAAAGTGCCTTTTCTCTACACGGAGATCAGGGGAGAATCAAGGGGCTGAAGGTTTCTGTCTAGATGGATTGGTGGGTTTGAGGGCGGCAACGGTATCTAGAGCAGAGGTTAGCCAACTGTTAAAGTTGACTGAGTCTGAGTGCGGGTCACCTGAGAGTCGAAGTTGAGTAGAGGAGAGTGCAGGAGTCACACTATAACTTTTGATGTTGCACCATTTCCTTTTGTTTTCCAAGTTATGGGGGGGGGTCTGGGAAACCGAGAAGGTAGTGATAGGCTGAAAGGAATTAGGAAATGATCAGACCAGGTAAGTGGTGCGGGGGCTGTTTTCAGATTTTGGTTGTTAGTGAAGATCAGGTCTAACGTATGACCAGCAGAATGAGTGGGGCCATTAACCAACTGGGTCATATTGAGGCCTTCCAGGGTGTCCATAAGTTGACGGGCTTTGGTGCAGTTGATATTGTCTTTATAAATGTTAAAGTCTCCTAAAATCATAAATTTGGCATGTTTAAGCGAAAGCTCTGCCGCTGCTTTATAAAGTTCTTGCAGGTGATTAGGGTGGAGTTAGATGGTCTGTAGACCATGGTTCCGGTCATAGCAATATTAGGTGTTCTAAACACAATGATTAACCAAGAAGGAGATTTAGACCCTCTGACACAAGCACTTCCCCACTCAGACGAGGAGGAAGATGCGAATGGAATACAATTTCATCCAAATGTTAAACATGCACTCACCCTCAAACTACTTAAATACGGTTTGACAGTCAGTGGTGGCATAGTAGCATTTGTGATAGAGGCACACAAAGATTTCCAAACAGAGGTATTTCATGGATAGGTTACATTCCCAGCAGCAAATGAAAGAACAAAAATGTTTCATTAGTACAAAAAAGATGACATACCCGTGGAATACATTCCGTATGATGACATTGAAGTCCCACTAACATACCAGGAACATGAATACTGGTTTAAAGGCTCCCTCCCCCAAACAAGAAGGAGAGTAAGGCCTGGTCCGTTAGGAAGACCAGGAGCAACATGGCCAATATTAGCAGCCTGCACACCACATATTGACATTGACACAATGCCACAAGATGAATTACTCGAACAACACAAAGAGTTGATAAAACTTTACAGAAACAGAATGTAATTTGTCATGAGGACACTTACAGTTCAACCGGCAGGAGCTCCAGCAAATAAAGCTCCTACACAAAATACAGCAACTAAAATCACTCCACAAACATTACAAGCAGTAAGGGGCTAAATGCACACGAAACGCTAGCAAAGTCCATTCTGGGTAGCTCAGAAAATAACACAGTTAAAAGCAGTATTCCCAAATACTAGCCAGTATGAAAAACACAGTATTGCTGACAATATGACTGCCTATGGGGATTACACCACAAATAGAGGATTGTACCTCTTGGGGTACAATCTTCGCGGCCATCTATACCAGAACTCATGGTATAACATCCTTAGCAGTAATACCAGATGTATTAAGACAAATACAAAATGAGGACGGGGTAGAACCTTCTCTGAACTTAGGGATGAAATTACTAGGTAATTACGCCCAGGTATCAGCAATAGTATTAGCAAATATTAAAGGAGAGGCAGCATCAGCGGCAATCAGCCAATGCCTATGGGAGTTCGATCCTTCACAACAGGAATGTGAATTACCCAAAATGATAGAAACTGCATACGCAGAATTAGGCAGAGACAGTTTGGGTGAGAAGGCTCTACAACCACAATTAGTGGGCAGTCCTGAAAAGGACAATTGTAAGAAGACACCTCCTTCTCCTTAAAAAAAGTGGGATAATACTAATAAATAACAAAATAACAGAGAAAAGATATCTCAACCCAAAGGTGGATCTAATCCACAGGAGCCCTCCGAAAGGCGGTACAACCTCAGGAAAAGGGATAATATTAGGAAACCTGACAGGCATCAGACTACTGATACACGTTCCTCTCATTCCTTTCAGGGCACGACGAAAAACTCTGAGAGAGAAGGACAGTCAGAACACAAAGAAGAGTGTACAAAGTCCAGAGACAAGCAGCACACTCAAGACTTTTCTTCCAAAAAAGAAGAAAAGTCAAAATCAAAACCTCTGTTTAAAATGAAGAAAGTTGCAGGCCCGAACATCAGACATGTCAAGAATTCTGAGGACACAGCTTCTGAATAGGGATTGGGCTCTGACGATGCTAGACAGTGCGGCAGAAGTAACTATAGCTAGCGAGAACCTGATGGAATTTCTGGTGACAGTGGACCTGAATGATTACAGCATGGTGGTAACACCAGATAGGAGAGTAAGCGTCCCACATAAGGTACGTGAAATAACACTCCAAAGGGAGGGGGTCACGCTCAGGAAAGTTAAAGGTCTATTTTGGGAGAACCTGTCATTTGGTTATGACATCCTATTAGCTGAACAAGATTGGCCGCCAGAATTCGTTATGGAGTGCCCTAGGGGAGAACAAATACTTTTTCCAGCCTTTTCGGACCTCCTTCCCATTCATATTAAACACACATATGCATGGCAGGGGGCAGTTGCCATAGTTCCAGCAGTATACAAAAATCATGCCGGATGGGATGAGGATTCAACCCACCACGTGATCCCGGTAAAAGTTTCACCAAATGCACAGAGACAATATCCAATACAGCAAGGAGCTAAAAAACAGGTCAGGGAGATCTTAGATATAGAAATATCAAGGGGTCATTGAGACATTGAGACATGTACCTCACCAATTAACAATCCTTTGTTTCCCATAATAAAAATCGGACAATTCATATCGTCTAGTTTTAGATTACAGACATTTAAACACACGCACAAAGACATTCTCTATCCAAAATGCACACAGTGCTGCATTAATGAATAACATTGTGCTGAAGAAATAGAAAACTATACTTGATATCTCAAATTGATTTTTCTTCCAAAATATAGCACCTGAAAGATGGAATTCAAACTCATTCTCAGCTTTCTGGTCACAGCAACAATTTTGTCATCTCCCTCAAGGGTATAAGAACAGCCCAGGGGTATTTTCAGCAAGAGTAACTGAGTTACGCCAACATTTTGATGAGGAAGCATTTTCCGATGTGGATGATTGTTATCTGATGGACGACGGCTTACAATGGCACTTGACCAGGGTGAGCACCGTATTTATGGGGATCACCTCTGAGGGCTAAAAATGGAATTTAAAAAAATCAATAACCGCTCACCTCAATGTCCTGTTTTTAGGATATGAGCTGTCAAATGAAGGGAAACGTCTGGCAGCTAACTTTTTTAGAAAAGTGTGCGCTGCTCTAACCTCCAAAATTATTAAAAAATGTACAATCAATACTGGGACTAAATTTCCGTTGAACATACATTTTGGATTACGCAGAAAGAGTGAAACCTTTTTAAGTTTTAATAAAACCTGACTTTTCAGTTAGACAATGGACACAGGTACACACAAACATCCTACGTTCACTACAAGAAGACATGATAGCTTCAAAACACTTACAGATGCAGGTAAACATATGCAAGTAAGTGATCCGAGTAATAGCGGGTCAATATAGGTACACCTATTTAACCTTCAATGAAGGTGAAACAGTACCAATTGCTTACAAATCACACCTGTACAAAAACACAGAAATGTGTTTCACTTCAACAGAGAAAATGCTGATAGCAGTTCAGACCGCTGTAGCAACAGAAAGGGCACTGGCTTAGGGAAAACGCATAATTGTCGTAACCCCGGTACCAGCTTTAGAAGCTGTTACTAAGGTTAGCATTCCAAATTCAAAAGCCTTACATCCGAGATGGATATAATGGGCTAATTCTCTTACTGCAACAGATGTTGATAATGATTTGGTAAAGTCTAAAAACACAAGCATTCCTGCAATATGAACAAGAATACCCTCTACTGAACGAAATCTTGCCTCTAGATCAGTATGAATATATATTTTATACTGACGGATATGCTCAGCTGGCCATAGGGAGTAAGCAGCAATACAGTGTGGCATGCGCTATCATTAAAGGTTGTGTGCGGGCTGGAAATTTTTATCCAAGTTGCGTGAAAACAGTCTCTATGGGACTGTAGGGCACAGCTGGCAGAATTGAAAGCATTGATACTGGCACTGGTGAATACGGATCACGAATTCCCCACAATGATAGTGTGTGATTCTTTTTACTGTGTGCAATCGTACAATCATTATTTACATATTTGGGACCAGAACAGGTTCAAAGACACAAAAGGTGGCACAATTAAGCATAAAATGCTATGGGAACAGGTAGTTGAGTTGAGAAATTTACTACCACAGGCTCACGTGATTCATACACTGAGTCATCAAAGTTATGGCGTTCACGTTGAAGGGAATTCATTTGCTGATGAAGCTGCAGAGGGGGCTATACACACAGCTTCCTTAGCTGCAATCACTCCTTCGAAAATTAGGATAGACGGTGATATTATGGTTGCTGTCATTGCTTCACGCAAGGGCAGCTCAGCAATACCAAAGAAACTTCCGCTCAAGTACCCCTACAAGTTAGATGCAAACAACATTCCATATGCTCAGATTCCTGGAGTGGGGGATAGAGTAATACCAAATATGGATCGTAGACAAGGTTTGATTATTGCAGCACACAAGGGTTTGGGCTCTGCACATACAGGTGTTACAGTGACTATTTCATTATTGAAACAGCGCTATTGGTGGCCAGGTCTAACAAAGCATACTAAAGACTACGTCTTGAAATATGACATCTGCAGCAGATGAAAGGCTCCTCCATAACACGCCTGCCACAGACACTGTTATTAAAATCAGACAAACCTCTCACTTGTGTGTATCTGGACCACTGTGGCCTACAAGTATATCTTGGTGGCAGTTGATTCATGCTCAAGATTCCTATGGGTTCGGCCTCAGTGCTTGGCTGACGCACAAACTGTTATCAAAGATTTGTGAGTCTTCATAGCGACATACGCAGTTGGCACGTTACATTCTGATCATGGCCCAGTGTTTAGCTCTCAGGCTTACAAACAGGCCATAGAAAGTATGGGCGTAACATTGCGGTACTCCTCTCCATACCATCCTGATGGAAATGTGGTTGTGGAAAGGAAAAACCGGACCTAAAGCAATCTTTAACAGCTAAGGTATTAGACAAGGGCGGTAGTTGGGTCAATCACCTATATGGGGTACAGTGAGCTCTCAATAACCAGCCAAGTAGTTCTCTAGGCGGTGTCACTCCTTACGAGGTCCTAATTGGGACAAGAATGTGGGTACCTGATCTTGATTGTGTAGGCACAGTGGTGGATGAAAAACATTTTGACATCCATAAACATTTGGCTATTTTACAGAAATTAAATTAAGGAAGAGCCTTGCACAGTAATGTGCAGGTGAAACGAACAGCCACTGCAGAAATCAAGGCAGTCACGGCAAGACCTGTCGGGATCCCAAAGTCCGGGATCTGGTCAAAGAGAAAATAGCTGATAAAAAAGAATTTGGTCCGTTATACAGAAAGCCTGTACCAGTCCTAGCAATTCAAGGAACAAGAACTGTGCTTTTGCCACCTCTTGCCGTATAAAAGGAGAAAAGATTTGTCTCAATTGACCTAATCAAACCACACTATGTGGCCGATACTGAGCAGTAGGCACGTGGACCCCAAAGTAGCAGACGCTCTCCTCACGCTACAATTCAAGAGCTTCAAATGGAAAGACTCATCACGTTTGAAAAGTCACCTATACGGAATGAAGGACTATGCAACAATGCTATGGACCTCGTTCCCAGCAGCGGCCCGTGGAGGGAGTTACGGTGGGGCAGGGAGGCGGGGAGGGGGAGGGTCAGGGTGGGGGGTGCTAAAAACCGGCATATGGATAATTGCAGGTAAGTACACAATTTAATTAATAAAACGAATTTCGTAGCGCACACTGCATCGCAAAATGCGATGCTGTGCGCGCTACGAATTTTGTTTTATTAATTAAATTGTGTACTTACCTGCAATTATCCATATGCCGGTTTTTAGCACCCTCCACCCTGCCCCTCCCCCTCCCCGCCTCCCTGCCCCACCGTAACTCCCTCCACGGGCTGCTGCTGCTCGTTCCCCTTGAACGAGAAGTTCAACTTCAAAATTAAACTCAAAATCACAAACAAGTTGCAATTAGACCAAACACAGACGTCTATGTCAAATGCCTCGACAAGAGCAAAATGTGATTTCAACAAATCCTGATGCAATTCCTAGGCCTGGGTGGTAAATTCCGTTCCTGTCGCTGAATTTGGGTGATTTCGCATTCCGCAGAGAACGAGGAATTGCCAAAAATTCCGCAATCACGTCTGAAAAGTCACCTGTATGGAATGAAGGACTATGCAACAATGCTATGGACCTCGTTCCCCTTGAACCGGAAGTTCAACTTAAAAATGAAACTCAAAATAACAATTCCTAGGCCTGGGCGGTAAATTCCGTTCCGCTCGCTGAATATGGGTAATTTCGCATTCCGCGGAGAATGCGGAATTGGCAAAAATGCCGCGATGCGCGGCTTACCGGAATTTTTTGCTTGTTCGCGCTTTTAAAATGCGTGTTTCACGGAGCTTTGCGTAGCGCGACTATACAAATTCCGCTCACCCCTAGCAATTCTAACAATTGATCAAACTGCTTCTGGCTACTTCATGAGCTTTGATACATTTTCCTTGGATTCAAGTGAACCAGAAACTATGCCAGCCCAACAAACACGCAAGCAACAAGTCAAGGACTTTCTGCATTTTCTCAAAGAGACTTACCTGGTATTGCTTTGGCTATAACTATGGGTAAACATTGGGATACTGTTCTTTTTGTTAAATATTTTTTATTGCAGATAAAGAACACAGGAATAGAAATGTACATCCGTCAATTCTGATATAGAAATGAGTATACAAGTATAGATAAATAGTAACATAAATTAGATGAAGTATAGATAAAGGGTTACAATATGTTATAAATCTTATACTAATGTTCTTAAACAGTGACTATGAAAAACATAAATACACTACAAAAATAGATATAACATATTTTACTGATCTAAAAATAACCTGTGTAAATAGTAGAGTGAATACAATATGAAGAGAAAGGAAGTTAGATTTTTTTATAGGTAAAGAATAGAAGAAAGGAGCAAAGAGAAAGGAAGATAGAGAAAGAAGTCAGAGAAGGAGGAAAAGAAAGGAAAATTCAAAGAAGAAAAAGGAGGAAGTATGAAATATAAAATAAGAAACTGTAAATATTAAGATGATGATGATAGAATAGTAGTGAAAGGTAGCCATAATAAAACAGATTGAATTTGTAAATGAATTGAAGGTTGAGCTATAGAAGCAATTCTATGTTCATCACATATTAAATTCCACCAAAGTAAAAAAGATAATTTAGAGTTGTCTTTCCAGCAATTGAATGTAACTTTAAAAGCCACAGCAAGAAATAAATCAAATGAAATAGATTTGGAGGTAATTTGATCAAAATCAGGTGACATAGTACCTAGAAATACATTGTGAATGTTAAGTTGGATCTTATATGAAAAAATCAATATAAATTCTGACCATATAGCTTTCTAAAAAGTATGCACCTTAGGACAATACAACAGTAAATATATAAGAGAACCTTCAGCATTCAGACATGACCAACAAGATGAGACAGAATGGTTGAATTTATGTTAAAGGAGGGGAGTAATAACAACTCTCTTGTAAATAAAGTATAAGGATTGTGTGATATTTGCAGCTTTGGATGTCTTGAACAGTTTTTGTCAAAACTTATCCCACTGAGATACAGATAGTATCTGGGATAGATCCTGTTCCCATTCTAGTTCAATATTTGATTTACTTTGTGTGCCATCCGGTGTAGATAAAATGTAATATATAAAAGGGGCACTAGGGCTAGTATCAGTAGAAATTTGATATAAGGGAGTACCAGGGGTGAAAGAAGTAGGAATTGGGTGAGAAAGAAAATTCTGTACACATTCCTGTAATATGGAAGCTTAAGTGTTATACTGCTGAATACAGGAATCAGATAAGTGAAAGGTCTCTTGCAACTGATGGAAGGGTAAAATCACATCTTTAACAATCATTTGATTGACATAAAAAAGGCCCTTTTCTTTCCATTGTTTGTAGAAAAATGACTACTGGGATACTTTTCTTTCTTTTCTGGCTAGGCTTATTTATACCTTTTAGCATGCTTATGAATGAATGATACCTACAACAAAGCTTTACAGTTAATTTGATTGTGAAGCCACATCAATCTTCTCATCATGAACAAAGAGACTTGTCACCAGTGAACATTACAGCAGTTCCTACACCGGGCGGTACAGTTTGTGACATGGATGGTTTCGATATATTCAGTCCAACTGAACTTTTTTTTCAATTTCTCATGTATTTAACATTTCATTGAGTGATATCCTTACCTCCAGTACACTTTCTGATGATTTGAACTCTGAAACAGCTAATAACATTTTGTCTGATTTGGAAAAAACTGCCGCATTTCCAAACACTGAAATGCTAGAAGGTACTTCAGACTATGACACTTTGTACTTTTACCAACATTATTTATGGTCATCATTTCTTGCACAAATGTATAACACCTAGAAATGTTTTTGAGTACCATCAGTGGGAACATAGCCCTACACCACCAAAAAGCAGTTCACAAACATTTGCACCGAAATGTTCATATATTTCAGGGTATAACACTTCCGACCCAACGTCATTTTATTATAAAGTCGCATCCACATTGGCATTGAAAATGATGTTAACAAGCACCAAACAGAATTCTTCTTCTTCCTTTATCACCACATTGTCTGAACAGGGTTATGACCTATGGAAAGACACAATAGACTTAAAATCAGTCTAGGGTTCAAGGGACTGGCAAGTCCAGGGAACAGAAGCGCTATTTAGAGCATGCCTCATTCCACAGCGGATGATATTTTTAAGTGACATCGAGCAACAGACGTCCTGTCTTGGACTAGCCAAGAACTAGGACCTTAACACACTTCGGTTTCGAACACCATCATAGATGGAGGGGTGGCCAAATTCAACTTCACAGAAAGGGGCAACAGTATATTACATTTTACAGTACAATAGATGAGACCCTAATTAGAAAGAATGGTTGGTTTAGCCCTTAGACACGAATAGATGTCAAAAAAGATTCTGGGGTATCACCGAAGGGTTCAGTAATCAGTATCCGTAGGCTAGATCCAATCTATGTACAAAGAGAACACCCACGGGTAGTGAAATCCTACAGTGTTGGGAAGTTGTGCCTTGATTGGCTAGAAACCTCAACACTCACAGAAGTGAAACAGCACTTATCCTTACTCACACAAGACATTGATCTTAGGACTTTTTTACTAGATCCCAGGAAACTCCATCAGAAACATTTCATATATGCTGGCATTTATGCTGCCTACAATGACATTTGGAAAATATCCCAACAAGAGGCCGCAGAGAGAATACGAGAAATAGACCTTGTTAACTTAGAGAAGGCGTTAGCTGTAGTGGACAATGGGTTAACAACTTTGACCTCCAGGATATATTCCTTAGGCAACATTGTATCTTCTGCGATAGACATACTGGAACAAGATTTGGCCATATTACAACTCGGGCAATCTCAGTTACATTCTATTATGTTGTTAAGCTGGACACTGCAATCTTTGCGTGCAGGCTATGTGCCTTGGCGTTTTATCAAGAGTACATCTCTGTTTTCTGAATACAATCTAACAGATAAACAGGTAGAAATGGCACAAGGGGGAGCAAAATATACAATGTTGCGTATTGGAAAACTGGATAGATTACCATTTACAGTGGCAGAATCACCATCAACGGAATGGCTAATCCATGGCCACATAACTCTACCGGTCACTTCTTTTCAGTTTCAATATTGCCTTGAGCAAAAGCAGGCAGGAAAATATGAAAAAATGGGTAAGGAATACTTTAAGGAATCTTGGGAATTACCATACAGATTTTGATGCCGGCGTGGGGATCGAAAATTGTTTCTAAATGGTACACACTGCAAGAACCCTTTAAGTGGTTCTTTAATGTGCCAGGATATTTTGCTGCAGGGAGCTTGTAATGGTTCAGTAGCGAACTTGTCTTGCCACATGAAAGGGACTCCAGCAGCAGTGAATACTCCAGTATTCAAGCTGCTCTCGAATGGGAGTTCCTTGATGCTGAACTATCAAGATTGCTGTGGGATGCTTCCAGGTTTTACCTATCTAGTCACTGTGAACTCCAGGGTTACTTGCTGTATGCAAGTATTGTTTCCGGCAATGAATACAGTCAGGGAGGCGCCATTATGGCCTTCATTGAATGTTTCCTTTATACAGTTTGATACTATGAGCAGACTTAAAGCCATGCTTTTACAGCTAACAGTATGCTTAACCTCCGCCCGAGAGACCTTTGATCTTCAAATCGCAAGGACCTCGACTGAGATACAGGCACTTATATGTAAAAACTGCCCCTTTCATTTTCCAGACATGGTGGGTCGTATCTTTAATATGTCTGATACGAGTGCTTTTGAACACCTATTTAAGACCATAGGGTCAGGATTTCTAAGCACCTTTCAGTCAGTCCTCGGAGTTATTCTAAACTTTATACACTTCGTATTGGAAAGCATTAAGGATGTCTTTCGCTGATCCTGCTCTCAATAGCAGGAATCCTGATTGTAGTTTTTCTGCTGAGCAATGGATGGCCCAATCATCAAAGAGATGGCAAAATCCCTCCTTCAGAGCAAATACCGTGAGGACATGGTACAACATCTGGGCACACCTCGCCTTCGGGAACTGAGCGCCGCTTGGTTCCTATCCTTTAGACCAGTCTGGATGGACTGCATCTTACCTGTTCTTCAATGCCTGTCCTGCAGATAAGAATGCTTGTTGGATCTCTGTCTGACAGTTCCATTGGACTCGCCTACGCACTTGAATACCAGGCTGGAACCCATGAGGTCCCATGCTCGGCAATGTCCCCTGCAAATTCCTATATTGATGTTTGCATTCCTCAAGAACCCGCAGGTGGCTTTTGCTACAACTGTGTTGAATATCAGCTCTTCCACTAGCACTCAGGTATCGACTACAGCACCAGCTGCCTCTGCACCAGCTATTGGCTCAATTGACGTACTCTGCGAGGAGTTACAGGGATAATCCTCTGAAGCTGCAAACATCAACGATGTTGCATCTCCAAGCCAGGACACTTAATCAATAATTGGCTTATCGTGTGCTGGGAAAGAATTCAGATTTTTCCTTTTGGTTTCAAAACTCGACTAAATTTGAAACATTTCCTAAACATTGACACTTTCACTGGAAAAGTATGACATTCTGACGCTTGTAGTGGTTCTACTTATATAAACAAACTCATCTAGGACTTTGGCTTAAGTAAAAATTCCAAAAACTAATTTTCCCATTTCTGTTTCCCCTCTTAGGCTATTTTGAAAAGATTTTAAAGACAATGGTATTACGAGGCTCACTGATAATTTTATGCAATGCTACCTAGAATAGAGAGTAGTTTGTTAGCATTTTATTATTGTTGACTATTCGGTAGAGGAGTGGGTGTTATGTTCCATGTAGGTACCCTAATATAGGCCCGGGTAACATCATACACCTTCACCTACATTACCTCCCTTATACTACACATTAACAGGCCTTTTAGGATTTAACCTTTACCTGGTTCTAGTCCTGGGCACAAAAGGAGGGTTTTTTCCACGAAGAATAGCATCCTATAACTTTATCAATAGACTCACACAGTATGAAGGAATATTCATAAGGGTTCTTGGAAACCAGGCAGGTGCTACACACCTGCATAATATCTACATACAAGGATCATCTCATACGCCATCCTCAAATCCAACAATTGCTAATACAAGAAACAATAGACAAAGGAACCCCAGATACTTTTTGAATAAATATAGCACATCTTATTAGGATTAGGAAGAGGAGACTGGGACTTCTGAGCCGACACACTGACCTGAGACGCTGAGTCTCCTGCATGCAGACGCTCCAGCTGTCAGTGGTCCAACTCTAGACCAGGGTGTCTAGAGTTAGACCGGGGTGTCTAACTCTAGACCAGGACAGGGTCCCACACTCTCTCCCTCCAGGTAATGGGGTTAGACAAAAACCTAGAGGGATTCTTGGCTTCACACCTACTCACATGCTAGGTACCCTTAGATACATCTAGACATACATCGTGGGAGTATGCGCTTTCTTTTCATCATGCATTTTATATTCATGTATGTATTCATGAATATTGCAAGATGGTAGAACAGTACAATCCTTTTATTTTCACTGTACTGCTAATCATATATATATATATCTGCTACTCTCTAATGGTTGTTGCAGCACATCTATTTTAAACTAGAAGAACAACTGTGCAGTAAATTCTTATTGTTACCCGCCCAACTGTTTCTTCTGTGTAACTCTCTGAGACCGAATAAGTGAGCACAAGTGACTGGGCGAACGGTAGTACATTGTTTCCACGATTTTGAGGGATCAGGGTTGTCATGTTTTGAGGTTGCCAGAAACCATTCTCTCCCTGATAAGAGGAGTTTCTAGTGTCACTGTGAGCTAGCTAAATGCAAACAGGTTAACATTCTCGGTGGGGGTGCTCGGAAACAGTCTGCCACCAAACCCACAATTTATGTTATCTGAACGCGCAGATTCTGTATAGGATATATAGGAAATACACAACAATACTCACATGCATGCTCCTCAACACCGCTTTCTCACCAAAAATGCCATGGAGACATGCGACCTAATGCATAAACATACTCCGGATCTGCTCTTTTGCACAAAAGCATGGCTAAACCTCACTGAAAAATGGCTAAACCCAGCATTTCCACTGACATGTCTACTGCACTCCCCACCAGCTACAAGATTGCCAGTCAAGACTGGCAGCACAAGTCTGGAGATGGAGTCACCGTCATATTCAAAGGTACCAGCAGCTGCACCATCACCCCCATGTGCGTGGGGTCTTTTACTGGGTTCTTCCCTCCTCGCGGCTGCAGCAGGTAAGGCTATTGTCTCCCCCGGGGTCGGGTCTCTCGTACCGGAGTCGTTCTCTCGGTGTCCATAGCAGGGCTCTTTAACAATGTGGTTTTCCTTTGATGGAGCTGTCGGCGTCCCCTCGAGTCCTAATGCAATGTGTAGTCCTTCGGAGATTCCGACATTTGAACTCACCGTCTCCCGAATCTCAGCTCTGGTTGGTGGGAATGCATTAATGATGGAATCCTTATGGAAGGAAGTGAAATCCAAGAAGTCCTCTTCATTAAATGATCCGCCTTAGCATTTTCCTTGCATGGGAGAAGCTGTGAACGGTCGATCCTGCTGTAAAAGAAGAAAAGGTACAGCCTGAGCAGATGATGGGTCTTACGCCACGTCTTCGGGGTTGCTGTTCAGTAGGAAGTTAGAGACCCCTTGACAACAGCACAAAGATTCACCAATATGCTAATGATACACAACTTTTCTTGAAAGTCTTCTCTGCTTCAGGCATCCAATACCTCAAACACTGCTTCCACATCGTCCAGATCTGGATGTCCATCACCTACCTAAGGTGAAACCAAACAAAACAGAATGACTGTTATTTGCAAAGAATAACCGGTGACATAAAGTATTAACCTGGCTCAATGATATAATCCTTGATGACTTTAAAACTCAACCATCTCTGAATGCCAAGTCACTTTGATTCACCCTGAACACCGACCTCACTCTTAAGGAACCCGCCACAATGTTAAAAATACAGCATCCTAATTTCCCCCACGGGACCCCCGCCCTTATGGCGGGCGGTCCCTTTCTACGATGGGATGGCGGGCGGACAAAGTCTGCCCGTCATCGTAATGGGCCCCTTATTGTGCTCCTTCAAAGTGCTAATTTGATACTCATTCCTAATATCAAGTGACTGAGCCTTTTTCTTTTCTTTTAATGAACAAGTGAGTCCAGTGAGACACTGTTGAAATTACTTGACCTGCGTGGTATTACCTTTATCAACAAATAATCGGAAATATTTTTCAAGAATACACCAGATTCAAGTTGAAAAACCAAATTGCGTCATCATTACACAAAAGATCACAACTTTGGATTTTAACATTTTCAGCAGAAGTTGATGACTCCCAGCCAGCTAGCCCGCCTTCCTCTGGTTTATAACGTTCAGATGAATCTGTAATACCTAATACTGAGGTGTAGCATAAAATTGTATTTTGTTTCAGAATTCCTTGTTCTTATAAAACTAAACATTCCACTGTTCTTGCTATTAAATGTAAGAATGGTTATAATATATATATTCTTTAGTCCTTATGCTGTGTGCTCATCTTCCATTAAAGTAAATAACCAAATGTTAAACCTGCTTCACTTGCGATATCATTATCATGCACATGCTATTTTGTCTAATATAGAGGCTTCCATTCCTTCCAATGGCTGACGGTAACTAAGGTGGGCATTTTAATATTTATTTTGATATAATTTGATATTTGTTATTCTATTTTTGTGTAATGAGTTTGAATATTTAAAAAAAGGTCTAAACCAATTGCAATATGAAGACTATTGAGTCCTCTTTTAGACAAGGAATTGTTATTCAAAGTAATAATGAAAAGAAGTGAGTGAGTGTGCGTAGTGAAATACTCTGCAAGGGTGCAAAGGTATTTTGCTAGCTTTGTAAAGTGTAACGTTTATGAAATTTTCAAAAAGCCAATGAAATTGAGGCCTAAGTAACTACTTCCACACTTCCACTCAGCTGTGAACTGAAATACCACAGCTCCACTGCATCACAATGTTACAAATATCAAAGTGCATGGCAACATTCCCTAGCCCTATGATTTCCCACTCTTTAGGGCTAGATGTAGATTTATTGGAATTGACTAGTCAACAGGAATTGGTGCATTTCGATGCCACCACTAAAAGGTGAATGCCAGCCCTTAGTGTCGGCAAGGAAAACTGGGGAGCTGATGTCCTGCAGACTGATAATAAACCCATTATATATGTGACATCCGGCTAAACACCACCTCACCAAAGTATGGTGACATCAAGAATTTTTACACATTTTCAGGAGAAATAAAGGGTCATGGTTTCATTGCTGAAGTTTAAAGTTTGCACTTGCCTAATTATGATGATATCGCCATGAGGTGCCTAGAGAGTTTATTAATCTAGCAGAGTATTAGATTATCAATTCTCCTGATAATTGTCAAACAGCAGGTGCAGTCCTCCTAGAGGAAGAAAAAAATGTTTTGCGGAAGGTTCTTTTGGGTGTCACATTCAATAGTTGACACTAGCTAGTGATTGGGGGTAAATCTTGACTCTTCCCTAACTAATGGGTTAAAAGTGCTTTGGTAAAACCCTACCCAGTTTTTTTTATATCAATTTATGTTTGCTGTGCAGAAAACATTCTCACAGTGCACCTCACTTCTAAAATTGAATAGGGGTAAACCTATTTTTCCTTGTGCACGGGCCTCTGTGCCCACCCAGGGGTGTGCTCAAGGGATAAGTCACACCCTCTTTTGTGGTAACCCAAAACTAATTCTAGAGTTTCCTTCCCACCCACTGGGTTTGGAGCCTGCCCTACTTGGGGGACAAAATTCCTTCCCCAGTTCTCACTTTACATATGCTTGTGAAAGGACAACCCCTATACAACTTAATGAAGTTCCTTCGTCCACCATGAAGAGTCTTCATTCAAGGGAAAGAAAAAGACCTCTTCACACCAAGTACATTTTATCTGCTCTGGGGCCAATTTTCACACCTTATTAAGGCCAAGCAGTTGCTGTGCAGCTGCTGTCAGGCTAATGCAAATTAGCATCAAGGAGCTTCGGGCATTAAAACGGCAACTTTCTAAAAGTTACTTTGCCTAAATATTTATTAAAAATCAGACTTCACCATTGAACTGGATTTTTAATTAATATTAAAATAGGGTGTGAATCCTGCACCTTGCTGACACCAAACATAACATACCAGAATTAGCATTAGAATCTGTACTTCAGTTTTCTCATAAGACAGGCAGAGGATTCCACAGTGAAAATACATTTTGAGGGCTTTTCACTTCAGGGACATGGTAATAATACATTTCTACATGTTCTACTTTTGAATACCATGCACCCAAAAAATGGGGGCTAAAAGGCTTACATAAGGATGACATATTTATATATATCTTGACAGATTGGGCTGTAGGTTTAAAATGAAGCAGTCAGGTTACAATGCTAGGCAAATAGAAATGATTTATGTGTCTCTCTAGTGGATGGTTCAATAAGTTATGCAGTCCACAGATGACATTTACATTTACATAGAATGTGTGTGGTTTCTACACTACATACTATGGCCTGATAAGAAATCCAAATATGCCAATCAGGGTTAGCCGGTTTCTACATGGTGTATGGGTCAGAGCATATACAAAAGGTACTGGTCAGAAGTGTCCTTGTGTGCAGGGTCTAAAAACCAGCAACAATTAGATTAAAGAAACAAATCGGGGTAACCATGCAAGAGGGGCATTTTTCCACACCACCATGCCTGTCCTCAGCTCATCAACAAGTACGGAGGATATACTAAAGGCAGATATGCATACCAAGTGGTGTCATGTTTGTTTTGTCTGCTCAGAATTAACTTCTTGTTTTACTGAAACAAACTGCACAAGACTTGAGGAGGATCGAGGTCCATAATTAGGCAACCATTACAACACTATCTCTTCAGTCAATACAGAGAATATTTATTTTCTAAAATAATTGCCCTTCTCTTTGACCCTTACCTCCATAAACTATTTGGCCTAGAGCAGTCTAACTTTTTCAAGGGTCATTTATCCTCCGGTAGTACTAGGGAGCTCTTTAGGATATTGAGGAAATCGTATTCTTACAAGCCTTCTTTGGCAGCCATCACCCTTGTTACTGAAAAAGCAAATGTTCGAATACCCTGGGATTTTCGTTTTAACTTCCTTCAATCATTTGATTTCAGTCCCAAGATTATCCATTTAATGTCACTCTTTGTAAACTACACCTAAGGCAGCTATTTTAATCAACATATTATTTTCTGCTATTGTTCTAATTACAATGAGTTGTGAGACAGGGTTGTCAATAATCCCTTCTCTTAGTTATCCATGCATTTTAGCAAATATGTGCCAAAATAAAAACATGCAAGTATTTCCATATAGTGATAACCAATTAAAGCTACTGGTGTATGCAGGCAATATTTTCCAATGTTTATCAATCCCCAAATCTTCTCACACTCCTTTTCTTAAAGCCATTCTATCCTTTGCAACTGTCTCTATATAAAAATTAAACTCTGAAAAGTCTGATGTATAATAAATAAAGACATTTTGTTTTAGGCACATTTGAGGGAGGAGTCAATGTTCATATTTCATGTTATCCCATAAAGCTTTCCTGTACAATCATCCTTCTAGCTTTCTTAATTCAATAATCATAGACTTGGAAAAAGTCTTCTTGAATGCGTTTACTTTTAAAGAAAGTTTACATTTCATAAAAAAAATCTCTTTACTTATTTAAGCCCATATTTAATACATGTCTAGCCTGCTTCTCCTTTCTCTTACCTCACCAGAATGATAGTTTTTCCTTCCTTAAGTCCCCCATATGTTGTATATAGCAATTAGAATAAATCAGACACGTATGCACTGGCTTACATGGAAACCCAAAGGTCTTATTGGGTTCATTAGCTCCTCTCAGATAATGCTGTAATTCCTTTTTCAGATGCTCAAGAAATATTTACTCTACACGTATCATATAGGAATAAATCCACTTTTTTGTCTGTGAATTTTCAGGTGCCGTTGATGACTGACTGACTGACTGACTGACTGACTGAATTACTTTTAAAGACCTCTTATGCCGAGGTAAGAGAAAGGAGAAGCAGGCTAGACATTTATTAAATATGGGCTTAAATAAGTAAAGAGATTTTTTTATGAAATGTAAACTTCATAAAATGTAATAGCAAGCAAGAGATCAACCATACCCAAATAAATGAATAAAAATTCAATATTTCTGATAGACTACCTAAAAATAAACCAATAACACTTGGTATGAAAGCTGCAATTAATTTGATGTCAAACTTTATGACAGAAATCTGAAACAATTTTGCAAAAAAGAGCATATGATTTAAGTCTGCACCAGGTTCATTACATGACCATTAGTGTGCAAGGTAGAAATTATTTCATGCAAATAGTCTGATGTAAATAACAATATATTGCATAGAAATAATGTAGGGTTTGTGTTGCATTAGCTGTATGAGATGATGCATATATGCTTTCCAAATCTTAAGCCATAAAATATCAAGGTATGAAATATATTATTTAAATCTTGTTCCAAAAGTAATTCTGTTTTCGATTTTGAGCCATCTCCATGGGAGAATAATTAAATATTTCATAGATAAAGGAGTTCTTTGAGATGGTAGAGAGAGTTCACAAAAAATTATTATCTTGTGTTTCTGGAAAATGAATATGATTATGTGGGTATGGTTGATCCCTTGCTTGCTATTACATTTCAACAAATTATTAAATATTTTAAAGAAAATTCAAATGTGACCTTTCTAGCTTGGTGGTATGGAGTATGCTATAACTATAGATTGGATAGAGCATAAGTAACATCTCTAACTCCATTCATCAAGCAAGATTATTATGGAGTTTAGTAACACTTCTTTTTATCCAATATTTCTTTTACTTCTAAATTGCCTTCTCCATACCCAAGCCACCTTCATATACATTTCATATATTTATGTTCGCTATTTTTTCACAATTGTCTTTTCTTGTAGGTTGTAATAGACTGTGGGCCATATTTATGGGTTGAATGACATAGTGCAGAGCAGCAAAATACTTTGCTGCACTGCATCATAGGGAACGGGCAGGAATGTGCTTTATTTATCCAATATGGTGCAATTCTGTCCTTTTGCGTTGTGCTGGTGTAGTTTTGGGTGCCTAGCACCAGTGCAGGCACCATTGAACCCTGCTGCAGGAGTGCCTGTGTTGTAGGCAGGATTGTTTTTGTGCAGGAAGGGGCACCTTCTTTCACAAAAGCAATCCTGAGAGGCATATTCCTCTTTCAATGTGTGTTGCAGAATGCAGTACACATAGAAAGAGGTAAAGATGAGGAGAAATACAAATGTTTCTCCTCGCTATGCATCTCTTAGGGAGGCATAACTTTTTGGTATTTTCCCAGGTTTACAAGGTCTTGTAAACCTTGAAATTTAACAAAAAGCATGGGATTTGTGTGGGAACATTCAATCAATGACCATGGAAAGCCTATCCAGAATAGAGTCACGCAATGCAGCAATTTGTGCTTGTTACACTATATTTTCAGAGCCACGCAAAGTCACTTTGTGTGGCTTCAAAAATATAATTTAAGGTTTGTGTTGCTCTTGCACCACATTGAGTGGTGCAAACGCAGCGCAAACTGGGTCATAAACTTTGCCCTATGTATCCACTGGTAAATATGATATGTAAATGTGTAATTTAAACAAATCTTAACACATCAGATTTAAATATTCCCTTTTTCTCTCACTTTCTCCTCCTCACCTTTTCTTCATTTTCCTTACAAATTACTCATGATGAATTTTATTTGCTTTAGCTTATGTATGTATTATCGATTTATTTTCTTTAATATTTCACATTTATAACAATTGTTGAAGATCAGCAAAGAACTACACCTAATGACCTGGTCCTTTTTCAACAACAGGGACAATAGACATATTAAAAGATCTACTGAAATCCTTCCAGGACATTCAGCCTGCAATAGCGTGGGTGAGGAGAAGAGAATTGCACATAAGAGATTAAGGGGCAGATGTATCATACTTTCATTTTGCGAGTCCTTAATTGCGATTTTTTGCGAATCGCAATTGCGGAATCGCAATTTGAAGTTTTTTGCGAGAAAATAGCGATTTCTTAAAAATCGCAGAATATTTTGCGATTTAATAGCGATTTCTTAAATAGCGAATTTTGCAAATTAAGAAATCGCAAAAACGGGAGCAGGCAATGCAGAAACAGCCTGATGACATCACAACCAGGAAGTTCCAGTGATTGCTTGCACCTGCTTACCTGAGCCACACCCAGTGGCAGTTGGAAGAGTGTTGTGAGGCAGAGCAGACCTGTTTGGAGAGCAATGGAGTCACAGAAGGCACAGGAGGAAATGTTAGCTGAAAAGAGAAAAAGGAAGCAGAAATTTTCAGAAAAGGAGCAAGAAATCCTCATAGAGGAAATGGTACTTAATCATGAGGATCTTTATGGGAAGAAAGCATTAAAAGTACCTGACTCAAGAAAAAGAAAAATCTGGTTGGAGATTCAGGAAAAAGTGAATTCAGTAGGAGTTACCACTCGCTCCATGGATGAAATCAAAAAGAGATGGTACGACATGAGACTAAGATCAAAAGAGAGACTTGCAGATAGAATCAAAGAGGCAAACAAAACACGTGGCGGTACCTCAGCTGTAGACAAACCAACACCCCATGAGGAATTGATAGAAAATACCCTGCTACCAGAGAGTGTGAGTGGAGTGGCTAGTATTGATAGCTCAGGCCCAACAGCAACTGCACAAGGTGAGATGCATGCAAAATAGTTTTAATAATGTGTGTAATGAATGTGTGTTTGTCCTGTGTTAATATTAATTGTAAGACAAATAGAAGTGCACTTAGAAAGCAGAAGTGAGCAGTGCAGCATGGGAGTTGTAGTGCAAATATGATTGTCACACTTATCATCATAGGAGTAAATGATTTTTTTACAAATTGCAATTTGCAATACTCAAACAGTGTAGTGCAAGTTTTTGTCTGCAATGAAAATAGTTAATTTTGAAGAAACACACATTCATATATCACACTCTACATCCACAGAACATGCAAGAGACTCCAGGCAGAAACTGAAATGGATAATTCTCCAACACATGTGACGTCTGACACAGAAGAAGTAGTAACTGATGCCCCCAAATAAAAACATGAACAGGAAGCACAGACATGTTTCACCTCTGCCTGCAATGGAAGATGATGACAATTTCAAAGGAGGTTTAGTACCCAATCAGACTGACACAGTGTCCCCTCAACAGTCACAAGAGCAAACTGAAATTCCAAGGAGGGCACGCTCATTCCGTTTGGATACATCTAGGAGCAGCAGTGGGCCCAGTGTAGGAGGCACTGTTTTTGTTGGCCTTGAGCAGGATATGCTTCAGGTACAGCGCCTGCAACACAAGGCACTCAGGTCAATAAATAGACAGCTGTTGAAATCAAATAAAAATCAAGAAGGCATGGCTGCATCAATTGAGAAACTCTGCCTGACCCTTGCACAAACAGAAAGTGCACGTAACAGGGCTGCACAGACTGCTCATCTAAGGATGCAGACTTACACTAAGGCAATTAACCGGCTATGTTGTGTCACTAGTAATTTCACCAGGCGCAGCATAAATATGCAGCGTGAATTGTGCGACTGTACCCGTGAAATGGCAAAAAGTGTGGACAAAATGACGTTGGTCTTAGAAACTATGCAAACCTCCAACTCTGGTGCAAGTGCTCTCCTAGGCCCTGCTGAAAGTGAGGACAACTCCAGGAGGAGCAGTAGAAACCCCACCCCAACATCTCAATTGAGCCAACGCAGAAGTGGAAGGCGTGCAAGTGCAGGACCTGAACAGGAATCCATGCAGTCTCAGGAGCAACATGCTTCAAGCCGCCAGCGCAAAAAATAACTTTTTGAATAGTAACTTATTCAGCATAACTGCATTGTGAAAGCTGTCTTTGTGTTCCACGTATGGATATTTTCATTTAAAACATTAGAGAATCTTAACTCACACATAATGCACTAACGAATGTATGTTGTGAATTAAAACAACATTTTCAAACATGAGTATGTAGTTTGTGTCTTCTTACCTAAAAATAATTTCGTGTAATCTCTGTCCTTCTTTGACGCCCAGCAATTGCTCCAACACCTTCTACTGCCAATCTTGGTGGAGGGATGTCATCATCATCAGATGAGTCAGACTCACTGACTTCAATTTCTGTGCCTTTGCGCATGGCCATGTTATGCAGCATTGCACGTGCTGTTACAATTTTACAACATGTTTCAGGATTGTATTGCAAATCTCCTCCACTTTTGTGTATGCATCTGAAACGGCTTTTTAGTATTCCAAATGTGCTTTCAATTACCCCACGTGTGGACCGGTGTGCTCTGTTCACTTGCATTAGCAGGATTGAAGTATGGTGTTAGGATGAAATCACACACTGCATAGGCACTATCACCTGCATGTGAGAGAGAAACTATTATCTGTATATTACATTTCACAACAACTGGATGGATGGATGGATGGATGTTTGCCTGAGTGTTACTCACCTAGCAGGCATCCGTCTCCAAACTGACTAGCACTAAGACGTCTATGAATTGCGCTATGTCTGAAGATAAAGGAGTCATGTGTACTCCCTGGAAACTTTGCAACAATGTCATTGATAATGTTTTTGGCATTGCATATCATCTGGATGTTGAGCGAGTGGTAGCTTTTTCCATTCTGAAATACATATTCTGTGGCTGCAGGAGGAGTGATAGCAATATGGGTTCCGTCAATGCTTCCAATTACATGTGGAAATCTTGCAATTTGATAGAAATCCAACTTTGTTTCCTGTATGGCTTGTTGTGTATTAGAAAAATATATATGATGTTGGAGTCTCCTTAGCATTGCATCCAGGAATACATGGAAGAAGCGTGATAGGGCACTTTGTGACACCAACCTCTGCAATGACACTTTGAAAAGAGCCTGAAGCCAAAAGGTGCAGGGAACACAATACCTGCACATGTGTGGGGATTGATTGCGTCCTGGCTGTAGGATGATCCAAAAAAGGTTTTCATTCATTAATCAGATCCAAAATGGTTTGTGGATGAAGTCTGTATTTGTCATAGATCTCCTCCTGAGTCTGCTGGAACAGCGTAATGCGTAGTCTAAAGATTCTCTCCTGTCTTTGTCTTCTCTGGGCAAGAGCTTGAATGCGTAGCCTCCTTGCAATCACATTAAGTCCCGCCATTTTGGAAATCAAAAAATTGCATTCTGGGTGTTTTTTTATATATTTTTTTCTGTTACCACCTGCATCTATTTGATGTTAATTGCGATTTCTTAATTTGCGAATTTTCATTTTTCGCAATTAGCGATTTTTTCTCACATCTTGATGCGATTTCTTAACTTGCGATTTCTAATTTTGCGAAAATCGCTAAATTAAGAACATGCAAACTAAGGATTTGTTAATAATTCTGCGATTTTCACTTCTCGCACACTAAGAATTCGCAAAAAATGCGAATTCTTAAAATGCGATGCGATTTATTTCATACATGCCAGTTGCACTAATTTTTGTCGCAAACGCTGAGAAATTGCGATTCGCAGCGTTTGCGACAAACAAAATTACTTGATACATCTGCCCCTAAGTGCCAGTGCACAGAAAATTATCCAATTTATTAAAATGACCCCTGTGATGGAACCAAGAAAGAAAGTTACTAAATCATATGCATGCCACAAGCACTAAGACAAACAGACTCCTATTGTTTCCCTCATGCAGCAGGAAGCTTGAGTATAACATTTATCCCACTGCAGCCTTCCAGTAGATTTTTATGACATTTAAGATGTAATACAGAATAATTTACCACACGAGTTAATGAGGTGTGTCACCTTGCAAATACCAAGTTGAAACAATTACCAAGCTCCCCAAAAAGAGCCCTTTGGACAGAGAGTCAGGAACATGGACATAATAGATAGTTGGCAGGGAAAGCCCAGACGTAGGTTACTTGCTTACTTTGCCACTGGATTTAAGCTAGCCTGGCTGATGAGGGCTGTTAGCCCGAAACCAGTTCCAGGATGCCTGTTTCTAGTCCAGGGAAGACATGGCTTGGCAGTTTGGGCTTGGCGGATTCACCGCTGCGGTGATTGAAAAGACCCCCCGCCGATTAGGATGGCAGGGGGGTCATCTGTGGACTGGAAGACCGTCCGCTGCCTTTCCGCCACGGTCGCCTTCCGACCGTGGCGGAAAAGCTCTAAAATGGTGGCGGTGTCTATCAGACACCGCCAGCCATATTAGGATGCATGCGGAAACATGATTTTCCACGGCGGGTTTTCCTCTGTGGAAAAGCATGTGGTCTTTTGTGTTTGGGGGCCCGTGGCGGGCCCCCAGGGGTGATGGTGGGTGGGGGGTGCACATGGGGGGTACCTATGGTACCCCCCTGCCTTTGCATGCACAAAGCAGCAGGCACCGTTCGGTGCCTGCCGCTTTGTGCATGCAAAGGGAAAACATGCATATTTAACATTGCGGAGGGTGCTGCTTCAAGCAGCACCCGCCGTAATGTTAATTATACAGGATGTGACCGCCAGGGTGGCGGTCACATCCTAATTCCGAGGGAGGGAATGCCGCTGGCCCAGTGGATGGTCCCTCCACCTCGGGTGTGACAGACGGACGCAGTGAGCAAAAAAATGAGGATGAAATCATCCCAGGTCTGTGACGAGGGGCGAGTGTCTGAAAAGCTTCAGTGCTCTGCCCATCATCTCCTTGTGTTTGCATTGTTCATCCTAATTTGGCAGGGTATGCCCAGACCTGCGACCCTTGCTCACTTTGCCATTGCATTCAAGCTAGCCTGACTGATGAGGGCTTTTAGCACGAAACCAGTCCCAGGATACTTGTTTCCGGTCCTGGTAAGACATGGCTTGACAGTTTGGGCTAAACTGTTCCCATCAGGCACAGGGACAAGGTTGATTTGCATATACGTCTGAACTGGGGTGGTGAAGTGAGCTAAAGAACAATGATGGATTCAGCCCAGAGCTGTGACTGGGGGTGAGTGTGTGAAAAGTCTGAATTAGTGGATGAGCAGTTTTCAAGGATACTGCCCATCATCAGGATTTCTTAGGTCCAATAGGGTAGCAGATTCTGTTGAACGCCCCACAATACTTACAGGTCAGGTCCAGAATTTGTGAAGTTATCTGATCCCCAAGTATGCCCAATAGATTTTGATGAGTGTCGGAATGCATAAGAACTTTTTTGCACTGGCTTACAGGCAGTTTGGTACTGTAAAATAGCCAGTTCGAAAGGATCAGTGTGTGCTAGGTTTTTTCTGGTCCCATGGGCTGTGACAGAAGCAAAAACAAAGTTCAAAACTTTATCTTTCAAGCGACCCCCATCTCGCAGTGCCAGATTGTCGGATATCCCGATATGCCAGTGCAAAAGAGGGCCCCTCTGCATCACACTGCCCCCATCTTGAGTTACAAAATGTTGTAGAACAGTTTTCCTGGCATGGCCCTCTGTTTTGTATCCCAATGTAATAACCTGTTTAATATCACAAGATTACGTGATTCAAGTTTGGAAATCCATTTCCATACACCTTAGAAATGAATCAGCCAACATTATAGAGCTTATCGTGGTCATGAAATGGGGCTTTGATGGAGCAGGAATAGCTCTTAGACTGAAGGTATGCTAACAAAGGCTTTTACAGAGCAATGGACTCTCTCGCTGCCCCTCGCAGCCTTCTGACTCGTCAAGATTTGCATATATGTGGCTGATTTCGAATTCTGAATAGTACAGTCTTGTACAACAGCTTGACTTTGCAACTCACCTTCTACCTGTTGTCTCGTCAGGCACAGATGGCTTACAGTGTCCCTAGGAGAATAATACATTTTGCAGAACTAATTTTTGATTCTTGTGATTATTTGGGAAACGTTCACTTAGAGTAAGAAATTGCACTGTTGCGCAAGCCAGGAATTACTTGAAAGGGTATGGAACACTTTGCTGCAGAACAGGTGGCAGATAAGGCATGAGGTGGGAATAGTAGAGCAATGCACCATTATCATTGAAACACACAGCATTATATAATTAAAATGATGTAGTGATTACCACTCCCCCTGATCTCCATGTAGCGTCCTGAGTTACCAAGCTCTTTCCCGGCAAGGGGCAAGCAATGAACTGCTCAGTAGATGGGCAAATTGTTGTAGTCTAAATTTACACCATCAACAAAAGGAAAAGAAGAAATTGTGACATTAGCTGCCTGAAAACTGCTGTGTTCCTGCTGCATGTACTCTCTTGCCTTCTAGTGCTGTGTGCTCCATTTTAAAATTCTTGGAGTTGATCTGTCCCAGTCTGCTGACTTCTTGCCCTCTTCCTATGGTTTGGTGTCTGATATTTGGCTTTTAAGGCTCATTGGCCAAGTTTTAACATATCCGGTATCAAGTTTTGGAAATATGTAGAAGAATTCTGCTACAAAATGTTAGTGCAAATGGAACAATTGAAGGACCGAATGCAGAACAATGTCATACATTCACCCCAGTACAGAGATCTGGGCCTAAATCCATCATTATTTTGCTCGCAATTCCAGTTTGAACCCAGCCATACACAAACCAGTCTTGACCCTGCGCCCAATGGGAACAGTCCATCACAAACTGTCAGGCAAGGTCCTCCCTTGACTGATAACAAGCATCCTTGGACCTGTTTCTGGGTTTCACCCCACATCAGCCAGGATAGCTTGACTCCAGTGGCATGGAGAGCAGGGGACCCACTTCGGGGCATACTCATCCCACTCGGGTTGACAAATGCAAAAAGAACAATTGATGGACAGAATGCAGAACAATGTCATACATTCACCCTAATACAGAGATCTTGACCTCAGTCCATCGTTTTGTGCTCCCCATGCCATTCCAGTTTGAACCCGGCCATATGCAACAATGTTAGTGGTTTCTGAGGATGGAGTTGACACCCAGTGGATATTCTATGGCTCCATTTCCCTTTGTTATTTTGGATTGTGGTTGTGTTACTTTAGAAATTGTCAAATTCATCACAATATATGCATTTCATGTTTGTGTTAATTAAAATAATATTAATATACGTTTCATTATTGTGTTAATTAAAATAATATTTATTAAAGGACTGACATTCTAAAATATAATTATAGACCATTTGCTTTTTAAAATACTTAGAAAAATGTTTGTTACTTGAACACTCTTCTTGACAATATCAGGACTTGTAACCATTTGCTGCTACATGGTTTTATATTTATACCTTCTGCTGTTGAAATAAACTTCTTTAGCTATGATTTTTGTTATTATGTCCGTAAGTGATTGCGCACATTTTTTCTAAAAGGGGAGAATATTAACCTGCTACTGATGCCTTGTGCAACCTACTCCATTGGAGCTCTAGAACTTTTTTAGATTTTTGTTTTTATTTGGTTTGTTCTCCGCAAGTCAGCTTAATTTGGTGCACTAGTTGACCTTCTATTCCACTTGTATGGCCTATTGACTAACAAAAAGCAGCATCTTAACAAAATGGACTTTTGTAAACAAAGGGGAAGATTTAACATTCTTTCACACAGCGCAATGTATTAAGCCATCTTGCAACGCCGCATTGCGTGAAAGGGAAGTAATGCACTGTATTTACCATTATACAGTGTATTCCAGTCCTTCCCTAGTGTTGGCGCCAATTGAAAATGGGTGGATGTGTGGGCACACCCTGACGCAAAACCTTGATTAATATGTGCCTCAGGTTATTACAAGGTTGCATTTTAAAATTGATCAAAAAGAGGCTGTGCAAGCCTAAATCATGTGCGACAAATGTGGCCCAACCTAGGGCCATATGTATCAAGGCTTTGCATCACCCTTGCGCCACGCAAGATGGGGCAAAGGTGACTTAAAACCTAAGTGAAATTTATCAAGCCACATAAGGCCACCCTGCATGGCTTGCTAAATCTAGAATAAAACAAGACAGCGCAAATTGCTGCTTTGTGTTACTCTGCTGCAGGAGGTGGTCCAATGGTATGGGTGGAATGTTAATCTTTTCAGGCACCCACCTATGGATGTTGGCGCATTCCCTGATTTACCATTAGTGGTAGATCTGGAAATGCATCAAAAATGCTACACTTCCTCAGGTGAGGTGTATCGAGGAGAAATGTCTTTATTTCTCCTCGTTTTTTAATCTTTCTGCTGCACATGTAAAAAGAGTAAAATGCCTCCTAGACTTGTTTCTGTGCAGGAAATTGTCCCTTCCTGCACAGCAACAATCCTACCTATATTTCAGGCCCCTTTGCACCATGTTGCAAGTCTGCATGTGTTGGTGCTAAACAGCCAAAAGTGTGCCAGAGCTACGAACGGACAGGATTGTGCAGTATAATGGAAAATATGGCTCATTCCTCTCCTTTCCCTTTCACACAACACAGCAAGGTGGCTTGGTGCGCTGTGCTGTGTGAAATACTTATAAATCTGCTCCTAGTGTATTTTGAAGAACTGTTGAAACAAAAAGAAAATTATCCTCTTCCAAGTATGATATAGAAATTGATTGCGAGTATCTGAGAGCAAACATGCTTGGAAGGCGTTCAGTTTTCATTCAACTGAATCGGTGATACTTTCCTCAAGTGAAATCTGTAAATAGGACAACTTCATCATTATTACTCCATTCAAACACTGAGCAGGGTGAACATTTCCAGTACTCCCCACATGACTCGCAGTGCCATTTGCAATCAGAAACAATCAGAGTGAATGTCAGCACAAAAGACTCGTCCCTCAAGAAATGAAATTGCATTTTCAACTATTCAAAACGCGTATTTTTCTGCCGCTGTAAATTACGAAAGATTACCGTCTCCCTTTTGTTTTCAAAGAAATTGAAAGTGAGCTGTTTCAGAGAAGAGCCTCTCATTCGCACATGCTGGTAATAATTATGCGTTGCTTCTAGGCAGAATCTGCGTAATCGTCTGTTAGAAGAAAGGAGATATATTCACATTTCATTCTTGTAAGGGCTGAAATAATAGATGGTTTATGGTAGATGAGCGCCCTGCAGGTAGGGCCATTTTCTGCAGCCTGTCTGGCAGCACGAGGTAAATTTCATCGAGAAAATATCTCTTAATTTGAAACCGAAGGACAGAGCTAACATTCATTTTTAATCCAAGGAGATGCTCTTTCCAGTACCAGAGTGTAAAATGACATTTCAAGAGATTTTAAGAGCGCCGAAATTTAGCTTTCACTGCTTGAGATGTCCAATCCGTATTTTAGAGAACGCGCTCTGGCACTTGTTTTAGCCTCCCTCAAACATTGAAAGTATGGTTCAATAGGCGGTTTAGCTACTGTTATACTCCAGTTTACAAAAATATTGGCATGTTTGAGAATATATACGACATTGTTACGACATAGAGTTAAAATCTATCCATTTTCCTTGGTGCGTAACGAAGACACAGAACTAGCGACGATAACCTAGTCATTGGATGTTCTCTCTTGCAATCCTGGCAGCATAAACCAATGTAAGGCTGTTACCATTAACCGCAGTGCTAAAGGGGCGGGACGGCCGCGTGGCGGCCGCATGCTGGTGACGGAACGGCTCCGTCACCAGCCGCAGTTGAGCTGTGCTCATGACGGAGCGGTTTCGTCACGGCCCTACCCGCTCAATGGAACATCCAGCGCAGGCGCGGAATTCGCACCGCCCAGGCGCGCCGAGCGGGCCGTGACGGAACCGCTCCGTCATTAGCACAGCGCGACCGCAGCTGATGACGGAGTGGTTCCGTCACCAGCAGGGGAGGGGTTAAAATGTTGTGGTCCCTCCTGGTTCGGTGGAAACCAAAGCCACCTTTCCACTAGGTCCTTCGTTGCACTGGGTGGTAGGTCTGGCCTCCCTGCATTAGATTGTTGGTAATTGCGTAAATGGTTGAGAGAGACCCCTTAACACACCAGGGGAATAGAGTACTTGCAAACTGTGAAAAAAACGGGAGGATCCCTTGGCGGACAAAACTAAAAATCAGTCATATGCTGTATTGTTTACACCATAATTAGTCCATATATCGGTAATGGTCTCTAACACTATGTAATGCACAAATAAAGAATTCTATATATCACTTTTTTTTATTTTTTTTGTTAAAAAAACATGTCATAAGTATTACACATCATAAAAACAGCAAATTATAATTTCATTAAAAACATGCACAATAACATCACCATAATATTCATCAAAAATTCTTGAATCTATTGCACACTGTATCACGTAAAAAAAGGAGGAAGAAAAGGGGAGAGACAGACACAGACACTTCTATTTGTCATAAAAGTTGCACATCAGGAAACCCAGTATTCAAAAGAACTAATCCTGGACCCGCTTAATTAATCTTGTCTGCAGGATAGACTTTGTCCATTGATTATGCGGATGTAGGCGTCGTGCGTTTCGATAGCTTTTAACAATAATATACCATCTTTTTCAAGACAGAATGATAGGTCTCTCCTAATAAAGGGTACTGGTTCGTTACCACTTTAAAAGATTTCCTGTAGATAAACATATTTACATGAGTATCATGCATAGATGCCACATTCATGTTATCTTACATCTTTTACATTGCAGTTATTTCTCTGGATGCCTCAATCCTATCTGTGTGCATTAACAGGAAGGCCTAAATACTATATTCATCACTTGTGTATTATCTCGTGATTATCTACTCCTTGTTACACCTCTTTACGGGTGTGGAGTGGAAAAACGATGGATTTGGGCCCAGATCTTTGGACTGGGGTGAATGTGTGACATTGATTCACATTCTGTCCATCACTGTTGTGTTTGCAATTACCGCTCTAAGTGTACTGGGGATGCTCAGACGTGAGTCCCAGGCACTCCACACCACTGGAATCAAGCTAGCCGGGCTGATGAGAGGTGTTACCTCGAAACCGGGCCGGTCCTCGGATGCTCGTTTCCGTTCTGGGAAGGACATGGCTTTTGTAGTTCGGACTGGACTGTTCCCATGGGGCACAGGGTCAGCGCTGATTTGCATATCGCCATTGTCTAACCCAGGGTGGTGTGGAGTGGAAAAACGATGGATTTGGGCCCAGATCTTTGGACTGGGGTGAATGTGTGACATTGATCCACATTCTGTCCATCACTGTTGTGTTTGCAATTACCGCTCTAAGTGTACTGGGGATGCTCAGACGTGAGTCCCAGGCACTCCACACCACTGGAATCAAGCTAGCCGGGCTGATGAGAGGTGTTACCTCGAAACCGGGCCGGTCCTCGGATGCTTGTTTCCTTTCTGGGAAGGACATGGCTTTTGTAGTTCGGACTGGACTGTTCCCATGGGGCACAGGGTCAGCGCTGATTTGCATATCGCCATTGTCTAACCCAGGGTGGTGTGGAGTGGAAAAACGATGGATTTGGGCCCAGATCATTGGACTGGGGTGAATGTGTGACATTGATCCACATTCTGTCCATCACTGTTGTGTTTGCAATTACCGCTCTAAGTGTACTGGGGATGCTCAGACGTGAGTCCCAGGCACTCCACACCACTGGAATCAAGCTAGCCGGGCTGATGAGAGGTGTTACCTCGAAACCGGGCCGGTCCTCGGATGCTTGTTTCCGTTCTGGGAAGGACATGGCTTTTGTAGTTCGGACTGGACTGTTCCCATGGGGCACAGGGTCAGCGCTGATTTGCATATCGCCATTGTCTAACCCAGGGTGGTGTGGAGTGGAAAAACGATGGATTTGGGCCCAGATCTTTGGACTGGGGTGAATGTGTGACATTGATCCACATTCTGTCCATCACTGTTGTGTTTGCAATTACCGCTCTAAGTGTACTGGGGATGCTCAGACGTGAGTCCCAGGCACTCCACACCACTGGAATCAAGCTAGCTGGGCTGATGAGAGGTGTTACCTCGAAACCGGGCCGGTCCTCGGATGCTTGTTTCCGTTCTGGGAAGGACATGGCTTTTGTAGTTCGGACTGGACTGTTCCCATGGGGCACAGGGTCAGCGCTGATTTGCATATCGCCATTGTCTAACCCAGGGTGGTGTGGAGTGGAAAAACGATGGATTTGGGCCCAGATCTTTGGACTGGGGTGAATGTGTGACATTGATCCACATTCTGTCCATCACTGTTGTGTTTGCAATTACCGCTCTAAGTGTACTGGGGATGCTCAGACGTGAGTCCCAGGCACTCCACACCACTGGAATCAAGCTAGCCGGGCTGATGAGAGGTGTTACCTCGAAACCGGGCCGGTCCTCGGATGCTTGTTTCCGTTCTGGGAAGGACATGGCTTTTGTAGTTCGGACTGGACTGTTCCCATGGGGCACAGGGTCAGCGCTGATTTGCATATCGCCATTGTCTAACCCAGGGTGGTGTGGAGTGGAAAAACGATGGATTTGGGCCCAGATCTTTGGACTGGGGTGAATGTGTGACATTGATCCACATTCTGTCCATCACTGTTGTGTTTGCAACAGTTTGATTGAGTGGCACAGTTAACAAGGCTGGTACTGCTTTCTTAAGGCTCCATAGTTCCCTCACCAGCTTTACTCCTGGGGTTAATATTGGTTGCCCATGTTTTGGTATCAGTGGTTGTACTGGGACACTGTTCAGAGAGGCTTTTGCTATGACTATTTGTCCCTTCACCGGATGTAGCCAATCTTGCTTCTGCCCAGTCCATCAATCTGCCAGAGATTCCACGGGGTCTCCTGGGCCACTCTTGGGATCTCCATGAACGGATACCTTTTCAAGCCCAGCAATTGCCTTCCAGTGGAGCAAAATCTAGAGTTGTACTAGGGAGAATCAAGGGTGTAATACCCTCACTGCATGTTACAGCATTGTTACTGCTGGCAGCGGGACCTGCTGACACTCCTTCAACTACATTGTTGCTGTGAGTTTGAGTCAATCTCTGGCCAGTAGGACATCTTTTAATATATGTATGTAACTTGCACTGTGTGTCACATAGGAGACCATCACAGTTTGTGATCTGCATGAATTGTTAAAGTGAGGGAACTGCTTGTTAATGGTTGGAACATACAAGGAGGCAATAGTTTTGCCTTCTATAGGGCAGCGACAACCTCTGGTTTAAGTTGGTTATATTTGCTTCTGAATAGGTTATGCCCAAGGTCGTACCAACAGCTCCAGTGGTTCTCTGTTCTGCCATGTTCTGTCGCATTTTCCATTTTGTGACTTTCAGGTTGAAGGGAACAGAGATTTTCTCCTTGAACTAATATTTGACTTGATTTCTGTAGAGATACTACTACTGTTAGTTCTCCTGCTGTCAAATTTACATGTCCTTATGTTGTCTACCTCACCACGTTCGTGCTTCTTGGTGTTGGTTCCAGTATCATATTAGTAGGCACCTGGTTAACCAGCCTACTTACAGCCCTCTAGAATAAGATTTATGATGTGGGCTACCTCAGACAATTAGCCTAAAATGGACAAGCAAGAACACGCTTCATTTGGTGTTGGCACTTGCAATAGTCCATTTTTCGTCACTTCCTTGATAGCAACCATTCTTCGGTAGATCTACATGACTGCAATCAGGGAAATTAATGATTTCCTGAGTATCTGCGTTTGCTCGTCTATTTTTTGTGAATGACATGTCAATGTCCCAGCAAATATATTAAGCATTCTGCATATGGTTTTCATCAGGCCCAATATAGGTTGAGTAAGCAAAGTCTTGTATCCATTAGAGGTTCCATTTGTAGAGGAAGCATTTCTGGAAAAATCTGCATCTTGTGTTGAAGGTGACCCTAAAAAGTCCCATGAGGAACTACCCATCAAATTTACCTCAGCTCAATATAAATCAGCATCATCATTGCATTTCATATTCAGCAAATCACCTTCATCCATAGGAAAATAATCCAATGAAAACCTCAAGTCAAATGAGTACCTAAGTCTGTGTGCCTTCATTGTTGCTGTTGAAACCACAGTCATCCTGAGCAAAAACCGTCCTTGCTAGTTGATCAGGGTGTTGGGCTGCCTGTAATACAATTTGCAACCGTGGAAAAGTCAAGAACACTCACCGGATTTGAATGAATTTTCACCATGACTAGCTGACAGTTCAAAATCAGGCTTTGGAGTATCAGTGCTCCTGACAGCATCATATGCCATCGCTAGCGTGAGAGAGAGATTTCAGTTTGAAGATGTAAGATCCTGTGGTGAGGAGAACTGCATAAATGAAGACTGCTGCTGTAAAGAGTATAATTGTGGGCATAGAGATTTCTAGAGATTAAAATCTACTTCACCGGCGCTTCTTCTAAGTGGTTTTCAAAGTAATTTGTACTGGTGTGAGCCACTGGGTGCTTTAAATTATTATTTGTTGGTAGTAGGTAAACCATTAATTGACCATTTCTCACCACCATCCTTGTCACAAACAGGACCAAAGATGTGTGCTTCCATTGATAGTGACATGCAGGACACCAACCTCACGTTTGGAAGTCATGCGTGTAGTGATTCTTGCTGAAAGATGTTGTATGCAATGAGGAGAGCCAAAGCCACCAGTACACTACTGCAGACACTGAAACATTCTGCTTCATCTGTATGAGTATGACAAATGTGTGCCGGAGTTACTGAGGTCAAGTCAGAGTGTCCATCCTCCAGCTCCGAAAACGTGCTGATCTTTGATGTTTCTGTAACTAGGGAAATTTTACTTTTGGTGGCCCATGCTTTAGCATTCATTTTACATATTATTAAAGTTACTTGAAAAAATCTGCTTGGTAAAGTCCACTTAGTAAAAAGAATGCTACCACTAAGACTAAAGCTTAAGGTAATGAAAAAAAACCCAGGGAAAGTAAAAACGGGAAATGAGTGCTGCCTCACCATCACTTTCAGAACAGTGTGCAATTAAAATTACACTGTGAAGGGCTACAGGCACACTCCTATTTCCCTTTTGTTAGTTTGCAGCTGTTTAAATGTGTGCACCACAAATGGTCCACAAATAAGCCCCCAGATATGGCCTAAAGGAATGCAGGATGAGATGGCAACATCCAGGAAAATATCCAGTTAAACTCCAGGGTGCACCACCACTAAGATTAAATACTTTGTAAGTCAGAGCATGGCTTACCACACGGAGAAGATGGCCGTGTGTCTGTGAAGGTCCGAAGGTCGATGCGGATACCGGCAGTGCGATGACGGCCCCCTCATTTAATTCTCCACTATAAGGCCCGTTTTTTATTTGGGTATGAATAGCGGTTGCATTTTTTGTACTTTTTAGATCCTGAGGGGGCCCACAGACTATGTTTGCACTGACTGCTCATTTCTTCCTCAGAGTAACCCTGGGCGAAGCACTACGCTACACACACGTAGTTCGCGAAGTTTGCGCAACTTCGCACTACGCGAGCTGCACGTAGCACACTGCGAACACGCGTAGTACAGCGTAGCGTAGTGCAGCGGTCATTTTTTGCTTGTTCGCGGTCCTCAACGTCATGTTCACGACTGCGAGCAAGCAAAATGACATCCTGGCGAGACTCTCAATGCGGGGAGGTCAGGTTTCTTATTGCGAGTGATCATGCATGCTCGCGACCGCTCGTGATGAGAAACTACCAGTTCACGTTGAGAAAGCTGCCGCTCGAGTAAAAATCTACTCGAGCAGCAGAAAATTACAGCTCGCACTGTGCAAAATGCTGTTTTCAATGCCGGATGCTTGTTCGCACTGTGCAATCATTGAAAATGCATCTTGCACAGTGCGAACATGCTACTATGCAGTTCGCGTAGTGCTAAGTGAAGTTCGCGTAGTGTGAAGTGCACTTCGCTTAGCTTCGCGTAGCGCTACTACGCGAACTACGCCCAGGGTTACCTCAGAGCCAGCCACCATCTTAGCTGTGTAAGTAATCAGCCTGCTGTCTGAGGAAAGTTTCTGCCAAGCTCCTCCCTGGAAGGCTGCTCTCATTACTTAAAGGCAATGGCTACATTGAAGCTCTCTGGTTCTTAAAGACAATATTTCCTGCAAGGTGTGCCTCTTTATTTCCTGGATTTTCTGACAAACTCTGATTTGTTTCATGTTCTTTTTTCAAGTTAACACCGGAACTAGACTATTGCGACATCTATGACAGATTTCTGGCTTTTGATAGAATTCTGTGGATGCTTTTATTTTACACTATGCCTTCCTTATTCTTTTTTCCTGCTTGGCATGCTTATATATGACATCTTTAACTGCTGCATCTTGGTTTGACATATTTGTGGAATAACATTATTCTCATTACTTTGGGTCTGAGTTTTGGCCATTTTATGTGACGTCATAACATGAGCAGGTCCAACCCTGCATTTGAGGTGAGGGATACCTCAAATGCATGGTGAGATACTCCCTCTTCTTACATCTTGCCTACGGGCCTAAAGGGGCATCTCAACCCCAGGCCAATAAAACACAAGTTAAGCGGGTTAAGGAGGATCCTCCCTCACCTACAAAAACTTCTGAATCAAACGGAAGGGAGGTCTTTTCATATTGTTTGGGATGCATTTATGGCCTCTGCCCCTGATTTTATCATGAACTTTGTTTAAACAATAAGGCATCTATCACAATGTCAATTTAATTGACTTCTTGATGAAATAAAACTTTCAGAACTTTCGTGTTACACATCCAATTCTCAAAAAATCTAATTAAAGCCAAAATTAATTTTAATAAAGACTCCACTAATAACACTGCTTCCTATGTCCTCAAAATCTAGTGCTAAATATTATGGAGGCCAAAATAGAGCTGGAAAAGTCCTAGCTAATTATTTGAAAATTAACAAAAGAAACTATTTATTGAATCAATTATTAATAATGATGGCTCCTCTCATCATCAGGACCAAGATATTTTAACACAATTTCAACAATTCTATACAGACCTGCATACATCTGACTGACACCTTCTGACTCTGTAATTTTAAAATATTTATCCTCTGTCTCAAAGCCGGATAATTCTCAAAATGATTTTTCCTCCGTAGAGACAGATATTACTCAAACAGAGCTTCAACGTGTGCTATTCTCTCTTTAAAAAGATAAGGCCCCTCGGCCAGACGGTTTTACAGCTGAGTTTTATACATAATTTTCCAAATGACTTCTTCTTGAACTTTGTTTGTCAATTCACTCTTTCCTCAATTTGGATACCTCCTCTGGCTCGTTTTTAGACACTTATTTATGCTTAATCCTGAAGACGGTTAAGGATCCATGCTTTTGTAAGAATTATCGTCCCATCTCCTTAGTTAATTTAGAATATAAAAAAAATTCTAAGGCTTTATCTTTGAGACTAGAAATTCTTCTTCCGCATCTTTTAGGTAAGGAGCAATCTGGCTTTGTCAAAGGTAGATTTCTTTTAGATAATACTCGCCAATTTTTTTATATTATCTCTAGATCTGCAAACTTACCCAATTCCCTAGCTGCCATTGCTTTAGATGCAGATTATGCTTTTGATCGTGTCTCCTGGTCTTTCATCTTTCAAGCTTTAACTTGGCTTGGTTTTGGCCCAAAATACAGGTCTCTCATTTCACTTCTTTACTCCTCCCCTAAACAGCTATGTGTGCTAATGGACTTACATCTTCTTTTTTTTTAACATACATAGAGGGGTTCTACAGGGCTACCCTCTCTCACCCGTTCTTTTCAATTTGGCAATGGAAATTTTGTTATCTTGGATTCGCCAAAATGTTAAGATTCTAGGTTTCTTCCACAGTGCAGATCAGGTTCAATTGGCTGCATACGTTGATGACATTTTGTTTTTTATTTCTCAACCCAATTCCTCGCTCCCCGCTTTCATGTCGGAAGTTGCTTCCTATTCATCTGTCTCCCAGCTATAACCTAAACGCTGACAAATTTGAAATTCTACCTCTGAATAAATGTACTTTTAGTCGTGATTTTTCCTCCTCTCAATTTACATGGCAACCCAAACAACTTAAGTAACTTGGTATTCAATTCTCATCCTCCATCACGAGTTGTATTTCAACTAATATCGACAATTGTATTCAGTCATTCACTTCTTTAACCAGTAAAGGGCATCTTCTTTATTTGTCTTGGTGGGGACGTTAAGACACGATTAAGATGATGTTGGTTCCTGTTTTTCTTTTCGCCATTTCTAACATTCCATTACGCATTCCTCTTAAACTTTAAGAAAATGAATTCTATATTATCTGATTTCCTTTGCAACACCAAGAAACCCCATATGACTCTAGCTAAACTGAAATAGCCCAAAGCTGAAGGTGGAGTACACTCCCCTAATTTTCCGAATTTTCATAAGTCCTTCCTATTACGACAATCTTCCCATTGGATTGACCGTCTTTGCTATATACTCTGCTTTGGGTTGATTTAGAACAATACGATAAGGAATAATATGCTTATTAAATTGTACAGACATCCTATATATTGGCATTCTGGAGAATTATGGGAGTGATCTGGATTCAGTAATTATTCAATCAGGATTCTTTCCTTACTTTTCTCAAGCACAGAATCTTTTTAACCTCCCGTCTACTTTCCTAACTAAGGGCCTCATTAGGATGGCGGTGAATCCGCATCCTCTGGGTCGGCGGAAGCCACCGCCGGCCCGGAGGATGTGGATTCACCGCCGTGACCACATCAAACACCCACCGCCAGATTAGGATGGCGGTGGGAATGTGGTAAGACCAGCGGCGGACGGCAGGTCTGTCCGCCGCTGATCCGCGGGTTTTGCCGGGCCATTTGGTGGCGGTGTCTGCAAGACACCGTCAGCCAAATTAGGAAGCATGAGTAAACATGCTTTTCCGCTGCGGTTTTTCCGCCGTGGAAAATCATGTGGACCTTTGCTTCTGGGGGGCCCTTGCGGGCCCCCAGGGTAATGGGGGGTGGGGGTGCACATGGGGGGTACCTATGGTACCCCCCTGCATTTGCATGCACAAAGCGGCAGGCACCGCACGGTGCCTGCCGCTTTGTGCATGTAAATGTGAAACATGCGTTTTTAACCTTGCGGCGGGTGCTGCTTCAAGCAGCACCCGCCACAAGGTTAAAGATCCAGGATGTGACCGCCAGGGTGGCGGTCACATCCTAATTTGCATGGAGGGACCGCCGCTGCCCATGCGGACGGTCCCTCTTCCTCGGGGGTGGCGGACGGACGCAGGTCCGTCCGCCATCCATTTTAGGCCCCAAATTTCTTCCTTTACAAGAGATTGTGGTTTAAGCCTATAATCATTTCAAATTCACCACATTCACTGAACCTCCATCACCTACAAAATGATCTGACATTCTACCTACATGCCGTAAGGAATCACCTATCTATTCTCACTTTCTTGATACCCCCACTTTGAGATCCAAAACCATGACAGAACTCAATTGGGTAATGGACCTATCCATCACAATATCTATATCCTCCTGGAAACGAATCTGGATTAAAATTAGAAAGTCCTCCCATGCTGCTAACACTACACAAACACTTTTTTAAATTTATAATAGACTTTTATTACACCCTATTTCCTGCACAGGATTAACCATGATATCCCTGACATTTGCTGGACTTGCTCTGCACCACAAGCTGACTTGATGCGTTTACTCTTCACATGCCCCTTAGTTTATGCTTTTTGGTTCCAAGCTTAGTGCCAAATCAATCTTATTTTTCAAAGCAATGTGTCTTTTTCCATCTCCAAGGTGTTTTTAGGCAGTGTATCCGAGAACTGGGCGAATGCTCCTTTTCACATGCCGATGCTAGATCTGTTTTTAGCACTTGCTTTCCAACATATACCCTGTAATTAGAAAGTGTTGTGCCTTACCGGGCGTAGTTCGCTTGAGTCGTGGTCCAGGTCATCACCAAAATATGTTGTGTCTTACCAGATGCAGCCGAGTTGTCTTTCATATATTACTTTATTAACTTCTTGGTTGCAAGATGGTAAATGTATACACCAGTTTTTAAAGTCTGGTTATCCTTATCCTCCAGCATCTTCTGCTTATGTGCCAGCCCCACCAAGAGCAGCCTGCCTGCTGCTCAGCCCATCTCCAACTGTCACCACCCATCCACAGAGGCACCCAAGTATTCCATGCTTCACGTCACACCAATATTCCAATACCAACTATCACACTGGCTGAGCAGCAAGGAAACAGTTAGGCTGGGAAACATACATAAATACAATCAGGATATAACAGAAAGATTTTACGCTACTGTCTTTTAGGGCATGGTGGTACACCATTTGTCATAATCACCGATTGGATACGCTTACATGCATCCTTTATCTCTTGTGTTAAAACTGAAAGCCTTATGGACACCTGTCACTCAATTTTTAGATTACTCTGCTATTACAGCTTTTGTTCCCCCACCTAATCTTCAGGAAGTTTTACAACCTCCCTGACTTTCCCAGGAAAAAGTCTCTAAGAGCTGTTATTATTAAATATCTTCTTATATTCTCTCAAGTTTGGAACGATAACAAGTAATCAGACTATAATGACCTGTTTTATATGCAATGATTTTTCTTTTTTCTCTCTCTTTCTTCTGTTTTTATTATTTTGTATCTTGCCTTTTCTGTAATTCTTGTTTGATTGATTTGTACTATTTTATTGTATGTCATCTTAATTTGGATAAAAGTTCTCTTAAAACTTAAAAAAAAATACTTTGTAAGCCAAGTATCTTTAGTGGCAGCGTCACAAACAGTAGGGTGACAGGCACTATGACAGAATGAAGTAGGGCTGGGAAGCAGAGAGGGAAGGAGTCAGATAACCATCAAGTTATCTGGGCGATCCAGGAGACAAAGGGTATGTGGGCAGGTTCCCACTAAGATAGCAAGCTGCACTGACCTGATTTCAGCTGCCTCTGCTCTCCACGGGTTGCTACCTCGAACCTAGTGCTCTTACCATCTTGCCTGACCCAGCCAGGGGTCTGTTGCCTTCACTGCCTCTGTTCCACTGCACTGCTAGCCCCTTCCACACACCTGCTTCGGCTCTGAACAAAGAGCCATGGGCTGCAGGCTTTATCCATCAACATACAATGTCAAAGTACAGTCAAGAATAATCACAACTCCACAATTGAGATAGAAACACAATGGGTATTGTATTTGGGTTGTACCTGGACTATTTCATTTTGGAATACAAATTGGGATAAACTATACAAAACTTCCAGAACAGCTTCTCCATTTCGTAGTATTTGAACTTTCTCTATCATAGGTTATATCTTACCCCTTTCACCTTTCACAATAGCTAGGTTCTCCATGAGTGCATCTTCTAAATGTTTCTCATGTCATCACCAAATTGCAGACCTAATGCATTTTGCTATTCTATAGACCTCATACAGCTTCCTTCTGGGAAAGGGTTTGTTTTAAGCTATCTTTAATTTTTCATTTAAGTTGGCCATAAACTCCCTTGACACTTTTTTGGGGTATTCCTCTGAAGATATCCACTCACCCTATAGTAACGTACAATTGTTAGACCTTATGCTAGCTCTTGCTTTTCAACACATTTCTATCAATTGGAAGTGCTTATTAAATATTTCTTACAAAGCCTGGTGGTATAATGTATGTCACCATCATGGACAGACACTGCTTTTACCTCTTTTTTTGTCCATCTGTTAATAGAGATTTATATTGGTTACCTCTGACTTCTTTTCAAGATGTTGCTCATAATTCTACTAACTATACTCTATCTGAAAATATTGAATTGCCATGGATAATCTATTTCTCTGAAAAATGCACTACCTCAATAATATTTGTTAGTTTTTTTTCTGTTACATTATAACACAATTTCTTCAGGTAATGTTCTACAATGTTGTTAAATTGGTCTTCTTTTATACATTCCCCTTCTCACCATCACCTTTTTTCTGCAGTATATTTAATAATTGTTAAACAGCTTCAATTCTTTATGGTATTTTGTTGATTCTTTCTTACAATACATGCATATCCCTGGATATTGATTCTGTTTATGTTATTTCTTCTCAATAAAGCTGCTTTATCTTGAAAGAACACTCACATCCGTTAAGTACATATAGGGTTTGGTTACATGCAGAGTAACACAAATACAATGATGGAGTTCCCCAGTCTCAATGGTGGCCATTAAAGAGGTAGGATTCAGGGCTGGATGCTGGGACAGGGTACTGTGAGAAGTGGATAACAGTAACATTTCATACCAGAACAAACAGGCTTTATAGAGGTGCTGTGTTGTTGCATGACGAAGAGTGTAACTACAGAATGAGGCACTATGATAGTTAAAGGTGAACAGATCTCAGAACAATATTTTCAGATGCTTCAACAAAATTTGTAGCAGTAGTTACAGTCCTTTAACATGGTCAGAGCACAGCCACAACTTGGTCCAGAATTGAAGAGTAATGGCTCTTTCTCATCCCCATGACTCTAGAACAATACTCCAATTGCAACCCTGTTATGTTCATGATACTATTACGTAAAAGGTTTGGCATAATCAGGGACTCTTAAGGAGGTACAGAGGCTAGTGTCTGTTTAAATTTCTCAAATGCATTTGTGGCCTAGACACCTGCAAGGGTTCAGTGGTTCCTTTTCTGCCCTAATCCTGGAAAGACTTTGCTCTTTCAGCTTAACCCAGGGTCCACTGCCTGCAATACCCAGCCATACTTAGAAAAATACATACCTGGGGGGAAGTTACTTGGTGGGACAATATACGAAAGGCTTCAAATCGTTCAGAAGACAGGTTGCACATGCAGAAATGATTTTATGACAAAGGTATCACGTTCTGGGAAGGCAGACTGTAAATTCTCCTCTGAAGCCTTATGCCGTTTATTAGCCAATTGTGTGTGGTAGATAGAAGGAGTGCTGCTTGCAATGACCTAGAGTAGCAGATATGAAAGTCAGATAATCAATGTATTGAAAAACAGCAGATCCCCGGGAGAGAACCTACATAGCTATATCCTTCTTCAGGGAATGGGAAACAATGAAGGGACAATAGGACTCTGTGTATCATTCAGGAAGTCAGGTCTATGGAGATAGGGACCCTCAGAATGTAAAGAGGACTATATGGTGATGGAAAAGAAAGCAGAAAAAAGGTCAACCATGGTAAACCACTGGGTATTTACAGGGTACAGGCTATGAGATGCAAGCAAACAAATTTACAGTAAGCAGAGTTAAACTTTTCCTAAATTTTTGGTCAAATGTCCTTACTCTTTAACAAATATTCCAGGATCAGGGTCATGCTCCACCCTATTCCATCTAGAGAAACGTCCTTACCTCTTGTCCCTGGGCTCATCGTTTATTGCCCTCCCATCTATTGTGGAAGAGTTGTGGTTCAGCGGTGAGGGTGCATGACTCTTGACCACAAGGTTCATGGTTCGATCCCGGCTCCGGTGGCAGGTTAGCCCAGCACCATGTGACTCTGGGCAATGTCTTGCTTAATCTTCCCAACGGCCAATAGAGCCAGGACACCTCTCCGGAGGTAGCTGTGCGCTTTACATACGCTGGAAAATCATATAATTGTTATTGTTTTAGAGTTGATTTTCCACGGCCAATGAACCACCTTTTAAAATACAACACAAACAAATATTTGAAGCCAAAAAGTCCAACTTGTGTTTATCGCCAAAATAGTGAGCAGCACAAATATTAAGGAGACAATTGTCTTTTCAAGGGACCAGGTATGTCTCAAAAACATAATCAAGTAAAAGAAACGTGTTACTTTCAGTAAACACTTATCTCACAAACAGATGCTTTGATCATCTCCGGAAGGAATGAGATACCCTTAATGAGAGGACATTGGTCATTAATGCAATACTGAGGTGATTATTCTCCTAGTTGCCAACGCTGAAAATGAGGTTAACTTTGCAGAAATGTGCAAATGTTCTACACAGAAGGAAATGGCTTCTGGACCTACTAGAACAAAGGAAAGTTGTAAGCATTATTGAGGATAAAGGACAATTCAGACCATTAATAAACCACATCCATATTTGATTAAATAATATATTGATGCACTGATATTCAGATTTGTATAAATAAAAAAGCAATAACGTTAAAGTACATACATATATATGCTTACATTTTCACAACACTTTTGACCTTTTCCTTCTGTGCTGTAATTTAAGGACAGAGGTAACGTTCTCATAAGTTAGCTGTTCAAAAACTCGACAGTTTGGAGCATGCGAAAACTGAAACCTGAAAATTGAACACATCCACCATGACAGGTGAGAAATATTCAGTACTGCTAGCTTATAATGTTGGCAGATATATTACAAATGTCAGACTTCGTTTAAAAATACTGTCTACCAATTCACAACATCATCACTCGATGCCCAGGCAGAATGAAGCATGAGGAGATAAGCTGATTTGAAGAATGTCTGCCTTCCAATTCCCATAAATTCCCCCTCCCAGGCTCGATGCTGCCTCATATTTATAATACCGTGAAGGTGTATTTATGCACAACTTTAACAGCATAACACTTCACATGGCACAAGTGGTGACATGTTGGCTGCATGGGGTGACACAATCCGAAATGGAGCAAAAACACATCCCAAGGACACAGAGAAGTATTCAGAAGTGATAATTCCATTCATTAACAGTCAAAGATCAGACAGTCACCTGCTCAATCAAGAATGGGCTGTCCATTTTCCCCAAGCATTCAGTGATGTGAGGGTACAGAGATACTTTATCACTGGACACAGGGACCCAAAGCTGGGACAGTCTGCACTAGTTCATTGACTGGATGAGCGGCATTGATGTAGATTCACTGCAGTCTCATCATCTAGATGCCAAATTCTGTTTGAGCTTTTTATTTTTGTTTGAAGTCATGGGGTGTTGAAAATGCACAAGGTTATTAAGGCGGATTTCAAGTGCCTGGATACCCTTACAGGTAACAATAAGTACTCAAAACACCTACTGATTGATTGATTGAATTTAATACTCAGTCCTTCAAGAGAAATGTAGGGACAGAGAGAGAGGAAATCATTCGTTCAATGCAGTGACTGCATTTCATGTTGATTTTAAATTTCCTTAGTGCCAGACATGTTGATGGTGTATGTTGCTTTTATTGAACTTGAAATTGGATTTATAAAGTGCTTACTAGCCCTGACGAGTCATTGATTGTTTTCATTTGCATGTCAAGGAGGTTTATTTTGTTGCCTAGATAGGTAGAATCAGGAATTCAAGATGTGTTCTGTTTTCAGTATTATGGGTGACTGTGTCTACATTAACCCTGGGTGAAGTACTACGCTACGCTCGCGTAGTTTCTGAAGTTTGCGCTACTTCGCACTACGCAAATTGCAGGTAGCAGAGTGCAAACACGTAGCGGTCATTTTTTGCTTGCTCACGGTCCTCACCATCAAATTGGCGACCGCGAGCGAGCAAAATGACATCCCGGCTAGACTTTTTACTCATTCTCGTACAGCAACATCAAGTTGCCGATGGCGAGCGAGGAAAATAAACCTCCCTGCGAGATTCTCAATGTGGGGAGGTCTGTTTTCTCATTGTGAGTGGTCACGTATGCTCGCTACTGCTCACGATGTGAAACTACCAGTCCGCGTTGAGAAAGCTGGCACTCAAGTAGAATCTACTCCAGCCGCAGAAAATGACCGCTTGCATTGTGCAAGATGCAGTTTGCACTGATTGCATAGTGCGGACAAGCATCCGGCACTGTGCAATCAGTGCAAACAGCATTTTGCACGGTGCACTACGCAGTTCGCATAGCTACACTTAGCTCACATATTCCCGTAGCTACGCGTAGCGCTACTATGCGAACTATGCCCAGGGTTAATCCACATGTTTACTGGCAGTGTTCACACACAGTCTGTAGGCTTTGTCTAGTAGGACAGGCCTAGGAAGTCTAAAGTAAAGAGCATTTTTAATCCTTTTAATGTGCTACTTTTGTTCCATCTATGTCATCCCTCACAACCCCGCCCCCAAAGAGTTATCTATCTATCTATTTATCTATCTATCTATCTATCTATCTATCTATCTATCTATCTATCTATCTATCTATCTATCTATCTATCTATCTATCTATCTATCTATCAATTTTTCGTTTTATTGGACCCCTTTCTATCTTTTTTCCACACTCTACTTCTCCTTCAGGAAATCAGTCCTGGCTGGATTGCCTAAATGCACCACTTTCTATCCATTTGTGGTGCACTGGATAGTACGATTGGAGCTATGTTTGAGGCAAGTTGCCAGTTGTGCAGAACACTATTCTAAAAACGCAGTAACAATGCCCCCTAAGACTGTGATGGACTGACGGGACAGCAGCACTCACTCAGCTTGGGCCCTGCACTTTTAAAGCCCAGTCTCCGAAGCCTTTAGCATTCAGGGGATGCCTGGCATTTTCCTTCTATTTGGGACAGAGTTTGCACGGTACACCCCACTGGTTATAAGAGACAAGCCAGAGATACCAGGTCCTACCCTTAACGACCCCTACATGATGTTCATGATAGGCATGGGGAAATTTCAGACTGATACTGCCATTTTAAAGACTGGTAAAAATAAATCTAAATGTTTTGTTCTCTTTAAACCTTTAGGCAATGGAAACAATGGATGAGTGTGTCCCTTAGAGCACTGACTGAACAGATTGGGAAATTGTTTGATTTAATCTCCAAAATAAAAGGCAGAAACAGGTCCTGGCTTTTAGTGCAAGAACCTATATGCTGCACTGAAATAGAGACAACTTTACAAGACTGTTTGCTGCTGTACTAAATCACGAACACATATGTAAATATCCGTGTGAACAAGTTACACAAAATAAGAAACCATTACAATGCACATCTAATGAATGAAAGATGAGCTTGCCGTCCAAATTGTCTGCCTCATGTATTGAAAGATGACATACAGGAGATACATACATAGAGACTTTGTTATAAGGTAAAAGCAAAAGCAAAGCACCAATGAAAAACAACAGTTTGCCTTTGAACAGGACTTAGGTGAAATTTCAGGTTGACAGTGAAGGAGCAGAAATCGGATGCACCAGTAAGTCAAAATACTTCAACAGGGTTTTGTCCAGTGCAATGGTCAGCAAGTGTCCTTTGATGTTGGCATTGTCATCATCGAGCTGCTACGAAAGCTAGTGGTTTTGGTTCCAAAATCTCAGTGTGCGAAAAAGATGTAAATCATACATGCAGAGGTCATTTGTCAGGTCAAATAGACTTGCTGTGTTGCCCCCATCTAAGGCTGTACCGTCAGACTGAGTCATTTTTTGATTTTCAAATTCATTCAACAGAGAAAGGCTCATGGTTGCAGCCAAGAACCTTTACCATGAGGTCACGCATTAGAGGGCATTTCCTTGGATGCTGATGTGGTTGCTTCAGTTGATGAGGAAGTGATGGGATATGATGTTGAATGCTGCTGAGAGGTCGAGGAGGATCAGGGCTGCTGTTTCACTGTGAGCGACGAGGGATCTGATGTCATCGGTGGCAGAGATAAGGGCTGTCTCTGTGATGTGCTTAATGCAGAAGCCGGATTGGGAGAGTGCAAGTTGTTGTCTTCAAGGTGTTTGGTGAGCTGGTCCTTGAAGGCCTTTTGTAGGACTTTGGTGGGGTATGGAAGCAGTGTGACCTCCTGAGGTAATTCTTGAGCACACTGGGGTTGGTGGTGTTTTTTTTGGGGAAGCGGCGAAACCCCTATTGTTTTCAACAGTAGAGAAAGGAAGCTGTGGTGATTCACACATTGTAGGTAATGGTGAGTTCCACAAACTGATTTCTTGGGTTCCAAGGTTGAAGAAATTGTGAGGGCAAAGGTCCTGAGTAGATGGGGGCAATGAGGGCTGTGGTGATGTGCGTGGTGTTGAGATTTCACTTGGTTATAGAGTGGGTGAAGTCAGTTTTGGAAGGTTGGGAATCAAAGTTGTGACTATCAGCCTGATTCATGAAGGTAAATGCGCTCGCAAAAGGGCCAGATTCTCAGAATCTGGCCCTTTGCGAGTGCAATTTTTGCATTTGGGATTCATCATCCCAAATGCAAAAATCGCTAATAAAGAATTAGCAAATATGCGAGGATTAGCATTTAAGGAATCTCTATTAGAGATTCCTTAAATGCTATTCATGACACATTTAAAAATTGCGAATTAGCAATTTTGGGCCGCTATTTACCGAGAGGTCAGACCTCTCGGTAAATAGCAAAAACTTAGAAAAATGCTTTTAAAAGCATTTTTCTAAGTTGCATGTTGCACACACACATGTCCCTTGGACATGTGTGTGCGCAACACCTGTTTCAATTAGCATTTCAGGGGTGCTACAGGGTGTCCTTTGGACACCCCTGGCACCCTTAAAATCGCTATCTTATTTGCGAGTAGCAAATTGCTACTCGCAAATAAGGGATACTCCACATTCATTCCTATGGGCCTTTTGGCCCATAGGAATGAATGGGGAGTTATTCCTTATTTGCGAGTAGCAATTTGCTACTCGCAAATAGAGAATATGTAGGAATCGCTATTTATTTAGCAATTCCTACATGAATACCGTTTTGCGAGTCCTCAATAGCGATTCGCTATGAATCGCTATTAGAGACTCGCAAAACGGTACCTTGATGAATCAGGCTGTATCTTACTGTAGAGGTATTGTAACAGGGTGTCGCAGAGTTCTTGGGAAGGCTGGACTGTGTTCACAGTAGCTGTCAGGCAGGAGAACTCCCTGACTATGTGGTGTTGTTGATGCATTGATGATACACGTTGAGGGTTGATTCGGTCACGAGGTTCTTTGGTGGCACACCATTGTTTCTCTAGTCATTTGCAGTTGTGCTTGATAGTTCTGAGTTCTGGTGTATACCAGCTGGCTCTTCTTGAGGCTATGCAGGTTTTGGCTGTTCTCACGCGGGGCGACTTTGCTCGTGCATTTGGTAGGTCAATCGGAGAAGTTATGGATGGCCTGCTCTAGGTCTCACGCGCATTCAGGCTGGGTGGTGTTAAGGGCTCTGTCATGTGGGTCACTGTTACTTGTTACAGTCAAATTAAAAGGCACTAAGATTAATGCATTAGCTGGGGAAGTGATGACATTTCACAGGAAATATATTGAGATGGAACCTTCTCCAACACATGGAGAAGACAAGGTTAATTTCAACATACTCCTGTAGGAAATATTGGATATTATATCCACCTTAGACCCCAACATCAAAGAGATAGTAGTTGAGGAGGAGCTTCTCCCAGCTGGCCTTAGGAACACGGAGGGTCCTTCAATGGATTGGGGAGAGTTAATGCAACAGGTTTTGTTTTGGCATTTGGGGTCAAGGGCCCGGCTCTCATTGATGGAGTACTGGAAGGGTGGTCGAAGAGCCAGGTTTCCTGGTGCTGGGCACAGTGCAGCCACATTGTGTCCTCCATTAATGTAGGTCATAAGTGGAGGGACAGCGCACTGTGTGGTAGGAGGTGGGAGGCAGGAGCAGGGCAGAGAAATGGGGAAGAGATGAGCCGTGGAGAACAGTAGTAATGTGCACACAACACAAACTACACAACAGCAATAATGGGCACAAAACTACACAAACCTTTAATGGACACAATAACATCAAACTAACTATACATAAAGAAGGATGATTAACCAATGATCTAGTGCTAGCAGGAACAGAGGCTGAGCAAGGGCTATTTAGGGTAAAAACAATGCTCTCAGTGGCACACGGGCTGTGAGCAGCTGGTCCTAGCAGGGGAGCTGGAACAGACCATAATTCTCTCAAGTTAACTTTCCCTTGGGGAAGGGCAAACTCAATCGATCCCATATGGAGGCCATTAAAAAGGGCCCCCAATACATCAGCATTAAGAACTAGTGCAGGGGAATTATCAAAGAGCATATGGCCCAGAAACATATAATACATTGGAATGGGACACATTTATGATGGTAAAATGGTTCTCTTCCATCAAAACTTAGTATGATGTCAAGCTGGTGATGTTAAGGGATTTGATATCCAATGAGGATTGCATTAGAGACTAAGAGAGAGATACTTTCCAATCTGATTGGCGTGATTTAGAAGCACTTAATGGGGCACAACAGGAACATAGACATCTGTTGGACAGGCTGAGCAGGTAGACAGTAAGCAACACGTTTCTTGTCAACATGCTGAAGGGGATAAAGCAGTCACATGCTGGCATCATGGCTTTTAAAGTCTAACAACTCTAGAATTCTGATAGGGAGCTTTCATAACTAACAGGATGCCACTGTAAACAATCGTACTTTTGAAAAATATTACAGTTGATTATATGAACGTCCTCTAGTAGTGATCAGGTATTCAGTACATTCCTATTTAGAGGGGATGCAAATCCCAGCCATTTATTTAGTGCTAATGCAATGCCTCATTCTGGAGGAGCTGATAACAATAGAGGAGATGAATATAATGATGACACAGATAGCAAGAGTCCAGATGCCAGGAATGATTGGCCTGCCTATTGAAATTTATGCAAAATATTGGGCCCAATTTGCACCTCGTTTACTACTATCGGTATGACACAGCAAAATGAGAATGGGGCTTTGGTATCTTTAGTGAGGAGATTTCTGATTGCGGTCTTTGAAAACAGTGTTAAGACCCCCTGAAAGTGTTCTCTTACTGCCCTTTGTCTTTGGTTAATTTATACTACAAGGTCCTTGAAAAGGTATCGGCAAAACATAGGGGCCTATTAAGATGTAGAGCGGATGGGCGGTGGCGATCCGCCCTACATCCTTCCCCGCCCGCCACCCATTCCCCCCGCCATATTAGTATGGTGGGGGTACTGCGGCAGACGGCAAGACCGTTCGCCGCTTATCCGCCGGAAAAGGGTTTAATATGGTAGTGGTGTCTGCTAGACACCGCCATCCATATAAGGAATCAAGCGGGAGGCAGCCTCAATGCCGCCACAGAGAGGCACGCAGATTTTGAAGGTGGGGGCCCTTTGCGGGCCCCCAGGATAATTGGGGGTGGGGGGACATGGGGGGGATAGGTCCTCCCTGCATGTGCATACACAACATGGCAGGAACCGCGCGGTGCCTGCCACTTTGTGCATGCATATGCACAACATGCATTTTTGGCATTGCGGCAGGTGCTGCTAAAAGCATTGCCCACTGCAATGCTAAAAATGCTGGATGCACCCAATCCCCCCCATGGGACCACCACAGTTATGGCAGGCCGTCCCTTTTTACGTCAGGATTGGCAGGCAGACAAAGTCCGCCACCTTCCAGAAACCCACCACACACCACCGAACCCAACAGATCCCCCGCCGCTGCTGGAGCAAAATCACCAAAGACCAACTCCATGCAAACCTCGCTCTCAGCCCACCCACTGAACCCTCCAACACAGACGACTCTGCCCACAGCCTCAGACGCTGGACCGAGGACTGCGCCAACACCCTCGCCCTCTGAAGAAACCCCCCACAGAGACACCAGCAAGAGGGCCAGCTGGTTCACCCCAGAACTCCTAGCCTCCAAGCAAGACTGCCGGAAACTAGAGAATTAAAAGCACAGCAGACAACTCCGGACAACTGCGCAGCACACAAGGACACCATCCGCAACCACCACCACCTCATCAGGGCTGCCAAGAGAACCTCGTTCAAAGACCGCCTCGACAACAATGCACACAATAGCAAGGAGCTCTTCAACATCATGAAAGAACTCTCCAACCCCAGCTCCAACACCAATGACATCCCGCCGTTGCAAGCCCTGTGCGACTCCCTCACCACCTTCTTTCACCGCAAGATAGCAGACATCCACGACATCTTCAACACCCAGACAGACCCAACAGAAAGCAACACAACAGACCATCCCCACAACATCGACCACGACCCCCTGCTTGCCTGAGCCAGTGTGAGCATCAATGACACCATCAAGACCATGAGCACAATCTACTCCGGCTCTCCGTCAGATCCCTTCCCGCACCACGTCTTCAACAAAGCAAGCAATTCCATCGCACCTCACCTGCGCAATGTCATCAATCTCTCCCTTGAGACCACGACCTTCCCAGGTAGCTGGAAACACGCTGAGATCAACGCCCTACTGAAAAAACTCAAGGAAGACCCAAGAGACCTCAAGAACTTCCGGCCCATCTCTCTGCTCCCCTTCCCGGCCAAGGTCATTGAGAAAATCGTCAACAGACAGCTACCCCGATACCTCGAAGAAAACAGAATCCTGGACCCTTCCCAGTCAGGGTTTCGCAGCAACCACAGAACCGAGACTGCCCTCATCGCTGCCACAGACTATGTCAGGACCCTGCTGGACAGCGGCAAGACCGCAGCACTCATCCTCCTAGACCTTTCCGCCGCCTTCGATACCGTCTGCCACTGCACACTACGCGCACTCCTCCATGTTGCAGGGATCCGAGACAAAGCTCTGGAATTGACCACCTCCTTCCTGTCCGGCAGAACCCAGAGCGTCTGCATGACGTTGTTCCGGTCCAAAACCTCCGAGGTCATCTGCGGCGTACCCCATGGATCCTCCCTCAGCCCGACACTGTTTACATGGCCCCGTTCGCACACGTCGCCCGACAGCACAACCTCAACATAATCTTATACGCAGACGACACTCAACTGATCCTCTCCCTCACCAAGAACCCCATCAACGCCAAAGCCAACCTCCACGAAGGAATAAAGGCCGTCGCCGACTGGATGAAGACCAGCCGTCTGAAGCTGAACTCGGACAAGGCGGAGGTCCTCATCCTCGGCTCAAATCCTTCAGCCTGGGATGACTCCTGGTGGCCGACGACACTAGGAGCAGCCCCAACACCACTCGCGCAACCTGGGAATCATCCTCGACTCAACGCTCTCAATGACCCAGCAGGTCAACGCCATCTCCTCCTACTGCTTCAACACACTCCGTATGCTCCGCAAGATCTACAGATGGACTCCGACAGATACAAGAAAGACAGTCACCGAGGCCCTCGTCAGCAGCAGACTCGACTAAGGAAATGCTCTCTACGCGGGAGCCCCGACCAAGCTCATCAAATGACTACAACGCATTCAAAACGCCTCGGCACGACTGGTCCTTGATGAACCACGCCATGGCCACATCACCCACCACCTGAGGGACCTGCACTGGCTCCCCGTCAGCAAGAGGATATCCTTCAAGCTCCTCATCCAAGCACACAAGAAATTCCACAAGACCGGCCCAGCCTACCTCAACAGACGGCTCTCCTTCTACATCCCCAACCGCCAGCTACGCTCCGCCGACCTCTCACTCGCCACCATCCTGTGCATCTGAAGAACAACCACCGGCGGGAGATCCTTCTCCCACCTCACCACCAAGCCAAGACATGGAACACCCTCCCACTGAGCCTACGACAGACCCAAGACCTGCTTACCTTCAGGAGGATGCTCAAGGCCTGGCTGTTTGATCAGTAGCGACCCTCCCCAGCGTCTTGAAACTCTCCCAGGTATATAGTGCGCTTTACTAATTACTGATTGATTGATTGATTGCTTGGTCCTCCATTTCGCCAATAGTGACCCCTGCTGGGTTAACCAATGGATCATGATACGCCGCTTGGCTTCAACAAAGCCAAGAACCAGGAACCGCCTACTTGTCTTATGTTTAGGATTTCGGGGAATCAAGCCTAAGAGACAGGCACGCAGGTCCAGGGCAATTGTTAATCCTGTTATCCTGCTCAGGTCCTCTAGGACCGCCATCCAACATGTTTAAAATAAAAAAATAAAAATAAATAAAATATCATAAGTAAAAAAAGTCTCTTGATGAAATATACATTATGCTGTTAAAACCTTTTCCACTAATGTTTTCCACCAAACATCAGAAGCTTTGCTTTCTTCTAAAAAGTTATAACTAAATATTGTTGGAGGATAAAAGCAATAGACAAGTTTGGAAACCACACAGAATGTGTCTGGGAATATCAATTGAAATTGCCAGGCAAATGTCTAGCCCGTATTTTCAGTTTTCCTGTCAAATATTGCAATTGTGCTAAACTAAAAATAAGTCAAGTAGATACCATACCAGTGAAATACTCAGAGATTATATGGATGATCCACACAATGTGAATGATGACAGGGGGAAAATCGAAAAATGCAAAAGCATAGGAATAATAATAAAAGTATAAAAGCTTTTTAAAGTTTTTGATATCATTGGTTGTCAGTTCTTCATGGCAGCAGCAAAGAGTCTTCCTAGACCAAAAGATTCAGTGTTAAGATCATGATAACACATAAGTGCCAAGTGTGGTTCCCAGTTATACACATGGCACAGGAGTCAAATGACAGCTGTACAATTAATAACAATAGATCAGTCTTTCTTGGGCATAATGATATATGCAAGCCAAATATAGTACATTTTACAGATATCTCCATTGTCTTTTTTCATGTGTCCGAAAAATCTGAAGTAGAGGACATTTGAATTATTTACTTAATGTCATCGCATACAATATTGAAGCACAATAATATGGGAAAACAAATATCATTAACAAAAAATTGCGTTCCTATACCTAACTAAAAAAAGCAGAAATATCAAGAACACAAATATTCTTTTTAAAAAAAAAAATATTTTACTAATATCGAAAACACAAATGTCAGGAGCAAAAATCTCTTCATGATTAAATAAACATATAATATATAAAATATATTTATTCACACAATATTGGCTACAATCATATTGCTAAAACAACCACATTATCATTAATAAACATCTAATAAACACTTTCTATGTAAAACAATGATTTAAAATAAATACAAACCATTGCATACACATGTTCAGTTTAAAAACATAATATATTACATCAGCAGCAAAAATTGTATAATACCCAAAATAACATATATTTCTAAATTCATAACAATATATAGAAAAAATGCATTAACTATGAACATGTATACAACAATCTAAATTTAACACAAAAATATAGATATAAAAATTATATTTGAAACTATCAAACTATATATCAAACATTATAACTAAAAGTAAACTTAGTGCTTACCATAGAAGGACATAACTGATAAAAGTAAATCCAACTAAGACAAAACTAACCAATAAAATCAACCTGTAAACAACCTTAAGCAATAAAATCAGACAAACAATTAAATCTACAATATAAAAGGCACACTAATCTTATCAGCTGAAGACTTCAAAAGCAACAAACGCTGCAAGATAAGGAAACTCTGCTGAATTCTCTGACCAGTCTCTTGACAAAGAAATTCATACATCTTGAGAGCTACATAACAAAGTAAGTAAAACTTATATTCAAACTAATGCTTACTTGTATTATAAAATATAAAATAGCAAGTATTTAACAAAATACACTGCAACGTCTATCTCTTTAAAAGAAAATACTACAACTTTGAAAAGTGATGACCAACTGGAAAAAAAACTATTACATACCAGCAATAAGATACCACAAAATAAGTATACATCAATTAATAAAGAATATAAACTGACCCCAAAAGCATGTAAAACTAATCCTAATGACCTCAACCTCTACAAACTACCAACAAATAAACATTTAAAATGAAACTAAAATTTTTCCTTCTTCTAACAGAAATCACCTGGTCCACATTGCAACATTCCCAACGGGAAAGCTGCTAAACATTGTGAAACATCTAAAAAGTGTATAAATAATGGTAGTTACATATGTAAATAACAAACACATTGTTGTAACCTGTTGTTTGTATAATTCATTCTCCTCCTAGATTCTATGTTCCCTGCTGCTCAGCCAGCATGAGAGTGGGCTGCTGGCTGAGCAGCAAGGATTCTGCTCCTATTGGGGCAGTTACCAGTTACTTACAGCCTGCAACTAAGACAAATCATATTTAATAAAACTGTTTATCATAACTTATGTGACTGGCTAACTGATTTTCTACTTGCAAGAAGATATTATCATTTACAACACATGTAACCATTGCAAAATTATATGTATTTAAACTATTACACTACTTTCAGATATAATGACAGAGGGAGCTAATTATATCGTGGAGAAGTGTGGCTCAGGGGTTAGAAGCAGCAGACCCGGAAGCTGAGATCGGTCCTGGACCAGGGTTCAATTCCCCGCCTCGGCGGGGTCTTGGGCTAGAAATTCCACGGACTCGATAATTCTCGCCCCGGTGCCTCCTCGACTCACAGGTTCACACTCTGCGACTCTGGGCAATAGCTTGCTTAATCTCCACAACGGCCCCTCGTGGCGGGATGCCTGACTTACACCTTGTGGATACCCTGCTATCTCACAGGGGAATACCAGGAAGGGTTCCCTAAGCAAACGCTGGGAAACCCACTGCGGGTAGCTGTGCGCTATATAAGCTCAATTACATTTACATATCATATCCAAGAGTGGAAAGCAGCTACTAAGTCACGTGGGCCACACCTACAATCAAGAAAGTACATCAACAGAAAATGTGAATTGGAAATGTATCAAATATTACTCTAATATATGCTATGATAGATCTACTGCAAAACATGATGTTGTAATTCAAGCAATGGAATAACATAAACCCACAAATTGAACAGAAATAGAAGTAAGACAGGCATTTCAGGATATAAGAGAGGCAAGCTCTAGATCCCAAGAACCTACAACCAAAATCCTAGAAGATATACTCCCCAAAGTCTCAAAACACATCAAAGGCTAATTGCCACCTATTTCCACGCCAATATATTTAATTGCACAAACTAAAAAAGTACCCTAGAAGATACAAAAACATAGAAATACTTGAACATTTAACAATGACGCATAATAAGAAACCTTTCGTGTTATGTGAAAACCGAAACAATAATAAACAAATTCTAATATTTTCTACATTAAATGCCTACTAACCTAAGCCATTGTCCAAACTGCAAGATGAATGGGACCTTCAAAATGTGGGCCAAACCAAACACTCAGACATACACCATACATGGTGAATATCAAATACAAATATCCCTTTCATATATGCCCTAATATCAAATAAACAAAGCAACACTTCCTAAGAACTCTAAACACCTTCGCTGCTAGGCCTTTTCCCCACCTATACTAAGTCTTTTTTGTTTATTTGTGGTAGTACGCGCTAAGGCCCCATAATATTTGCCCACTTAAGGTAGCCACGCCAAATTTTCATCCTTTCCTTCCAACATCCTGAGGATTCTAAAGGTAATCAGGGTTTGTTATGTCCCCTGGAAGGGACTGAGCAATTTACCAAAATGCAGGTGTATGATAGGGTGGGCAAAGGATTCTACTCTGTCGATGAAGCTTGTGGAGTTTTGCCCACTCCAGGCTCTGTCGTAGTTCCGAAAAACTTTGCGTAGTGATGTGGAGTGGAGTTTTTTCTCTCCAGCGGTTCTCCAATGGGAGGTTGGTGCAAGCTAGACCTCTTACCAGTGAGATTACTCATCACGGGTGGTCATGGCAAGCCATGACTTCTCGCATTGAGAAATCTGCCATTCACGTCAATGAAACTGCCATCCACGTAGAATGTCAACTCAAGAAGCAGAAAGCAGCAGCTCCCTCTTCTTTGGCACATAGTGCAGTTATGTCAAGAGTACTTACTTGAAGATTTCCCAAGGTACTTCATAGGAGCAGAATGGTGATTATTCCCAACGCCTCCCCGAGCTTCCCTCCAAACTCCCAAATAAACTCTAGGGAATATGAAGAAACTCCCGGGGGGGAAGAGGTGTGGACAGAGAATTGATAGCCTGGTCTTTCTTTCTCTGTTGTCTTCTAATACTGCTGTACTTGTCGTTTTTCTTGTGCATTGTTCTGAACTCGACACTGTAACACAAAAAATACACATTACTATAGTCTAGGCAGAACTTGACATTTGCTATATTATTATCTTTCTTAAAACTATGTACCCCCTAAAGACTAGACAATTGCCTCTCTACTTGTATTGTTATTCTGTGAATATTGCTTCCCTGTATCTTGTAAGGAATGTTGTTAATTCTGTGGAAAAAAATAATAATGCTTAGTGACTTTCTTTAGTCTGTTAATTCTTGTGGTTAATGTATATTGGTAACAGAACTAACTGTACCTTTTCGTTCTTCTTTTGCAGCTATGTAATTTTTAAAAGAATCCACTAAAGCAGGACACTAAGGTATTCAAAAGAAAAATACTACTTCCAACATTGTCTCTATGATGAATTTTCTGATAAGCTTTTTACTGGGAATAGTCATTACTTAGAGAGAAAACTATAATTAACACCAAGCGCAAACAGATATATTGTCAAAAGCTTTTCCCTTCTTGGTACTTGTGTGACAGACTGAAGCTCTGCTGTGCCGTTGGAATGACAGGAAATTGGCTGGTAACTATGGAGCTGATGGAATCTCAGAACTGAAGCTTTATCTTCTAGAACAGGAAACAAAACACCTGGTGAGTACTTTGTGACTGAATTCTGCCATTGGAACTCGAAAAACGCCTAACACTGCTCTAACTCTACTTGGACGATAACTCAAGTGCTGTTAACGTGTAACCGCCTTGAGTGAAAGGCGCACTGCTGAGGGAGAGAGCAAGCCTCTGCTGTGCGGAAAGCCTAGCGCTCACACCAGAAAGGCTGCAGTGCTGGCCTTAGGGCTGGCAGCCATTTTAGTGGACCTCGCATTCACGAATGCAGTTCAAGACGGGCTATGTACTCTAGCCCCCATTGACTGGCCCCAAATACTGAGCTGAGGGTGCTGATTCCTGACAGTACCCCTCCACAAGGGGATTTCCCCAGGTTTCCCTTTAAGGGGATATTGTTCATGGAAGGCTTTTACTAGCCTTGGGGCATGCACATTAGACTGTGGTTCCCAGGATCTCTCCTTAGGACCGTAACCTCTCCAATCTACCAGATAGTATAACTTTCTATTCTTCCATTTGGAATCTAAGATTCTTTTTACTTCAAACTCCTCTCCCTCTGCAGTTGGAATTGGCTTGGGGGAAGCTCTGGGCCTGAGATACAGTGAAGATTTCTTCAATAAGGAGACGTGAAAAACTGGGTGAATCTTTAATTGTGTAGGCAATTTCAACCTAAAGGTCCCCGGATTTAACTTCTTCTCTACTTCAAAGGGACCAATAAAGTGAGGTTGGAACTTCCGGTTTCCCTTTCGTTTTAATTACTTGGTACTAAGCCAGACCTTGCTCCCTATTAAATAATTATCTTCTACCCTTCTCTGCATAACCTTTGTACAATTCGTTAGACTTTTCTAGCTTTTCTCCAGCCCTTTCATGCATTTCACTTAAATGTCTAACAAAATCTGTGGCTACTGGGACTGAAACTTCATCCGTACTCATCATCAGATTTGGGTGTTGACCATAATTTCAATAGAATGGAGAATGACCTGTGGAACTATTCTTAGAATTATTGTGTGAAAACTCTGTGGCCCAGAGGACATCTGGGCAATCTCCCTCCTGATCTAGCAAAAATAGTCTTGGATACTGGGATACTGTTCTAACTCCTGATTTGCACACAATCTTTAACCCTTGGGTAAAGGCCTTCCAAAAATGAGACAGAAACTGAGAGCCACAGTCTGAACTTAGAACCTTTGGGATTCCATGTAACCTCACCACATGTAAACCAAATTGTGTGGCCAACTCCTTAGCATAGGGGTATCTTTTAATGGAAGAAAGTGGGCCATCTTGGTAAAAGCATCTACAAAAACGAGGATCGCACTGAAGCCCTGACTTTGAGGGTACGTCTACAATTAGATCCATGGTCACCGTATGCCAGGGGTGAGGGGGAGTAGGCATTTGGTTGCAGTAACCCCTGAGGTGATTGTCATGTTGGTTTTCCCTGAGCACAGATTCTGCAACATAATACATATTGTTTGATGTCTTTAGACATTTCTGGCCACCAGCAATGCCTTTTGATCAGTTCTTCAGTCTTTTTAATTCCTTTAGTACCTGCAATGGGGTGATCATAGCAGTCATGTAGGATTTGTTCTTGCAGTTCCAAGGTAGGGGTGAACAAGGCTCCATCATGATAGGGCAATCCATTTCGGATTTCTTGAGACAAGTTTTCCACAACCCTTTGCTGGAGCTCTTCTGGAGTAAAAAACATTCTTACCTTTTCATCCATAGATTCTATTTCTCTAGAAACGGCTCCCCAAATTTTCGATTCCGGAATGATTTTTTTGGTTGTCAATAATCATCTTTTGTTCATCCGTGTCTAATCTAGATAAGGCATCCCCCTAACCGTTCTTACTTCCAGGGCGATAGGTGATCACAAAGTTGTAATTCGCACAGTCTAAAGAACCTCTGAGTTGACCCGGCGTCAGAGTTCTTGCCGATTTCAGGAATTGCAGATTCTTATGATCTGTAAATACCAATACTGTGTGTTGAGCTCCCATCAGGTAGTGTATCCACTCCTTGAAGGCATCTTTTATAGCTAAAAGCTCCTTCTCAGTAATTGTATAGTTAATCTCAGCAGGGAGAAGCTTTCGGGAGTGGTACGCTACTGGATGTAATTGGCTGGTTTCCTTGTGTGTTTGAGGGAGGACACCTCCAATAGCTTAATCTGATACACCCGTCTCCATATAAAAAGGCTCAGTTGAATCAACGTGAAGGAGGATGGGCACTGAAGTAAAACTCTTCTTGAATTGAATGAATTGAATTGAAAGAATATTTGTATAGCGCCATCAAGTCAAGTCAAGTCAGGATTTATATAGCGCACTACATACCCATAGGGTCTCAAGGCGCTTGAGGAAGGGGGGGAGGTTTACTTATCGAATATCCAGGTTTTAAGTTGTTTTCTGAAGGCTAGGTGGTTTTGAGTAAGGCGGAGGTGGATGGGAAGGGAATTCCAGGTTTTGGCCGCTAAGTAGGAGAAGGATCTTCCTCCCATGGTGGCTTTGTGGATGCGCGGAACAGCGGCGAGGGCTTGGTTGGACGAACGCAGCTGGCGGGTGGGGGTGTAAAAGGAAAGGCGCGTGTTGAGACAATCAGGTCCAAGTTCGTATAGGGCTTTGTGTGCGTGGGTGAGGAGACAGAACATTATTCTCTTGTTGACGGGAAGCCAGTGAAGGTCTTTCAGGTGAACGGAAATGTGGTCTGTGCGGGGGATGTCTAGTCTTGCTGAAGCATTTTGGATGCGTTGGAGTTTTTTCTGCAGTTTTGCAGTGGAACCGGCGTAAAGGGTGTTTCCGTAGTCCAGACGGCTTGTAACCAGTGCGTGGGTGACCGTTTTTCTTGTTTCGGTGGGGATCCAGCGAAATGTTTTTTTGAGCATGCGTAGGATGTTGAAGCATGAAGATGAGACGGCGTTGACTTGTCTGGTCATCGAGAGTGAGGAGTCCAGGATGATGCCCAGGTTCCGTGCGTGGTCCGTCGGTATGGGGGCTTTTCCTAGGGCCGTTGGCCACCAAGAGTCGTCCCAGGCGGAGGGGGATGAACCTAAGATGAGGACTTCCGTTTTGTCCGAGTTCAGTTTCAGACGGCTTTGCTTCATCCACTCGGCTACTTCTTTCAGCCCTTCATGTAGGTTGCTTTTGGCGGTGGTTGGGTCTTTGGTGAGTGAGAGGATCAGCTGGGTGTCATCAGCGTAGGAGATGATGTTCAGGTTGTGTTGACGTGCGATGGTTGCGAGGGGGCTCATGTAGACGTTGAAGAGGGTGGGGCTGAGTGATGATCCTTGCGGGACGCCGCAGATGACTTCGGTGGCCTCTGACTTAAAAGGGGGGAGGCGGACTCTCTGAGTTCTTCCAGCGAGGAACGAAATGATCCAGTCCAATGCTTTTCCTTGAATTCCGATGTTTCTGAGGCGTTGTATCAGGGTGCTATGGCAGACTGTGTCGAAGGCTGCGGAGAGGTCAAGGAGGATGAGGGCGACTGTGTCTCCGTTGTCCAGTAGTGTTTGAATGTCGTCTGTTGCTGCGATGAGGGCGGTCTCGGTGCTGTGTTTGGCTCGGAAGCCAGACTGTGAGGAGTCGAGTGAATTGTTGGTTTCGAGGAAGGCGGCGAGCTGATTGTTGATGGCTTTCTCAATGACTTTGGCAGGGAATGGGAGGAGCGAGATGGGGCGGTAGTTTTTGAGTTCGGTGGGGTCAGCTGTGGGTTTCTTCAGAAGGGCGCTGAGTTCGGCGTGTTTCCATCTTTCTGGGAATGTGCCGGAGTTGAGGGAGCAGTTGATGACGTCTCGGAGATGGGGTGCGATAATGGAGTCTGCTTTGTTGAAGATGTGATGGGGGCATGGGTCTGTAGGGGATCCTGAGTGGATGGAGTTCATTAGGCGAATGGTGTCTTCTGTGGTGATTGGGTTCCAGTCGAGAAGGATATTCGGAGGAGGTACAGGTTCGGAGGTGAGAGGGGTGGTCTGGTTTACGGGTTGGTTGTCAAAGCTGTTATGAATGTCGGCGATTTTGTCATGGAAGAATGAGGCGAGGGAGTCGCAGAGGACTTGAGAGGGGGTGATGTCGTTGGAGCTGGTGGTAGGGTTGGTGAATTCTTTGATGATGTTGAAAAGTTCCTTGCTGTTGTGGGCGTTGTTGTCTAGTCGGTCTTTGAGAGCTGATTTTTTGGTTGTCCGGATTAGTTGGTGGTGTTTGCGGGTGGCGTTTTTTAAGGCGGCTTGGGTGATAGTGTTTGGGTCTTTTTTCCAAGTTTTCTCAAGGGAGCGACAGAGCTTCTTGGATTTCTTAAGGTCATCGTTGAACCAGGGGGCGTTCTTGCTTCCTTGCTTGATTTGATGTTTTTTCAAGGGTGCGAGTTTGTCGGCGGTTTGGGTTAACCATTGTGTGAGGTTGATGGCGGCTTGGTTAGGGTTCGACGAATAGGCAGGGAGTTTCTGAAGAAGTGATGTGGAGATCTGGTCGATGGTGATTTTGTTCCAATTTCTTCGCAGAGTTGATTGAGGGTGGTTGTGGGTCGTGGTCTTATTGTAAATGAAGTGGATGCAACTGTGGTCCGTCCAGTGGAGGGTAGTGGTGTGAGTGAAGGAGATATGCTTGCTGGAGGTGAAGATAGGGTCGAGTGTGTGTCCTGCGTAGTGGGTGGGGGTGTTAACAAGTTGTTTGAGTCCGAGATTGTTGAGATTGTCCAGGAGGGTGGTGGTGTTCCTGTTATTGCTTTTTTCCAGATGGAAATTGAGGTCTCCCAGTAGAATGTATTCTTCCGAGGGGAGGGCGTGTGGCGTGATGAAGTCAGTGATGTCTTCGCTGAATTGTGTACGGGGTCCTGGGGGTCTGTAGAGGAGGGTGCCTCTGAGTGTGGTCTTGGGGTCGGTGTGGATCTGGAAGTGGAGGTGTTCGGCGATAACGAGGTTGTCTTCTGAGCTGGTTGAGACGCGGATGGTGTTCTTATGTACGATGGCAATGCCTCCTCCTGTCTGGTTGGTGCGATCCTTACGGATGATCTTGTAGCCGTCCGGGATGGCTATGGCGATGTCTGGAGCTGATGAGGCATTCATCCAGGTTTCTGTTAGGAAGGCGATGTCCGGGGAAATGGTGTCGAGTAGGTTCCAAAGGTCGATGGCGTGCTTGTGAACCGAGCGGGTGTTGAGAAGGATGCATGTAAGGTGGTTGTTGTTGGGTCTCTGTTTGGTGTTTGTGCATTTGGTGTGGGTCTTGATGCAGGTGAATTTACAGGAGTGGCAGGTGAAGGGTCCATGGGTGTGTCCCGGTGCGGCTTGGGCACAGTTAGGGAGTCGGCCAGGGTTAAGTGCTTGGAGGGTGGAGGCCTCGTATGTAATGCGGGGGGAGTGGGTGATGCGGGGACCAGGGGGTCTGGCACTGGGCGCGGTCCAGGCACGGACGGGCATAGACAGGCTTACCTTTGGCGCACCTTCGGCGCGGCCGCAGCGCGTGGACGCTGTGCGTTGGGACATCTGTCTTAAATGGAGAGTGGAGGGGGGCAGAGCGTGGGAGGGTCGGCTGGGAGGCGGGAGCGGGGAGGAGACACGGGCCACAAGTAAACACCACAACCAAATGGCCGAAATCGAAACCGGGGCACAGCCGGAGTGCGAGCAGAGGTACAGTAGCACATAAAACACAAAAACACTTTTAGGCTGTTTTAAAAATCGCCGCAATGCAAGGCCAATGATCAATAATAAAAAATGAAATCCTAACGATACCAGGCGCTATGTGCAATTCAGGCGCTGTATCAAGGCAGGCAGCGCTGTATCGGGGCAGGCAGCGCTGTATAAGGGCAGGCAGCGCTGTATCAGGGCAGGCAGGCGATGAGGTCAGCAAGGATCAAGGCGTTGGTAGGTTAGGCAGAGAGCGAGGGGAGCGACCGCAATGGAGCAAGTCCAGACGGTCACTGGACCGAAGGCAGCCATACTACCCAGAGGCCTCATAGCGCTTCAGAACCAAGAGTGACAATTCAGTGAAGACATTAGTTGAAAAGATGTGTCTTCAGGTGTTTACGGAAGGCAGTGAGGTTGTGTATCTCTCTTAAAGACTGGGGGAGAGCATTCCACGATTTAGCCGGTAGATGTGAAAAGGAGCGGCCACCCCATCTTGCTTTCTTTATCTGTCTAGTGGAGGCTAGAAATTGGTTACTAGATCGGAGCGATCTAGATGGAAGATAGAGTGGTATTAATGAGTGGAGGATTTTAGGGCCTGTTTTCCAAATGGCTTTATGAGCTATGCACAGTGTTTTAAATTGAATTCTGGCATTCATTGGAAGCCAATGTAGTTGGCGAAGAGCTTGTTTGGCCGATTGTCTCCTGGGGACTTGGAGGAGAAGTCTGGCTGCACTGTTTTGTACCACCTGTAATTTGTTAATGGTGTACAGAGGAGCTCCCAGGTATAGAGAGTTCCCATAATCCAGCCGGGACAGAATTAAGGCCTGAATCATGATTCTTCGTGCTGAAAAAGGGAGGAGAGGGAGAATTTTTCGCATCATCCTTAACAGGATGTAGCAGGTTGATGATAGTATTGTGGCTTGGTGATTAAAGGTCAATTTGACATCAAGCCACATTCCCAAACTCTTTATGTGTGGTTTGGGTGGTGGAGCTGGACCCAGACATGTGGGCCATAAGGGCATGATGGAGGTAGGGGCGGCATTGCTCAACAACATGATTTCAGTTTTTTCTCCGTTAAGACGGAGGCAGGAGTCCTCCATCCATCCGGCTACTGCTTCAAGGCAGGGTGTCAGCCTATCAGGCGAGCCCGTATCTTGGCCCAACGATACCACCAGTTGGGTATCGTCTGCGTAGCTGACGATCTTAATGCCGAAAGGATGTACCACAGCTGCTAACGGCTTCATGTAAATATTAAGTAGTGTTGGGCTCAGTGCCGAACCCTGGGGAACTCTACATTCTAACCGCTGAACAGATGAGACTATATCTCCCTCAAAGACTTGGAAATGGCGATCACTAAGGAAGGAGGCGATCCAATTCAGTGCAGCGCCCGACACCCCGCTCGTTCTGAGACGGTTAATTAAGATGGAATGTTTAACAGTGTCGAACGCTGCACTGAGGTCCAACAGGATGATAGCTGCCCTTCCTCCTTCGTCTACCAATTTCCTTGCCTCTTCCGTTACTAGCAACAGTGCAGTCTCCGTACCATGGTTAGCTCGAAATCCTGTCTGGGTGTCATCCAACAGGCTGTTTGATTCGAGATGATTGGTGAGAATGTTGTTTACATGTTTCTCGACCAATTTACTAAGCCAAGGCAGGAGAGAAATTGGCCGATAGTTGGATAGAATGGAAGGATCCAGACTAGGCTTTTTAATCAATACTTTCACCATTGGGCACTTCCATAATGAGGGGACTATACCGGTCGAAAGGGAAAGATTTAATATGTCCATTATGGTAGTTTGGACAGAATTAATTATTGTTTTTAGCTGATTGGGAGGTGCAGCATCTGTCGGAGATCCTGAGACTACTTTACCAATGATTATATTGAGTGTCTCTGGCGTCAGAGGGTCCAGATGGTCTAGGATAGGCACTCCGATTAGGTTGATATGATGTTGATTATCCATATCAATTTGGGTAAGGGGAAAGGTGTTGTATATAGTCTCTATTTTTTCTTTAAAGAATGCTGCGAGTTTGTTACAGCGTTCCAAGGCTCCTTCTTTAATGGGGGGTTTTTGGGTCGGATTAATCAGAGTTTTCGCTATTCGAAAGATCTCTTTGGGAGAATTTGCTGCAGTGGCTATTTTTTCCTCGTAAAATTTAGCCTGTGTTTCTTTTATCTCCTTTTTGTAGCTCCTAATAGCTTGTCTGTATATATCCTTTGTGTCTTTCGATAGAGAGGCTCTCCAAATTCTTTCAAGTCTACGGCATATTTGTTTTTGCAATCTTAGTTGAAGACTATACCAAGGTGCGGTCTTTTTCCTGTCACATTTCTGTATGGTAACTTTCTGGAGGATGGAGTCTAACGTATTTTGGATCCAGATATTAAAGTTGGTGTTTGCCTCTTCAATGTTAGTTCCTATTACAGGTTGAGTGGCTTTTAAAGAGGTTTGCCATTTATCCAAAGGTAGCTTACCCCACTTTCGATCGCATACTACATTGAGAGGAGGTGCCTCACGCATATTTTTGGTGGCCCAGAACAGGGGAATTAAGAAATGGTCAGTCCAGGGTAGAGGGATAGGATCTCCCGAGGTAAGATTTTGCAGGTTACTAAATACTGGGTCCAGTAAGTGGCCTTTCTCATAAGTAGGCAGTGGACATTTTAGATCCAACCCTAAGGCCTGAAGGCCAAATAGGAGGTTATTGGTGGTGGACAAAGAGACATCATCTAAATGAATATTAAAGTCTCCTAGAGTGGTGTAATTGGCCATGGTTATCACTTGTTCAGAGGCTAGATCAATCAATTTTGGAATAAAATTCTTGAGCTTCTCTGGGGGGCGATATATCAGAGTGCCTCATAGACAGTCTGTAGAGGATAGCTCTAGGGAGAAAGAAAGGTTTTCTCCTTCTATGAAGATTGATGGCAGGAGGCGGCAGCTATACTTATCCTTAAAAATAATGGCTAGCCCTCCACCTCTACCTGTTCTACGATCTAGTCTACAGATATTGTACCCTGAAGGCAGGGCGCGAACGATGTCTGGTTCATTTCCTGTTTGGATCCAAGTTTCGGTCAGGAATATGGCATCCAATTCCAGTTCTTCTATTAGAAGTCCTATTTATGTGCAATGTTTTGGCAAGGATCTGCAATTTAGAAGTGCTAAATTATAAAGTGTAATGGACGTATGGTTTCTGTCCCGATGGTCGTGCATTTTGAGGGGGATAGAGATCTCTACGAGGTCTCCACACAGTGTCCTAAGTAAAAGCATTTTACGCTTCTTCCGACTGAAAAGCATTCTCCGCTTCTTCCGACCAGGAGAACGGAACACCTTTAATCAACAGGCGAGTTATTGGAATCACTTTTCGAGAAAAGCCCTGGATACATCTCCTGTAAACGTTTTCAAACCCAATAAATCGTTGTATTTCCTTTACTGTGGTTGGAGATGGCCAATCCAACACTGCTTTGCCAGTTTTGGTACCCTTGGTAACACTTTCTGGAGATAGAATAAATCCAAGGAAATCTTCTGAATGACCATGGATTGTGCCTTTTTCCAGCTTAACATATAGACTGTTCTCCCGTAGCTTCTCCGAGATTCCTTTGACGTGGTCTTGATGTTCATATTCCGATGCTGAGTAAATCAGAATGTCATCAATATAGACAGTAGCACACTTGTCAATATACTGACTTAAAAATGTCCTTAGAAAATATTTGAAAGCTGCTGGAGCATTACAAAGACCGTAGGGCATACATTTGTATTCGTGCAAACCAAACTTGGTTCTTAACGCGGACTTCCATTCATCCCCATCTAGAATTCGTGTCAAATGATAGGCACCTATCAGGTCGAGTTTGGTATAAATTTGGGCCCATTTATAACCTGGTCCAGGAGTACAGAAATCAGAGGCAATGGGTATCTGTTCTTGACCGTGAATCTGGTCAGAGCGCAGTATTCTATACAAGTTCTGAGATCACCCTCTTCCTTCTTAGGCACAAAAAATAATGGCAAAGAGACCAGAGACTGTGAAGGCCTGATAAAACCATTCTTTAAGTAGGTTTGGATATACTCCTTCAAGTAAGGGTCCTCTTTTTTTGTCAGGGCATAGATTCTACTGCATGGGAGGTTCATTCCTGGTTCCAACTTGTTCTTGCAATCATAAGACCTATGAGGTGGAAGCTTTTCAGCATTAACTTCACTAAAGGCATCTTCCTAGTCCTGGTTCATTTCTGGAATTTCTTCGATACGGATCACGTACACTGCTGCTCCATTCTCAAGCAGACAGGAAGCTAGACCAGACTCCTTCACTTGATTCTTGTCATGGTAACAGGATACCTTGCAGTATTCCGAGTTCATTCTAATTGATCTTTTCTTCCAATCAATTTGAGGATTGTGATCTGTTAACCATGGAAGGCCTAGGATTAATTGAAACTGAGGTGCATCAATTAAGTTAAAGTGAAGACCTTCTCGAAGACCATCTTGTAGAACGAGTTCCACTACCTCAGTGTGACTAACGATTGGACCAGAGGAAAGATTTGTGGCATCTACCACTCTTACTGCTTCACTGCTTACAATCCTAATTTAGCAGCAAATTAAGGTTGCAGAAATTTCCGGTAGCTCCGGAGTCAATCATCACCTAAATGTCTTGTGCGATAATGATAGAAATTTCAAGGTAACTAGAAGAGTTAAGTGTGGAGCAGATGGTTGCAGTGTGTTCACCAACAAATGGGATTTTGGAGTTTTGATTTCTTTAGCATCTACAAATCCAATCCCTCTTACAGGTTTTTTTCAGTGAAGTTGCTGGTTTCTTCGGACAGGCCTAAACAAAGTGACCACTGACTCCACGGTACATGCAAAGGTTGTTCAATCTCCCCTTCTCCTTTTCTTCTTTGGAAAGAGGACCCTTGACCGCACAAATTTGCATAGGCTCAACAGCTTGGGTGTTCTCTGCTGATATAGTTACTTCAGATTTCATCTGGTCAAATCTGGGTACACTCGGGCAAAAATCCCTCCTTCTTTCGCCTCTTCGTTCAGACAGTCGATAATCCAATTCAAGGACCAAATCGATGAAAGCGGAAACTTCAGTAGGCCGATTTGGTAACTGGGACAACCCGTTGTCAGTGGCTTCGGAGACCCTTCTTCGATCAAAGATCCGCAGAAATTCTATTTAAATTCATCAAAATCATACAGAATAGGTGAATCTTTGGAGACCAATGGCAAAGACCAGGCAGCTTCGTCTCCACTTAGGTAGGATAGAACAAAGGGTACTCCGGAATGTGCATCAGTGAAAATGGCGGGCCAACACATAAAGTGCAGAGAGCATTGTGTAAGAAAGATTTGAGCCTTTTGTGCATCACCACTAAAGCGTTCTGGTGGGGTTAGCGGGATCACTGGAGACAAGGAGTGTACGACTTGTGTAGTGCTTCTAGAGTGTGGTAAAGAGGTGGAGCAACAAGCTTTTGTATCTGGAGACTGGGCTGGAAAACTGGTGCCTGAGAAATAACTGTCCATTCTGCTGGCAAAATCCGTCGTCTCGCTTCTAGAGGACAACAAACCCTGCCTTAAAGTTTTATTTTCTTCTCCGACAGCAAACAATTCTTTCTGAATAGCTTCTACAACCGTTCTAAACTCTTCTGGTCCAAGCACTCAGCCATTCTGCTCAGGTGAGTAAAAATGTTGTGGGCACTTCACTGTATTAAGAGTACTTACTTGAAGTTTTCCCAAGGTACTTCACAGGAGCAGAATGATGATTATTCCCAATGCCTCTCCGAGCTTACCTCCAAACTCCCAAATAAACTCTAGGGAATATGAAAGGGGGGAAAGGGGTATGGGACAGCCTGGTCTTCCTTTTTCTGGTGTCTTCTAACACTGCTGAACTTGTATTTTTCTTGTGCAGTGTTCTCAAGTCAACACTGTAACACAAAACATACAAATTACTACAGTGTAGGTAGAACTTGACATTTGCTACATTAATATCTTTCTTAAAACTACATACTCCCTAAAGACTAGACTTTTGCCTCTCTTCTTGTATTGTTATTCTGCAAATCTTGCTACCTTATATCTTGTAAGGAATGTTGTTAATTCTGTGGAAAAAATAACAATGCTTAGTGACTATCTTTAGTCTGTTAATTCTTGTGGTTAATGTATAAGGTAACAGAACTAACTGTACCTCTTCTTTCTTCTTTTGCAGGTAAGTATTATTTAAAAGAATCCCTAAAGCAGGACACTCAGGTAAGTATTCAAAGAAAAAATACTACGTCCAACATTGTCTCTATGATGAATTTTCTGATAAGCTTTTTCCTGGGAATACGTTACTTAAAGAGAAAACGATAATTAACAGCAGGCGCAAACAGATATATTAGACTAGTCAATTTGTTGCGGAACCTAGAACTAATTGCAATACAATTTCTGTGAGTGGATTCCTATTGGAAATTTTCTGTAGAAAACAATGGTGAAAAGTCTACCACTCTATCATGACGCGTTAATCCAATATGGCGGATTTTTCAAAATGGTTGCACATTATTTGAGATATAGGGTACAACTGTTTATATACCCATGTGTGGTATCATTTTATATGTTTTTAGGGACAGGAAAGTCAAAAATAACATAAAAAATTGTTTCTGATGATCATAATATCAAATAATCGCAGAATATGTCAGATAGACAAAGTTTGTATAATTTTTTTGTTGACTTACATGACAAAGTGTGAAGGAACGTAAATATTACAATTAACTTTTGAAATAAAAAGTTTGCTATTGATTTGTTTTGTAAATTTGTTGTTATTGTTTGTTTTTTGTTAATCAAAAATGTTTCATTTATGTGTTACAGGTTCTTGCGAGTTGCTGTGAGATACAGTGAAAATGGACGTAGAAAAGTGTTTCAGTTGTGATTTGGTGTTTCGAGAAGATGACAATGTATCTGTACTCACTGAAAGAGCAGTGACTGGAATTAAAAAAACATGCAAGGAGGGAAAAATATCTAAGTTTCACGTTTGCGTTGGGCAGAAAGTCCACAAGAAATGTAGAGCGCATTTTGTTAACTTGAAAGCTCCGTTCCAGGAGAAAGAATCAGATCCCACAACTTCTCGAGTTCTACGGTCGTGTGAAACCCCGTTTGATTTTAGAAAAAAATGGTTTTTCTGTGATACTGAGTTAAGTTTATACTTCAGGTAAAGGATAAAAAATGCCTGGTTTAATGCACGAACAGTTGAATTTAAATCATCCGTTTTACAAAAATGCAACTAACGCAATGATGAATGGGCAGACAAAGTTAAGAGACGTACCCAAAATTTGTCTGATTTACATGCTGTAGATGCATGCTACCACAAACAGTGTACTGTCAATTTTTATACTGGAAAATTCATTCCCGGGCAGTTCACTGATAACCCTCCAATATCTTCAGGTCGACCAGAGGACTCAGTTCACCAGGAAACTTTTCTTCAAGTAGGTAAATACATGGAGGAAAATGATGAAGAACAAACTACTGTTAACGAACTTGTTAATAAAATGCGAGAATGACTGCCAGAAGATAGCGAACCATACAGTCCGAATTATATGAAACAAAAACTCAAACAGCATTTTGAAGACAACATCTTCATAGGAACAGTTGCAGGGACTGTTCATGTAACTTTTAAAAGCACAGCTGCTCATGTACCAAGAGCACCACAGTTATAGCCATGAAGATGTTGAAGAGGATTTAAACAATCTCCCTATTGCAGCTGCTGAAATAATAAGAAATGATATTAAAGACATCCCTGTAGAACCAGAAATATATCCACCCATTGAAAACATGAGTAGTGTTGGCTATAATGAGAGCTATTTTCCTGATTTGTTAAGGCTCTTATTATCAGTTTTTGTTACTAATAAAACCAACAGAGGGGATTTGAAGTGAAAGATGGAAGATTGGCTCCTATTAAAATGAGTCAAGCACCAGCACCAGATCATTTATTAAAATTTGTGAAATGTGGCTGTATCAAGAGTCAATGTGCGACGGTGCAATGTATATGCAAAAGAAAAGGAATAGAATGCACAGATGTGTGCACGGATTATCAAGGAATAAGCTGTTGCAATTCCATGGAAGTGGACATGGACGATGATTGAAATCATACTGTTCTTATACTAATGAGTGCTGTTTGAATTCATCTCTTTAACAATTTTCATTTGTCAGTGTCATATTGAGAAGTGATATGTTATCTAGTTGAAATTTGTTTATCCTTTTCAAATGATGTTAAAAAATGTAAATAAAAAATTATGTCAAAACTATGGGCCCGATTACGATTGCAGTGAATCCACATCCTCTGGCCCGGTGGAAGCCACCGCCGGACCAGAGGATGCGGATTCACCGCTGCGTTTAGAGAAATGACCCCCCTGCCAGATTAGGATAGCGGGGGGGTCATCTGCAGACGGCAAGACCGTCCGCCGCTTTTCCGCCGCGAGACCGTGGCAGAAAAGCTCTAATATGGTGGCGGTGTCTATCAGACACCGCCAGCCATATTAGGACTTGCTTAGGGATATGCCTTTCCACGGCGGCAATGCTGCCACGAAAAGGCATACGGTCTTTTTTTGGGGGGCCCGTTGTGGGCCCCCAGGGTGAGGGGGGGGGTGCACATAGGGGGTACCTATGGTACCCCCTGCAGTTGCATGCAGGAAGCGGCAGGCACCACGCGGTGCCTGCCGCTTTGTGCTTGCAAATGCACTGCGTGCATTTTTAACATTGCGGAGGGTGCTGCTTCAAGCAGCACCCGCCGCAATGTTAAACATACAGGATATGACCGCCAGGTTGGCGGGCACATCCTAATTTGCACGGAGGGACCGCCGCTGCCCCTGCGGACAGTCCCTCCACCTCTGGGGTGGCAGACGGACGCAGGTCCGTCCGCCATCCTAATAGGGCCCTATATTTGGCATATTAACATATAATTATCGTTGTTTATTGTATTAATCCCAATTTGATGTTATAGTCATCAGAAAAAAATTTTGATGTTATTTTTGACGTTCCCATCCCTAAAAATATATAAAATTATACCACACATGGGCATTTAAACAGTTATACCCTATATCTAAAATAATGGGCAGCCATTTTGAAAATTTGCCATTTTGTATTAAGGCATCATGATAGGGGTGTCGACTTTTCACCATCGTTTTCTACAGAAAATTTTCAATAAGAATCCACTCACAGAAATTGTATTGCAATTAGTTCTAGGTTTGCCCAATTTTTGAACTAATTTGACTAGACTATATTGTCAAAAGCTGTTCCCTTCTTGGTAATTGCGTGACAGACTGAAGCTCTGCTGCACAGTCGTAATGACAGGAATGCGGCTGGTAACTACAGAGCTGACGGAATCTCAGAACTGAAGCTTTATCTTCTAGAACAGGAAACAAAACACCTGTAAAGTACTTTGTGACTGAATTCTCCCGTCGGAACTCGAAAAACGCCAAAAACTGCTCTAACTCTACTCGGACGATGTCTCAAGCACTGTTAACGCGTAACTGCATTGAGTGAAGTGTGCACAGCTGAGGGAGAGAGCGAGCCTCAGCTGTGTGGAAAGTCTCGCACTCACACTAGAAAGGCTGCAGTGCTGACCTTAGCACTGGCAGCCATCTTAGTGGACCTCGCATTAACGAATGCAGTCCAAGACGAGTTATGTACTGCAGCCCCCAGTGACTTGCCTTGAATCCTAAGCTGAGGACGATGGTTCCGGACAAGCTCATGCTGATTTCACAAACTCCCTGCGCTAAAATTCAGGGTGAGCAGCACGACTTAACAGACTTTGCCCCTGTTGGAACTCTGCAGCATATAGTAGAGTTTTTAGGCAATTTGTGAAGTTCCTCAGAGTAAAACTCTGCAAACTCCTCTTAGGCCTACTAAATGTTGGCTTTTTTAAGGAAAAATGGGAAAAAGTGCTGCAAAAGAAAGCATCAGTTTTTTTCCCTTGTTGTGTGTCGAATTAGATACTGTATATAGATTTCCCGATTTATGTTCTTATATAGGTACAATTCACATTGCCCTTATTTAGGCATAGAAATGCAGCCCTTATTTAGGCATTGCTCATGCTAACCAAATAAAGGCATGGTCAACTACATCCGTTCATCTTCGTCACAACGAGTTCTTGGAAACCAGATTCTTAAGCCTTTAGGACTTCCCCTTGCCTGGATATTGATTTCTCCAAGAACTCATTTATTATGCATGAACATCTATTTCTTAGGGGTTCATTCATGACGTTCTTAAGCCCGACTTGTAGGTCAATACTGGCATTCCTAAACACCTTTATGATATAAATATACCTTCCCTTGCCTTGGCAAACCATGGTGTGGTTCGGCCACCTACTTGCATGACGTGGCTCACCACAGCAAGTTCGGAAGGAAGTCGAGTCCCCAACTGACACACTGCTAAGACGCTGTCATCCTCCTCGCAGAGAATCCAGCTCCAGTGTTTCTGACTCCCCTTGAAGGGTGTTAGAGATTGCATCCCGGAAAAGAGATTCCAACCTCTCTCATTCTAAGGTATGGAGCAGACCAGAACCTAGAGAAACTTTTGGCAACTCTTGGCAAAACTAAATTTGAACTAAACTAGACTTTGGTTAAAGAGCACCTACTTCTTCCCTCATACTACACTTAGGTTAGGTACATTGGGGTAGGATTATTTTAGAAGCACCAGTTCAGTATTTTAGCCTGTGTTATTTATGTATGTATTTTTATATATGCCATAGCTACAGACTGTGCTATTGCAGTATTATTTTATCTTACTGCTAACACTGTACATATTATACCTCGCATTATGTCTTACGATTGTAGCAGTTCAAATCTCTTGCATGAGAAATAAGACTTTTCAATAACCCTTTTTATTGAAATGCCCATCTTTCTATTTCTGTGCAACTCTGCAGAAACGAGGCATGCACGATTGATTGAGTGAAACTGTTATCTATTATTTCCACGATTCTGAGGTTGTTACGATTTTGAAGGGAAACAAAGTTGTCATGTTTATGCGGTTGTCAGAAACTAATACCTTCTTGTTCATTCGAGAAGTTTCTAGTGACCACCGAGTTAGCTGGCACACACAAGTATTTAAGTTTCATGTACTCGATACAGACCTCAGTCCTATTTCAAAACTATGGTGTATATTATTCTAATGCGCAGAGCCTATCAGGGATATAGGAACTACACTACAGTATTAACTTCGGGTTTTGGTACTATCATCACCATCTTCCCAGATTTCAGGAACAGGCAGACTTTTGTCAGAAAGCCAAATTGTTCTACACAGTTTTGGCATTTTACTGGGAAATAACCTATTTTTCCTATTTTTTGGACTTCCAACCTCCTTCCAGTTAGTGGTAGAAATGGGTGTGAAACCAATAATAGATCCTGGAAAGCTCCACATTTTATGAAAAGTAAGAACAATTCTGAATTCAGCAAGGGGCTCTTTTGTGTAACCATTTGTGTAGATCCTTCAAGATGTACCTATAGAAGTAAGAGTTGAAAAAAGAAACATTGAAATTAAGTTAAAAAAAACTGCCATTTATGCCTACATTTTCACCTGTAACTTCTTCTAACAATGGCAGATTTTTAAAGCAATATACTGTTACTTGCACTGGACCATTCTGTTTACAGGAATATACAGAGCTTGTAGGTTCACCAAGAACCTGAGGTACCCAAAGCCATAACTGAGCTGCACCTTGCAATGGTGTTTTCTTTTTTTTGTTGTACATTTTTATTATTTTGCCACAAGGTACATTTTAATCACATATAATTTAAGTTTATTATTTACATTCCTTTCTTAACACCTTAGGAGCTTCGTAAATAAACCTCCCCAGTGCTGCGCTGTCCATTATCCAGTGCTGAACTGGACGTCCAGCGGTCGCACGCAGCACTGGGGAGGTAGTGCCCGTGACGACCGTTGGCCGACGGCAGCACTTAAAGGGTTAAAGTCCTTTAAGTTAAGTCACTTATCTCAAACATATATTCATCAATTTTATTATTATCATGGCAGGGTTGGTACATAAAACACAAACCAATAACATAAAGCCTATTACATCCTATATTTTCATTTTATACATATTTTTTTATAAATCATCCGGCGCTACCCGATTCCTGTCCTATTCAATGATGGAATAGGTCCTTTTTTTTAAACCAGTTAATCATAGGTCCCCATATCCCGCGTCCTTTATCTCTTGCACGCCACCCCTTGTTGTTGTATAATGCCATTTCTGGAACATGGATGTTTAACACTCGATATAGCCAAGCAGTAAATGACTAGGGTTCAACATCTTTCCATACTGAGGCTATCAGAAGTTTTACTATTGTAATAAACACAAAATCTCGATGAGTTGTAGATAATTCAGCTCGGCTATCATAGCCAAATAGCATCATAGTAGGAGTGATAGTAATCATACGATTGGTTGTTTCTTGCCAAAATTCTCAATTCCCTTTTTTATTGAGCTAAGAAGGTTCATTAAAAAAACATATGAATAATATCAGCAGGGCCCAGGCAACATCTAGGACATTTATCCAATTCTCGTTTCCCCCATTTATACAGATTGGCTGGGGTATAATATAAATCAAAGACAGTTTTATAATGTTGTGTCTTTAGATGGGCCGCCAAAAGGGTATTTCTCCCTAATTCCATCCTCTCCTCTACCAAGAGAATACCCATCTGCTGCAGAGAAACTGCCCAATAATAGAAAGTATATTCTGGGCAGTCCAGCCACCTTGCTTCCGAGGGAGAGTTAATGTTCCTAATGTCCCTCTTACTTGGAAATGCCACTCCTTTCCTTAATTCTTTGGATGAGGTCCTTGGAGCGCTTGTGCTACAGTACCCCAACTTTACACTATTAGGTGACATGAACCTACATTTGGAATCGCTTACTGACCCCCACACCATTTCCTTTTTACACTCCTTAAATATTTTTGGACTTTCCCAACACATCACTGCTTCCACTCATAGTGCTGGACACACCCTGGACGGCATCTGTTCCAATCTTTCAACCCTCTCCACGTCTTTTCCTTTACCGCAAATTTGGACTGATCATTGTTTTATCCCGTTTGATATTGTTATACCCTCTCCTATCCTACCCAGCATTAGGCGTCCCTCGGCCTCCTTCACAATCAACTGGAAGAAGGTGACTGAACGCATAAAGCAGGAGTCAAAACCGTTACCTCTATCCCCTAAAGTAACTGGAGATGTTGAAATGGACTCTCGCAATTTTCATACCTGGATGAACCAAATTGTTTCGGCCAATTCCGTATCTAAAAACCATCAGGTAAAAGGCCCTAAGAAGAAAAAACCCAATGCTCCTTGGTTCACTCAGATTTTATCCGAGAGCCACCTTCTCTGTCGGAGATTAGAAAGACAATGGAGACAAACATATGACAAGGCCTCTAGAACACGTTATGTACAACAGAGGAAATCATACCTTGCCGACATTAAAACAGCAAAAAAGGAATATTTCACTAAAGTCATAACTGAAGCCCATCAAAATCAAAAAACTATTTTTATAATAGTTAAGTCTTTCACTCATCCAAAAGCCCTCACGACTGAAATACCTCCTTCTGAGAGTTTATGCAATCAAATTGCAGACTTTTTTGTTGATAAAATTGTCAACATCCAGAAAAATGTTCCTCCTTCTCCGACTGACCTTTTAGAGGTAACATATAACTACCCCCCTCTCTCCAGCTTTAAACCTGTCTCCCTGCAACAAACTAGCAAGGCAATTCGAGCCTGTAAATCAGGAGCACCCACTGATTCCTGTCCTCCTACCATTTTACATCACCTGATTGAGGCAGTCAACCCCTACATAAATGCCATAATTAATGAATCTTTCAAATCCGGTCTAGTACCAGACGATTGGAAGAAGGCCACTGTAAAACCCCTGTTGAAGAAGTAGAACAAATCGCCAACGGACCTCACCAACATGCGCCCCATCTCTTTACTTCCTGTCCTTAGTAAAATCACGGAGCAGTTAGTACATGAGGAGCTCAAAACATTTGTAGAGGCCCATAACATCCTGCACCCTCAACAATCGGGTTTCCGCTCCGGTCACTCCACTGAAACAGCCTTGGTCGAACTCGCTGATTCCATCAAGTTCCTGCAGGATGAGGGTAGGCTAGCTGTCCTCATCCTGCTAGACCTGACAGCAGCGTTTGACACCATCTCGCATGCCATCCTGATTAACAGAATGCGAGAGATTGGCGTGACAGACACAGCCTTGGCTTGGATTTCATCTTTCCTATCTAATAGGTCCCAGACTGTGTCCCTTGGTCCCTATCTATCCTGCGAAAAATCCATCACATCTGGAGTGCCCCAGGGTTCTATATTAAGCCCTCTTTTCTTCAACATATACATGGCACCCCTCCTCGCTGTGATAGAATCTCATGGGATTCTTGTCACGTTATATGCTGACGACACTCAATTGGTCGTCACTATTGATAAACAGTGGACGGACGCAGACCTTCGGTTCAAAAACTGTCTCTCGGATGTATTCAAATGGCTAAATACTAACCATCTAAAATGCAATAGTGCCAAGACAGAAATCATTCCACTGGGTAAAAATCTGTCTTTTTGTCCGAAAGACTGGTGGCCCTTAGGATCAGAGGCCCCTCCCAGTGCAGTATCTTCAGCCCGGAACCTAGGCGTGCAATTCGATTCATCCCTTTCCTTCGATGACCACGTTAGGATCACTGCCGGTCGCTGTTTTGGCCTAATTAAATCCCTTAGAAAATTCTTTGATTTCCTCCCCATTGCAGCTAGAAAGTCAGTCGCGGTAGCTTTAATTCTCCCCCGACTTGATTACTGCAATGGATTAATGGCCGGAGTGAAAAAATCTACCCTCAGAAAGCTGCAGTGCATACAACATGCAGCGGCCAGACTGGTTTTACAACTCCCTAGAAGGTCATCAGCCTCAGCAGCATTAAAATCTCTGCACTGGTTACCGTTGCATAAAAAAATTCTTTTTAAACTGCTCCTTACAGTTTTCAAATCCATGCAAAACTCAGGGCCCCATTACTTTGCAAATCGCTTTAAGCGTTACAATCCCTCGCGTTGCTTGAGATCTTCTGGGACGAATCTTGTCATGATCCCCCGATTCAAATACAAGACCAAAGGTGGGAAATCTTTCACCGTTCTGGCAGCCAAGGCCTGGAACAACCTGCCAGTCAATCTTAGATTCATCGAAAATGAGAACAGTTTTAGAAAACTCCTTAAGACATGGGTCTACCAACAATCAGACACCTCTGTATTGGCTGCCATCTAGTTGCCATCCAGTTATTATCTCTCATTTCATTCCACTTTTCAGTTATCTCCGCAGCTTGCTCAGCGCCATGATGCTCCCTTGGGAGCGAACGTTAGCGCTTTATAAGTATACATAAATATCAAATATCAAATACTTTATGATAGTTCCAAATAAAGTTTGAAAAAATAGCATTCATTTTCTGGATTATGCTAGGTTGCAATTTGAGGGGAATGGAGCGTAGCAAGTACACAATTCTAGGAAAATATTTCATTTTTGACCCCTTGCATGCTTATGATGAGCTCAGCTCGTCATGAGGCACAGTGGAGCAGTGCTCATGACGAGCTCAGCTCATCATAACTGCTGCGGTCTGCCTACGCGTGGCTAATTCCCCGAGTGGGTGGAGTCATGACGAGTCCAGCTCGTCATGAGCACAGCTCCACTGTGCAGCATGACGAGCTGGACTCGTCATGAGTACCACGGCGCCGCGCGTGGCCCCTCCCCCCACGCATTAGCCCCGCGTGGAAGGGGTTAACATATTTATCCTACCAACTGTAGTTAAATGTAATCAATCTATTCGCCGAAGCTCATCATTAATATTCTTAAGCATAGGATGGAGATTATTTGCCCATAGCAAATCTAGTTTAAATCTTATCCTTACCCCTGGATACATTACAGAGTCAGTCTGTCGCTGATCTTGTATGATACATGTCTCAAGCATATTATCTGGTTTTACCCTTATTGAGTTAGCAGCTTGACCTTTTCCCAAATTCCTCTGCCATATTTTTAATCCCCGTAATTGCCACTCCTGGTCCAGATTAGGCCTGGGAGGTAAATTTTGTTCCACTCGTGGAATTTGCGATATTTTGACATTTTCACTTTCCACGAAGAGCGCGAAAATGTCAAAACTTTAGTAATCTGCCGCTAAACTGAAGTATTTTTTTGTTCGCACTTTAAAAATGCGTTCTCGCGCGCGCGTTAATGATTTACCAGGTCCCTGCGTTCGCCAACCAGTTTTCCTATCCGTTCGCGTGCTCTGCAAGATGTTGGATTGCTGGTAGCCGGTTGCGCTATCCCGCGAGAGTTTGTGATCGCAGACACATCATTCGACCTGGAACAGGAAATAAGCACCGTGAGCAAGATGGCCGCTGCCATTAGCGACCGCATGGGCAAGTTAGAGAAACATTTCCCCACAAACACACAAAAACACATTGCGAATGGGTGGGAAAAGCAATCTCTTCATCTTCGCGAATTTTCCGCGTGCTTGCAGAGATTTTGAGCAATTTCGTGATAATTTGCGAAAGTTCATTTTGAAAATTCCGCCCACCCCTAGTCTAGATTTAGCTACGGCAATATCGTCCACATAAGCGAGCACTTTAGTTTTGTAACCGTTAGTTCAATACGGCTCATTTACGACATTCAAAATCAACTGATTAACAAAAGGATCAATATATAAAGCAAAAAGGATTGTGGAACAGGGGCAACCCTGCCTGGTGCCCCGTGCTATCATAATTGGATCAGAAGCATTCCCCATCACTTGGAGCCTTGCAGTGCGCTTATATTACATCGACTGAATAGCAGTGATCAGCCACGAGCCAAACCCTCTCTCGGCCAATTAATTTATTAATGATATCGGCGGGTATGATCCTGGCAGCTCAGGTGGTTTTCCTCTTTTTGGAAATATATTACAATGTCGGTCTTCTGCCATGATCTGGGGTGTATCCCAAGATATTGTACATCTAAAAACAGGTCTTGTAGTATTGGACCCAGAATTGATTGCAATACTTTATATATTCCAACTGGAATTTTATCGATACCAGATGCTTTCCCCGAAGATAAGGACATTCAGAGCTATCTTTGTTTCTTCTAATGAGATTTCCTTTCTAAATCAGAATATGCTTCAGCATCCAATCTACCAGATCCTAAACAATTCCCCATACTTCTTGCTCATCCTGAGTCACCAGGATTCAATTGATATAGTTTGTTGTAGAATTGTTCAAACACCTCTGTAATTTTAATCGGAGTGTTTTGCAATTGTTCTTAACTTCGGCAAAATTGTTATGCGAGGCCCGCTGGCTAATCCTAAGAGCCAGTAATCTACCCGTCATCTCTCCATATTCATACCTCTCTCTTATGATATGTTTGATATGCCTATGCCACTTGTACTTGAAACAGACTATTAATTTCTACCTTAGCTATTGCTATTTATTTCCTGACCTTGCGTAACCTCTCTGGATTTCCCTGCTCTAATTGATTAGTAGGTTCTGTCTCTAGTTGTGCCAATATATTTATAAGCGCATTAATTTGATCCTTCCAATGTTTACCCCACTAGCCAACAAAGCTTTTTATTTGTCCCCTGAGGCTAGCTTTATATGTATCCCATACCATCGCACAGGAGGTACTATAGCGATTGATATAAAAAAACTCTCTGGTCTAATCTTTAATCAACTTTTAAAATTCTTCATCCGCCAGTAATTTCCTATCGAAAGTCCATGGGCCCAGCTTTCCTTCCCTATCCTGATAAGTTATTACCAACATAAGAGGATTGTGATCTGAGAAAATTTGGGGTATTTTTGTAATTTCTACTTCCCCAAGGATCTGAGTTGAAACCAAATAACAGTCCAGACGTACACTTTTTTGAAGTGGACATGAGAAATACTTGAATCCTGGATCTTTATCATTTTTGGCCGTCCACACATCCTCTAAACCATGGCTAGCCTTAAGCATATTTATTGCCCGATTCACCTTAGGTTTCCTTCCAACATACCCCATATCTATCACCCGTGAGATGCCAAGATGAATATTAAAGTCACCACATAGAATTCATGGGGTTGGCCATGTAGCTAGATCTAGCTCCAGCTCTTCCCATATTTCTGGATCATCCTGATTTGAGGAATAGAGAGACCCAATTGTCATCTCTGTGCTCAATTAGACCGTTGCCCTTCGGCCCTTCTTATCTGCCAAGGTACGCTTGCTTATTCCTACTTTATGTTTAATAAAAATCGCTACTCCCCTAATCATGGATGTCTGTGAGGAGCAGACTGCCAGATCATACCCATTTATCTGAAGCACTGCCCAGTTACCCGAAGGAATCTGTGTTTCTTGCAAACAAATAACTCCTGGGCTAATTTATCGCAGAATTTCATATATCTTGTCCCTTTTAACCCTCTCAATAAGCCCTGCCACATTGACTGTGCACATCTTTTGCTTACCCATATCCTTCACCTCGAAGATCCCACCTTACCTGCTCTATACTTATTTTTTTTCTAATTCTTAGTTTCCTTTTCATTTTCTCTATGTACCTTGTCTGGCTTTCCCCTCTCCCCCTCCCCCACCCCTACGCCAATCTCCCTGACCATCACCCGCCCACCCTACCCTCCCTCCTCCCACCTCCCATTTCCTCCCCCTGGAAGCAACTAGATCAATAGTCTAGTTGGCGATGAGGCACCATTACACCATGGTCCATGATACAACCCCCTCCTGTAACCCGCTTGTCATTTTGTCTAATATTATTATATCATATCATTAGGTTGACACATTGTCCAACATTAATAAATCATAAGCGTGGGTTGCTTGTCACACCAAACCATATCACTTGCTCCCACCTATCCTTCTTCCCCTTTATTTCCTTCAAAAATTATTTCGCATTGACCTCTAATGTAAAATAACTGGTATTATCATCAATTACAAGCTTTGCTGGGTTCATGAGATATGCCTGCGCTCCTATTGCTTGAAACATGGTTATCATCTGTCTTAGTCTCCAGTGCCGCTTAACAGTTACATAACAGAAGTCAGGGTGTGTAAAAAACTCTACATCTTCCAGTTTACGCTTACGATCTGGTCTAGCCTTCTCAAAAATAATCTGCCAGAGAAGATAATTCCCAAAATACACAAGTACCACTCGAGATCTACCATCTCCGGTTGCAGATGACGATTGTTTAACAGTCATAGGCACCCGGTGTACTCTTAGGATTTCATGTGCCCAATTCTTGCCCTCTACCTAAGGAAAGGCTATAGCTAAAAGGTCAATCATATAGAGGCGGATGTGTGTACCTCGTTTACCCTCCGGAATACCTAAAAATCGGAGATTGTTTCTCCGTTGACGGTTTTCCTGCTCTTCACGTTTCCACTGAACATTTGTAAACCTGGCCTCATGTGATGCAGACTGAGCCTGTATTGTTACCATATCTGCCTCCATATTCCACGTACGGGTTTCCACTTCCGTTATACTATCTGAAATTTCGGTGCACACTTTCAATGTTTTACGAACTGAGCCCTGTACCTTGCGTATGGCTGCTTGTGAACGCCTACTATCTTGTCAGGCCTCTTCTCGATGTGCCATAACTGATTGTAACATTGCGTCCAATGTTGTAGTAGGAGCATCTTCCACATCTTGGGCTTGTTTAGTTCTACTCCCCACACGTTGATTTACCGGTGAATAATCCCAATTTAGTTCTTAACCATCTAAATTAATTTGTTTTGAGGGGTTCGTCATGCTTTTAACTATCCGCAGCATCATAGTGGAATACCCTCCACTAGCGTCTTGTAGGTTCTCATTTTCTGGTTCCTTAGTATTTGTCATGGAGAGGGAGCCATCCACTGATTCTGTGTCATCAGATAGTGAATAATACCTGCCTGAAATGCATCGGAAGATATGTAAAAATGGAAGGCAGTCGAACCTTGTGAAGGGAAGCAAGATGGCGACAGGCTATGCTGGCTGTCGTTGCAGCAGGGAAACACCATGGCCGTAAGCACCTCGTATAGTCGTAGATGGTTTAGCTAAAGGATGACTTCAGTGTTGTTGAATTCCTTATCAGAAACCCTACAGAAAAATATACTTTGTAGTGCTTATGTTCTAGCAACAATTCTGGAGGAAAACTAAATACAGAAGGAACTGGCTATCACCTGTTAGAGGATCTGTCAATTGTTGCTCTATCCCGGTGGCTGCCATCCGGACCAGACGCATTCGTGTGAGCAGGCTGAGTTAAGTCGGGAGGGAATGCCCCTGAAACCCCCCCCATCAATGCGGGCCAAGATGAGCAAAAAAGTTACTGCAGCCGGGCCATCTCCGGGGGACGAGGCACCAGCGGCTCTGGCAGGGGAATCGGGCACAGGAGCTGCAGGAATCGGAGCGGTTCGAGCATACGGACACTGGGGCCAGAATGTGAACTGGAAGGAGCTTGCAGGCGAAGCTGAGAAACAGAGGTTGAGATCTGGGTCAACCAGAGCGGGCTGTTTGCAGGTATGAAGAGGTCGGACAAGCATATCGAGAAAATGACCTCCAATGGTAAAGTGATTGTGGTAAATTCACCCGAGGGTCAGAAGCAGCTGAGCGAGATGGGTACTTATGCGGATACCAAGCAGCATGGCGAGGTAAAAAATAATATAACAGTATTGCAGATACATGAGGAAAGTGTGGGGGATGCTCTACATTATCCTGCAGAGCCCATTATACAAGAGACCCCCAAAATAGTCAAAGGAGGTCTGATTGAACCCTCTGAACCTTGGGGGGATTAAATGGATCAAAGGGAAGCAAGTATGACTGAGGGCCCATGTATGAGTGATATGACTCACAATGAAGGGGAAGATGATGGCAGGGAGGAGGCAATGGACAAACAACAGCAAGATAAAAATGTGTTCCCACGGGCAAGGAATAAAGAGATATCTTTAGAGAATACCTTACCTACACAGGCTTGTCAGCTAGAGCTCCTAAAACGCAACATCTTGACACCGGAGACAATACGGTGGGTCTTATGTAAGTTGAAGAAGATGTAAAAACAGGAGCAAAATCTGTGGGCCCATTCCTCGCACGGACCAAGCATTTTGTGCAGAGGGTTTATGGGGAGAAGGAGACTGATATTGAATCAACTGACTATTTTTATTCATTATCAGATGCAATGCTGTTTCATTGTGTATTAGGTATACAGAGTATATAAATATGTATCAAGGAAACCTATGTATTTCCAAAATGGGAACAAGACATTGAGTTTAGAAGCAATAGATGTTTGCATATCTCTGGATTTGTAGGTACCCATACTAGCACGAGAATTAAAGGGCATTTTTCAAAGGGTTTCCTTTTTTATACACTGTCTCATATTTAAAAGGCAGAAATCCATGGAAAGACAATGGGTAATAACACATGTTCTACTATTCTGCATTTCCCAAAGTCTCCTTATAAAAATGGCACCTCACTTGTGTGGGTAGGCCTAGTGCCTGTGACAGGAAACAGCCCAAAAAGCAACGTGGACACCTCACATTTTTCCATTGAAAACTGAACCTTTTTCTGCAATCTGCCAAGCTGTTGAGCCCTAGCTCAACCAGCACCTATGAAAACCTAGCAAACCTGTACATTTTGTTAAACTAGACACCCAGGGGTATCTTGGATGGGGTGACAGGGGTGGCTCTAACGTGCTTCTGTTACCCAGAATCCCTTTCAAACCTCAAGATTTGTTTAAAACACACATTCCCCTCAGATTTTTGTGAAGGAAGTGATGAAGCCACAGACTTCCTTCTACCCAGCATTTTCCCAAGTCTCCCAATAAAAATGGTACCTCACGTGTGTGGGTAGACGTAGTACTCATGACAGGAAATGACCCAAAAAGCAACAAGAACAAATCAAATTTGAAAACGGACCCTTTTTTGCAATTTATCTATCTCAGGATTTTTGGCCCTAGCTCAGCTGGCACCTCGGGAAACATAGCAAACCTGTACATTGTTTAAAACTAAACACCCAGGGAAATCCATGATGGGCTGACTTATGTGGCTCTCACCAGGTTCTGTTACCCAGAATCCAGTGCAAACCTCAAAATGTTTCTAAAAAAGCACATTCGCCTCAGATTTCTGCGATTTAAAGCTCTGGAGTTTGAAGGGAGCCACAAACGCCCATCCACCCAGAATTCCCCCAAGTCTCTTGATAAAAATAGCACCTCATTTGTGTGTGAGGCCTAGCACCCCTGACAGGAAACGGCTCAAAATGCAATGTGGACTCATCACATTTTCCCACTGACCCTTTTTTGCAATGTGCCTGGCCCAGACGGCATCTAAGAAAACCTAGCAAACCTATATATTTTTTCAAACTAGACACCCAGTGGAATTCAGGATGAGGTGACTTGTGTGGCTCTCACCAGGTTCTGTTACACGATTCACTTGCAAACCTCAACATTTGTTAAAAAAACAAATTTCCTCACATTTCTGTGAAATAAAGTTCTGGAATCTGTAGGGAGCCACAAACTTCCCTCCAGTCAGAATTTGCCTGAGTTGCTCGATAAAAATGGTACCTTCTTGTGTGGGTAGGCCTAGTGCCCATGACAGGAAATGGCCCATAACATACTGTGGAAACAACAAAATTATCTAACACAAAATTAACTGGTTGTGCAAGGGAGTAACCTGTGTTTTTGGTCCCGGGCTTGGTGGCCATCTAGGGAAGCCTACCACACCCAGACATTTCGGCAAACTAGATACCGGAGGAGTCCAGGGAGGTGTGACTTGCATGGCTCCCCCAATGTTTCCTCACCCAGAATCCCCTTTCGAATTCAAATTTTCCTAACATTTCTGTGTGGTAAAGTTGCAGGGTCACTGGGCAGACACAAATTTCCTACCACCCAGCATTCCCCTAATTTTCCCAGTAAAAATGATACCTCAATGTTGTTGGTGGGCCAAGTTTCCAGGACAGAGAAGGGTCCCAAACATACTGTGGAGACATCAAAATTATCTATCACAAAAGGACCTGGTTTTCTAAATGAGTCACCTGCATTTTTGATCCTGGGCTCAGCGGCTATCTAGGGAAACCTATCAAACCCAGACATTTCTGTGAAATGGACACCTAGATGAGTCCAAGGAGGTGTGACTTGCTTGGCTCCCCAACGTTTTCTCATCCATAATTCCCTGTAAATCCCAAATTTAAATTTAAAAAATCATATTTTACTCACATTTCTGTGTGGGAAAGTTGTGGGATCACTAGACAGACACAAATTTCCCACCACCTTGATGAGTGTAATTACAATCATACAGACCTAGATCTCAAACTGAAATAAGAGCCACAATCAAGGGAGAAAACAACAGACTACTCTAGCCAAGCAAACCAGGCTTTATAATATGAGAACAATTCTATAAGAATGTCTATCAGCACAAAAAGGGTGAGAAACATTGCAGGTGAAGTAGAAGTGCTCATGCCCTTTTTGCGTTTTTACACATTATATACTAAGCTGCAAGAGAGACTACTGGCATTCATTCCCAATATCTACCCCATTCCTGTGTCCAATCAAGACACATTCTGCAACAATAATACCACAGGTTGGTGAGACAGAGGTGAGATCTCTCATTGAATGACAAATTGCCCCTGAAAAATGTCCAGCACAACACAAAGATTAGTGGTAGTAGTGTTCTGTAGATGAACAACAGTGACTTCAAGGCATATGCAGTTACAAAATTGTTGCCTAGAAGTTCAACATGGGTTAGTACTGCACTTTAGTCTTTCCCTGTGGCACCTGTGATCATGATATTGCCGGCTTGTTGGCTAGACCTTTAAAGGTAGGTGAATTCCAAATGTGAGGCTTGACTTCATTACAACTTCTGTGAGCTTCTTCATGCAATTTAAACTTCTCATTCTATTTAAAAGTAGCCTTAACTGATGAGTTTTACCTGAGAATTGACATAAACCTTTGAACTGAAATTAGCCAAGAATGGTCTAAATATTCTCTTTGATCTGATGCTTCTGTAACAGAGTCTAATATTTTCCCTTTTGACTTAATGCCTACAGAGCTCACCACATGACCTAAATAAAAATATAAGACACTTGCTCTCTAGAACCTATAACACATTAACTAAAATACTCTTTATGCTCCCTACGGTTTCTGCCAATAATGACTATGTTATTTTGCAACTATACTACTCATCATATATTCCCTAACAGAAGCATCATATACCTTTGGAAGGCCGCATCCACTAATGCTTAACCTAAATGCATACAATTGAATTAAAAGCAGTCTAATGGGGTGAAGACAGTAGTCAATCTTTTCTGCTTTTATTCAAGTGTTCCAGGTGAATGTCTGACAAAATATCGATTACAAAAATTTCTACCTACAAAAATGTTGCTACCAAAATGTTGATTAAAAAAATATCGACATGCTATCTCTAACAAGGTAAGTAAAAAAATATAGAAAAAAAATATCGATGTCAAAAATATTGTTATTAAAAAAATATTGTTTTTTTAATTAAAAAAATATGTAATATAAATAAAATAATACTTTTAAAAGTAATAAACATAGTAAAAAGTAAGTTATAATATTTAAATTTAATAAATAATACATAATTTAATTAAAAATTAATAATAGACATATAATACATAGTACATACTTCCTTAATAATAACATTTAAAAATAATTTTAATAACGTATAAATAACTAAAAATATTATAAATTACAAATACATTTATACACATAAAAATAATAATATAAATACAAATTAATAAAAATGTAAAACAAATTAAAAAAAGTAAGTAAATGTTGGATAGCGTAGGGGTAAAAATTACTATTCCCACTCCAGAGAGTGCAACAGTAGGGAAAGTGTTGGATAGCGTAGGGGTAAAAATTACTATTCCCACTCCAGAGAGTGCAACAGAAGGGAAAGTGTTGGATAGCGTAGGGGTACAATTTACTATTCCAACTTCAGAGAGTGCAACAGAAGGGAAAGTGTTGGATAGCGTAGGAGTAAAAATTACTATTCCAACCACAGAGTGCAACAGTAGGGAAAGTATTGGACAGCGTAGAATATAAAAATAACATACTTATAAATAAATTAATATTATAAAATAATAAAAAAATGAATTATTAAATAAATATAAACTATTTACAAATACCAATACATAATTATTAAAAACATGATTAGCAATAAATAATTAAGTAAAAATAAATTAATAATAAATACCAATTAATAATAATTAATTACAAGTTAATAATTAACAATAATATCATTAACAAAACAATTAATTAAAATAAATTATTACTTAATTACATTTAAATTACTTCCCCTATAAACCCATAACTAGCCCAGGGTGAAGGACTTCGCTACGCCCACGGAGTGGGCGTAGTGTTGCTAATTCGCCCTTTGCAAAGGAGGAACGAGAAATATGCATACACGGGCGCATGTGCATTGGCATCCAAGACGGCGGCGTGAATGAGCAGAGGGAGCCCCGGGACGCAGCGGATAAGGTAAGTGCCCTTTATTTACTTTTCTTTGTGCATTTACAAAAATTAGGTATGTAAGGGAGGGGGGCAGACGGCGTGTAGTGGGGCTACGCGAAGTGCGCAGGTGGGTGTAGTTTCTCACCCACTTTGCATAGCTTCGCGTAGCCCCACTATGCATACTACGCCCAGGCCGCTAAAGAACATAATTATCAATTAATAATTAATTAAAATGAATTACCAATTAATAAAAATGAATTACCAATTAATTAAAATTAATTTATAATTCCTAAAAATTAATAATTAATTTAGTATAATTAAATTACTTCCCACCCTATTCCCCTATAAACTCACATCCCGCTACGGTACTAAAATACAAAATGTACTTAAATTACATAAATAAAAATTAAATACATAATAAATACATAATAATATACATAGAAATCATACAAAAATCGATAATAATAACATCGATATTACTAGCATCGATATTAGTAACATCGATATTACTAACATCGATATTAAAAATATCGATATAACTTACCTTCTTTATTATGTCCCTTCGATATTTAAACAGCGACATTATTGTATGTCGATATTTAAAAATCAATATTTTGTCTGCCTACCGTTCCAGGTGGTAGGCTAATGATCATTCAACTGCTGAGAACTTTACTAAATAACTTTTGTCATGGCAAGCATATATTGTATTTTAAGTAGAGAAAACTGATCAATGTGAATATTGTTATTGTTAGCTCAGAAGTCGATGCATATTTTCTCTTTCCAGTTGGCACATCAAGCAACAACAAGAGGGGTCATCCATTTGGAACATTCAATGGGCCCAGTGACTTTAGCTTCCTGTAATTTCTAGATTTCAGATATCACTCCATCTGCTATTAATAAAGGGATGTTTCTTATTTCATGTATCTTGGGCTGGCATTGACATTGAACACAATATTATGTACCCAACAAATACTTTGGGAAATCTTACAACTGGGTTTACTATCAAATGAACCCTGGGGAGGGTGTTATTGGCTAACTGCCTGATTTTCAGGAGTTATAGAATGTTTTCTTGCTTCCTCGGTGGAGACTGTCTACAATTTCTCAAGAACACCTAGCGATACAGCAGTGCCTGCAGCATTGCCTACAGCGAACCCAGGTCCAGGTATTCTATTCGCCTGATATGCCATTAATATAGATTAAAATAGTGGCCCAGGTAAGAGCATTAGCAGGGATTGAAAGGAGAACTATTTTTGGGGTTAACAGTGTTTGGAATTTATATTGGGACGGCTTATTGCTTAGGTTTGAAGACCTGACTGAAGAATTTGATATACCCTAAGGACAATGTTTACTACACAGGCCACTGAATGCAACAATAAGGAATTGTTGGAGAAATCGAGATGCTGAACCTGCCACACATCAGGCGTTTCAACAGCTCTGTTCAACAACTGGGTGTGTAAGAGCAGCCACGTATCCATATTCTCCTCTTGCTGAATTGAGAATAAAATGGGAGAGACACTTAGAGCTCCAAATTAATGATGTGGACTGAGACAATAATGTAGGACATATACTAGCTGTCTCTAGAAAATGTAGATTCAAATGAATTCATTTCTGTATCCTGCATAGAGCTTATCTAATACTTGCAGGAATAACAGGTTCTGTGTGACTGCTGCTGCAAAATGCCCTAGATGTGGGGAGTTGGGGGTGGAAATGATCCACATGGTAGGGTCCTGTCCTTCCTTAGCGGGGTTCTGGGAAGAGGTAATAGGATATATTAATGGAATAACCTTACAGGATATCCCTTGTACACCTTTGGTTTGCCTCCTTTGGGAATACCCTTGCCTCAAAAATAAGAACATTACTACTAGATTTTCTGACTTAGGTTTGATTCAGGCAAAATGAGAATTGACTATGCACTGGAAATCAGCACATGGTTCTCAAATTACTAGATGGCATAAGGAAATGGTTAAATGACCAGGTTTAGAGAGTGCTGTGTTGTTTCATGAGATAATGAGAGGACGAGGAAAAATTGGAAGGGTTAAATCATGGAAACACCTTGTGGATAGTTTTCTGGCCCTGGGAGAAGGTACAGATTTGCCTAATAGGTCCCTGAGTCAATGTAGGTGAAAGAAGGGAAAAATAGTTTAAATCAGATATATTGGGTGATAAAGGGTACTACTGTGATATTTTGTTTATGTGGAATATTTTGGCACTTTATTTTTGACTGCTTTACTTGATATGGTAGGTGTTTTAGTGGACCTAAGATATCTATGAAAATTACAGTAATCGAAATATGTCTGAATGCTTGTGGATGCATGTTATATGATATATGTTGATTATCACTTAATAAATGATAGTTTTCTGGGTATTTCTCCTTTTCAAGCTATCTTTTAATATATGTATTATAGTTATCTGTGTACATCTCATTTTTAAAGAAATTATTTTATATGCAGTGCTCTTCATTTATGATCTTTATTATATGCCTGTCATTAGTGCACTAATGTCAATCTAAAGAAACTAATAACAACTATTTAAAACTAGCTAATACTTTAGGAAATGTTTCTGAGGCCCAGTTGTGTGTCTTCAATTTCTCTCATAATTAACAACTCATCTGTAATACTATAATCCAAGACTATGGGGCTTATTACGATGTCGGTCGGAGTTGCCTCTGACCGACACTGTCTCGGACTCAGGACTGACAACCTTAGGTCAGCGGTTCCGACCACCTGATTATGATGTGACTGAACACTGTTCGGTTGGTCTCCCACTACTCTCTATAGGAGCTTGTATTATGACTGTAAACTGGCCGTAATACAGACTCCTATGGCGAAATGGGTGTGTGTGTAAAACCCTACACCCTGTGACAGGCACCCCATGGTGCCTGCCACAAAGTGTAGGGTTTCACAGGGGGTACCCTAGGTCCCCTTCAACTGCTGACCGTAGATTGTAGAGGCAAGGGGGGACCTGCTAGGGGGCCCACAAAGACACTTCCCAACAGCCTTCCCATGTCAGAAAGGCCGGCACGGAAAGGCTGCCTGATACCGACATCATAATCCCGACTATTAGGAGTTACGCCTAGATTACTTCGGTTAGTGGGGCAAGTGAGGGGCCATTCAGCTTAGAGTGAAGATTTCTCATTGAGGCTTCTAGGGATGTACACTTCCTTTTGATTGAGTACCTTTGAGCTGTGAAATGCCCGCCTTTATCTATGATCATTCCTAAATATTTTTATTCTATTGCTGGGTCTATGAGGGTCTGACCCCAAAACCAGACAGATGTTTTCTTAAAATTCGTATTGATTGTCATGGTTTTGGTTTTCTCCAAGTTGATATTCAGGTTGTTTGCCTCGGAGTAGTTGAATGTGGTGTTAAGAAGATGCTGTAAACACACCTTTGTTTAACTAATTAAAAGAATCCTCAGAGTCTCTCCTGGCCTCCCATAATACTTGCTTCATCTGAGTTTTCTGCTGTTGTAGTGCTGCTAGTTTAATGATATCGGTTGGTTTCCTCCACAGCTGCTGCAGTGTATGATTAACTGTATTTTTTTATAGATCTTATCTTATTCTTTTGCATCTTAGTGATGTTGGATTTACCGCTATAACTCTGCTGTGCCCTTGATTTAATTGGGACGGCAAAGGATTTTGACAGCGCGTTTGTGTAGTTCACCTATTTCTCTGTTTCATTGCCCCCTTCCTGTGTTTTGAACAAAAGTGTTCTAGTTTGTTGGAAGTTCCCTTCCGTTGCTTGCCCAAATTTTATTTTCCTGTAATTGATTGTAGCGGTTGTTCCTGGTTGGCCATTCCATTTCATAAGATTTGGCATATTTGTGCAAAATGTGAGCTCCTGTGGCCGGTGATCACTGTCAGCTTTGTCGCCCATGCGTTCTGTGAAAAGTTAGTAGAAACAAAGCTATAGTCCAGTTAGAATTTTTGGTTGATAAGTAGTGAGTAAAAGCTGGGGTGGTATTGCCTGTACTTCTGCCATTGGCAGCTCTGAGATTGAGGTGTTCAAGTTCCTCTATAAAGCGCTGTCTAGTTTTTGTGGGCAGTTCTGATGAACTCTTACCCTGTGGCTGGATGTTCCTTAACCGAGTCTGTATAGTTACTTCTTCCGCCGTCGATGAGCCAATTAGATGTAAGTTAAAATTTCCTGTGAGTATCATGTCTGGTGTATTGACCTCACTCATGCATAGCTCTACAAACTTAGTCAATTGTTTTGCATCCTTGATTCTCCTATTCGGATGTATGAAAGTATTTATTATTACAATGTCCTTGTGCCCATTCCCCGGTATCCCACTTGAAGTGGATATTTTTATAGCTATGGAATCCCGTGTTGTTAAGCCAACTGGGTGAGCTGAAGTTGTGCATGTATTGTTCACATAGATTGCCAGGCCTCCCTGCAAGTGTCCGTATCTTGCCGCTTTGAGTGCTGATGCCAAGAAACTTAAATATCCTTGAAAGTGTGGTGGATTGGTCAGCCAAGTCTCCTGTAATGCAATGATATGGAATGACCTTTGATAATTGATGAAATCCTGGTCTGTCATCTTACTGTTCAACCCATTGATGTTCCATGAACATATCCGCAGCAGATTGGATTCACCTGCTGGTGAATGTTGCCTGCAGTTATGTCAATTATTTCTTGTTTGGCTGATAATTATCCTAGTGGGCCATCTTAGATCATCAAGGCAAGTTCCTTGTTGTACACAAACAAGATTGGTAACCAGTTAGACAGGGCGCTCAGCTCAAGTTTAAAGGAAAGTTACTCAAAATGATCTCCCACGGTGCTACTAAGGGTGAAGGGTATGGTTACCAAACATACCTACTCAGCTCCACTCAAGTGGTACTGTTACAAAAGCTACAAAGGTTCTCCCTGAGCACTCAAAACCAAATTATTAGACACATTTGCATCCAAAGACATCAAATTCTTCAAACTTGCAGGAAGAAAAATATATTCCAGTCCTTATATTGATCCTGTCAATACAGTCTTTGTATTTCAGTTAGATTGTATTGGTCCACTGTTTTTCTTCTTCTTGAATCAATAGAAGGACTGGAATATATTTGTCTTCCTGCAAAGTTTGAAGAATTTGATGTCTTTGGATGCAAATTTGTCTAATAATTTGGTTTTGAGTGCTCAGGGAGAACCTTTGTAAGTTCCTTGTTGTGTCGGGTCTGGGAAATTTGTCCCTGTTTCCTGTGACTGCCTCTTAGCGGGCGGCAAGCGCCATCTTGCCCTTCTCAATACAGACATGAGGTGCTGGGCTGGGCTGTTCTATCTGTGTGCAGCTGAAGGATAGCCAGGTGTACTGATGGGTTTTATCTCTATGCCTCAGTTTTTGAAGATCGGACTTTTCAGCAATATTTATTGTGCAATACTTGCCTGCCTCCATGTGGTGCATGTGACCTCACTCCCTTGGGGTTCACCATGGTTGACCAACTCTACTGAGTCCAAGTCTGTAATGGTTACCTCCGATAACAATGGTATATGCAACAGTAGGCTGACAATATTCCCTTGTTGGACCTGGCCCGCTTGGCAGGGTCATCCCTAAACTTTTTGCCTTCCTCCAATACTCTCTCTGACCTATTTTTGTTGGTTTAATGACTCTGGGCACTTTACCACTGCTGACCAGTGCTAAAGTGCATATGCTCTCCCTGTATAAAGTGTAACTGTGATTGATGTTCATGATTGGTTCATTGGGTCTACTGTTAGTCCCTAGTAAAGGGCACTAGGAGTGCCAGGGCTGTATATGCCAATACTGCTAGTGGGCCTGCAGCGATGATTGCGCCACCCACAGAAGCAGCCTTAAAATGTGTCTAGGGTCTGCCATTGCAGAACCTGCGTGCCGTCTGGTACTGTCATGCTGGCTGGGCAAGTGCACACACTTGCCAGCCCCTAAACCTGCCCTTAACTTCATATTAGTCACCCCTATGGTAGGCCTGAGGGCAGGGTGCATTGTAAGTGTAAGGTAGGACATGCGCTGATGTATGTGGCATGTCCTAATAGTGAATTACTGCCAAAATCGTTTTTCACTATTGTAAGGCTACCTGTTCCCTTTAGGCCAGATGGGCTGCTGGAATTATTACACTCTATAATCCCAGCAGGCTCAGGGAACATGGTAGAAATTAATGTTTAGTATGCCTGAACTCAGAATAATAAAATACTTCTTTTAGTAAAGTTTATTTTAATATCCTGTGTTTGCAAATGCTACTTTTAGAAAGCTAGCATTTGCTTGCCTAACCATTTCAGCCCGCCTCTGCTTGGATGTGTATCTGACTGTCTGGTTTGTGTGAGTGACAGGGCTGGGGGATGGCAGGTGGTGAATGGGAAGATTACACCTTAGTGGGAGGTGGGAGTTTCCCTGGATGATGCATCAGGCTGTGCTCTGCCATCACAATGCTGGCTCCGCCCCCCTGGGGAGCGGCTGATGACTCAGCCTGCACCTGGCCCAGGAAGGACCGAAGCTTGTCAACAAAGTACTCCTGGCTGCCCCTGTCCACACAATGCTGGCTCCGCCCCCCTGGGGAGCGGCTGATGTGCCTGCCCTCACACTGAATACAGAAGCAGAAGTACCCACCACAAGTGCTCAGGAGCTGAGAGCAGTTAGGCGAAGGCCCCCCTGGCCTGTAAGAACAAAAGAAACTGGGTATAAAAGTAGGAGCCCTGCTCCTTGTAAATTAGAATCCTGTTTTACCACAAAGAACCTCTGCCCGACTAGAAGGAGAAGAGATGCTGGAAGGACTGGCCTGCTGCTTGCCTTGCGGAGAAAGGAGAGGAGAAGACTTTTTGAAAGACTTTGCTTCTTTGTGCTTTAAACATTCTCCAAGGGCTTGATTGAGCTTGCCCCCTGACCTGGACCCCAGGACTAGTGGGTCCTTGGTGCTTTTGCTCGTCTTGACTTTCGAGCCGTGTGTGCTTCCCTGCTGGAGCCAGACTGCGCCCCTCATCGCCCCCTCCTAGGGCTGTGGCACTCGGGAGCTTGCCAGCCTCTGCCCTGTGAGAGCCTCGCTCCGATCGGAGTCGCTCTCTGCCCCCAGGCTTGGCTTCCTGCTCCTCTGCCCCTTTGCCTGCTACTGGAGTGCCTTGAAGCGCTTTCCCCCCTCCCGCCGGAATTTCCTCAGTGGATTGTGATCCACGCCGGGTGACAGCTGCACAGTCCGTGCCCTGTGACCCCGCTTCGCAATTCCCGAGGTTTGCCAGGCCGCGCCGCCCCCGCTGAGGAGACCCCCGCACCGTCGTGCCAAGGGTCGCGGGCCGCGCCTGCCTGGCTGCACACGCCCGCTGGCGTCAAGATCCGAGAGTGCCCCCATCGTTGGAGTCGCACCAGCCTGTGCCGACTCTTGCCAAAGAAGAAGAAGTGTGCATTAAATCACCACCGGGCCCGGGGCCTGCAACTCCTTCTTTCCCCGTCATCCAGAGAAGCCTTCGTGTGCCCGGAGCCCCCACGGGTGAGTAGAGCTGTGTGCTCTGTCAGTACTCCCCGTCAGGGACCCCGAGCTGCCTCCTGCCTGCTGCACTGCTGGGCCGGCCCGCAGCTGACTCTGTCCTCAAGCCGAGAGGAAGAGCCGGCCGGCACAGGCGTGCTCACGCCCGATGCGTGAGAGTTGGTAGGGGCTGTGTCAGTTTCACCCTTGAAGGCAGGAGAGGTGCTGCAAGGCGCTCCGAAGGCCCGGGGAGGGTCCCAAAGCCCCAGAACAGAGAGAGGCTTTCTCTTTGAAAGGAAAGAACACTGAGAGAACTGTGAAATTAGGAGATTTATAACAAAAGCGCCTTAACAGAGAAATCTCCATTTTTGAACTGCAACTAAGGAGAAAAGGAACTATTTTCTTGAAGTGAAACCATTGAAGTATTTTTGAACAAACAACCATTGAAAGCTACAACTGAGAACCTTTGCCTATTTACAACCTGTGGTGCAACAAAAACGTTATTTGGTCTTGTGATAAGTCTGTTGAGTTACATATATATATTTTTTACATAAAGAAGCGTATTTTTATATATATTTACAGCCTGGTGTCCATTTGTGGGGGGATTGGTACATTTTACTGTGTGTGTGATTACAAATGCTTAACTAACTAACGCCTGAAGAATAGCCTTGGCTGCTCACGCTACGCACCTAGAGGGTGAGCAAGGGTAATTCTAAGGGGTCATCCTTCGCCCTGACTTGGAAGAGAGGGTCCCTGCTTGTCACAAGTGCATACTTGCGCCAACCAGAGACCCCCAATTCCAACATTGGACGCAGCGGTGAGGATTTGCGAATTTGCATTTGTAGTTGACATACAGTGAATTGCTGATCACCACATAGTGAGAGCAGACCTATAACGCAGCCACAGGTTTCCATTTCTATAATTTTGCTGGGAGATCTCCATGTGTTTTTGAAGACGTCATACCTGGTCCAGTGAGGATGGAAAAGGCAGCAACCAGATGCCTGTCGCCAGAAGAGTTGGCAGACAGGGCAGCAGACAGGGCACATGCAATGGAGATGGCAAAGTTAGCTGGACAAATAGAATTGGAAATGCAAAAATTGGCAATGGAAGCGCAAACACGCCAAAGAGCTCACTACTTCAGGATGAGAGAACTTGATTTAGAGCTTGAAGCCAGGAGGGCTTCAGCCCAACATCCAGAGATTTGTGTAGCTGGCGGATTGAGCTTTGCTGAGTTGGAGGTGGAGTCCAGCTCAGCTGGTGGCAGCAACATTCAGGTATCTAGTGCTGACAGCATAGTGCGCCCACCTAGAGATATGGCACCTGACTTGGAGGGGGTTAACTTACACCAGGAGGTTCAAGGGCATGAGGTAGCTCCAGTAGTGCGCAGCGTCCCTGAAGGGAATAGGGTAGCTGGCGTAGGAGTTCATGGTCCTAGTGGTGGGAGGGATTCCCCCATGGTTGAGGTCCTGGTGGGTGAGTGTAAGGACCGCCCAGAAGAGTGTGGGTTGTGTGACAGAGGCAGTCCGCTACTGTCTGGCCAGTCTCAGGAGAATGGTGTGGAGTATGTGTGTGAGGCGCTGGATGGTGAGGTGAAGGATAGTTTGGTTAACCCTGCTAGGGGGCTGTGTAATCCAATTGTGGGAGAGCATACTTTAAGTCCCAGTTTTCCAGAGCTATGCCAACACCTGTTTGAGAGTGAGTTCTCTGACCCCAGGGAGCTCACATTGGAGGCAGACCTTGTGGTGGATTCCAGGGGGTCTGGAGAGGCATTGGGGTGTGATCCTGTGGGGAGTGGCTCAGGTATCTTCCAGCCCAGAGAGGTGGAAGTGGCGCAGAGTAGCCCAGCTAGGTCCTGTAGTAGTGAGAGGGGTGTAGGGCCTCACGTCCTGTCCTTAAGGGGAAGGAGTGAGAATGGGTTTTGTCCCAGTAGTGCCCCACCTCAGTCTCAGATCCTGGATGGTTCTTTAAGGGAACACCAGGTGGGGAGCCTAGGCTGTCCGGATGAGTCACCCACTGAGGGGGATCCCCCAGTGGCTAGAGAACGTGGAGGCTCTGTAAGCAGAGCTCCAGTAGTTCTGGTGTCTGGCAGTACCGCTCCAGTTGGGAGGGTGCAGAGGTCCAGAAAGAGGGGCGAGAGGGGGAAAGAGTCCCCAGTGGAAGAACCAGTGGGTCAGGGGCCAGCCAGCAGGGCTGCGTCCCCAGTGAATGACCATGGGGACACCACTTCTGTCCTGGGGGATCTTCCCACACTGTCAGAGGGACAGGGTTTGGGAGATCTGCGCCAGGCAGACTGTCGCACGACACATGAGCTATGTGCCACCCTCGGGGGGGGGCATGCGTGCTCCCCGGGAAGTCCTGGTGCGCCAGGCAAGTGTTCAACTGCAGGGTTGGGTCCCTGAGTTGGAGAGTCAGGTTCAGGTGTTGTCTGACCTGGAGGGTGGGACCACTGTAATCAGTGTCCTGACCCATGTCACTTCTAGGGGTACCACTCCAGTTGGGAGTGGGCAGTACTCTGGAAGGGGGTGCAGAGGGAGGGAGTCCTCGCCTCTGACCCTGATGCGGCTTGAGGGTTTAGACCCTAGGTTTAAGGGCCAGGTGCAGGGTGTCCCCCCTGACCTGGTGCCCCAGTTGCAGGATAGCACCCCTGAACTGGTGGGAGAATTGTGCAGATCACCTGCCACAGGTGCCCTGACAATTCTGGAAGGGGGTACCACTCCAGGTGGGAGGGTACAGAGCCCCAAGGAGGAGGACAGGGTGTGGGAGAGGCCACCCCCGTGTTTGGTCCAGCCGCCAGGTACAGGCCTGGGGCTGGTGGGTCAGTGCCAGGATGACATACCTGACCTGACAGGAGGGAGAGTGGACAAAGGGTGCCAAGCACCTGGGGCTACTACCCCCCGCTCTCTGAGGCCACAGAGGTTTGAGAGCCCTGAGAGGCATGAGGCCTGGGTCTCAGCCCTGACTACTGTCAGTGGCCACTGTGATTTGACGACTGCCTGTTGGGACACACCTGGGAGCGAGTTAAGGTTAGAGGCTGCACAGGCGGTGTCCACAGAGGAAGAGAAGGGTGCCCCATGGATTGGCATGGTGGACCCTGAGAGTATGGACAGAGGATTTGAAATAGGCTCAGATTGGCGTAGAACTGGAATGTGCCCCTGCTGTTGCGGGCCAGGTCCAGGTTCTATCGCCCAAAGCAGGGAAGCCCATCACAGTGGTGATTGGTCTACCCTGCGTTTTGGCTGGAAGGGGGTTGTGTTGGACCTGGCCCGCTTGGCAGGGTCATCCCTAAACTTTTTGCCTTCCTCCAATACTCTCTCTGACCTATTTTTGTTGGTTTAATGACTCTGGGCACTTTACCACTGCTGACCAGTGCTAAAGTGCATATGCTCTCCCTGTATAAAGTGTAACTGTGATTGATGTTCATGATTGGTTCATTGGGTCTACTGTTAGTCCCTAGTAAAGGGCACTAGGAGTGCCAGGGCTGTATATGCCAATACTGCTAGTGGGCCTGCAGCGATGATTGCGCCACCCACAGAAGCAGCCTTAAAATGTGTCTAGGGTCTGCCATTGCAGAACCTGCGTGCCGTCTGGTACTGTCATGCTGGCTGGGCAAGTGCACACACTTGCCAGCCCCTAAACCTGCCCTTAACTTCATATTAGTCACCCCTATGGTAGGCCTGAGGGCAGGGTGCATTGTAAGTGTAAGGTAGGACATGCGCTGATGTATGTGGCATGTCCTAATAGTGAATTACTGCCAAAATCGTTTTTCACTATTGTAAGGCTACCTGTTCCCTTTAGGCCAGATGGGCTGCTGGAATTATTACACTCTATAATCCCAGCAGGCTCAGGGAACATGGTAGAAATTAATGTTTAGTATGCCTGAACTCAGAATAATAAAATACTTCTTTTAGTAAAGTTTATTTTAATATCCTGTGTTTGCAAATGCTACTTTTAGAAAGCTAGCATTTGCTTGCCTAACCATTTCAGCCCGCCTCTGCTTGGATGTGTATCTGACTGTCTGGTTTGTGTGAGTGACAGGGCTGGGGGATGGCAGGTGGTGAATGGGAAGATTACACCTTAGTGGGAGGTGGGAGTTTCCCTGGATGATGCATCAGGCTGTGCTCTGCCATCACAATGCTGGCTCCGCCCCCCTGGGGAGCGGCTGATGACTCAGCCTGCACCTGGCCCAGGAAGGACCGAAGCTTGTCAACAAAGTACTCCTGGCTGCCCCTGTCCACACAATGCTGGCTCCGCCCCCCTGGGGAGCGGCTGATGTGCCTGCCCTCACACTGAATACAGAAGCAGAAGTACCCACCACAAGTGCTCAGGAGCTGAGAGCAGTTAGGCGAAGGCCCCCCTGGCCTGTAAGAACAAAAGAAACTGGGTATAAAAGTAGGAGCCCTGCTCCTTGTAAATTAGAATCCTGTTTTACCACAAAGAACCTCTGCCCGACTAGAAGGAGAAGAGATGCTGGAAGGACTGGCCTGCTGCTTGCCTTGCGGAGAAAGGAGAGGAGAAGACTTTTTGAAAGACTTTGCTTCTTTGTGCTTTAAACATTCTCCAAGGGCTTGATTGAGCTTGCCCCCTGACCTGGACCCCAGGACTAGTGGGTCCTTGGTGCTTTTGCTCGTCTTGACTTTCGAGCCGTGTGTGCTTCCCTGCTGGAGCCAGACTGCGCCCCTCATCGCCCCCTCCTAGGGCTGTGGCACTCGGGACCTTGCCAGCCTCTGCCCTGTGAGAGCCTCGCTCCGATCGGAGTCGCTCTCTGCCCCCAGGCTTGGCTTCCTGCTCCTCTGCCCCTTTGCCTGCTACTGGAGTGCCTTGAAGCGCTTTCCCCCCTCCCGCCGGAATTTCCTCAGTGGATTGTGATCCACGCCGGGTGACAGCTGCACAGTCCGTGCCCTGTGACCCCGCTTCGCAATTCCCGAGGTTTGCCAGGCCGCGCCGCCCCCGCTGAGGAGACCCCCGCACCGTCGTGCCAAGGGTCGCGGGCCGCGCCTGCCTGGCTGCACACGCCCGCTGGCGTCAAGATCCGAGAGTGCCCCCATCGTTGGAGTCGCACCAGCCTGTGCCGACTCTTGCCAAAGAAGAAGAAGTGTGCATTAAATCACCACCGGGCCCGGGGCCTGCAACTCCTTCTTTCCCCGTCATCCAGAGAAGCCTTCGTGTGCCCGGAGCCCCCACGGGTGAGTAGAGCTGTGTGCTCTGTCAGTACTCCCCGTCAGGGACCCCGAGCTGCCTCCTGCCTGCTGCACTGCTGGGCCGGCCCGCAGCTGACTCTGTCCTCAAGCCGAGAGGAAGAGCCGGCCGGCACAGGCGTGCTCACGCCCGATGCGTGAGAGTTGGTAGGGGCTGTGTCAGTTTCACCCTTGAAGGCAGGAGAGGTGCTGCAAGGCGCTCCGAAGGCCCGGGGAGGGTCCCAAAGCCCCAGAACAGAGAGAGGCTTTCTCTTTGAAAGGAAAGAACACTGAGAGAACTGTGAAATTAGGAGATTTATAACAAAAGCGCCTTAACAGAGAAATCTCCATTTTTGAACTGCAACTAAGGAGAAAAGGAACTATTTTCTTGAAGTGAAACCATTGAAGTATTTTTGAACAAACAACCATTGAAAGCTACAACTGAGAACCTTTGCCTATTTACAACCTGTGGTGCAACAAAAACGTTATTTGGTCTTGTGATAAGTCTGTTGAGTTACATATATATATTTTTTACATAAAGAAGCGTATTTTTATATATATTTACAGCCTGGTGTCCATTTGTGGGGGGATTGGTACATTTTACTGTGTGTGTGATTACAAATGCTTAACTAACTAACGCCTGAAGAATAGCCTTGGCTGCTCACGCTACGCACCTAGAGGGTGAGCAAGGGTAATTCTAAGGGGTCATCCTTCGCCCTGACTTGGAAGAGAGGGTCCCTGCTTGTCACAAGTGCATACTTGCGCCAACCAGAGACCCCCAATTCCAACATCCCTCGATTTAGTATGTCATGTGCCACTCTTGATCTATACACTGGTGTAAACTCCAGTATTTTCCCGTTCTTGTTAGGGTTATCCGCTTGGTTGGCTAATTTATGACTGTTAATGGGCTGGTAGTTATTGGTTCCTGGTCTGATTGATGTTAGTAATTCTTCAACCCTGCTGTGAGTTTTTTTTGCGGCTAATCCAGTGCAGAGCAGGTGCTCCCTGTCTTCCGCAGGGACGGCCTTAGTGCTTAAACAGCCATATTTTAAATCTGTAAAGTTTACTGATCGCTTGTCCCCGGTGATAGGGGAAACTGTATTGGATGAGCATTGGAGGTCCCTTTCTGATTGGTATTTGAGCTGGGTAGTAGAGATGGCCCAGTCAGTCTGGGGAAACTTAGCACCTTTGTCGGCAGGTAATGCTGTTATTGGAATGGGGGGGCAGCAATGTGATGTGATTGCTTCCGACTTCGTGCTGCATGGCAGTTGTTGACGTGCACCTGCCTCACTTCCCAATTTGTTATATTTGGGGGAATGATTTTATTCGTTTTCAGCCTGTGTTAATTGCCATGAAGAACCTATGGTGGTAGATTGTTGGTTGGGATTGGGGGCTAACCCTTTTTCAACAGACGTAGGAGTTGTGTGACTTGTGCCCATTTCCACTGAAGATGGTTGATTTGGGGGATCAGTCATTTTGAGCGGTGTCATTCTAAAGAGTTGGGCAAAAACTTCCTTTTTAAAAATGTGCTATCGATTCCGGCCCTTTCTCCTTTGGACATGTCATTGTTTAGCATTTGGATTGTCATTTGATATTGTTCCTCGGTCAGGCAACTCTGACACTGACCTCCGGGCGTGTTCGGTAGCTGGTACTTGAGTCTTTTTGCGTCTGTCAATTTTGGCTTTGCACCTTCTTGATGGTTTTAGGGTGGGATGTCTATGAGCCGAACTTTCAGCACCATGTGCATTCGTTCCAGTTTGCTCCTCAATAGAGGGAATTCCTTTTGGCTTGAGGTCGGTGGAGTTCCGTGCTGAGTCTTTTATTTGTGCACACAAGTTGCTCAGTATTGAGGGGAGGGAAGCTAGTTTGTCAATTACTGGGCCACACCCACAGTTTATCTCCCTGTCTTGTAGTTTTCCATGCGAGTTCTGGAAAAGAGTGTTTAAGGCTCCAAGTTTCCCATCAATTGCCACCACAAACACTGCCAGCATATTTATTAAGGTCAACTGAGTATCCATTTTTCTGATTGATACTGGAGGGCTTCCACCAGGAGTTTTGAGGAAACTGGCCCAGGCACTTTCTGAGTCTAATTTTTGCTGATACTCGGTTAGATTTTTAAAGTCAGACCTTGGTGACAGGACCTCCATTCCCTGGTTCCTGTCCGACTCTTTGTTCTTCAGTGTGGAGAGATTTTGAGAGTCCGTCAAATGCCTCACTGGTGTTGCTGTGTGTAAGTTATCAATAGTTCCTCCCAATCCCCATCATCAATGTTGGAGAACTGAGTCTTCATTCTCTTGTCCTGGTGCTGGTTCTATCCTAGGTTGCGTTGATGTTAGCGGCAAACGAGGATCAGGCGTTAGGGTCAACTTGGGCTTTGCTTCTATTGGTGACAATAGGTGATGCGCCTATCTCTGTTATATACAAGTCCTTGTCTGTAGTGCAGTTGTTCCTCATTTTACCCCTCTCGTTCTGTACCACTGTGTGTCCTCTTCCAACTCGTCCAGGAGGCTTTGCCAGCTTCTATCTCTCCTACTTCAGCGAGACACTGGGGTCTTGTAACAGATATTTGGCGTCGCTTTGTGAATCTGATGTTAAAGCAATCGCATTGGGTGATGAGGGTAGGGAAGGTAGTAAAGCGTCATGCCCAGAGTCAATTTGTATGCTGGGTGTTACGCATTGGTCAGTGGCCTGACTAATGCCATTCCCACAATCTAGCGACTTATGCGGTGTACGCGGTGTGCTTAGACCTTGTACTGCAATTGAATTCAATAGAGAGCATCCCCCTTGTTTTTTAGAAACTGAGATTGTGTGTAAATCCTGGGCTGTGTCAATTTGTGGCAGCTCTGGATGGGTCTTGCCTCGTGTTGTTTGTCCCACGTGGCGGGCCCCTGCCAGGAGAGATTTCGCCTGCTCTGGTTTTTGGGTAGGGCTCAGCCATGCAACCCTTTGGCGACAGGGACCCTCTTTTGCGTTAGTTTGTTTTACTCCTCGAGAAGCACCCTCTGACTCTGCCCAATCTCATTGCCCCTTGTCCGAAGATCCCCTGTTAGCTGCCTCTTACTTCTGTTACTTCTCATCCTTCCTTGTGTGTTGCAGGTTCCTCCTAGTCCTTCACTCCCTGTGCGTCTCCCTGCTCCGAGCTTTGATAGAGTGTTGCACACTCTGATGTTTAGGTGCCCTTGTTAATCCAGCTCCCTATATGTCCAGGTGCCCCTATTGTCTTTGTAAGCATATTGCCTTTGTGAGCCAATTGCCTTTGTGAGCTTCAAAGCCCCAAATGCAGCTGTCCTGTGAGCCTCAGTGTCCCAAATGCAGTTGTCCTTTGTCCTATGTCCTGTATCCGGTGTCCCTCCTTCTGTTACTTCCTTATGCAATCTTTAGCTGTTCGGTCTGCTCGGATGACAGCGCGTAGTAGAAATAAACTTGGTGTAGGCTAGGAGCAGCTTAAAGTGCTGATTAAGATTAAGGGGTTCCAACAAAAAGTTGGTGTTGTGTGGATGGTCTCATCTGCTGTTAAAGGAGGCATCAGAGGTGGTGTTTAGAAAAGGTGGCAGAGATGGCAGTGAGGCTCGATGCGCAGAACGAGAGGCACAGGGTGGACCCCCCTCTATGCTGCCCACCGTGCATGTAGAGCATGTGGAGGAGTCACTGCCTCCTGCTGCTGCTGCCCTGGGCTGAGGACATTAGTGCTGAAAGGCAGGGAATTGTAGACAAGATTTACAACAAGTCAGGAGGGTGGACTTACTGAGGACGACAAGATGCAGGCTGCAGGAAAAGTGCAGAAAAAGTGCAGGCAAATTGCAGGAAAGAGGCAGGCAATGGGGGCACTGGTGGTATGAGAGAATGCGAGCAGGACACACTGGTGGACTGCAAGCTGCACCCAACCTACTTGGGCTGCTTCTGCTGGCTCACCGGGCTCGCACTCCGTGACCGTGCCTAATGGCGGTGACTCTCGCTTCACTCCGCTTCGCTCTGTGCACCTTCGTTGTGTTGGTGTTACTTTGCCTGGGGAGCTTGGGAAACTTGGGAACTTTCACTATGGCAGGCCACCTTCCCTTTTTTCCACTGCTTCCCAGCGGCTTCCCAGCATGCAGCACACCACTGCTCACCTTTGTCTGCGGGTTACTGCAGACTGGCTGACTGGTTGCGGGGTCTGGTTACTGGTTGCTGGCTGCTGGCTGACGGCTCCCGCAGTGATGGTGGCAGGCTGCTCGCATACACAGCCGTACGCTTACCACTGCTACTGCCCTCTGAGGGGGCCGAGGGTTGCTGGTTGCTGGGCCCCCACATGGTACCGCCGATGCCTTGCTCACTCCGTCCCGCATTTCCCGCTGCTTCGATTTTCCGGTGCTCCACTTAGCCGTGACTCAGCTGCTCAGCTCAGCTGCTCTGCCTCGCTCCGTTCACTTCCGCTTCCATTTGATTGGGGTTAGCTCATGATGCCACTGTTACTTTCCTTTCTAAATGTTCGCACATCTTCTATCCATTCCGTATTATACTTGGTGCTCAATCTTTGTCAGAAGTTCTACTTGCAATTGTATTTCCAGGTTTATCTTCACTTAGTAGAGGTGCTTCAGCACCCCTCCCAGCAGTTCTTTCTTTCTCACAATTGCCATAACATCAATTAAGGAAGCATTTCCATTTATCTATAGCCTCTTGTGTGTTCCAGATTTTTTGGACATAAATATAATCACCTACTTTTTGTTATTTCTGTTGTTTGCAGTTGAAACTTGCATCCCTGCAATAACAATACAAACAGTAGGCGATAATTTTCCATATAAACCACAAGTGACATCACAAATACACCCTCTTCTCTTACACCTCTTTGTTTCTGTTTGTGTAAACAATATTTGTTTTTTAGGTTTCGACCTGGCCGTAGCACTGCGAAGCAGGGCTACGCCCAGGCGAAAGCTATTGTTTACATTATGGGGACTTGAATCCGCCCCTTCTTCCATTGGCTTGCTCCATAAATGGAGGCTAGCCATTGGAAGACAGCGTTGTCAATCAGTCTTTCCCAGTGAGAACGCGATTCGGGGCCGTTTCTGGGTCTTTTTTTAAGCCCCGCCCTCTCCTCTTCCCATTGGCTGGAATGTTACCTTCCAGCCAATGGGAAGGGGAGAGCACGAAAAACACGCCACCGAATCCCTACACGCACTCCCATCCCACCCCCGTCCATTCATTCCCATGTCCTCGCCCTCCCTCTCTCCCTTGGCCTTGTTTTTTTAGCCGTCTCTCTCCCGCCCGCCCACTGTCCGTGCCTCCTCCCTCCCGCCCACCCACTGTCCGTGTTCGATGCCTTCGGGTAAAGTCCGCTATATAAATATGCATAAATAAAATAAATAAATAAAATCCCCCTCCCTCCCGTTGTCCTGCCTTCTCCCTCCCGCCCACTGTCCGTGCCTCCTCCCTTCCACTGTCCGTGTTCGATGCCTTCGGGTAAAGTCTGCGCTATATAAATATGCATAAATAAAATCCCCCTCCCTCCCGTTGTCCTGCCTTCTCCCTCCCGCCCGCCCACTGTCGTGCCTCCTCCCTCCCGCCCGCCCACTGTCTGTGATGCTGTGAGGAGAGGGGAAGGTGTGTGGGAGGGGCAGGCACGAGATGGCGCGTGCCGTGCCTGGAAAGAGGAGCGTGGTGCGCGAGACCGGGGGACATGCACTTCTCCATCCCAGAGACCGAGACCCGCAGCGGGGAGGGCGGGTCCTCCTACGTGGTGAGTGATTGGGTCCCTGAGGGCACCCCGCGCCTCTCACCCCTCTGCTTTACTCTGCCCTTCTCACCCCACCTACCTCTGGCTGTCCTGCTGTCAGTCTCGCTGTCTGTCTGCGGGTGTTGTCACCCTCTCCTCCTGTGTCCAGCTGGCGGTGCTCCTTTTGATTATTCTGCATCTCTCGTGCCTGTCATCCCTCTTCTTACCCCGCCCCCCACCATGCCGGTACATGAGCATCCTCCTATCTGTACCCCCACCCCCCCTCTGCAGGGCCAGTCTCCCCTTCTGCCTACAATAGACTAGAGTCGACTCTGCACTGGTTTGCTGCACATTATCCACGATGCTGAGCAGCGTGACTAAAGAAAAGAAAACATGTTTCTGGGTGCAAACACCATGCATGTACTCGCCTACAAAATGACACAATCACTTTCTATTTCTTTAGTTCCGGATCCAAGTTGGGTCGGTCACTAAAAAAAACAAAAACGCATAAAATCAAGATTTGAGTTTGGGAGGCTGAAGCAGTGAAGGTGACGGCAACACTGGGGACAGGAGGAGAGGCAATAACACAAGGGGCAAGCCTCATGGGGCGGTGGGGGTGCAGGGAGGCAAAACGGAGGGCGCAGTGTGAATAAGCAAAGTGGAGGGCGCGGGCGGGGAGGACAGCACAAGATACGTTGAGAGCAAAGTGGAGCATCTGAGAGTAAACCGGGGAAAGAACAGCATTGAGCGGGTATGAGAGAAGCACACGGGCAAGACCGCAAAGGGGGGGAGGTACAGTAGGCTTGTACATCATGGAGTGGGCGGCGTTAAACACATGGGTGACAGAGAGCAACTCCAAGTGCAAGAAGAGAGAAGCACATGAGTGAGACAGCTGGGAAATACACGCATTCTCATGGAGTGTGAAACTCAAATCAAACAAGCATTTGTAATGCAAAAGGTATCGCATTTACGCGTGTTTAAGCTATTGGCATTGTAAATGGCAATGCCTTTTATTTAGGTTTTAAAACAAAAACAAAAATGAAAGGCATTATTTGCAATGTCAATAGCGCAAACTCGCGTAAATACGAAACCTATTGCATTGCAGATGCTTGTCTTTTCTTGTGTTTAATTTCCATTGCCAGACATTGTTATATAATTATTAAAATACCAATTCCTATCCAAACAAATTCATAATCATTAATAGGGACAGATAGCACAACCTTGGGAGTTGCTAATATAAACGGTTGGGGAGCAGATATACTGTAACACTCAGATCACTAGACAACCAAAATGCTACAATGATAACGTTTTATGTTTTTTTCTTGTGGATTATTGTTTTCTGGATACATAAACTTAACTATAAGTCATAAATTCGCGTTAATCTTACAAGTTTCTTTCAAAGATCACACACATTTTGAGAGTAATGTGTTGAGTAAGTGTACGGTAACATTACACTCTATTTTGGAAACACACCTTGAGGAAAATGCCAGATTCCACTGGGTTTGACCTTTCAAAATAGCTGTTCTAGTGTACCATTACCTTTGACTTTGCATGTGACGTGTGGACCAATGTGACATTATAGTTTGTGCTTTAGAGGTGCTTGTGCTTCATGTTGCCGTGTAATGGAGGCATTGTTTGGGCACTGGAAAGGAAACACCAATGATACACAGTTACTGATTATGTTTTTTGTAACTTACCTCTTAAGACATGAAAAAAAAAACTTACTAGGGCATTGCAAACAGTGGCGATAATGTGCATCTCCTTTTGGACAAACATTGTGGGCCTCATACTTAGCACAAATTTAGGGTGGTATTTCTAATTTCATGGTTGCTCGTTATCTTGTTGGCACTTAGGGGCCGATTATGAAGGCGGACGGACCTGCGTCCGTCCGTCACCCCAGAGTAGGAGGGATCGTCCGCAGGGGCAGCGGCGGCCCCAAATTAGGATGTGACCGCCACCCTGGCGGTCACATCCTGTATTTTTAACATTGCGGCGGGTGCTGCTTGAAGCCGCAGCCTCCGCAATGTTAAAAATGTAAGCAGTGCATTTGCAATCACTAAGCAGCAGGCACCTGCCTGCCGCTTTGTGCACGCAAAGGCAGGGGGGTCCCATAGGTGCCCCCCATGTGCACCCCCACCCCCTTCACCCCTGGGGGCCCACAAGGGGCCCCAAACAAAAGTCCGTATGCCTTTCCATGGCAGAAATGCCGCCGTGAAAAGGCATAGTACTCCGGACATCCTAATATGCCTGGCAGTGTCTGATAGACACCGCCAGATATGTTAGTGCTTTTCCGCCGCGGTCGGAAGGCGACCGTGGCGGAAAAGCTGCGGACGGTCTTCCTGACCCCCCAGCCATCCTAATCTGGCGGAGGGTCTTTCAAGGCTCCGCAACAGTTTTTCCGCATCCTCCGGGCCGGCGGACACTTCCGCCGGCCCGGGGGAATCGGAAAAACCGCAATCATAATCGGCCCCTTAGTAATAAAACATATACTCAAATACACTGCAAGCCAGCTTATTCCAGTTTACTCCTGCACAGCACAGCAATGAGTCCACATCACAAAGATCCCTTCTCAGTACTTGCTTTATTCTCCCTTGCCAGTTGTAACATTTCACATACGAACATTCAACACATATATTCCAAGGAACTGATTCACAAAATACTTTATGAGTATGAGAAGTTGTAGTACAGAAGTAACCTTTTACAAACTCTTTCATGTCTTTGTGAATTGTCTCTGAAACATCCAACTACTTATTACTAAAAGTGTAAAATGAGCACAACCCTTTCTATTTGTACTAAGTATGAAAAATATATATGAATTTCCATTATATTTTCCACTACAGTAATATAAATGGGAAAGTATGTATGCAACAATTCTTTTCAATTTCAAATATTTGAAGATTTAAGAAGACAATAGGTTGAGCTGTTGCTCAAATCTTCAATGTAAGAAGATGGCTGCAGGATGAAAACATTGTCACCTTTTTTTGTTGTTGCTTCTCATTCTCATTTTTTTAATTTCAAATATTCGTTTCTTTGAGAAAACCACGAGTGATCTATGTTGCTGACCTCTGGCTGAATTTCAACCTAAGTCTATATTTTACAAATTCAAAGCTTTTTGGGCTCATCAATGGGTTTCACACTTGCTTCCACCACAAACTGCAAGTAGGTAGAAACCACAACAAATAGGAAAAAGTGACTACCTCTTAAAAAATACCAAACAGTTGTGGCACGGAAAATGATTTTCTACAACTCTGCCTGATCCTGAAAGCTGGAAAGTGGGTGATCGTAACTCAGCAAACCTGTCACTGAGGTCACAAGTGATTGACAATTATAGAAGTTCAAATATCTGAAGATGATAGCATGTTAGTTGCAAAAGATGTTGAATTCATTTACAAATGCATACACCACAGAGAGGGTCCGGAAAGTGTGGAGTGGCTTTTAAAAAAATAGGCAAATATAACATTGAATAGAATATTTTAATTTCACTGTTTGTATTTTTTTTATATATCAATGTAACTTTTGTTTTCATCTGGAGTAGTATCTTTATTCGACTATTCAAATTCATTTTGCCTTTTAATTTGAGTCCAAAACAATGTTTCACTCTAGCAGCTATTGGTCAGTCCAACATAGTAAACATTCATCATTCATGATATTTGCTTTAAAACAGTTATTGGCAGGAAATACATTTGTTTGTATATAAGCAGTCTATAGAAACCTAATTCTCATTCCACCGATATGATGGTCGTCCAGCAACAAACCAAAGTATTGGTAATCTTTTTTTCAACTGCTCCCAGATAATGCCATTTGTGGGGGCTGTGGGATTTACTCTACACCATAGGTTAGTACCCTTAGGAGGTGGTAAGTGGAATAGCCCATTCTAAATAGTGGTGGTTGGCCCAATTCCATTCTTTATTCCTCATACTGAAAAATAGTCTTTTGCATCCTTCTAGGCAGGACTGAGCCATGAGCAAGTTTACTTTTACAGTACTGGGTATAAGCTGGAAGAAAGCAGAAAATGCAGGTGGGACTCTTTTTTCTAATACCCTTGCCTGACACAGACATTCAGTCTTCCACGCATTTGTCTCACATATTTTAAATAGAAATATACTGGTATTTCAATAAAAAATGAAAACACGCATTTTAGACACGCGTGCTGCACCTTCTGTCATTTGATTTCTAATTTTGTTCCCCTGTAAAGCACTGTGGCATCCTTAATTGTTGTCTGCTCTGTACAATACTGCAAAAAAAAAAATACAGTGTGTATACTAAAAAAATGATTTTGAGTGATTATAGATATGGAGCTGAGTTGACTGGAGGCGAGAGAGGGGTTTCAGGTCTTTCTTTATAAGCTTTAAATCGGGGTTGATGAAACAATTGTTTTTTTCATTTTACTTTGATGGATGTGATTGGTTTTGATCATTGGTATCCCATCCTGACATAGGATGTCTTAATTTTCGTAAAAAGCTGTAAAGTGCCTCAGTAGGTGGTATACTGTACACAACATCTTATTATTTCATGTTTATTGTTCTCCAATGTTTCTTGTCATTTCATACATGTTTCTGCCTACTGTGTATTAAATGTAGCACGAGCCTTTTATAACACAGCTGTTTTCTTGTGTGTATGCACATATGGTGTATGGGAATCAAAAGGGCGTGACCCCACTGACCAAGAGACAGGGTACCAAAGGTAAGTAAAGCAGTAATTCTATTGGAGCAACCATTTAAAAGAAACCTTCTACTCAAAACATTCACTAAAACCATCCATATGTATCTATCAGTCTTACACATTCCTCCTACATAATTACAAAATAATAAATGAACCCTGAGAAACAGTTGTCAAGATATCCAACAACACATATAACTAATCTCAATGGAAACTAATTTTATTGATGTTCATAAAAAAAACTATTTTCTTTAAAAAAAAAAAGATTTTTTTGTTCAGTTTAGTATGTTTACACAAAATGGTATTACAAACATAAACTATATGTTAAAATATTTTGAGAGACAAAAGACGTGAAACATTAAAAACATCATGAAACCAGTTATCCCAATAGGAATCAATCAGCCATGAGAAAGGATGTACACCATTCAATAGTTAAGTGAGACCCCGGAAGCTTCTTGGATGTAACTCTCAACGAACAGGGCGTTGACGCATTTCTGTGGTAATTAAACAGTTTATGCAACCACCTTCTTCAGGACAATTAATAAATGGTCTCTCTTAGGTTGTCATGAATTCATTACACCTAGTTCAGAACTGATTTAAAATCCCCAGATCTTCATAAGAAGTCGAATAAAGTATTCTTCATGGGCAGGACTAAAATAATTTCATATATTCATTCATGGAGTCTTGGGTGAAAATCAGAGCTCCAATGTATTAAGTTCCCAGCTCTTCAATTAGGGCTCGAATATGGTGCACATCAAAAGGGGTAACCTCAATATTTCCATATTTTAATTCATAGAACCTTATTTGTGGGCTCCGATATAGACTATACAGCTGCTCAGCTTCTTCAATAAAAACGATCGCTTTTAAGATGTTTTTAATGTTTCATTTGTCTTTTGTCTCTCAAAATATTTTAACATGTAGTTTATGTTTGCGATACCATTTTGTGTAAACATACTTGCGACACTGCATTGAACTGAAGAAAAAAATTTTTTTTAAGAAAATACCTTTTTTATGAATATCAATAAAAATAATTTCCAAACAGAATAGTTATATGTGTAGTTGGATATCTCGACAATTGTTTTCTCAGGGTTCATTTATTAATTTGTATATATGTATGAGTAATGTGTAAGACTCATAGATAAGGTGTGGCAGGCAATGTAGCCAACAGTTTTGCAAATCACCATCTTGAGTGGGTGGGAAATGAACCTATCAGGACTAGGGTAGTGTCCCTCCCTATAGAAAGAGGTCACTTATAAGTTGTAGACACCCTAAAGGCAGGTAGCCCATTGACTGATGCATGTCACTGCCTTTAACACTCCTGAATGTAATATTTAGATGACATACCTGGACTATGAAACTTAGATTCGATAAACACAAAGACGATTCTTTGTATTTGTTTATTTTTAAAGTTTTATATAGTGAAAACTTGGCCCTTGAAGGGTATCAGAGTGCTTTACAAATGGTTCAGTAAGTAGAAAACAAAAACCAAAGAAACATAAATGCTGACAATGTCTGTTGCAAAGCGGTACAAAAGGGGGTGGTGATGGACGGAGCATATGAACCAATCAAACACTCACACCCATGTTTCACTCTTACCGATGAGACGAGCATGGGAGGAGTTCTGCTTTCACAGGCTCTTCCATGGTCCCGGACGCACCCGCCCGTCTGACCACCACCCAATCGACATTTTCTCCATGATTTTACCCGCACTCCGGGTTGGAATTATCACCGGACCTCCGCCCTGAAGAGTCATAGGCACTGCCCTTTGACGAAACACGTGTCGGCTGGCGTTTGTCTCTTCTCTTTGATCATCCACACGTATAAAAATCTTCAAGAAAAATATCCAGTGTTGACTACAATTACTACTACTTGTTGTATTTACTATTGATAATCATATGTGTGCCCAGGTTCTTGTGTTTCATTGTAGAGGGAAGGGCTTTGCTCCTCACTCTTTTAGGGGTTTTGGGTTTTCCCCTATCCTGGCAGCACCATACTCTTAATGACATCCTTCACCTAGTTATCCTTATTAGCTACCTGTCTGAGCGCCACTCGCCTGCCACACCAAACCCTGCACAGTAGCCAAAACACTCACACCCAGTCAACAGATCAGGGTTTTAACCCATCACCGTTCTTTAGCCCACTTTGCCACCCTAGTTCAGACATGGCCATATGCAAATCAGTCTGACCCTGTGCCTCATGGGAACAGTCCAGCTTGAACTGCCAAGCCATGCCTTCCCTGGACCGGAAACAAGCTTCCTAGGACCGGTTACTGGCATTCCATCCGTCTTCAGCCAATGTCTGTTGCAAATCATGAGTATGACAGTGAGTTAAAAAACAGGACATAGACAGCGAGTGCAAACCCTGGTTAAAGAACTGCGTCAAATTAGTATCCCCAAAAATGAGTCAGTCCGTTCACAGTAGATTTTTGTTCATGAAATAGAGTTTGATTTATTTTTTGAATGATGTGATTGAAGGGTTCAATCTGTGTGAGACGTTGGCCTGGTATGTGCTGTCCACTAATTACAGTGGCTATCTTGCACCAGTCCAAACAACTCTTAAGGTGATTTAATAGGTCAAAGGTAACCTTAGAAAGCTATCCAAACAGTAGCTGTGGAGAGCAGCCTTCAGGCTTAGTCTGGAAGGAATGTTAAACAGCTTGTTTTACAAGAAGGTGAACTTATAGTATTTGTTAAATGAAAGGAGACCCACACAGTACTTATAAAAATACGTGTTTATTAATATAACACTATCTAGTACGACATATTATCCCCTACAAGGAGATAATCACAAAGCACACAATACTTAAGCACTGAAATGACAGTAAATAACACTAATACACATTGGGCCCAAAGAGGGGGGGCAAACCATATACTAAGAAAGTGTCATAAGAACCATGACTCGAGTCAAAGACAGTGTTGAGAGGATGTGGAATTGCTGGGACCCCAAGGAACTACACTACACCATGGAGGACGGGTGCAGTGTGGGAACATTTCTGCGAGCTCCATCCAATTCTATGGGAAATTAACGATTGAAGTTTCAGAGTTTAAGAACCCTTCCCAGTGGACTTCGAAGAAACCCCGTAGAAGACATAAGTTTGGAGGGGCACCCCACCCGTGGATACCAAGGTCCGGAAGTTACCTATACGGGAAGCCGGGTGCATAGGTCTGGAGTGGCGTCGGAAACCGCCGTCGTACCCAATGGAGTAGTGAGAAGAAGAGCTGCTGCTGGAAGACAGAAAAGTATCAGTTTGAATCCAAAGGTGGATTCTTGTCGAAGAGTACCAGAAAGCAGAGGGGGCATAGTCTGGGTCACTCAGGATTGACCAGGGGCTTGGTAGACTAATGCCCACCGATGTCAGGTGCTTCAGTTGCGTTGATGGAGTCCTTCACTCTGCAGCTATGGGGACCAGGAGATGTCGGGGACAACCAGGAGCCGGATACAAGCTATTGCACAAAGGATATCGAGTGCGGAAGGGTTGGTGTCCAGCGGGAGCACCAACAAGCCTTAGCAACAGCAACCTACACAAAAGGTCAAAGATGTGTATGGTTCAGATCTGCAAGGTCCAGGAGACTCATCAGCCACAGGGGAGTAAGGACCAGCCTGGATAAACCAGGGGAGCTCAAGAAAAGTAAAGTTGACCCTCAAATGGACCCACAGAGCTGAGGCACATGATTCGCAAGAAGACCTTGAGGTATTTCACCCAAGAGCAGCCCCACGGAGCACTCAGTGCATAGAGGTCAAAGTTTTTGGTAGGAAATGGTGCCAGAGGTTGGGAGCCCAATGCACTTTTTCAGGAAACACCAACAAGCAAATGCACTTGCAAATGTGTGCGGAGCACATGGGTTCGGGAATTGTAACCCCTAGGAGGGATTCTGACCTCAATCTTGGTGAGAGAGCACTTCAGGCCTCGATGGATGTAGCAATCAACCTCCTGTGTTGCTGAAGCCTTTGGAGTCCTTAGGAGCTCAGGGTCATCAGACCAAACAGCAGTGTTTTGGTGCTGTGAATCCAGGGGAGTGCCTCGTTCACTTCAAGGGAGATATCTTTGGTTGTCGTTGATGCTCCACAGGTCATGCAAGGATCCTGTATGATGCACATGCACAGATGATGCTTCAGACCAAGAGGGAGATGTAGTTGGGCCCAAACGAAGTCCAGTAAAGTCCAGAGTGTCCAGACTGTCGAAGTTCAGTGGTTTCTGGTTCACAATCTTGTCCATGTTAAAGATAAGGTCCTACAGCCAGGTAAGCCCTTAGGTATCCATGGAAGAGGGTTGTCAACATTCTGGGGAGGGTCTGGACAGAGGGTAGGTTAATCCCATGTCCTTTGTCCAGTTTTGCGCCAGAGCGAGAGCTAGCGGCTCCCTTGACTGGTTTAAACTGGACTATGCACAGGGGCACAAAATGTGCCCCTCATGCAGACTTTCAGTCACTTTCAAGCGCACCCACCCAGCCCTAATACATCACATCCTGTCTGGGAAGTGGTCACACCTTCCTGTGACAGGATGCCTACTGTTCTTCCTTCCCCTGCTCGAGCTTGGCTCACCAGTAGTAGGGCACAAATGTGTCTCTGGTCGGCAGCAACCATTTTGTGTTGTCCGAGACTAGAAGGCTTTTAACAGGAACACCAGGGACCCCAGGAAGCTCACTTCTGAGGGGTGGGTTCATACCTCCTACACCGGTTCCCGGGTATATTTTCAACATGATTGACACCAAACACTATAGGGTTAGTATCAGCCGTTTTAGAGTTGGTCATCACACGGTCGCGTAATGCCACTTTAAATTTTGTAATTATCTGCCTCAATGACAACCCGGGTGAATGAGCTCCGTAGGCTGCAGGGGTGTACTGCTCATGCAGTGGCACCCTCTCACTTAGAACCAAGCACCCGGCCTTCAGTATTGTAAAGGCCTGCTAGAGGGGTGACTTACGTTTTAAGTGCACGTGACCCTTAGATATAGTAAACCTATATCTTAAGTAAGTGGTGCATGAACCATCTTACACAGGCTGCAATGGCAGGCCTGTAGTCCCATTTTGCATGGCCTCTCATGGGTGGAATAATACATGCTTCTGTCCATGGGAGGCCTATGGTGTACCTATACCCTGGGTACATGATTACCATATACTAGGGACTGACAAGGGAACCCCAGTATCCCATCTGGAATGTACCTAAGTACAAAGCATAACAGTTTACGGAGAAAGCAGATACACTGGGTCCTGATTAGCAGGATCCCAGTGAGGCTAGTCAAAACAGTATCACATTTAGTAAAACGTGGGAGAAACCATAAGAAGCAGATCCTACTTTCCTACAATCTGACTTCAGGGGAAGAGAGTTCCAGATTCTAGGGGTTAATCTGTAGAAAGCTTGGTTGTTGATTTTTTCTGACATTTATGAGGTTTCCACAGTAAGGGGCTGGGGCTTCTAGATGATTTGCTACCACCAGACAGTCCCAGTTTATCAGCTAGGTACTTTGGTGTGTTGAAGTGTATGGCTTTATGGGCCATGCAAGCAATTTTCAGCTGTATTCTTGTCTCATAATGCAGCCAGTGTAGTGCCTTCAGATCTGGAGTGATGTGGTTGTTCATTTTGGATCCAGTGATGAGCCTTGCAGCAGATTTAAGGGATGCCCTGAGTGGAGCTAGCTTGGTTCTCGGCAGACCACATATGGTTGCAGTCCATTAGTCTAACCTCAAGATACTTAGAGCTTGCACAGCTAATTTAAGGTTGCTGAAGGGGAGGAAGGATTTTATTTTTCTTGGAATTTTCACTTGAAAGTTTGGTCCTGTGGTGGCTGAGCTGATGTGTTCCTGCGTGTTGAGATTCTTGTCCAGGAAACTTGTGGAATCTACAATGAGTAGAAGGCAGTTGAAGGATTTTAAATGTTTCATCAAATATTCAATGTTGAGGGATTGTTTTTAAGCCCAGGTGGGTAACTCCGCTCCACCAGTGGAGTTTATGGAGTTTTGCCTACTCCTTGCTCCATTGAGTAAGCAGAGTTGAGGCAAAGCTCTGACTCCATGGCGGAGCGGAGTTAGCCGGCCCCTCCCTATTTAGGAAAAAGCTGAAAAACAATCTGTTCCTTAGGGTTTAGTTCCGGACACACTACCTCACCCTCACTATGGATCTCACTCTCCCAGCGCTGTGATATACTTTTGGATGAATGCTGCGCTTTATAAAAAAAAAATATATATATATATAAAATAGAATTATAATTAACCCCTTGTGTGCTAGTGACGAGCTTAGCTCGTCATGAGGGACGGTTGAGCTGCCCTCATGACGAGCTGAGCTCGTCACAGCCGTTGGAACGTTTGCATGCGGGGATAATTTCCCCACTGAGCTGAACGTTCGAAAACGGGTGTGGCTGTGACGAGCTCAGCTCGTCATGAGGACAGCTCCGCTGTGCCTCATGACGAGCCAAGCTCGTCACCAGCACAGCGGCGCCGCGCACGGCCCCCCTCCCCCCGCATAGTGGGGGGAAAACACCCCGCAGCTAGGGGGTTAAAAAAGGCACTTTCCTGCTGTGGCTGCCTCGTCTTGGCCATGGTCTTTCCCTCCTTCCTCGTCTTCGTCCATGGAAACCCCTACATTGTATGTATTGCGCATGCATGAGTAAGTTAAGGAGGCTGCCATGGCTCGAAGGCTGAGGATAAGTCCAGGGGGATTAGTAGGTAAGATCCATTCTGATCTAGCATTACAAGTGCGTCATCAACTGTGTGTGTAAGGAACTGAGCAATGTGATTGTATAGTTGGATATTGAAGCATTTCTCAAGGAGCTTTGCCAGAGAGGGAATGGTGGAGATGGGATGGGTTTGCATGGTCAGCATTATTTTGTTCTTTTAGAATGGGATAGCCTGCTCTAAATTTAGGCAGTCTGGTAAAGCTACTTAAAGTAGTGAAGCATTCACCATCTTAGTCCAGAGAGGAAGTAAAGAAGTTTTAGTCTCATTGAAGACATTAGCTGCTAGAGGGTCGCAGTAGTGGTTTGTCGGTTTAAGTGTTGTTAAGCTATTAAGAATAGCATTTTCATCAAAGATTTTGAAAGTGTTCCACTTTGCATTGTTTTTGAGGGTAAGTGTTTGTAGGTCTGGTGGATTAACTATCAGAGGCGGGCATGGGCTACTTGGAGGTATCATCGGGAGGTGCTCAGTTTCTGTTTAGAGATCACTTTCAATCTTTTTTGTCTTTTCAAGGGAGAAGGAGGCAAATATATTGCAGTTTGGCAGCTAATTGAATCCTGTTGTGGAGGGGTAGGTTGTTGAGTGGATTGATGTTTGATCATTTCAAACACTTTCTTAGGCGATTTCTGGCTTTGTCTTGTTGAACTCTGAAGAAGTATGCTTTTGAGTTTTTGATGCCTGTGTTGTTGGTTCTCTTCAGTGATTGCAGGTGCTTAAGGTTTTTTAGGGACAGTATGGATCTCTACGCTCGTTTTTCTAGTCTCAGATTGTGTCTTTTGTCATTTAGGCTCCCATTGTAACATTGTATGAAGTCCTTAGTGGGCAGTCTTTTTAGCTTTAAGGGCACAACTGTGTCAAGAATGGTCAGCATGGAGTTGTTGTAGTGGTTCTTAAGGTCATGGACATCTGACAAGTCAGCTGGAGGAGCAAGACATTATTACTGAGTGATGTCAAATCATAAAGGTCTATGTTGCTAGTGCTTCTTTTCCAGTCCCTAGGTTTCTTAAGTTGAGGTTTTTGTGCCCGTCACTGATTTAGTGAAGACGAAGGTGAAGCAGTGATGGTCAGTCCAGTCGCATGGGATGATAGATTCAAGTAGACTAGATCTAGGGTTGCACCCAGGTTGTGTATAGGGCTGTTGCAGACTTGGTTCAGTTTGAGGTCTGCTAGGAAGAATTTTAAGCTATTAACTGAGGGTCATTCTGATCATTCCAATGAAGGTAGAAATCAAGGAATATCTGACACAGTGTTGCCCAATGTTGGTAGTGATGATTTCCATGATTTGTTTGATGAATGCGAGGTTGCCACTTTAAGTGTGGTTGATCAAGTGTAGTTTGCACAGTGGTTTGTTGTCACTCGCAATTATTATGCATAGATATTCACAAGAGGACAGCTTGACAGATTGTAACTGCTTTCCCACTGGGTTATTGAAGTGTATGCAGGTAAAGCCTCCACCCAGTCTGTTAGACCTGTCTTATCTTATAATGTCATAGCTAGGTGGGACTATTCTGTCTAGGATTGCTGCAGAGTAGTCATTTAGCCATGTTTCTGTTAGGAATAAGAGGTCAAGCTTGTGCACAAGAATGTGTTCAGCGATGACTGCTGCGTGTTTCATGGCCGATCAGCCCTTTAGAAGCATGCATTTTAGGTGTGGCTTGGTGTCTGCTGATATTGTCTGAGTGATGGGGACTTGCTTGAGGTTAGACTTATTTACGTCTGTAGAGTTAGGCCTAGGTTCTCAGTGTGGCTTTGAGGCAATTGTTAGGATGGGAGCTAGGTTGTCTTGGTTTTCGTGGTGTGCAGGATTATATGTGAGGAGAAGGGAATGATGTAGCTGTCTGATAGCGGATCCCTTAAGACTGATATGGAGGCGCTGGGGTAGGGTAAAGATTGGCATCTTGTGAGAGGGGTGGGCAAGATGGTTGAGAATCTGTTTGAAGGAGTACTTGATAGCAGTCGTAAGGGGGTTGCTTGTGAGTGGTAGTGCCTATTACTTTCTAGAGTCCTTTGGGCCATTTGTTATAGGCCAACTCTAATGTGATATTAGGCTCTGTAGGTCAGACCTGTGCAATTTCGGCCAGCCTGGATTCTATCGAGGCATAGGAGCAGGTGGTCGTGGTTTGGGGCAGAGGACCGCAAAGTGGGGGGTGCTCTGGATTGGGTAATTGGGCTGGTGCTGGTCTGACGGAGATGGTGTGGGGAGGTCTTTGTTAAGAGGGTTTAAGGCTTGTATTCTGGGTCGGGTGGAAGAGATATTTTCATGCTGGTGTCTGTATACCCGCTATGGATATTCAGTCAACAAGAAATCATCAAATAAAGAAGACAAAAAAGGAAAAGTGCAAAGGGGTCCCACTGAGGTCTATGGATATTCAGGCAAAAAGAAATCAATAAACGAAGAAGAAAAAAAAGACAAAAAAGGAAAAGTGCAAAGGGGGAGAATATCTTCGGGTGATGGGATATCTAAAGATATTGGAGAAGACGCCTCACTCACTTATCATGACATGCTTCATCATAGGCTCTTGCCAAACCCAGGTAAGATGGTACTACTTGGGTGAACTCAACCAAAGATCGTATATAAAATGTTAACTGGCAATGCAGGGAATCAGACAAGTGATGTTAAAAATACCTACTGAAATACCCAAACTATATGTTTATTCATAGGGTACCAGATAAAAACGTGATCAGATCACAGCGCCATGCACAGCGGCGGGTGGGACGAGAGATATAGGTACTCCAGCTGTGTCTGTACTTTGATGAATGTGTGACTAAAAAACTACTGGATGACTGAAAATACAGGTGAGCGAAATAGGCCTAATTATTCCATGTAATACGTGCTATTTTAGAGCAGGGACACCTATGAATAGAAGTTCTAGGCCTGAAGAAGGCCCCAGACCAGAGAGGGCTCAAGTTGCGGGCCAACAAATGTTGCCATTCTGATGTGGGTAAAACTGAATGAATAGTGTTCAGATACAGCCCGCCATTTAGTGTCACGTTTTTATCTAGTACCCCATGTACACTATGAATAAACATATTGTTTGGGTATACCTCTAGGTATTTTTAACATCACTCGTCTGGTTCCCTGCATGGCCAGTTAACATTTTATATTAGAACACCCATAACATCTTCGGTTGAGTACACCCATGTAGTACCATCTCACCTGGAAGTGGAATGACGCCTATGATGAAGCATGTCATGATAATTGAGTGAGGCGTCTTCTCCAATTTCTTTAGATATCCCATCACCTGAAGATATTCTGAAACTTAACAATTGACCGCATGAGGACCCCTTTGCACTTTTCCGTTTATGTCTTCTTTGTTTGTTGATTTCTTTTTGCCCGATTATCCATACCGGATATACAGACACCAGCAGTTGCCTTTTGTGATGCGATTGTACCTAGGAGATTGCAATTGATCTGCTCCTCTCGCTCTCTTTTGTGAATAAAAGATATTTTCATCACTGTGTGAGTCGCTGGCCCTTATTGGAGCAGTGCTGTATGGGTGCGTATTGGTTTTGTGATTTGGTGAGGATAACTCTACTCCATCAAGAGTTGTGGAAGAGTTGATAGTGTTTGGACGGTTTTATGTGGCTAGGCTATGCGAGGACACTATTTGGGGTGCCTGTGGGTCACTTGTAGATTTGAGATGTTCTTGAGGGGTGGCTGAGTCCTCATTAGATACTGCATGTTTGATGATAGGGAAGAATTTGTTAAATACATCTAGGTTGTGGTCTGATGACTGGATGAGACTAATCCCATTGTTATAAATGGAGATGGTTATTTTTACATTGAAAGCCGGTGAGGGAGCCAACAATAGTCATAGGCATTGTGAAGTTTTCCTGGATGTAGAGATCTAGAGGATTGAGTAAAGGGCTTTCCTCCATTGAGCTCTTTTTTGTGTAGAAGATAAGATCATTTATTAGGGTTCCTTTAGATACGCAGAAGTATGAGTCAGATAGTAGGGTTTGTGGGTACAAATTGAGAAGTCTATGTTTGAAGTTCTTGGATGCCTTTTTTGTTAGATTGGACAAGTATTTAATTGTATAGGCATTGCAGCCGTCAAATTCCAGGTTGGTGTTGAGTGCATAGAGCAAAACAGGTTCTATGTCTGATAGGGAGCTGGACCCAAATAGTCGAAAGAGTAGGCATAACCAGGCGAGGTCGCCCCCACACACCCCTGCTACTGCCTCCGCCTGCTGTGCCCTTTTGCTGCCCTCGTTTTTGGCTGTGACCTTGCTGACCTCGGGCTGCTGTGCCCTTGTTACCTTCTTTTGCTTTTTGCTCCCTCGTTTTTCCTCGGTTTTTTTCCCCTGCTGTGCCCCTTTGCTGCCCCCGTTTTTTGTGCTGTGCCCTTGCTACCTTCTCTTTGCTCCCTTGTTTTTCCTCGTTTTTTCCCTCCTCGCGCTTCTCCACAGGGCGACCCAGCCGCCGCTGAGCCGCCCGCTGCCCTCCTTCCCGCCACTGCCACCCGGCGGACACGCCCCCCTCCTTCCCATTCGCCGGCTATCTCCCGCCACCCAGCTGCTCCTCCCTCCCGGCTCCTTCTTATGTCGCCCCCTCGTATGTGCAGCGGGCGCGCCGATTGTGCGCCGAAGGCGCGCCAAAGGCAAGCCCGTCTGCGCCCGTCCGCTCCTGGACCGCACCCAGCGCCAGGACCCCTGGTCCTCACCGATTCAAGACGACCCGACGGACCTACGATGCCGCCGCCCTCAACGCACTCAATACCGGCCGAAACCCCGCCTGCTGCCGAGCCACCCCGAGACGCATCCACGGACCCTTCACCTGCAAAGCCTGTAAATTCACCTGCCTCCGAACCTGCACCGCACCCGCCAAACCAAGCACCAGCAGCAACCACCTCAAGTGCATCCTGCTCAACACCCGCTCCGTCCACAGACACGCCGTGGAACTCTGGAACCTCCTCGACGCAACAACACCAGACGTCGCCTTCCTCACGGAAACCTGGATGAACGCCTCCTCGGCCCCCGACATCGCCATCCCGGACGGGTACCATATCATCAGGAGGGACCGCGCCAACCAGACCGGAGGAGGCATCGCCATTGTCCACAGGAACACCATCCGCATCACGACCGACTCCAACGACACCTTCGCTGCAGCCGAGCATCTCCACTTCCAGATTCACACCGACCCAAAGACGACCCTCAGAGGCACCCTCGTCTACAGACCCCCGGGACCACGTACACAATTCAGCAAAGACATCACGGACTTCATCAGCCCGCACGCCCTCCCCTCCGCTGACTACATCCTCCTTGGAGACCTCAACTTCCACCTGGAGAACAACAAGGACCGCAACACCGCTGCCCTACTGCACAAACTCGCCAACCTCGGACTCAAGCAACTGGTCAACACCCCCACCCACTACGCCGGCCACACGCTGGACCCCGTCTTCTCATCCAGCAAGCACATCACCTTCAGCCACTCCACCGGACTCCACTGGACCGACCACAGCTGCGTCCACTTCAGCTTCAGAAGAACCACAACCCACCACCACCCGCTCCAGGTTCCCCACAGAAGCTGGAGCAAGATCACCGCCAACCAGCTCACCACCTCCCTCAGCCAGAGCCCACCTGCCAGCACACCGGACCCCAACAAAGCAGCCCGCAACCTCACGCAGTGGCTGACCGCCTGCGCTGACGACCTCGCACCACTGAAGAACCCTCCCAGCAGACCCAGAAGCAAGAAGGCATCCTGGTTCACCGACGAACTCAAGAACTTCAAGAAGACCTGCCGCACCCTCGAGAAAGCCTGGCTCCTCGACCAGACCGCCCTCAAACACACCACCCGCAAGCACCACCAGCTTATCCGCACCACCAAGAAGAAATCCCTGAAGGAACGATTGGACATCAAAGCCCACGACAGCAAGGAACTCTTCAGCATCATCAAGGAGTTCTCCAACCCCAGCACCGGCAACAACGACATCACTCCGTCACAAGACCTCTGCGACTCCCTCGCCTCGTTCTTCCACCGCAAGATCGCCGACATCCACAACAGCTTCAGCGCACCATCCATGCACCCCATCGTCGAACCAACGCCCCCCACCACCACCCTCCGCACCTGGACCACGGTGACCACCGAGGACACAGCCCGCACGATGAACACCATCCACTCCGGATCACCGACCGACCCCTGCCCACACCACATCTTCAACAAGGCCGACTCCACCATCGCACCACAACTCCGGAACATCATCAACACCTCCTTCAACACCGCCACCTTCCCGGAGAGCTGGAAGCACGCCGAGCTCAGCGCCCTACTGAAGAAACCAACAGCGGACCCCACCGACCTCAAAAACTTCCGCCCCATCTCGCTCCTCCCTTTTCCTGCAAAAGTCATCGAGAAGATCGTCAACAGACAGCTGGCCGCCTTTCTCGAGACGAACGGATCCCTCGACCCCTCGCAGTCCGGTTTCAGAGCCAACCACAGCACCGAGAACGCCCTCATCGCAGCCACCGACGACATCCGAGCCCTGCTCGACAACGGGGAAACTGCTGCCCTCATCCTCCTGGACCTCTCTGCAGCGTTCAACACTGTCTGCCACCGCACCCTAGTTCAACGCCTCAGCAACATCGGCATCCAAGAGAAGGCACTGGAGTGGATCACCTCGTTCCTCGCCGGAAGAACACAGAGAGTCTGTCTCCCCCGTTTCGATCCGAGGCCACCGAAGTCATCTGCGGCGTTCCGCAAGGATCTTCACTCAGCCCCACCCTCTTCAACGTCTACATGAGACCTCTTGCAGCCATCGCACGCCAACACAACCTCAACATCATCTCCTAAGCCAACGACACCCAGCTGATCCTCTCCCTCACCAGAGACCCCGACACCGCCAGAACCTGCCTACATGAAGGGATGAAAGACGTTGCCGAGTGGATGAAGAACAGCCGCCTGAAACTGAACTCAGACAAGACGGAAGTCCTCATCCTAGGACCATCGCCCTCCGCCTGGGACGACTCCTGGTGGCCCCCCGCCCTGGGCACCGCACCCAAGCCAACCGACCATGCACGCAACCTGGGCTTCATCCTGGACTTTTCCCTCTCCATGACCAGACAAGTCAACGCCGTCTCCTCATCGTGCTTCAACACCCTGCGTATGCTCCGAAAGATCTTCCGATGGATCTCGACCGAAACCAGGAAGACGGTCACCCAGGCCCTCGTCACCAGCCGACTGGACTACGGAAACACCCTCTACGCTGGAACCACAGCCAAGCTACAGAAGAAACTCCAACGCATCCAGAACGCCTCCGCCCGACTCATCCTGGACATCCCCCGACGCAGCCACATCTCCGGCCACCTGAAAGACCTGCACTGGCTCCCCGTCAACAAGAGGATCACGTTCCGGCTCCTCACCCACGCACACAAGTCTCTCCACGACCTGGGCCACAAGTACCTCAACGACCGCCTGACCTTCTACATGCCCACCCGCTAACTACGGTCCACCAGCCTCGCCCTCGCCGCCGTACCACGCATCCGAAGAGCCACCGCCAGAGGAAGATCCTTCTCCTACCTGGCTGCCAAGACATGGAACTCCCTCCCCATCCACCTTCGGCTGACCCAGGACCACCTCGCCTTCAGGAGACAACTCAAGACCTGGCTGTTCGAGCAGTAGCAACCCCCAAGTGCCTTGAGACCCTCCCGGGTGAGTAGTGCGCTATACAAGTGTTATGATTGATTGATTGATTGATAGTGAGTGGTGAGTGGAGGGTGGATCAGGGGAGGTGGAAAAGAGCTCGCTTATAGGTTGCCATGTTCATAGCAGTAATAGGAACAGAGGGAGTTTTATGATCTGTGGGTCTGTAAACTTGTTGTCCAAGTTTATTGAGTTTAGGGATACATGCAGAATCTACTGATAGAGTAGGTAGGTAATAGAGTAGTGACTGCTTGCACAGGCAACACCTCACCATTAAGTTAAAGTTAGTAGTGGGAGTCATCAGTCATGCTGGAGGAAAGGGATGTAAGTGAGAACTTGTGCTGCAATAGTTGCGGAGCAGATCACAGGGCATATCCTATAATGATTATAGAAGGAAGTAACAACATTACCACTAAATGATGACAGCTCCAATAGTATTGAGGGCACTTACCAGGTTGGGAGGCCAGAAGTACTCCTTACTCATGGTTGTGCTGCCCATGAAAAGTCCTACATTGCAGATGATGAATTCAGTAAAGGATCACCCTAGTACTGTTCAAAGATGACTGCTCCTTTAGACATGGGCATTCCTTCCTTGGTGGAGAGCCAAGAGTCCTTCTTTAATTTTGGTGTACCTCCTTAAGACAGAGTCCTTCTTTCCTTTCAATGTGCCTAAGAATAGCAAGTCCTCTGTCTCTTTCATTTAGCACCACCATCTTAGGAAGAGGTTAGCATTTAGTGGAGAGGCCCTAAAACGGAGGACTGGTTATAGTACGGCGAGGTATCCAGAGGGGCACACTAACACCCAGCGACACAAGTGTGAAGGGTGCAACTGCTCAGGCACCTTTTACAGCAAGGGATCATAAGCCAGTATAATGGGCAGAGGTGTGTCAGGTCACTATGCTACCAAACGGTGCTGTGGCTGAGGGAGAGATGTAGGCCGCACTAGGAACGTGGGTCCACCGTTGACCTCGAGGTGCAGAATGGGCCAGTCTGAAAAGTGGACGGGGCGGGTCTGGCACCGCCAACCAGCACAAAGCTTGCCCAGTGAGGCCAGCAGTCAGATTGAGGACTCTGGACATGTCGCCGACCCAATGTGCATAACAGGACAGTCTTTACAGTAGACCAGGGGCAGATCTGGCACGACACACCAGAGATGCGGCACGTCCGGGGATACTCTGTGGAGCCACCCAAGACTGATCCGCGAGGTTGCTGCACTACACCACAGGCCGTCGGACACACTGATAATGTCAGTGGCCCTACATGGAGAAGGCAGGTGTAGGGCAGGAGACAGTGCACAGCAGTGGGCAGGCCAGCATTGAGAGCGGATTCCCCCATTGGAACCACAGCAAAGCTGCCCTGATTCTGGCCAAACACCCTGCCATCTGGCCAACACGATGAGGGGCACCTCAGCGCCAAAGTAGCTCTGTAACTCGTTTTGCTTGTTACATTGAAGGTTCCAAAGTAGGTGAATGGCAAGGTAAAGATGGGATATTTACAGATTAACCATCCCAACCCTAGGAGCTTCTTTGTTCCGCTCCCGCTTGGTGGCTATCTTGTGAGATACGGACGCAGATGTGCTGCTGACATGAGAACTGAACCCTGCTATGGAGAAATTGGCACCAAATCCTGCCTGCTGCCCCAAGGACTGGGCAATCACGGTTGTGCTGTCTCATCCTGCAACCTTGAGGCCTCGAAGAACCCCTTCCATCCTTCAACAAATTGTTGCCAGAGAACCTTCCTAGGAGTAGAGGCTCTGCTCCCCTGCACCATCAACTACCAAACCACAGACTCCGGTTTACCAACTTGCTGCTCCCAGCAACTCCGACAGAGTACCTGAGGCCCATGCGACCTGCAACCTCGATTGGGAGCCCCGGAATTGCCTTTAAGTCCTGCTTTGAAGAGTGCTTTCCAAGGACCTCCTTCTCCGTAGCACTCCAGCTACCAAAGAACTCAGCACACTACTCCCGCCGAATCTGGGCCTCTCCTGAGAACCTGTTGTTGGACCATTAGACCTGACCTTGCTACCTACCGAGATCCAAGAGGTGAACCTTGAAAGTCAACTTTACGATTTTCTATGCATTTTTGCCTTTTTCCTCATTGAATTCTACAGTGCGTAATTGCATGCAAAAGTGATTTATTTTGCAAATTAAAAAACTCATAACTTCTAAAGTACTTACTGTAGATTGAAGTTTCAGTCTCAATAATCACATACAAATGTTAATTATTTTTGCAAATTGGTCTTGGATTTATTCTTGAGTGTGTGTCTCACTTATTGCTTCTGTGAGTAGAACAAATGGTAAGCACTATTCTCCGATAAGCCTTACTGCCTGCTCACTACCACAAATAGAGCATTAGTATTATCTACTTTTGCCTCTGTAAATCGATAGGGGTTCCACTGGACTCTCTACAGAGTGTACTTAATTTTAGTGCACTATTTAGAGAGCCAGCATCCTACACTTGCTGTGGAGATTTGAAAAGCTACATTTATGATTGTAGCATTTCTCCACTTGAAATGCTTAAATTGCCAAACAAATCTAGTAACTGTTTACTGAAAATGTGCACAGTATTTGTCTCGTGTTAAATGTTCAACTGATATACTGGTTATAAGTTTCATTTGGTCCTAGCTCCTCTTTAAAAGGAATATGTCTTTGATTTTCCTTCACAGTTCTGCTAAAAGTGCGGCAGCTGTTTTTGACATGTGAAGAAATATGATGCACAATGCAGAGCTGTAAAGTGATTTAGCCAGTGTGATTGATGGTAATGGCACTGACAAAGCTTCGTATGAACCCCAGAAACATAGAAGGCAATTGGTCTGCCAGGTTGTCATATGGCTTTTGCTATCAGGATGTCAAGCTAAAGGTTTGGTATCAGCAGTATAGCATTTTAACTACAATGAATGAGCGTGCAATGGAACAACAACATAGCTTTTCTTAAATCATCTATAGGCCTCCAGATATAATTTAATTTCTCTTTTTAATGGCGTTTCAAGAAAGGACGACCAGCATGCGCGCGTATGTGTGGAAGCATACAGGGTCTAGACTGTTATTACCATGTCAAAGAGAAATACGTAGCCTCGATCTTCACTTTCCTAGTGTATATATGCTCTATGACGGATCTGGAGAGATCATTTAAAAGAAACACAAATTTGGAAGTTGTGGCGCTGCGTTTGATGATACTAATCATTAGCTATTTTTTGGGCATGTATAATTTCGACATTGCCATTGACTTATATCCACCACTGATTATGTACAAGGTTTGTTATATGGAAAATATTGGAAAGCTATTAGTTTTAGGGATGTTGTAGACCTACAGTCTAAATGCTCTCAACCCCAGATCCTGTAAATTTCTGTGTTGCCGAATAACTTTGAACTGGTTCTGGGCAATTTTCCAGGGTCATTTTAATGTGTAATAGGTAATGACAGCTAGTGAATGTATTTCATTTGCATTGACTGACTTGTAAAAATTAAATAGTAAGAAATCTGACTTTTCTGCGTGCCCCTGCCCCCCCCCCCCTGATCTTTTGCCTTCTCTGGATCCTGTTTCTGCAGGTTGTAGGAATCTGTGGAACTTCCAATTATTGCAATAGTTTATCGTCTTACCCCTAAAATAATATTTTTTTGTTGGTTTTACCCGATTGATTACTTAGCTTTCCTGTAAGGCATTGGCAAATGGTAGGAACCTTCTAGATAATGAGGCACAAGACGACCTTCAGCAGTGGCACAGCGCAGCTCTGATGCAGTTATCTGAGTGGATCATTGGTAACCTGAGAAACGGATTCACGGGGCATATTAGCAAGAAGTTGCGATATTTATCGCAAAACGCGCTTAGCGCGTTTATTCTATCGCTGGATATTTTAGCAAAGAAAAAGTGCTATTAGCAACGTTTATCCCCACTGTGATAAAATATCCAGTGCAAGCGGCAAAATGCCTGAATATCGCTGGAAATCCAGCAATATTCACACATTTATGCCATGGTGGACTTAGCCTGAAAATCCACCTCCCATTGAGGAATACAGGTAAGTCAGGTTTACAGCAGGTGTTAAATACTAGTGATATTCGCGCTTAGCGTGACTTTTTTTATCGCTTCGCCTGTGTTGGTAATAGGGGGGAGTAGGGTTAGCGACTGTTTTCAGTTGCTTCTAGTTGGGAACGACTACCTTGCATGTCATTAGCGATAATCATTTCTGGCATGCAAGGCGATAGGAAAACCGGCCTCTATCGTCAGAAGGATGTCGCTAACACCTGTTAGCGACAGCTTCCTGTTAGGGACAGCTTGCTGATAGGGCGATAAAAAAATCACCGCTTTAGCGGCAAAAAGTGCAGCTAAAGCGGCGATAAATCCCTTGCTAATATGCCCCCACATATTTTGCCAAGGGCGTGGGATTCTTTCCTAGTAGTCATTGGACCTCATTACCTTTAAAGTTGCTACCAATTATTGCCCAGATGTAGGCCATGTGGAATGCTACTTGGTGTCAAGACGTCAATGGAATCACCTGTTGACTGAAAATGTAAGTGGGTCTCTACTGTTTACCTTGATTTAGAGTCTTGTTAGAACACTATGATTTAATAAGTCACCAGTGCAATCCTTTCATGTCGTCGTAAATAAGCACTGGAGCACCACTGTCTACATTGTTCACATTCACAATCACTGCACTGGAGCACCTGTGCTAAATGATTGTTTTTACTGAAAAAGAACAAACAGATGTATGCAATGTATTAACTTGTTGGTTTATTGATGTCTTAAAAAAGTTATTTAGTCATGAAGCATAGACTTAAAAGCTTTCCCCCAAGGGACCCATTGTTCTTCTGTTAAGTTTATACCTAGGTTCCCGGGAATAATGGCTCACCCCATATCAATTTACTTTATTATGGGTTATAAGGTGTATTTGTGGCTGACATATTAATATTTCATTTTAATGTTAGGTCTGTCAATAGGGTTTATTTTGACAGGTTGGGTTTCAGTTTTAAACTCCAGTTGCCAGGCTGCAGTGGCAGGCCCAGAGTCATGCCTGGTCACAAGAGTGGGAGGCACAGTTATTCTAAGGTGACATTTTAATTTCCATGCCATGAGTATTCTCTGGACACCATACAAAATGGATGTATATGGAACTTAAATATGCCTATTACGTGTTAGCCTATTTGAAATATTTTAGAGGACAGTTCACACAAACTAGGGCCTGGTTAGCAACATCAGTCCGCCAAACATGGGTGTGACCATGCAAAAAGGGGCTGTTTCTCACTGATGGCTACAAGAATACTATATGTTTCTCATATGCGCAAGATTTCATACAAAGACTAATGGTACTATGTACCTGCTGCAACTGAGGATCAGGACAAAATATGTATGCTGTTTTGGATACAGGTAGAAATCTGCATTGATGTCTAAATCAATGTGCAGCAGGTTGAAGCAGGGAACTGAACTACTCCTATATTTTTTATATCACTAAGGTTTTCCTAAAAAAAACTCTACTGATTATTAGATAGAATTGAAGGGGAATGCTGAAATGCAAGTAACGCGTCATTTATTATGGTAAGTCCTAAGGAAATATACTTTCACAGCAGGAATCACATATTCGTCCACATGTTTTATTTGTCTGTATGATACCATTTACCCAGGTTTCCTTGTCAAATGATATTACATTGATATGTTTTAACAACAGTGACCATTATGGTAATCTAAGGGTACTACTGAAGAGTGATGTTAAACCCATGTTTTTTTAAATGTATGTTTAAATGCAATAACAGGCTATTACAAAAAAAGAACCAATTGGGTGACATTGCTCTTGGTAAGCATGTTGTCTGCAAATTAAAAAAGCAACATAGTAGTCCATAAAAGAAGTGGATTATTTTCAAATAGTCACAAAAATTCACTTCACCTCCAGAGAAAATAAAGATATAAAATAAAGATGTAAACCTGAACACAATGGAGACTATTCAGGAAGGCATTTAGGAGTATGTAAAGTAGTACTCCCTCTGGTCTTGTTTTACCTACTCCTGTATGCTCTTTTGAATTAGCTCCTAAACATCTAAAATTAGAATAAAATGTAAATATTCAGAAATATTCATATCTATAATTAGTACAAATTGAAAGGACTGTGGGCTCTTAGTACTTTTACTACTAGAGAATTGGCATTTAAGGAATGTTTCATAAAGGCAGTTAAGAGTATGTAAAAGAGTACTCTTGTAGTACTACTTCCCATACTCTTAAATGCTTTTGTGAATCAGGTCCTATTTTGTTTTTCACCTCAATTCACCTGATTTTGATATTAAAGGTTTAGCTTGGCACCTGTCCCATACAATGTGTCCCTGAAATATTTACATTATTTTGTACACATCAAAGGACAACAGGTTTGGCTCCTGAATATCGAGCTCAGGATATTGGGCTATTAGTGGAGAGGGTGGGAAGCCCTGCTCAAATAATCACAATCTTTGATGGGTTCAACCACAAAAGTCACTAAATAAACCGGGTGCTTAACCCTATTGTAGTTTAGAACAAAAGTAGTCAGCCTTAACTTAGAGGCAGCGTGTTACGTTTTTATGCAGCACTCAAACAGTAATAAAGTGAAAATAAAACATAAAAAACTACCAAACGAATTTGGACAGATAGAGTGAAATGTAATAATACATTAACACCAAAATGCCAAAAATGTAATCAGTAGACCAGAGGTATGAGTTTTTAAAGGTTTAGATGAAGATAGAGCCTAAAAGGACAAAGTGACAATCACATTAATGTGGTCGCCCTGAATGAGGGGACGGTCACAAGTTCAGGCTGACTGCAATGGAATGAACATCAGAAACAGGGATCATGTTCATACGCTGAAGAGTTACCTCTCACGTTCGCACAAACTGTGCCATTTGCATTGGTGTGGGCTGCGAGGAGGAGGTTGTCAATGTGAGGAAAAGGTTGGACATTGTGGACAGTCGCTCCTGTAGTGCAAAGAGCTGGTAGTCACTGGAGTTTCATGCATTGCACGTTGTCACTGTTGATGTGAAGTTCAGGTCTTGTGTTGTCGGTAGAGGCAGACTTTCACTGACCGTACACAGACCAGGATCCGCTGAGTTTGTCTTTGGTGGACATACTGGCTAGTTGATTCTCCGGGCTAAGATGTCACTTCTTGGTCACATGGGAGCCTAACTGTCTGGATCTTCACGGTTTCTTTAGGAGGTGTACATTCTAATGCCATTCAAGAGTCCAGGTCCTGGGAGAAAACACTTGTGGATCAGGACTCACTCTAGAATAAGCCCTCAGCAGGGTTCAGGTAGGTCCAGACAGGTCCAGTTGGTGCTGGGCAGCTAGGCTATTGTAGGGAGGCCTCTGGAAACTTGTTGTGTCCATGAAGCTCAAACAAAGTCAAATAACTGACCCTAGGAGTCACTTCTTGGGAGCTTGGGTTCAAGGCAAGCAAGTTCAACCTTCTTTGGATAGCATGGGATTCCTTCTTATGAATCTTCCACAGATCCAGGAGTGTTAAGATCAGTGGTTCTGAGTTGCCTCTGTTATAACTCATGTCGGCCTTTCTGCTGAGGAATTCACTGGCCTGTCCCCAAAAACACTTCTGGTCGGTTCTTGTTCTTGACTTCAGACTGTCTAGGTTAACAAAGGCAAGGGCTAGCATAGTGCCAAGTTCCTTTTTGCGCACTGCAGGCAGGCTCCTATGAAGTGTAATTAGGGTAATTAACATTTCCTCCCCAGCCATCCTGTCAGGATGACACACATCTAGGCCTTATTTGTTTCAATGTCTGCAAGTAATGCACATAACACCACAGGAATATAATTTACAGTCATGTGACACGGGACACAGGCATATTTAGTTTAGTGCAGAAAAATGTCAACTTTCTAAATGTGGCATTTCCAGAATATTAACTTAAAATGTAACTTTACCAATAAAGAGAATTACAAATTGCAATTCATTTGAGTGGAAATAGCATTTCTCTGCCTGTTCCCAAATTGAAGTTAGCAGTTATTAAGTGTAATAAGGTAATCAATTGTAAGCCTATGGGAGCTATGGCTTTTGAGTTTTTCAGTGTGCGGGCATGCAAAGTTAAGTACACATGACTGAATTTTTAAATACCATGCACCCTGCCTAAAGGGATATTAGGGTCAATCTTAGGGGTGTCTCATAATCATTAAAAAGGGGGATTCATGTCTGGAAAAGGTTTATTTTGCCAGGTCAAAATGGATGACAGTTGAAAACTGCACTAGTTTGGAAAGGTCTATAGCTAGTAAATAGTTAAATAAACCTAATTTAGGACATGTAACCATTTTTTATATAGCCCACTACATACAAACTTTTCACCAACTCCATAAATCAGTTTTGCAGTTTTATTATTTGAATTCATATTTATTTTTTATATAGTATATATAGCCATTTTTTGGGGAGTATAAATATACTTTTTTTTAAATTACAAAATGTTTTGATATTTTTTTGATAATATATACAGATTTCTCTACGACCGACGTGAGACGCCGGCTTTCAGAGCACCCAACACCGTGAGGGGCATATCCTGCCACTTTTGAACAAATATCAGATACATCACCATACTACAGTATTCATCTGGCCCCCGGTTAGGATAAAGTGTACTAAATTCCAGATCCGCTGCCTACATTATAAGTTCTATCTGCGTTCTACAAATCTTGTGCGGTTTTCATCTTGGGACAAGATCAGTGTCCGAGGAGCAATGTCTATTCATCGACATCATAATTTTAAGGACGCTTATTCTCTATAACGCTTTTGTCAAAAAATTCTTCGAATGAGTTATTCAATATCATCTAGTGGGTTATGAAGCTCTGACGAAATATATGTTAAAGCCAATTCCTCACATCTTGAGCTATCTATTGCAAAAAGACGGGTCACCTGATGAAGGCTGCCAGGCCGATACGCGCGTAGTGTGTCATCTACCGCTTTGCCTCCATCACTTTTCTTGTCTTATGCTCATTAATGTGTGTGTTATATGTTTTTTATGAACTAATCTGTATATATTATCACAAAAATATCAAAACATTTTGTAATTTAAAAAAAAGTATATTTATACTCCCCAAAAAATGGATATATATACTATATAAAAAATAAATATGAATTCAAATAATAAAACTGCAAAACTGATTTATGGAGTTGGTGAAAAGTTTGTATGTAGTGGGCTATATAAATTATAGTTGCATGTCCCAAGTTAGCTTTATTTAACTATTTACTAGCTATAGACCTTTCCAAACTAGTAAGTTTTCCCTATGTATAGCACGTGCATTCTAATATAGGGGTCCCCTACTTCCCAAATAGTTGAAAACTGCACTACAGGCCGCAGCGACAGGCCTGAGAAATGTTTTAGAAGGCTACTTTGTGGGTGGTACAATGAGTGCTGTAGCTCACTAGTAGCATTTAATTTAAAGGCCTCTGGTACATGTAGTACAATATAGTAAGGACTTACAAGTAAAGTAAATATAGCAATCATGTTCCCATGTACTCTAGGGCGAGTACAATCACTTTAACTCTGTTTAGCAGGGAAACTGTGCGCAGGAGAATATAGTGAGGGACAAAATATTGAAAGGGAAGCATGTATAGATTTTCTTTACCTCTATGCACTTACCTTTTCATATCTTGTCCCTCAATATTTTGTTCACAGTTTTAGTGTGCCACAATACTCTTATACTCAATATTCAAGAGTACAATTAGGACAACATGAACTTATGTTTTACCTTCTTTCTTTGGTGATTCACTGTGTCCTTTTTATAAATGTTTCACTATTGATATATGTTGGAAATTGAGGTTTCTGGTAACCCCGGGCGAGACCTCTACTCCGCCTGCAGAGTGGGTGGAGATTTGCATTCTCCACGTTCCATGGAGAACGCAGAGAAGAAAAATCTCCACACACTCCGCAGCGGAGCGTAGTTGGCCAGCCCCTGCCTCCACCCCCATTATAAAATAAAATTAAACATTATTAAAAAATAATTTTAAAACCACTTACCTGGCATGCGGCATCCCCGGGCCGCCCTCCTCCTCTTCTTCGCCATCTCACTAATCCTTGTGAGAACTGCGCAAGCGGGCGCGACACACATGCACATTTCTCGCAAGAAGGGCAGCCCGGGGACACTGCATGTCAGGTAAGTGGTTTTAAAATAATTTTTAAATAATGGTATTTTTTTAAGGTTATGAGACACCCCTAAGATTGAATTTAGGTTTGATACATGCTATCAAAAATCTCATTACTAAATAAAATCTCATCTCTATTTTACATGCATCCTTTTGAACCTTGCTAGAACAAAACAAGTCTCCCTCTCCTTTTGTGGCAACAACAGAAAAAGAGTGGTATTTAGTGTTCTACAACACTATAGAAATCATAAATATGGTGATTATTTACTGATATAAGTGTGGAGGTCTAATTTTTGTAACTCCCATAGAAGTTTGATTACCCCCGCTTTTATATGCCGACGACGCTGTTATTTTAGCAAGAACGCCAATTGAATTACAGCTGGCTCTGAATAGATACTGTACCTTCATGGCAAGCCTGAATTTGAAGTTAAACGTAAAAAAAACTTACACAATGCATGCGGGGGAGAAAAGAAACGCAAAAAATAGGAAACTGCATGTACAGGGTGAACAGGTGGATAGGACTATAACTTATCCTTACTTAGGGATTGTTATTGACGAAAAATTCAACTGGAACCCAGCTGTCAACGCAAGGAAACTGTCATTTCTCCGAGAGACATCTTCTCTAAAAAGCTTTTCACAAAGACTGGGGCAGCGACCACCTAAAGAACTGTTACAAATGTATAACTCAAAATGCATAAGTACGGCAACATACGGGGCGGGGATATGGGGTTTCGCAAATGTGGACTCAATGCAAAAAATTGAGAACTCCTTTTTGAGATATTTGCTGGCGGTACCAAAAAGTTGTTCCACTTTTGCCTGCCACACAGAGCTTGGCATTGACTACATAACAGACATTATAAAACTGCAGCCAATAATGCTGTGGCGTAGAATATGGGTCACTGAGCAGTGCCAACTGACTAGGGCGATCATTCAAGACATCTTAAAACTGGATCATTGCAAGAAAATCAAATGGTTGTCCTATGTTAAAGCGCTATTAACAGATTTAGGTTACAGAAAGTATTTTGACCATCCGTTACTGATAAAAGAAATCCCTAAAAAGAACTTAAAAAGGGAATGTCTTGTTTACTTGGCTCAGGTCCGACTACTATCGGAGATCCACAAACCATCTGTTCAACACTCATTACTGGCGCAGACTGTATTTACCGCAGAACCCTATTTGAATTTCAAATTAACACAGTATGAAAAAATGCTGCTTACCCGCTTCAGATTTGATCTGTTTCACTTACTGGTTGCATTCCCAAAGCAAAATGTTTGGTCATCTACATTTTCTATGTGCCCTTGTGATCTGCTGTCCCCACAAACAACGATACATACATTGTTATTCTGTAAGTTCTTCACTGAACCCCGTAAACGTTGGATACTGCCCATCTTGAAACTCTGGGGCCTACGACAGTGCCGTCCTGCATACTTGGCACTTCAGTATCTTGAAAACGAAAACTATGCCAAAGCGATTGCACTTTTTCTCAAGTTTTGTATACGTCATCGTTCAAACCTTTGAGAATAAACTATACCGCTGCTTTGCACAACTGAAAGAAAGCTAGATAACAGGAAAACAGTATGATACTTTAAAGTTGAAAAACTCACATAAATTGAGATGCTGCTGTTTGTTTTAATTACCTTTTAACAAATGTAATTTTTAATGTTTTTATATTTTGTAATTCTTGTAATTTGCTCATTGTGAACTTTTATGGTGTTTTTCTTAAAACAACCGAATAAAGTTATTATTGAATTGAATTAAATACCCCCACCACCAAATCATAGGGTTTATCCTTTAATGAGGTCTGGGAGGACTGTGTTTCGAACTAGCACCAAAAAATCGTGTAAGGTTGCTCATCCAACGCTCATAAGTTCACAACTTTGTCTTAAACACTTATTCAAGCATAAAATATTTCACTTTTAATTGAGATCTCCCACTTGCCATAGATATCCCACCTGCCACTACTAAGTCGTGGGTATAAAGGTTAAGGGCCTCCTTGGAGCTCTCAGGTCTGTCCTTAAAGATTACCTCAAAAATTCACAAAAAAATTATTATTGGTAGTTCTTCTTAAACTACCCCATTTTAGACTACAAAAACGTGTTTACTTGCTTCAGTCACTAATATTCATTCATTATATTGATTGATTTCTGGTTGCATAGTTGAAATAAACAGTCAGCAGGAAAAGTTGTTTCCAGGTAGGGCTTTGATACTGAAATTAGACTCCTTCAGAAGTGTCACTCAATAACATATTTAATTTCGTAAGCTAAGTAATAATCTATTTTATTACTATCTCCCATTTCGTTTTGTTATTTATCCTCCTACTCTTCGGTGATGATACAACATTTACCACCTATTGTAGTAACACATAGGTTCATGGTCAAATCTTTCAAACTTAGGAATGCATCTTCTTTTTACATACTCATATTTACACAGCACATTGTCTAGTCTAGGAAAGATGCTGCCAATCCGAAGTAGTATGTTGATGTTGCTGGTCGAACTCATAGAAAACTTCACAACGCAGTAAAGACATGTAGGGGCATATTACCAAGGGGGGCAAAAGGCAATTATCGCCGATTTAGCTGCCGTTTTCGGCCGCTAAGCGGCGATAATTCTATCGCCCTATTAGCAAGCTGTCGCTAACTGATGTTAGCGACAGCTTTTAGGCGATAGCGAGCGGTTTGCGGCCCGCTTTGCATGTCAGCGATGTTTATCACTAATGACATGAAAAGTGGGCGTACCCAACCAGTTAGCGACTGAAAGCAGTCGCTAACGTCGCTATCGGCTATTAGCAAGGCAGGTGTAGCAATGGAAATATTCGCGCTAAGCACGAATATCTACAAATACTAACATCTGCCCAGACCAGTTCTTAGATAATAGTCAAAGGTGCGAACGTGGCAACACCAACTGCTGCACTGCTAAGAATAGGACAACAGTCCTTCACATTTAAACCATTTTTAACATTTAACCGAAGTAATCCAATTGCATTCCCGTTCAGTAAACGTGTAAAGTTATCCATATTTTCCATTCTTGTGCAATCACTCTGGAGACAGATGAGTTGAACTGGAATGCTTTATTCCTCATTTTCAAATGCCATATGCTGTTTATCCAAACTTTAACATAGACACGTGATGCCAACTGTCATTTTGACCCTTCGTCAGGGGTGCTGAAATAAATCATAAAGAGCTGTTTGACCGTTTCACAAAACAAATGCACACTAAATAATGATAACAAATGATACATTTAGTCACTAACCACCCCGCCCTGGCTGCCCTCGTTCAAATAACCCTTCCAGTATCATAATAAAATAAGTAAAACAAAACAAAACAGTGCCCTCCAGCCTGCTCATTATTCATAACAACCAAAAAACAAACAGTGTTCTTTTACCTTAAGGGGTCATGACTAACAGGATAACGTTTGCGTGTCTTTCTTCGTTATAAAACTGAATCAACTTCTCTCTCTAGCACCATGATTATATTTTAAACTTGCTTGCAAACGTTTCTTCAATCAGTCCCCAATTAGTGAAACCCCGTGACCTCTTCACCACACCTACCCTAGAACAGAATTTACTGCCTTCTCAACCCATAATGCACCAACCCTGTTACCAAAAACGTGATGCCCCCAGGCTGCATAATTAGAATCAACCTTGTACATAAAATAAAAGCAAACATATACGTCACAAATACATGCTAAGAATGCCTAAACAATCAGATCCTCAAACAGAAATAATATCTGTGATGTGCTCTTAAACTAACAATATTGAATAATGAGCAGGCTGGGGGGCACTGTTTTGTTTTAATTATTTTATTATGATACTGGAAGGGTTATTTGAACAAGGGCAGCCAGGGTGGGGTGGTTAGTAACTAAATGTATCATTTGTTATCATTATTTAGTGTGCATTTGTTTTGTGAAACGGTCAAACAGCTCTTTATGATTTATATCAGTACCCCTGACGAAGAACTTTTTATGTTCGAAATGCATGGGGCCTTTTATTGCACTGGGTCAAAAGGACAGTTGGCATTACGTGTCTATGTCAAAGTTTGGATAAACAGCATATGGCATTTGAAAATGAGGAATAAAGCATTTCAGTTCAACTCATCTGTCTCCAGAGTGATTGCACAAGAATGGAAAATATGGATAACTGTACACGTTTACTGAATGGGAATACAATTGGATTACTTCGGTTAAATGTTAAAAATGGTTTAACTGTGAAGGACTGTTGTCCTATTCTTAGCAGTGCAGCAGTTGGTGTTGCCACGTTCGCACTTTTGACTATTATCTTTTGAGACGCTGTGTTGGGATGCATACAGCCCTGTTATGCACGCATTCATCTGGCAATCAAAGTTAAATTAAAGTACTTAAAAGGGAAGGAGTGTATTCGCCATTACGTTCATGTTTCCAGACCAGTTCTTAGCTATGTTATCCAATGGGAGGTGGATAACATGGCTAAGAGCATTTAGTCGCTAATGTGTGAATATCGCTGTATTCTCAGCGTTATTCACGCATTTCGCCACTATCGTTGGATATTTTAGCACAATGGATAAAAACGTTGCTAATAGCATGTTTTCTCCGCTAACATATCCAGCGATAGGCAGCAACAAAAAATAATGCGCTAAGCGCATTTTGCGATAAATTTCGCTATTCCTTGGTAATATGCGCCTCAGTCCTTAAAAAGATAAATCAGTTCTGTTTATAGCTTCTTCTAGCTTTGCACCTATGGCTTAGAGTTGATCACTCTTAGGTTGAATTATTGTACAATCAATTCATTTATTGCATAACTGTACCCTCTTCTCTTTTCATGGCATGCCATTATGGTGCAGAACACTCAGATCAACCCGAGTCTAACCTTCAGTTTGTACATAGCAAATCTAAAATACATGATGGCATCCTGAATAAACTGCACACCACGAGCCTACTCGAACAAATTAAACATCAATGTTTGAAATAAAGCTGCAACAGACTCTAGACCAAATTGTATTTTTAAAAACCAAAACAATCCAACTCGCACTAAAACATCATCACAAAGTGATAATCAGGGCGGAAGCGATCTGGCATATCGATAATTTGAGATCCGACACATTCTTGTGAACATGCTACTTTTACCGAGGTGTATAAACTCTTTACAGGTACATGCACTCATCTGTTTAGGATTCTATAATTAATATGTTCAGGCTTATACCTAACAAAAAAATGAAAAGGGAGGTCTCCTCACAATCCGTTAGGGGACGAGGAGAAAAACAAATGTAACAGATGACAAGAAGTCCCTAGTTGGCCTATAGATCAGGCAGAGAGGGAGATTCCTCAGTTAGAATGACAAGGGGTGAAGGGGAGGGAGGGGGAAGCTAATTAGCCTACAGATGCCATAACCACATGAAAAATAAATCACAAATATTGAGGGAAAATTATAAAAACACAATTCAAACCACAAAGTGTATGTACTTGTACAAATTTTTAATTCACGATATACAAAAGTTAATATACAATACCAGTTTAAAAAAACATAAAAATGTACTTGTAAATGTACATGGGTACAAAAGAATAATTTAAAAACACAAGAACACAAGTTGTCGACGCAGCGTTTCGGTTTCTATGATTTTGACCTTCATCAGGACAGGGTTTCTTTGGAAAGAGAAGACAGGATCCTCTCTATTAGGTTCTGTATACGTGTTGTTGCATCCAAACTTTTGGAGGCACGTTCCCTTGAGTGATGTGGTAGTTCTTTACAGTTAGTCTTATTGGTGTATCCTTTAGTCCTATTCACCAATGAGATGGTTCAAGTGCGAACTCTGTAGTGGCTATCTTCATCAATTAGATAGTCTCTGTCGGAGCCCTTAGATGAATTCGGTATTCCTGGTATACGTGTCGATATAAAACGTTACTCAGGTTGATCAGATGGATCTCTTTAGAGGTTACTCTCGTCAATTAGTAATGCTCTGTCGGAGTCCAAAGGCGTCCACTTATGTCTTTATGGAATGAAGTGGGAGAGTGCAGGTAGCCACCGATAATTCATTAATCACTGGTCATTTCCAAATATGTATCATTTTGAATGTATTTTTAAAAAAAATATATATAGTGGTCCAGGAACTGGTGTCGCGTCGCAGGAAGTAACTTGCTGCGGGGAAATGATATATCTCTGCGCTGGGTAAGTAATATCACCAGGCTTGAGGATGCGCTTCGGCCTCCCTGCTACCTCGCGTCTCTCCAGGCTTATACCTAGCCACAACAATACATATATTCACTCTTTAGCCTCAGCTTGGTTTAGCATTTCTTCATCAAACAATTTTTGGGGCTCATGAGACAGTTTTTCTTGATGAATTCTAATCTGCAGTACTATTGGGTTCGAGGTGGTCATTTAGAAATATTCGTCACAATACTAATGCAGGGCGATCAGTGGTGTCATGTTGGCCAGTGCTCTTTTTTTTTTTTTACTTTTGCAGAAAGAAGTCCCCAAAGCATGTGTTTATGCAGGGCACAAATCCTAATAAAAAGAAGTGGGTGGACTACCAAGTCAGGCAGTAATCAAGTGACATCATGAGGCGGCTTATCAAAGCACATGACATCACAACGCGTGACATTCCACGTGGCATCACAGGAAGTGACTTCACTAAAAGTGATGCTCTGATATGTGTATGTTATAAAATATGCTAACTGAAAATGTAATAAAATATGTTTAAAAAAAGCTGTTTCCTACAAAGCATATCATGTAACATGCAGATCACAGATTAGGTAAGTGGATTACTGCTGCAAACACAGAGATCCTTTTGGTTCTGGCAGTTAATAAATAGTAATCCTTCTACTAGACCACAGTGAGCTATGAAGTGTATTTGACTCCTGCACCTTTTAACCCTGACTGTCTCAAGTAACACATCTTGTACATTAATTTACACACTCACATGACTTATTTGGAATGGATAATGTGTATGTTATGTAAAGTCCTCTAACACTTTGCATTTGGATGAGTAGTACTATAAAAGAAATTTAAAAAGTGCTAATTAATGTGTTATTTGTGTAAATACTGAGAGAGACCAACCCATCTGACATTCTTACAGGGCATGCACTTATATACAACAAAGTAAAAAGCATGCCTTCCTTAAGTACCTTTGAAGAGATAACAAGCTGTGTGTTTTTTTGTTTTCTCCCAGGTGTATTTGAATTGTGAGGTTTCAGGACACCTCCAGTCCCACACTGGATCAAAAGGTGGCCTGATGGCCCCTTAACTTCTGTCTTTATCGTTGCCCAGCTGGAGGTGGAAGAAAAAGCCCCCTTCCTGCCTGCACGTTGCTGCTGGGAATCGAAAGCAGACAACGTGCAGGAGCTGATGAACGTGTCCCGGTGTATCAAAATTACACTGTGGGGTCCAACTTCTTACCAGTGGGGACGGCGTCCACCCTGTGAAAAGAGTGGGTGGACGCAGTGTATCCGCGTGTACCCCCCGACTCGTGCCCTGGGTTTATGTCTGTAAAACAAAACGTCAATGTCCCTCGCATGCTGTTGTTTTCCTTGTGTGTGTGTGTGGCGGGGGTGGGTGGAGGCGGGGGTGTCAATGATTTGTTTTCCTGCTTGGGACTTTCATGCATTTCACGGTGGTCGAGGGTGGTGGTGCTATTTATTGGAAAGCATGAGCCAAATATTACGAGCCTTTAGAGGCGTGGACGTGGTGATCTCGTGTCAGATGCTGGGTCGTAGGTTTCTAATGGTAGAAAGAGATGAGACTGGGCGATCAGAAACCTATCAGCTCCTCTACTTCTAAATGAGCTGGATGAAAACAGGTTTGACACTGTGTGGACCCTCACAAGAGCATCTGGAATCTCGCTCCACCGAACCCTAAATGATCCTCATAATCTTTTAAGATCTGAAAACTGTTGATGTCAGCTTTAAAAAGCACTGAAAAATCATGGCATTTCAAGTACACTGAGAGCTTGGCTGTTATATTTCCTTTAATTCAGCACTAACTTCAAAGTATTCCTTCAACTCTACCAGGTTACGTCTTTAGTCTCCCCATTTAATGTCAGTCCTTCTCAAATGTATTTTTTCTAAAAGGAACTTGCAAATACTGTCATTTACTCTATTACCCAGCTTTGAGACAAAATCAGGCAAAGTTAGTATATGGTCTTATTAATGCCTATATTTCCATGTGAATCACCCCTGGAACAGTTCCCTACTACTAATACAATTCTACCAGGTTGATCCTCCGTTTCTTGTAGCATTATTTTCAGAAATATCATAATTTTTGCAGCACTGCGCCATGTGTTTCTTTTGTTTTGAACGTTTACAAGCCACTAATAGTCATTGGCAACTTTGAAAATGTCTAAATGCATGGACCATCTATAAAGCACATGGACACCACTGCATCTCGTTATGTCCTTGATATTATGTGCATGTAACCCTACAAAGTAACATTTAAAATTGAACACCTAGGGCCGTATAACACTTAGTGAACCAGAACTTAACCTATGTGTGCACCTGCTTTCAGCAGCCTGCGAAATATTGGTAATACAGAAGGGTCTGCAGTGCCTCTGCAGCTCCTTCTGTCATACTTATTGTGCCAGTGAAACGTGTGCCACACAACCTCAAAGAGACGTTTTTTTTTAATTTGTATGGGGATGTTCCCCCACACAAATGAGAGAAAACTTTACATCTGTGCCCGTGTCATATTAAAGAAGTGGGAACAGCAGACTAAGTGCTATTAGGGGGTGCACCACATGCATGTGGTGCACAGTCAGTGCACTCTTAGTGCGTCCTTTGAACGGGGAGTCCATAAAGCCCAGTGGCATCCCCCTGCAGGCAGGTGCAGTTGCTCACTGTGCCTGACTAAAGGGGAGGGAGGTTCTCCGTCCCTCTTTGAAAGTCAGGCTTCCTTGCTGCATGTAAACTTAAAGACAGGCCTTATGCTTCAAAGAGCCGGTGTGCCTTAGGCTATTGTACTGCCTCCAGTGCATACATAATACTGCCACTGGATTATCCTGATGTGTTTTTATTTTAACATTATGAACATTCCACTCTCTTCAACCCTTTTTGAAACAAACATTTTTGCTGAAAGTATGCACTGCCTTAAATTAGATGCTTCTCTCGCCATGGCATTTTTGCATCTTCCATGAATTGATCCCTTGCTAATTCTTTCCCACTTGATGGATGTCAACTTTATTATTGCTATTACGAAGGTTTGTATGCTCCTTATTGCAAGAGTATGAAACTTCGTCAAAGAAATTTGGAACAAACTAAATATCTAATGTACTTCTGTATAACCCATCCTCACTTGTTTCATCATGAGATGATCATATACACATTGTCATTCTGTGCCACAACTATATCTAAACAACGCAGGAGTATTAAAATCCGATCCGGATTGTGTAGCAGGAAGTTCCCAAGCAATGCCTTCCTCTTTGACAATTTCATAGCTGGTTTGCTTAGTGTTATTAAAAATGGCAGTCTTTGCCTCATAAGATTGGAAACCGTCTTGAAATACAACACTGCAATGAAAGCATCACCAAGCACTGCAAAATACTACAACTTGGCATGAATCTACAATTAAAATGGGTCGAAAATACTTTTGTAGTTCAACACCCCAGTTCTCACACTTGTAGTCGTTCCTACACAGTTTGATTCCTCAATGTTCCTGCTTTCTTTGTTAATGACCAGGTACCTTCCATACCAATAACTCATTTACAAAATATTAGTGCAGAAGAAAGATGATGCTCTCACATACTAGCCATTATTTAGAAGAAGCAACACTATTTTCTTCAAAACATAATCAAGAAGGGTAATACTATAAAGAAGCAATCGAGAGGCCGATGGACCGTTGAATGGGAACACCAATCGCAACGCCCATGGAATGCCCCTTTGATGCAGAATAAGGAAATGCAGTGACTTGTGCTGCTTTGTCTTACTCCATATCTATGTGGCTTTGCATTGCCTCATAGATATGATTGAGAGACTTGAGACGCCAGAGCGTAAAAAAAAGTAACTCTCCGGCGACGCAAGCCTCTCATAAATAAACCCCCTTAGTACAACCATATTTGTAATTTTAAAAACAAAGTGGTAATTTCACTTTCTTAACAGTATTTATTTGACTGAAGTAACCTGCATATAAATATCAATGTGTGTCCAGGGGAATAAATTCGATTTTATTACAATTTATCACTGCAATTTAGTTTAAAGGCAATGAATATGTGTGTTGTATGACTTTGTCTTTAATATATTCAAAATCAACAGAAAGGAACATAAAAGATATAAAGGCTATCGCAATAGATATAACCCATTAAAAGTGGAACCCTCACTTTGACTTCATAGAAGATGAAATACCAAGAAAAGGGACACGGTACACATTCTCTCATGAAACAGAGAGTTATACTGCAGCCTATAAAAATTATTCCATAGATATGAAACTTCAAAGCGCTGACCTGAGCCAGGAAGAAATATGACACTATGAATAAATATAATACCTTCTTTGTCAAGCTAAGGCTACTGTATTAGGAAAAAGGTGGTTTGAAAATATAGAACTATGAAAAGACTGCATCTAATGAGTTGTTCGCAGTTTTCCTTGCTTTCAGGATTTTAAAGATTGATAATCACCAGAATAAAAATGTTACTTTAAAAACCTACCAGTTTATACTTACTAAAATATTGGTAGTTGTTGAGGATTTATAACATAGCTCTTTCTCTTTGGCAGTTTATTAATATACGCTGATTTCATTGTCTCCTGTCTCTATTTTCTGTACATTTAAATGTATTAACATTGACATTGTAAAAATCCTTTGTTGACAAAAAAGCACTTGAATTCCAACAGCATTACTCACTTTGGGACCCTTTCAAACAGATTAGTGTCTGAGTAGCATTGTCCAGCAGCGGACCATGCAGTTAAGAGCGGTGGAGTGACGGGGCAGGGTGGGGGTTACTTGACAGACGACAACAATGATGACGGAAAATTAAATAAATAATTTATTTTCCCTTGTCTGTTGAGTCCCCTCCCACCAAGCCCTACCGCCCACCGCTCGTACCTGCACTGGCCGCTGCTGGCATTGACTTATTCTTGTGAAACTCGTGGCATACTTATTGACTTTACACATTTACACTTAGGGTTTTATTGAGAGTATGCCGGTCTTGGGACCGCCATACTCACTATGGAGGTCTGACCACCACTGCACATTCACCTGACATATTATGATGGTGGTGGGGGACTGCCACAGGATCATTGATTCCCCCCGTATCCAGGATCCCACGGCGGTGGCAGTGCGTAAAGGGCTCTGAATATGCTGACTGTGCCAAGGCTAGCACTACCAAGTATATTACAACATGGTCAACAGGAGAGATGATTAGCGGTGGGCGACATACGAAAGCGCCTGGAGGGGACATCAACCAAACCATGCGCATATCCCCCACTCTTCTCCTATACTCCGCTCACTCATCTGGACATAGAATCTGTGAACTTGCTACCTGTTCTTGGAGACCTAGCATTCTGGCCGACGCCCGGTGGAGATACCTTGATAGGTATAGAGGAGATGGGCTGTGGACTCCCCCTCAGCCGTCACCTACCCAGCCGGACATTGGGCAGACTTTCCTTCATCTCTTCGCCTTATCTCCCTTCTCGTTACCCCTTTTACCTTACCCCCTACCCTTCTATGCTCCATTAATCTCGTCACTGAGATAACTTGTAACTGATTTATGTTTTTCAACAATGTGGAACTTGTAACTGAAGTAACTTTGTAACAATGTGTAACCTCATGTAAAGTGCTCTGATACCTCTGGGTTTAGCCAGAGCTATATAAAGCTCATCAAATAAAATAAAATAAATAAAAAATGCTTATCCACCACCCTTTGTATGATGGGATCCCACCATGAAAAGGGTGGCGGACATGCAGGTTAGGGGGCCCTAACAGGACCTGGGCTGAATATGGGTCTGGACGTGTTGTGCCCTCCTGTAATTGCACCCTAATTCCTGCACAGTGTGGCATGCACAACATTACGCATGCCACACTGTACAGGAACGTGCTTCAGGCACTCTAACAACAGTGGTATGCTGTTAAGTCTCTCCTATGAGCCTAAAACATCCACACCCACCCACCCACTCCAGATTAAACTCAGAATCTGGCCGGCAGGCTCACCACAGCCTTGGCCGTCTTCCTGGGACTACCGTGGTGGCGGTCCCTTTGGAAGACCACCAAAGTTATAATAAGGCCCTTATTCTGCAAAAAGGTTTTCAGTTCTTTTAAGCTTTAATACAGCTCTTCTGTTTGTGTATTCTTTATCTCGGGTGTTGATTGTGTCTACTGTATTGCTACACAGGCTCGAAGCACATTTTTAAAAAAGAAAATCACTAGTGATTAGCCTTGAGATTACCTATGTGCAGTGCTATGCAAATGATCAGTAGTAAGCAGGAACTTATGCTCTCATTTCTCAAGGGGATTTGGGGTAGGACAGCACAGCAAGTCAGCTTGCTGAACTGCCCTATGCCAAAGTGAAAGGGCATGGAATGCACTGTATTTCTGCAATATGGTGCATTCCTGTCCTTTTCACTGCGTTGGTGCCATTTTGGCAGCCTAACTGCAACACAGGCACCCTTCCACCATGGTACAAGGGTGCCTGTTTTGTTGGTGGGATTGTTTTAGTGCAGGAAGGGGTACAATACTAAGGCATATTACTCTTTCTGTGGTTGCTACAGAATGCAGCACACATAGAAAGAGGAATAAATGCCTCACCTCCAGAGACGTAGGGTTTTGGCACCACCACAGATTTTACATGCTCTTGTAAATCTGGGGAAGTGTCAACATCCATGGGTGTTGCATGGGAAAACCAACCACAATGCCCATTGAATGCCTCCTGAGCGCAGATTAAGGCAACACAGCGATATGCACTGCCTTGCCTTACTCCATATCTATAAGGCCAGGCATAGTGGCTTTGCATGACATCATAGATAGGATTTGGTAATTTACACAGCTGGAGCATCAACAAAAAGTAATGGTCCAGCGGCACAAAGGGCTTCTAAATATGCACCATGATGTAAAAGAATGTCCAGGATCCAAGACAATTTCTGGGATATCTTAAATCTGCAGAAAATCCAGAGTCTAACTAACCTTGTTTCAGATTTACTACATTTTTAGGCATGCCTTGCAGGATCGAAATTTTCTCTTCTGTAATGCACAAGGGAGCGAAAACCACAGCAGTGTCATATGTACATTGATGGGCTTGCTACTGCTGACATTTCTTGCACACAAACAGGCTGCCTTGCTCAACGCTCAGTCTCACACCATTATGTAGAGTTGAATATGGGCTATGTAGCATGAGATCTGTATGGAAGCACACTATACAAAAGTCTCTGACCAGTGGTGGCTAGCCTTCAGGGGTGCTAACTGCTGCCACACCAATAAAAGACCCTCTCTCTACAAGCACATGCTGGTATTGTTACTGTAAATGTGAAAGATGATGGTGTAGCAGTTCAGACTCTAAGTTTACCAGTTTCAATTGTAAGGAGCTGAATTCTAGTTCAATGATAATGTGCTTCATTTGTAGGGAATCAGCGACAACCTGGCACTCAGAGGCATTATGCAATTAATATATTTATGGAAATGAAAGGGGGCAGAAAAGCAGTGTGTGCAAGTACACATCACTTAATTTTAATCAAACACGTTAGTTAAAACAAATAATTAAATGAAGCTAAAATTAACTCAAATCATTTATAAATAATTTTTAACAATATCCCTAATAATTGTACATTTTTCAACAGAAAAAATAAATCTCTTTGATCATAATTTCCTCAACAAACATCTCTTAAAATAATTTGTTACATCAAATCAAGTATTAACATAAAAATAATGTGAAGCATACTTAAATAATAAAACTGCTCGAAAATGCTATTTAAATTAAATAATTATTGTAATATTCTAAAAACCACATATAAAATGATGTTAGAAACAGCCATGTATATTAAATCTTAAGCTTAAGAAGGACATTTTTTTGTAGCCAAGAGAGTGCAAGCAGTGAGAAAATGCACTGAAAATGCATGAAGTATTGTTCATCTGCAAATTGAGGGAGTGTTATAACAAAAACAAAACTATCTAAACCTCAAGAGAACACAATGCCCCACCAAACATGGAATAGAAGTGTCATTAAAAGACCTCAGAGTAGCTTCCAAAGATATTATCCCTGTCAGCGTGTTGTATTCCATATAGGTACCCTATATAGGCACAGGTAACACTGCTACCTTGCACCTATATCCACATATTCCCGAATACTACCCCGTAAGTCTGTTTACCTATGGGGATAATACCACAACTAGAGGATTGTACCACTTGGGGTACAGTCTTTGCTGCCATTTATACCAGGACTCATGGTATTCTGTCATTATCAGTGATACCAGATGCATTGCGACAAATACAAAATGAATACGGAGCAGAGCCTGCTCTGAACTTATTGATGAAGTTACTAGGTGGCTATGCCCAGGTGTCAGCTATAATATTAGCTAATATTAAAGGGGAAGCAGCTTCAGTGGCTATCTGCCAATGCCTGAGGGAGTTCAGTCCTTTAGAACAGGAACATGAACTGCCAAAAATAAATGAGACTTTCAGGAGCCCTCCAGAAAGCGATATAACCTCAGGTATAGGGATAATATTAGAAAACCTGACAGGTATCAGAATACTGATATGCATTTTTCTCATTTCTTTCAGGGTTTATCGAAAAACTCAGAGAGAGGACAGTCAGACAGATAAGAAGAACGTACAAAGTCCAAAGACAAGCAGCACGCTCAAGATTACACGTCTAAAAAAAGAGAAACCAAATCAAAAGCCCCAGTTAAAAAAGAAGAAGATTGCAGGTCTACGGATCAGACATGCCCAGAATTCTGAGGACTCGACTATTGAACTCGGAATGGGCTTTAACGATGCGAGACAGTGCGCCAGACGCAACAATAGCTCACCAGAACTTGATGGAATTTCTGGTGATAGCAGACTTGAATGATTATATCACAGTAGAAACACCCGATATTAGGGTAAGTGTCCCACATAAAGTATATGTAGGCTTTCCAGTTTTCAGTTACTATTTTTGGTAAATCCTGGTGGGGGTTTTCAGTGTTTGCATGCGATTTCAATACCTTCAAAAACAGTGGTATCAGTGGTTACACATGAGGGGGTGTGGTTAGCCAGCCACGATGGCGGTCAGCTTTTGCTAGTGCTCCGGGTCCGACTGGGGGCTGATCCTGAAACGGAGTGGATGCGGATACCCTGCCCACCGTGGAAGGCGGTGGATCGATACGGGAACCCGTCAGCAGCGCGGAGATCCAGCGAGGGGCAGGAAATATGCCCGGAGTGTAAGCACGAACAGGAGCGGGCCTTCTGACACACGGCTGAGGAGCAGAAGGGAGCCACAGTGGAGGCATGCCCGGGGTGCCCGGCGAGAGCGAAACCGGAACTGCTCTGCCCGGCGCTCCGGAATGCTGAGTGAGCTGCGGAATTGGACCAGAGCCGGCTGCAAGGTGCCCCCCAGGGAGACCACAGGACCCTGGGTGGTGGGTGACCTGGGCTTCAGCGGAGCGGCGGCAGGCCCTGGACCCGACACTCAAGACAAGCTGCGGGGCTGAGCCGGCCTGGGGGCTGGCCCATAATTGCGGAGGTCCAGAGCGGATCAAAGCTCGTCCCTAGGAAGGAGCCGAGAAGAGGCCGGGGACTGAGGAGGGGAACTCCCGACACACTCAAGCGGCTGATGGGGCCAAAGCTACTGATGTGACGCAGCAGAGAGAGCGCCACGAGGACAGCGCTGATCCTGGATATAAAAATCTCCCCCCTCCTTCTACGCTGGGCTGAGGAGACTCTGGCTGCCCCCGCGAGATTGCTGGTGAGTGGGAGATACCCCATTCTTCTCTGGGCTGTTTCTTGGTGGAAGGAACTGTGGTGTGCCGCCCGAGGTGGGTGAAGGACTGCGGATCTGGAAGGCGCTATTGTAGGCGCTCGCTGACGCCTGACTGGGTCCTGTGGTGCTGGCAATTCGTGAGCCCCCGCACTGGCGTATTCTAGTCCTGAGGCCTCGCTATGGAGCCTAGGGGCAGGGCGACCTGACCGAGACATATAGCCACCCGCAGAGGAACTGGTGAGGTCGGCAGAGGCCATAAACATATTCTGTTGCCGGGGGGGAGCTTGCCCTCTTCATAGGGCTCGCATTCCGTGGCGTACGGCCTCTGTGTATCTGAAGTGCATCATGGTGCGGAAAGGAGCGAGGGTGACGGAGGGGCCCGGAGGCCAGGAGCCCACACGTACTGTGGAGACCACAGGAGAGGGAGGATCTACACAGAATGTCTCTGGATTGGATCACGCAGGCGATCGGCAGGAGAGTAAACTGGACCTCATCCTGAAGGAAATTAGGGACTCCAGATCGGCAATGGAGCTCCAGCTGGGGGCCCTAAATACAAACTTATCGCTGTTAAAGGCAGACCATGGCAAATTAGCGGACAAAGTGAAAGACCAAGGACTTGCCCTTTCTGACCTTACGACTACGGTGGCCGATCATTCCACCTCTATCCCTCAATTGCAGCAGCAAGTTGCCTCTCTTATGGACCGCGTGGAGGATGCGGAGGGTGGAAATTGTCGCAATAACGTTCGCGCTATAGGCCTTCCGGAGCGCTGTGAGGGGGCATATGCAGAAGATTTAATGGAGCAGTGGTTCCGGGACAATGTCACCATGGAGGGTCTATCGCCACACATCTGTGTAGAAAGAGCGCACAGGATCCCGACTGGAAGGCCCAGACCGGGCCGCCCTCCCCGCCCTCTTATAATGAGAATACTAAATTATCGAGACAGGGATGTTCTACTGCAGAAAGCCCGTGAAAAGTCCGTAATTCAATTTGAAAATAGAAGAGTGTCCTTATATCCGGACTATACCAACACGGTCCAGAAACAACGATCCTCGTATGTGGAAGTAAAGAAGAAACTACAAAGGGCCAAGCTGAAATATGCTTTGCTGTTTCCCGCCCGACTGAAGGTCATCCACGGCAGGAAGACACAGTTTTCGAGAGCCCGTCTGAAGTTGAGGAATGGCTGGAGGTGATGGGCATTGATGGGAGTCAGGACGCTACTCAGGATACAGCTGCCGGTGGTTCGGGACGAGAGTCGGGGCGAGACGGAGAGAATTCCCCGACGGTGGAGAGCAGTATAAGGAAAATGGGCCCGTCAAAGGCGCAACAGAAAGAAGACCAGCTGGGCGCTGTAGCGATGGTGGGCACGTTCAGAGAGGACCCGGTGAAGATAACGACAGATTCGGACGATTGTATGGTCCATTCAGACTCGGATAACAGTGTAATCCTGTTCCCTACTGTCACGCCTCGGGCGGCTGATGAGATGTTGGACAACTGAGAGAAGGCAAGACCCGGCTGAAATGGTCTGGCTTCCTAGAATACCCGATATCCTTTATGTGGTGTCCCTTGCTCACTGTTCTCGATGCCCCATAATACAAACAGATATCCACAAGCTTGGTAATATGTACTGAATGCAGATTGTAATGTACATACCCGCTGCTTCCCTGCACTGGTAAGATGGAATGTGTGGGGAGGGAACCCGTGGTTGAATGCGACCCCCGTGGGTCTATTGGTTCCTGTTGTAGGGGTATCTGCGGTACATGTTTAGATGCACAATTATTATTGAGACAGTGCTCCCAGTTCTGTACACCGTCGAGCCGGCGGAGCCCGACGCAAACACACGGAGGATGGTAGTAGTGCTTGGCCGCCCCCCTACTGGCGAACGCACTAGAGCTTGGACCTATTTGTTCACTGTTCTTATGTTTGGCCCGGCAGTGTTGTATGGCCGCGCCTTGTTAGTTCAGTATTGGGAGGGAAGTTCTGGACATGTGGTCTCCTGGTCGCTATTTGTTTGGGTTTGAGCTGTATGCTCACTGACACTTTTATGTATGGTAATAGACAATTATGGCTGATGTGGCAGGATCTTACCGATTCATTACCTGGAATGTGCGGGGGCTTGGGGCAATTCAAAAAATACACAGGATCCATTCCTTCCTGCTTAGGCACTGCGCGCAGGTTGCTTTCCCCCAGGAGTCCCACATTACGGCATCAGAGACCCTGAAACTATGAACAAAGTGCAAGGGTGCTATTTACTCCACGACATACTCTGCTTTTTCTAGGGGGGCGACTATCTGGGTCAGACACGGGACACCATTTGAGGAGATAGAAAGGAAAGTAGATGAGCAAGGCAGGTTTCTTCTAGTAAAAGGTACCCTAGATGGCGAACTAATTGTACTCGGCAGTATATATGCCCAGAATTATTTTGAGCAGGATAAATTCCTACATACAGTTAGTCTGGCACTTGCGGACTGGGCGAGTGTCCCCTGGGTGTTGGGCGGAGACTGGAACATGGTCCTGAGCTTGGACCTAGACAGATCACACACCCCCCTCCAAATGACTGGAGCTTCACAACTGTCTGATGTATTCCTAAACTGGGCGGAGGGCTGGGGCTTAATGGATGCATGGCGTGCCTTGAATCCAGAATATAAGGAATACTCGTTCTACTCCCCTGTGCAAAACCTCCAAACTCGGATAGACTGATTCATGTGCTCACAGTCACTGCTGTCCAGGATTGGGAGCCCTGAGTACCTAGCCAAAACTTTCTCTGACCACAGGCCCCTGTCGCTCAGCCTCCATTGGGAAAGGGTACCTAGCCTGGTACGTACTTGGAGACTTAACCCGCTCCTCCTGGAGGATGCCCCCTTTCGCGCGACGCTTTCTGACACATTGTCCAATTACTTTAGAGAAAATTGGGACTCTGCCTCTTCTAATTTAGTCGTATGGGATGCCATGAAAGTGGTGCCACGAGGAGCTGCCATAGGCCAGCTAGTGGGAGCTAGACAGGAAATTCATAGTAGACTCTGTGAGGTGGAGAACCGCCTTAAGATATTGGAAAGGGAGGCAAGTGTTGATCCTGAGAAGATGGAGAAACTGCAGGAAGGGAATATTGACCATGCGGAAGTACTGGAGACGCTGAGATTATAAAGAATATTTACGTCGTCAGCACGCTGAGGCTGATAGGTCAGGTACACTCTTGGCCCGCCTGGTAAGGGATCGACCGGACCCCCCAGTGATAACGCGGATACGGGCCGTGTCGGGCGACCTGGTCTGTACCCAGTCTGGGATTAACCAAGCGTTCCATGATCATTTAAGAGCGCTGTATGCCCCCCTGACTGGGAGGATCCGGAGAGTGTGTCTGCGCTCCTGTAGGATCTTCCGCTCCCGACCCTGTCAGAAGACACGCAGCGGGAATTGGATGGGCCCATTACGCAACATGAAATACGGGTTGCAGTTGGATCCCTCAATCGCAATAAGACTCCGGGTATGGACGGACTCCCGGTGGAGTTCTATGCGACATACCTGATACCCTGGCGCCTGTCCTCGAAAAGGTGTTCAGGACAGCGTATGCGGAGGGCCAGCTACCGGAGACGACGATGCAGGCTCTGGTTATCTCAATACCCAAGTCTGGGAGGGATGTCTTGGACATGGGTAATTATAGGCCCTTATCGATGCTCTCTACAGAGTACAAGATTCTGAGTAAGGCAATAGCCCTGCGCTTGCAACCACACCTAACCAAGCGAGTACATCGGGATCAGTGTGGGTTCCTCCCAGGACGGAGTACGTCCCTGAACACTCGGAGACTGTATGCCCTCATGGCAAGCACGCCACGGGAACATTTCCGGGCGGGCTGCATAGCGCTGGGTCTAAGGCAGGCGTTCGACTCTCTGTCATGGACGTATATGTTCGAGGTTTTGCGGCGCTTTGGCCTCCCTGATTCCCTCCTGAGGTGGATCAGATTGTTGTACGCAGGCCCCTCGGCCAGGGCAGGTACGTGTCGGATAGTTACTCAGTGCACAGGGGCACCCGACAGGGATGTCCCCTGTCCCCGATGTTATTTGTCCTGGCACTAGAACCGCAGGCTGTAGCGCTTCGGGTCCATGACGCCCAGATGGGTATATCAATTAGGAGTATTCATAACTTGATATCCATATACGCGGATGACATCCTGTTGTACCTCAGGGACTTAGAGGCGGATCAAACAGCTCTCTACGATATATTTTGTCGCTTCTAAGAGGTATCGGGCCTGGCCATCAACCCAGCAAAGTCAATAGGCTTTTATTTTCAAGAGGCATTACGTCCCGCCTCCCTCCGCTTCGTAACTCACAAGATGCCGGTCGCACAGACTACGTTCAAATATCTGGGGATTCAGGTATACAGGTCACCAGACGACCAAATTGACGGTAATATTAAATGTGCCATTGCCCGGCTCCGGGGCAGCGTGGGCTTCTGGGTCTCCTTGCCCCTGTCCGTCATGGGCCGCGTCGCTAACTCTAAGATGGTTATGCTCCCTCGCCTCCTGTACTATTTTGTAAACTTACCTGTGTCCGTTCTCCAACAAGTGTTCACTACACTCAACACTATTTTAACTACTCTGATATGGGGCAATGGTCAGAGACGCATCAGCCTTCGCAAGCTCCAGCTGGGGCCTAACTCGGGGGGCCTGGAAGTCCCAGATTTCCGGGGCTATTGTAATGCCAGTCAACTTCAGTGGCTTTCACATTGGATAGCCGGTAGGAACCTCCATGAGATTGATTACACTCCTGAGCGACTGGCACGGGGCGAGCTGCACTCCCTGTTGCTACCACGGGGGCGACTTCCCCCAGATTGTCAATCGCTCCTACATACGGCCATATTGTGCTGGAGACGAGCATTATCCTATACCTCGTCGGTGAGGCCATATGTGGCGAACATTCCCTTATTAGGTATCCGGACACAACAGGGCAGGTTAACACGAGACCTGCTGCGCCCCTGGACAGAAGCGGGAGCTGAGGAGGTGGGAGCCTTTTTCGATGATGACACCCTGATGGATCATGAGTCCTTTATACAAATTACAGGTGCTCCCCCTAGGTTGTATTTACTGCATGCCACGGTCTCGCACTATATCCAAAACACCTGGGCACCACCACGAACCCAGCCTGCGCAGCATGAATTGGTCCACTTGCTTTATTATATGGGGGCCAGGAGTCACCTGCTACGCTGGTTGTACATGGGGGTCAGGGCGCACGCAGCGATCCCATTGGATGAGCTTCGGGGTGCTTGGGCTCAGGACGCGGACACAATACTCACGGATAAGGCGTGGCAGATTATTAGGGAGCATCCTAGGAGGGTGATGCGGAATGTGAAATTTAGGTTTATACAAACGATGGTACTACATGACCCCTCAGAGACTACACAGAATGTTCCCGGACTCCCCCCATTGTTGTCCCCGCTGTGGAGCGGAGGAGGCTGGGTTCCTGCATATGCTCTGGTCCTGTCCACAGCTGCGAGGGTATTGGGCGGATGTATGCCAGGTGCTGAGAGTTACAACCACCCAGCCTGGGCCTGAAGAAATATTATACTGCCTGGTGGGGTCCCGTACAAGGTCCAAGGCGCTCAAAGCTAAACTGCGTTTCTTGGACCTAGGCCTTCTGTTAGCAGTTAGGGCTCTGACAATGAGGTGGAAGTCCCCAAGACCACCTGGGACGGCTGTGTGGCAGACGGAACTGGTAAAGTGGGGTAGAGCCTGAAGAAGCTACACTGAGAAGGGGGGAGGGAAAAGGTCAGAGGAAGTACCCTATAGCGCATGAGTGTGAGGTTATGATAATGACCCTGGAAGGGGTGGACCTAGTGCCATCACAGAATAATCAAGGGTAGGACTGGGACGGAGGGAGGGATGACCTGGCTGAATAGCACAGGAGCCCAGAACACTGCACGCACACCCTGATTTGACTACACAACGGTATTTGTTACTGTAATACCAGGTGGGAGACAGCACGCGGGGCATTTCTGATGTGACTAGGAGATGGGAGGGAACTGGGGTGGGATGTTGTGGGTGGATGGGAGGGGGTAAATGTTTGATTTTGTTGTGTTCTAAGATGTGACTATAGTGATAATGTTGATTCCCCACATGGGTGAAGATGTGTGGGTATATTATTGCTACCCTGGATAGCTGTTAGTCTTGCAAGTTTTGGGAGAAAATGTGAAAACCAGACTGATGGCTGCTTACATTATTCTGTAAATGGTATAATGCTTTGATTGGTCTTGAATAAAGAGTTTTAAAAAAAAATCAGTGATTACACATTTTCGTCTCTTTAAAATCAACAGAAGCACTGTTTTTCAGGTGTTTATGGAACTTTTTGCGTTTATTATTGCTTGATTTCTGCACTGATAGAGCATGGTATATAGACAGTGTACGTACAGTGTAAATGAGGTCCAAATATTCCATTACTTGCCAAACTAATTGAAAAATGTGTGCAAAATCAACTGAACAACCACATCACTAATTTCAATCTGCTGGACGAATGCCAATCTGAATTCAGACCAGGCCACAGTACGGAAAAAGCAATCTTACATATAGTGGATGATGCACTACAGGCTCTAGATCACAATCAATCATGTCTATTATTTCTTCTTGACCTGTCTCCTGCATTTGACACAGTAAATCATAGAAAATTGCTATCCCGGCTTGAAGACAGGATGGGCCTTTCTGGAAATGTTCTGAAATGGGCTGAATCCTTCCTTCCTTCAGAACACAAAGATTCCTGGTCAACCAGACACTATCCCCATCATGCCCTAATTCAAATGGAGTCCTGCAAGGATCAACATTATCTCTATCGCTATTCAACCTATATGTCGAACCCCTTACAGAAATTCTCCGACACGGAAACATATCCTATCACATGTGCACAGATGACACTCAGATCTATATCAAGATCTCGTCACTGGAAGAGATCAAGACAATGAATGAGGCCTTAAAAGTGTCATTACAATGGTTCACTAGCAATCATCTGAAATTAAATGCACAAAAACCAGAATTCCTTTTAATATCACCACCAAAGAACCCCACAAATGTGAAGGAATGGACCAAACTGATCACAGCACTAAACTGTACCCCTACCCTAGTTGGCTCAAGCAAATCAATAGGACTCACAATGGATAAGTACATAGACGTGAAAGCCCACATCAAATCATGGGCAAAAAGTGCCCGGTTTCACCTGAACTATATTAGAAAAGTGAAATCACTTATTACTATGGTGGACCTCAAATTGGCAGTTCAGTCCTTAGTTATTACAAAGATTGAATATGGATGTACAACACTAACAGGTCTACCTAAAATTTCCACAGCACCACTAAAAAACTGTCTCAATGCGGCCGCAAGACTCATTACAGGTTCCCGAAAATATGACCATATTTCCCCACACCTGAAAGCATTAAACTGGCTTCCATACGAAGCCAGAATTCAACTAAAACTGGCATGTATTACCCACAAAGCGCTCCACTACAAAACACCAATATACTTAGTCCAGAAAATTGAGCTATCAGAGGGAATCAGACAATACAATAGTGCCAGAGAACTGTTGCTGAAATCGCCCATCTTTCGGAAGAAGAAAACATGTGACAGAGCATTCTCCGGAGCAGCACCCAGAATCTGGAATTCACTCCCTCCAAACATTTGAAAAATTCCAAACACTGCAACATTCAAGACGGAAGCGAAGATCTTCCTAATAAGCAAATTCCTTCCCTAGGCAAGACTGTTCATCATCTGCATCATAGTTAATAGCCGGACGTCGCATAGTCCTGTCAGACATGGATACATCTAGCACAAAATATCCAGAAAGACACTAAAACTAACCAGAGACTGATACCATCTAGAGCTAATGTAGGTGTTACCTCTACAGATCAATAACAAATGTAAAGATCAAATCACCAGTTAGCTGCAAAAACAACTTTGACTGTACAGTACTACAATTAATGGATCTTTGGAGTATTGATGTAAATCATACAAAAGGTACACATCCGAACCATATGTATAATACTACTTTTATACCTTTTGTTCACTAAACAGATCCTAAACTTGTTATTGTTGAAAATGTTAAGAAAGACATGTACCAGAATCATATATATATATATTATGGCTGCTATACCCGTTGTACTCTAAACTGATACCTCATGTAACTGTGAAGCGCTCTGATACCCTTGGGTCACTCACGTTCGCGCTATATAAAACTCTATAAATAAATAAATAAAAATAAATTTTTACAAACTTATCGTAGTACACCATACAATACTTCTTCAGGGAGTCTTTGGTCATGCATGCTCACTCTTTCCTTCCCATATACACTTTTATCTGTGAAAAGGACTTCTCAACATAGGCACTTGAGACAGGCAACACCAAAATAACAATAAACAATTTGCTTACCCTAGCAAATAACATAGTTTTCCATGCCAATACTGGTGCTCCTAAAGATTGTGATCATATGTGACAGGTTCTGCAAAATATGTGTTGAACTGAGCGCTTATGCCCTCAGAGTTTTTGAAGCAGTCAAAAAATGAGGCAGCACTTTTGAATCTCCGTAGAAAATGTCCCTTTACAGAAGGGATCTATAACTTGTGCAGAGTACCACAGTAAGGGCTTCATTGACTTCAAATGCCATGGTTGGTGAAAGCCTATTTCTCATACAATGTAAAATAAAAGTTCCTGAACTGTTCCTCAACGTTTCTTTGCTTTCCAAGTGGCAAGCACTCTATCATGGAATATGTTTCAGGGCCAAAGGTTACTAAAAGTGTTGCCCAGCCTACTCTCAAGGAGATGTTTCAAATCTACACCAATTATGCTGAACACTTGGCAGACAAGGCTGTTTTCAGCATCTACATTTGTTTATTATGTCCACTACAGCAGTCATGCTTTCCTTTAAAAATCTAAGAAGACAGTAGAGAGTGCTTTTTTTCATATCACTTTCAATATGTGACCAAAGATCCTCACATTTCTTGCCTTTAGCATCATCACTCAGCAAAAGTTCTGTAAACGGTTGCCACATGGATAATATAGCATTCATGGCCTCTAGGACAGACAACTGTGCTACGGTTGGGAATGAATCTTTCGTTGATGCCACACAAAGCACACAGGAGAAATATTTGCGTTTTAAATTCAGTGTATAACAAAACAGTGCACCAGAATGGACTTAAAGGTCAATAGCATTCTTCATTAACTCTGTAGATTGTAAAGATGCTTTCAGCATACCATCTAACAAGTTGCAAGGACCTCTTGCAGGGAAGCACTTCACTTCAGGGATCGATTTTGACAGGTCATCACACAACTTTTTATATATGTGGCTGATTCACTGCAGATACAAACAAAATCACCCCAATCTATTAAAATCAACTTCGTATAAGATAAACGGTGAACTGTTGAAATTGGAAACTGAACAGTGGCTGCTTTTACACATTAATTGTGGGAGAGCCCTCACCTGGTTGGAACTTAAAGTCTTGGTGGTGATGATGACGACTCCGAGTAACATTTTGCTCTTGTTCGTAGAATGGAAGCTTCTGTCTGTTATGAGAAAAATGGTTGTGCCAAAAAGTGTAGCATGTTATGGCCGAGCGTAAATAAAAAACACCCTCCCCTTACGAAAGGGGAATTTTTAGTTTAAACTAGAGAGTCACAAACAATTAAATTTGTTTATGTAGTAACACATTTTTTCATTCCTAGACAAAATAGGGAGTGGTGTATATGGCATCTAAAAATAGTAAATGTATTTTCTAGGCGTAACACCACCAGTACCAGGGCCAGCGCGGAGGTGGTCACTCCAGGGGCTGATGCGGTTCCAGCAGGAACTGCTGTGGGGGATGCCACGGTAGTGGCGGGCAGTGGTAAGCTATTATATTCCTTACTTATTGAGATTGCAGAGTAGGCTCGCTGCAGGGGTGTACATGTTGTACAGTACAAGTACACTTTACTGTTAAGAAGACTTACAAATTTAGAACTAAGTTTTTGTCAACCAGGTAGAAGACAGTCACCCTTGACTTCGCAATAGCAATAGCATTAGCGGCAGGAGTTGACGAGTAACCAATGGCGTCATCTAAATTTGACTTCAACTCAGCTGTGAAAGTTTTATCGAGAAGCCAAGTCAGATCAGAGATGAACTTGATGGATGGGATGAACGAAAAGGGAAAGAAGGGTGTAAGGAAGGACGAGCGAGTTAAATTAATGACTGCTGGCAAAGAATGATACGTGTTTTTGAATGCAGGCACAGGTGGCTGGGAATCTGATGCATGGCCGGTTGAAGGCTGAAGCAAGGATGGGTGGAAGGATAAAGAAAAGAGGACTGCCTGGGTGGGTGAAACAGAAAGTGTATGTGTGCGCAAAATATCCTTTGGTTCAAATTCAAATGCAAGTCAAGCACGGATGCATGTCTGGCGGTTTACAAAATAAAATAAAAAGGTTTTTTTTCGGTGAGAAAACGTAAGGTTTGTCCAGGTGAGACATTAAGAAGAATGATTGACATTTACTTTGAATGGATGGATGCCTTGATGGTATTTTCCTCATAGATAGCATAGGTCTATGGAGGCAGAGTAGACGGTCAGTGGATGAAGAGTGTTACTTTGGAGAGCATGTAACACCGCACGTCCGTGCCAGAGTAGCAAAGCCGAGGAAAGTAGAAGATGTCATTTTTCAGAATACTCCCTTGACTAACAGTAGTTTGCAAGCACAGCATATTTGTGTATTAGTTCACATTATCAAGTCAAGTCACAACTCACAAGTGCCTGCCTTCGGCGATTACGGGGACTACTCACTACCTCTGTTAATAATTTTTTTACAACTCTGTCATTCATGTGAGGCCTATCGGTGTTCACTCAATCAATAATAACAAAGCACCCAAAGTCATCCCATATATAAGCAAATATCCTGTGAAAGGATAGATGATCATAGTATTTATCTTCTTTTCCTTTTGTAGTAGTCAGGGGCAGGGCAGGGTGAAAGGTAAATTAATTGAGCAGTAGCCCTTGTAACAGAGGATGGCCAGTGCCACCCGTAATAGAAAAGTAAGAGCTTCACCACCTGCATGTACTGGACTGGTAACAGTAATGCAAGTCTGAGTCATCATGACTTGAGTCTGTTTTTCTTGGTGCAAGCTGACTGCGCTGGCATTATGCCGGCTTCAACAAGTTTAAGTACTAATTTCTCTAAACAAGAGAGAAGAAGAAGACTGGTGTACTGTCTGAGTCTAATGTAGTGCGTCCATATAGTGATAGTAGAATTCCTGAAACTCCCACTAATGTTAGAGCAGAGGCCGACAAAGTGGGAGGTTAGATAGATACATGCCACAAATGTTATATACTGTGCTTGCAATTTGCTAGTGCTACTGTGACACAACTTTCTATTGAATTATTTTGTGTTAATCTTAAAGAGTATCGGTTACAGTATCTTTTTCTTTCTTCATATAGATACTCCTTCTAAACTAACAAGGAAGGAGTTGGCAACCCGGGCCCAGCAACGGAAGCTGGAGGCAATTGTCGCCGAATATCGGCGGCTGGTGGCTCAGGAGGAGGAGGATGACTCGCAGTCAACATCCACGACAGCTGCATCCACCTCCGCTGCCCTGGGTCATACAGCCAGCGCAATACTCTAGCGGTACGGCACTGTGGTCCGGCAGCCACCCGCCACCGCCAAGCAGCGAAAACAACAGCTGCCCACCACAGTACCTGCAAGGCGCATATGCACCTATTGACCCTGCGAGTGGCCTACCTTGAGCAGGAGGTGGCGAGGCAGAAAGCCCTACTCAAGGACCTCCGAGGAGAGCTGTTTGACCACCTGGCCACAGGAGGACACCACCGGCGAAAGTAGAGATACTGTTCCTTGGACCTTTTTTAAAGACTTTTGGGTGTGAATTGGGTGTTGGGGTTTTTGGACTTTTGGGGATATTTGATTTCATGGACATTGGTTGGGGTTAGAGAGGTGGGTGGGTCAGGTCTTGCAGGATAGTATATTTTTGTTAGGGTCAAAATAATTATTTATTTTCTACTTAAACATAGCATACAAGTTTTTACTGTTTTGTGGGGGAGGCAGGGGGGTTAACTGTATGTTTGTTTTCCTGAAACTTAACTGGCTGCTTGATTCAAATTGTCTAAGTAATCGCCCAAATTTGTACAAAAGTGCCACTGACAGAGTTAGTGAATTTAATTGTCCTACTACTTAACTAGTACTGCCGTCAGTCTCTCCTCTCCTCCTACTCCGTTATTCTTCCACCCCCAAAATGCTTATCTTACCTGTGATTCGTGTTTGAGAATAGGGCTAGGCACAGGGCTGACTGCATGGCAAATGGCGATTAAGTTTGGCTATGGAATCCTGGACGGATGAAATGTCATCGTTGTGGTGGTAGCAGTAGTGGTACACACTGGCAGTAGCAGCATATGAAAAAAAAGGAAATGAAACATTGAGCGGCCTGAGAGGAACATTAGAACAGTATGATAGATTAAACAGTCCACAAGAACAGTGCCATTAATTGTACCCTAAGCAATGCTAAAGTATTCCATCAAAAGTTAACTACTAGTTGCGTGGAGTATGGCTACTACAAGAAATAGTACTGAAGGACACAGCAGCATAAGCATATGTCACGTGTAGGAGGAGGATGTTGTTGATGATGAATCCACTCGATGGCGCACATTAAATTCTGATTTGATTTGCAAATACTCATGGGTGTGTATCAAGCAGAATAAGAATATATCCTCGGATTCCTTGACCTGCCTTGAAATTGATTTTCTGTTGCTTTTGACCTTATCCTCCCCAGCAAGTATATGGAATTATTGTTGTCATTTAGTCACACGTCAATGAAAATCACACAGCCCGCGGGAAGAGGGTTAGGGTTTGAAAATTGGATGGGAATGGGGGTTTTTGGGAAAGTTTTGTGGAGAGAGAAAAAAAACACAGCAAGGACAAACACCAAATGAAGAAAAACAAATCTTTGGATATCCATAAATCTTTTAAGGGACATAAAGGAAGTGCATGCATGAAGTTGTTTGCTAAATGGATGGTTAGGGTACTGAAAAGTAGTACTTACTACAACTTACTAACTATGAATAAACAATTTGACAGCAGAGGGCTGCAGTAACTACGCAATTTCACTTGCCTATCTGCCCTCAGAGAGAATAAACACTTATTAGTACATTAAATTAGTTTTAAAAATAGCAAAGAAACTTATCAAATAGCTGTAGGGATGAATTTGAAGCAGAGAGCAAATGCACAGAGTCGCACTCATAGAAGTTCACAACAATAACATTGTTTAAAAGATAAGGAGAAGTGAAGAGGATACTGTAACTGTATATTGTAGTTGTCCGTTTCAATTTAGGAAGTTGCATGCATCCTGCCATTCCTCTTATTCGCGGTACTCCTCCATTCAATCTGACGCTCCATCGATCAATCTTGGTGACCAGACACACTGTCCACTGCCTGCCTGGTGGATGCGGAAATGCGGATTGCTATGGTAAGCCCGAGTCAATGTTTTTCCCATCGCACAGGGTAAAAGCCGGCCTGTAATTGTCGATGGAAAAATACGAAGGGATATTAAAACACCCCGGAGGAAAAATAAAAGGTATGGAGTGTAGTGCAAAAATAACACTTTCACTTTCAGAGGCGACAGTATTACATACAAGCATCATACCCTGAGTCTCCTTTTCAAGGATAATAATTAGCACACAGCAGGCCAGGGCCATGCAGACGGGCAAGGCAGGCACCACTGAGTGAACCAACCTCCATGTAGCATACCTCTTTGACACAGACAGACAAAGCAGATCTAATTTTATACAGCAAGCCACAGAGCCGCAATTTTACATGAACTGCTGTCTGGACTCTGGCATAACAACACTACACTGGCTCGACCACTCCATACCACGACTAGACAGACATGTAGTTCTGCTGTGGTTGTTGTTGACTTGTTTACATGTTTGCCACTCACAAAATGGCCATAGTTCATCCGTAAACCGACGATGATGATCCATCCATCCCAGTGAGTGACTGTAAAGATATTATGTAACTTTGATCATCAAGACTCATCATCATCATCATGGTATTGTGGCAAACTCAATGTTGCTCATGCAGTCACAGTCTACACACAGTGAGTCCAAGGACATTTTCCATATTAAAAAATGCAACGTAGTGGCCCCTGCAGTAGAAGTACAATTTGCATTAAACAAGGTAAAAACAGAGTAGACTTGAGTTACATTTAGTGTGTAAAAGATTAAATAATAACAGAACACATAGGATTTATTTCATGCACAACAAACAAACAACAATTGCTTTTATCAGAGCCAGACAGCCAGTGCTGTCCACTGCATGCCATCTCATTATTCATTACCTGTTCCACTTTTGGACCGCATCTTGTTCTTAAAGTGGAGGCCCAAAGGGCAGCCTCTCGTGTCAATTTCAGAAGTAACTGTCAGCAATCAGCATATAGTCAGTAATTCCAGTCCCACAAAGCGACAGTTTCTTCATCCTGCATATTCCAGCCATCTGCCTTGAGGGAAATGGACAGGGGGAGTCTGGAGGAGGAGCATAGAGGAGCATGACTGAGTTGTGAACTTGTGAAATTCAGGATTGCAGACAGCGGCCCCTTCAATAAGGAAATAAGACGAAGACAGTGCTGCTGATGGATTTGTTGTGATTAGAGTTTTGTTGTGGTAAAAGTTGCAAAACAAAAAAAGACACAAAGGAGTAAAAGTGAATAAGGATAAGGAGTCAGGACGGAAAAAAAAGGAAGTCAGTTTCAGGCCTAGGTGTTAGGGAAGTCAAGCTCGTCCTCAAACTCTGTGAATTGAGATGGGAGTAGTTCAGCTAACAGAGAAGAACTTCCTTCGGTGTCCTCTTCTTCCTGCGTGGATTCAAGTATTTTGTAATCTGGTGGTATGAAGTGCTGATTCATCTTGATCATTGTTAACCTCTCCACATTTTTGGGCGAGAGGCGGGTCCTTTTTGAAGTTACAATGGCGCCAGCAGCACTGAAAACACATTCAGAAGAGTGGGCAAGACAAATAATTTAGAGCCATGTTGGTGATCAGTGGCCATTGACCTCTTTTCCCATACCAATACAGCAATGGGTTCTGATTAAAGAAGGCCTCTGTTGGGTCATCCAGATAGGCCTGCACCATCCACTCAAGGTTCTCCAGGGGTGCTCCACTTTGCGTACCATCTGTGGCCTTTGCATAAACGCTGGAACAAGCAAACCCTTGATGAGTTAGCCAATTCACTTCCGACAATATTATGGCTGGGCCTGGTGCAGGTGAGGATGATGATACGGTTGCTGGTGTCGGTAACGGCTGTGAGGGTAGGACTTCTGCCGGTTCCTTCAATTTCCTGCCGCTCTTTTTCGAACCGAGTGGCTGAGAGAGCTAGCCAATATTTGTACTTAGAAACATCTGCTTCATTAAAAGGAACAAATGCTTTGCTGGCCACTGCATGTTGTACCATGGATCCAGAATAGTGGCACAAATGTAATGTTTTTCTGAATGTATTTATTCAAGCCTTTCATTGTCAACTAGGCGGGTTAATAAGCTCACACCCAACTGATATGCGTCTTGATTGTCAGTATCACCTTTGAACGTTGAAGACACCGCCTCCAGTTGGTTCTCTAGCTTGCGCAACAATTGGATAGCTTTGCCCAAAGTACAGTCCTCCCTGCTGACTTCACGCATGAAGACCTCAAAAGGACAAAGCATGTCTGTCAGGCTTTTAACTAGGTCCCATTCCTCCAACTCTAGCCTCATGTCTTTCATAGTAGAACCCAGGGCAAAGACATACTCATTGATTACCAAGCACTGCTCAGACAAACGCTCAAGCATGTAGAAGGTTGAGTTCCAACGTGTTACCACCTCCTGGATGAGTCCTCTGACTGGCAGCCTACGTTCACATTGCATGTTCCTCAGATGCTTCCGGGCCTTAAAAGAATGGCTGAAATGTGTGCAGATTCTTCGGCAGGTGGTCAGTAACTTGCTGACTTTGTTTTCTTTTTTCAAGAAATCTTGAACAACTAGGTTAATACAGTGTGCCAAACACGGCACTCTGAAATAGCCACCATCACCCATGGCCCTAACTATATTACTGCCATTGTCCATGGAAACATAACCAATCATGCGGTGTCTTGGATGCAGCCATTGAAAGACCTTACTATTAAACTCCTCCAAAATGTTTAATGCAGTATGAGATTTCTCCATGGCAAACATGGCTACTGTTGCATGTTTCAGAGTAGCTTGAAAAGTTGTGTCTGTGTCAACACCTGCAGATACCATCTCTCTAACCCCTACAAAAGAGACCCAGTGTGCAGTGATGCACATGTAATTAAGGGCTTAGAAACTGGTCCACATGTCTGTTGTTAGGTGGATAGTGTGAACAGCACTCTTCTGCAAAGCTGCCCCAATCACCTCCAGCATATCTTGATGTAGTGCTGGAACCGCAACTCTGGCAAAATAGGACCAGCTAGGAACCTTCCATTTAGGACAGACTGTTGCCACAAATTGTAGAAAACCCACCCCTTCCACGAAAGAAAAAGGGAGAAGGTCCAGCGCTAACATTTTAGCCAGCATTGCATTATAAAGACGTGCCATTGGGTGGCTGCGTTCAAAAGGCGCCTCCGACCAAAACATGCTTTTAATGGTGGTCTGGACCGTTTTACGTGATGATGATGATCCAGACTTCTTCAACCCAGTTAGGCTCATTGCTTTTTGGCATTGGTGTCTCTCCCAGACTCTTAGTGTGCCTCATAGATGTTGCTGGGGTAGAGGGTGTGGGCGCTACCACTGCAGTACTGCTGCCAGGGGTACTGTGTGTACCAGAAAAAATGTCTGTCGCTTCTTCACCTCCCCCCTGCACGATCTGCCCTTTGTCATCATCAGATGCAATGTCATTGGATACATTTGGATTTCTTATACTTTTGGCTTCCCGGATCTTACTTAGGTGCGCCTCCCAAGGGATAGTGTGGTGTTTTTGGAGATGACCTCTCTGGCCTCCGGTACCATAGTTGGTACCAAGCTTACCCGACTAACTACAGCTTTACAAATTGAACAAATGACTAGGTTTTCCGCCTTTTTGCTAACACTAAAGAAGTCCCAAACTGGGGAGTTGAGATTTCTGGTGGTGGTAGTGGATGTGCTACTTTCAGTTCAATGCCAGATGAAGTGGAAGATGGGCGTGGCCGAATTTGACCCTGTTGTGCACTTACAGTTACAGCACCACTACTGGAGGTAACGGAGATCGAGCTGAATGAAGGTCCCTGCCTGCCCTTCTGAAGAGAAAATATGACAGCTGTAGGTCGTGTTGGTTTAGTGGTTACCTGTGTTGGTGGTGGTACCAGTGCCACGCCGCCCACATCACGCTCAGAAGCAATTCGGGATAGGGTAAAAATATCTGTCTGCTGCATGCCCGCTGGGGCTGGAGTGACGACTTTGATGATTGGGTTGTTGTCATCGTCAGACTGTTCATCAGCAGCAGAATACACCACTTCTACTTCTTCTTCGTCATCACCCATAACTGAAAGCCTTGCGGGAACCTTCCTTTTACCTAGCTTTGTCGTCTCATGGCGTGCCTCCCTCTCAGACTGCATTGGTGGGTGCAAATCAAGATCTAGATCATCAGAAGGAAGGGGGCTTGAAGAAGAACTTGTATTAGCCCTCCTTGACCTTTTCCTTGCTGGGGATCTGGAAAACAATGGATCATCAGGAAGAGTGGCTTGCTCAGCTGATACCCCCGCATGAATCTCGATTTCTTGATGTGCCCCTACTTCTGGAAGAACAAGCATTGTAGGAGTTGTGCCTCTCCATGCGCCTCTCCATGCGCCTCTCCATGCGCCTCTCCTTGCGCCTCTACTTGCGTCTCTCCTTGCGCCTCTCCTTGCGCCTCTCCTTGCACCTCTCCATGCGCCTCTCCTTGCGCCTCTCCTTGCACCACTCCTTGCACCACTCCTTGCACCACTCCTTGCGCCTCTCCTTGCGCCTCTCCTTGCGCCACTCTTTGCGCAACTCCTTGTTGCACCTGTGGTTGTCGTTGCACCTGTGGTTGAACACTTGTCAGATGAGTTACACCCTGCGTTGATTGGATGCTACTTTGTGATGAGTCAACGCCAACATCACTGGTAGATGGTGAAAGAGCAATTAAAGCGGCTGCCTCTGCGGCACTCATGGGCTTGGGCCTAACTTGACGTGGTGGCACTGAGACCAATGCAGCGGAGGTGCTGCTCCCAGCTTGGTCCCCGGCGGCCACCGCTGATGCAGGCATAGTCTTTTTTTCCCCAAAAAAGTGTCTGTCGGCACACCAGTCTCCTTGGTAAGTGGTGCCACTTGCTTCTTCTGCTCCTTCTTACTGGCAGTGGCACTGGCAACTTCCTTGGTTGAGGAGCTACGGTCACCTTTCTTTGGGCCCATCTTCTTCAGATGTCAGAATAGCAGGACGCAGTTGCATAAGTTACAGAGATGTCTGTGGCCACTTGTGACGTCACGTGACGTTGTGGACACACCACAGCAGGACTTCTTCCTGGCACTACAACAAGTGATGAGGATGAGGATGATTCCTGGTTCTCAGTCTTTGTGCACCTAAAAGCAAAGGAAGCCAGAGGAACATCAGCTAAATAAATGTTGCATATGTCGTGCTTCAATTAATATTTGCAACTAGGCATTTATTAATATTAACACAACACAACCAAAAACGGAAAGACCCAAAATAAAAAAAAATCCAATTTTAATCCAAAATGGATGTTTAAATTAATAGAAGAGAGACCACACAGAGAGTGTTGTTTCATGCACCACTGAGTACCCCTGAGCATAATGAATGAAAGCAAGGCAGACTGGGTGCAGGCCTATGGCACAAAGCACACTGCCTCTCTTCAAAATGGCCTCTAGACCCCCACCCACATGGCCAGGCCCTGGACCAGGCATCAAAATGGCCCCCACCCACATGGCCAGGCTTGGACCATGCCCCAACACACCCCAAAAAATCGAAATTCACACAACAATCACCCCAATCCAATGCCATCCATGCCCTAAATGATGTTTAAATTCAAGAGACACCACAGAAAGACATGGCCCATGCACCACTGAGTACCTTTGGGCATAATGGATGAAAGCAAGGCAGACTGGGTGCAGGACTATGGCACAAAGCACACTGCCTGGCTTCAAAATGGCCCCTAGACCCCCACCCACATGGCCAGACCCTGGACCAGACCCCAACAACACCCCAAAAATCGAAATACACAAACAAATCACCACAATCCAATGCCATCAATGCCCTAAATGATGTTTAAATTTAAGAGACCCCACAGAAAGACATGGCCCATGCACCACTGACTACCCCTGGGCATAATGGATGAAAGCAAGGAAGACTGGGTGCAGGCCTATGGCACAAAGCACACTGCCTGGCTTCAAAATGGCCCCTAGACCCCCACCCATATGGCCAGGTCCTGGACCAGGCATCAAAATGGCCCCCACCCACATGGCCAGGCCCTGGACCATGCCCCAACAACACCCCAAAACATTGAAATACATACAAAAATCACCCCAATCCAATGCCATCCATGCCCTAAATGATGTTTAAATTCAAGAGACCCCACAGAAAGACATGGCCCTTGCACCACTGAGTACCCCTGGGAATAATGGATGAAAGCAAGGCAGACTGTGTACAGGCCTATGGCACAAAGCACACTGCCTGGCTTCAAAATGGCCCCTAAACCCCCACCCACATGGCCAGGCCCTGGACAAGGCCCCAACAACACCCCAAAAATCGAAATACACACAAAAATCACCACAATCCAATGCCATCAATGCCCTAAATGATGTTTAAATTTAAGAGACCCCACAGAAAGACATGGCCCATGCACCACTGACTACCCCTGGGCATAATGGATGAAAGCAAGGAAGACTGGGTGCAGGCCTATGGCACAAAGCACACTGCCTGGCTTCAAAATGGCCCCTAGACCCCCACCCACACGGCCAGGCCCTGGACCAGGCATCAAAATGGCCCCCACCCACATGGCCAGGCCCTGGACCAGGCACCAACAACACACAAAAAATCGAAATACACACAAAAATCACCCCAATCCAATGCTATCCATGCCCTAAATGATGTTTAAATTCAAGAGACCCCACGGAAAGACTTGGCCCATGCACCACTGACTACCCCTGGGCCTACTGGCTAGTGTGGCTTTAACACGCACCCCAAAATTACAAAAAACTTCCACATAGATATACAGTGAGCTATTCAATTCCATGCCATCCATGCAGTAAATTATATTTAAGTTCAACAAAACTCACAGAAACAGTTGTATCATGCACCCATGACTAACCCTGGGCCTACTGGATACTGTGCCTACCCTCAATATATTTTTTAAAAGGTTGTAAAAAAAGTTTATAAATTGTAGTTGCAGCAACTGCAAGGCCCCAAACAAACAACACCAACTTACTTGTAAAATCTCAACTCCAAAAGTGATCCAAACAAAAAGTTCTCAAATATCCAGCAGCAGCCACAAAGAGTAATCCTTCCAGCTCCAGATGGACAGGAACAAGAAGTTGGAGACTGGTGCACTTCTTTCCTCCTAACCCCCCAGTGCAGCCAAATGTCAATCTGAGGAGTTATTCTGATCCAAATCATCAATTTCAGAAGGTTTATGCTGCCAGTGATAGATTTCTTGTGCAGAATTGCAATTTTTTGCGATTTCGGGAAAGCAAGCTGTTCAAATCTCCCGCCAGATGTCAGATGCACGTCATATTTACATGTTTGCAATTGTTTACTCTTGCGATGCGTGATCGGGGGCCCTTATGACGTATTTGCATTCTCAAAGTCTCGCAGTGCAAGATGGCGGGACGCTATGACGTACTCGCGGTAGAAAAGTCTTGCGCGATCAAGCAGCCAGATCCAAAATGGTGCAGCTCACGCAAACCGGGAGGAAAACAACTCGGAGAACTCAGAATCACGGTAAGTCAACGCCGCGCATGCAAGATTGTATTTTTGAAGCACGACCAAGCATAAAAAAATTTGCCAACTCGCGAATTGCGACTTCTTTGACAAATTTGCACGATTCGCGGACCACAAAATTGCCAAAAATTCGCAAATTCCGCGAACTGAACGGATTTTCAGCCCATGCTTAATGTTTTCACCAGTATCCCAGATGCTTTGTGACTGCACTCTTTTTACATATTCCTGTCACTATACCTTGCATTGAATTTTTAAAACCTGGGGTGTATGGCAATTCACCTACTATCAATACTGACTCACTAGAAAAGGGGGCTGATGTATCAAGGGTTTTTAGAATTCTCTGTTGGCAAATGAAATGGTACATATTGGGAAAGTTTCTTATGAAACCTACATTTTCCTATCAGTGAAAGACTCAAGCATAGCCAAAAAATCAAATAAGATTTTAATATTGCCTAATTCTCTACAGTTTATAAAATAAATACACAACACCTAAAACATGCTTCTAACCCTTGTATCTTAAGACCAAAGACCACAGAACTGAAAAAGGGAAGAAGAAACAATATTTTAGTGATATCCCTAAACAACAAAACTCAAGCAGAATAATGTTGCCCAGTCTTTCTTACTGTTGCCTTATATATACAAAAGTTACATTGCATTAGCCCCTTCAGGAAGAAATAAATATCTCTAAACCTTTCTTTGAATGGCATTTAGTTTGTGGTTGTGTAGGTTTTTTCAGTGTTTATATGTTTGCACTGGTGGGGGCTATTTCCCTTCTGGTCTGGTTTTATCAGTTATTATAGGTTTAAACCTAAAACTGGACGGTCTAAGTATATGAAATAACGCTCCAGATGGACGGGGACAAATGTATAACAGTGAGAGTTCTCTTTTGGGAGAACCTTACGTTTGGATATGACATTTTGTTAGCTGAACGAGATTGCTGCCAGCATTCCTCATGGATTGTGCTAAAGGAGAAACAGCAATTCTACTGGCATTCTCAGAACATATTCCCAGGCACTTGCAATACACATATGCACAGGAGTGGGCAGTAGCCCAGGCTCCAGCATTATACAAAAACCATGTTGGATGGGATGAGGATTCAACACACCACATAATTCCTTTACAAAACGACTCCAACTGCACAGAGATAGTATACAATAAAGCAATAAACTAAACAACAGGTCAGGGGGATCTTATATCAACTTGAATACCAAAGGGTGATCGAAAATTGCACCTCATCAATGAACAATCCTTTCTTTATGGTCATGAAGCCTGACAATTCATATCGTCTAGTTTTAGATTACAGACATTTAAACACTAGCAATAAGACATTTGCAGTTTAGAATGCACACAGTGCCGCATTAATGAATTACATTGTGCAGGAAAAATATGAGACAACACTTGATATCTCAAATGGATTTTGCCAAAATATAGCACCTGAAAGCAGCTATCTAACAGCATTCTCAGCGGCAATTTTGTTGACTCCCCCAAGGGAATGAGAACAGCCCAGGGTTGGTTTCGACCAGAGTAACTGAGTTACTTCAAAAATTAGATGAAGAGGCATTGTACTATGTGGATGATATTTATCTGACGGACGATGACCTAGAGGAACACTTTAACAGATTGAATACCATCATTTTGGGATGTGCATCTGAGGGCTACAAATTCAACTTTAAATAATCAAAAGTTGCCACCTCAGTGTCCTGTTTTCAGTATATGAGCTTTCAAGTGAAAGAAAAAGCCTGGCAGCCAATTTTCTAGAAAAATGTGTGCTGCTCCAACCTCCAAAATCATGAAAAATCTGCAATCAATCCTGGGATTCCTACATTTTGGTAGAACATACATTTTAGAGTAATCAGAAAGAGTAAAACCGTTCTACGATTTAATAAAACCTGATTTTTCAGTAAGACAATGGACACAGGAACAAATAGATACACGCTGTTCCTTACAAGCTGACATGACAGCTTTCAAACACTTACAGACATGCTTAAACGTACGCAACCTGGTGATCCATATAAATGCGGGTCAATCTGGGTACACATATCTGACATATAATGAAGGTCAAACAGTACCAATTGCATACAAATCATATTTGTACACAAATGCTGAGATGTGCTTTGCATCTACAGAAATGATCCTGACAGCAGTACAGTCTGCACCAGTAAGAGATATGAGCACTGGCACAGGGAAAACGAATATTAGTAGTAACTGCAGTTCCAGACTTTTGTGGCAGCGACAACAGCAAGCGTACCCAATGCTAAAGCCTTACATCTGAGATGGATACAATGGGTTAATTCTATCACTGCAACAGTTGTAGAATACAGGTACGACCCAAATTTAAAGGCACAAGCATTCCTGCAATATGAACAAGAATAGCTTCTACCAAACAAAATAATGCCTCTAGATCAGTATTAATATATAATTTTCACTGATCGAACTACTCAATCGGCAATAAGAAGTAGGCAACAATATAGCGCGCCATGTGCAATCATAAAAGGTCGCATGAGGGATGGAAAGATCCATCCAAGTTGGACGAAAGCGCAATCTTTAGGAGACTGCATGGTAATGCTAGCAGAGTTAAAAGCCCTGATACAGGCACTATTAAATAGGGATCAAGACTTACCCACACTAAGGGGCCGATTAGGATGGCGGACGGACTTGCGTCCGTCCACCACCCCTGAGTAGGAGGGACCGTCCGCATGGGCAGCGGCGGTCCCTCCATGGCAATTAGGATGTGACCGCCAGGGTGGCGGTCACATCCTCTATTATTAACATTGCGGCGGGTGCAGCTTCAAGCTGCACCCGCCGCAATGTTAAAAAAGCATGTGTTGCATTTACATGCACAAAGCGGCAGGCACCGCACGGTGCCTGCTGCTTTGTGTACGCAAATGCTGGGGGGTACCATAGGTACCCCCCATGTGCACCCCCCACCCCCCATTCACCCAGGGGGCCCGCAACGGGCCCCCAAAGTGAATGTCCGTATGCTTTTCCATGGCGGAAAAGCCGCCGTGGAAAAGCATATTTACACAAACATCATAATATGGCGGACGGTGTCTCATAGACACCGCCTGCCATGTTATAGCTTTTCCGCCGCGGTCGGAAGCCGACCGCGGCGGAAAAGCGGCGGACGGAATTCCAGACCCACCAGCCATCCTAATTTGGCGGTGGGTCTTTGGAGTCTCCGCCGCGGTTTTTCCGCATCCTCCAGGCCGGCGGACACTTCCGCCGGCCCGGAGGATGCGGAAAAACCGCCATCCTAATCGGCCCCTGAATGTGTACAATTCGTTTTACTTTGTACAGTCATATAATGAATACTTGCAATACTGGGCTCAAAACAGGTTAAAAGATACTCGTTCTAAAATGAAAATAGACGCAAAAAAAGCGGTGCAGTGCCAAAAAGATTTCCACTAAAGTACTTCTACAAGTTAGATGCAAATAACATTCCATTTGCTCAGATTCCTGAGGTGGGGGAAAGAGTAATTCCAAACATGGATCATAGCTAAGGTTTAATTCTAGCAGCACTGGAGGGCATAGGTTCTGCACATGCAGGAGTTACGGCAACTGTTTCCTTGTTGAAACAACGCTATTGGTCACCTGGAATAACAAAGCAGACTAAAGATTATGTCTTTGAAATGCGACATCTGCCAGGAACTGAAAGGTTCCACCGTAACACGTCCAGCACGACACCATTGTTAATATCTGACAAACCACTAGCGTTTTTTTACGTGGACCACTGCGGCCCCTTAAAAAGAGATGGGGCTTACAGATATATCATGGTAGCAGTGGATTCCTGCTCAAGATTCCTATGGGTGTGGCCCTAGCGCTCGGCTGATGCTCGAGCTGTTATAAAAGATTTGTGTGTCTTCATAGGGACATACGCAATAGGCACATTACATTCTGACAAGGGCCCTGCATTTAGCTCTCAGGTTTCCAAGGAGGCCATGTGAGGATTGGGTGTAGCATTGCTGTACTCCTCTCCATACCATCCAGTGAGAAGTCTGGTTGTGGAGAGGAAAAACCGAGACTTAAAGCAGTCTTCAACAGCTAGAGTATTAGGCACGGGTGAGAGCTGGGTAAAACATCTTTTTGGAGTCCAGCGGGCTCTGAACAATATGCCAAGAAGTTCTCTAGCGAGGTCACTTCATATGATGTCCTATTTGGGACAAGAATGTGGGTACCTGATCTTGATTGTGAAGGCACAGCATGGGATGAAAAACTTTTTGACACCCACGATCATTTGGCTGTTCTATAGGATCTAAATTAATCCAGGAAACAACAAAGTAATATCCACCTGAAGCAGACCGCAACTGGGGAAGTCAAATCAGTCATGGCTAGACCTGTCTGTATCACAAAATTTGGTGATCTGGTCAGAGAGAAAATAGCGGACAAGAAAGAATTTGGACCATCCTACAGAAAGCCTGTACAGGTCCTAGCAGTAAAAGGAACAAGAACTGTACTTCTACCGCCTCTTGCCAGAAAAAAAGGAGAAAAGAAGTGTCTCATTTGACATAATCAAACAACACTATGTGGCCGATACTGAGTAGTAGGCCATGTGGACTCCAAAGTAGGCAACACTCTCCTCTCACTACAATTCAAGAAGTTCAAATGGATAGACTCATCATGTTCGAAGAGTCCCCTGTATCGAATGAAGGACTATGCAACAATGCTATGGAACTTGTTCTCCTTGAACCGGAATTTCAACTTCAAAGTCAAAATCAAAATGAAAGACAAATTATTGTTCAACCAAATACAGATGTCTACATCAACATGCCTCAACAAGAGCAAACTACAATTTCAACAAATTCTGATGCAATACCAATACGAACTGCTTTCTGGCTATTTCATAAACTTTGATATGTTTTCTTTGGATCCAAGTGAATCTGAAACGATGCCAGCGCAACAATCACGCAAGCAGCAAGTTAAAGACGTTCTGAACTTTCTTTAAAAGATTTACCTGGTATCACCATGGATAGAACTATGGGTAATAACAAGGATACTTTTCTTTCTTTTCTAGGTAGGCTTAGTAATAGCATTCTTGTTAATGGCAAATACCTTAGACAAAGCTCTGCAGCCCAAAAGGTGAATTTAATTTTAAAACCACATCAATCATCTTATCGAGAACAAAGAGACTTGTCATCAGTGAACTTTACAGCGATTCCTATACCAGATGGAATAGTTTGATACAAGGTTGATTTCAATATTTTTTGCACGACAGAAATTTAAAAAAATTCCATTTATTTAAAATATCGTTGAGTGACATCATTACCTCAAGTACATTTTCCGATGAATGGAACTTTGAAACTGTAAATAACATTATGTATGATTTAGAAAAATCTGCTACATTTTCTAATAGTGACATGGGATAACACATCAAATTACAAATCTATGTATTGTTTTCAACATCATGGTCATCAATTTTTGCATAAATCTGCTAATCCTAGTAATGTGTTCACATACCACCAGAGGGAACATTGTCCAACACCGCCAAAAGACAGCTCAAAAATAATTGCACTACATTTTCCATATCTTTTAGGGTTTAAAATGTCTGACCAGCCTACTAATATTATAATGTTGAACCAACATCAGCACAGAAAAATATGTTAACAAACACCAAACAGATTTACTCTGCTTCCTTTATTGCCCAGTTGTCTGAACAAGGTTACGACTTATGGAAAGACACCATAGACTTAAAATAAGTCTGGGGTACTAGGGAATGGCAAGTTCAGGGAATTGAAGCTTTGTCTAGAGCATGCCTTATCCCTCAACAGAATGATGATGGATTAAACCCAGATCAGTTGACTGGGTTGAGTGTTTGATTTTCCCAAGCAAAACCAGTCCCAGGATGCTTGTTTCCGATCCAGGGAAGACATGACTTGGCAGTTCGGTCTGGACTGTTCCCATGAGGCACAGGGTCAGACTGATTTGCATATGGCCATGTCTGAACTGGGGTGACGCAGTGAGCTAAAGAATGATGATGGATTAAACCCAGATAAGTTGACTGGGGATGAGTGTTTGATTTGGTCAAGCTCTCCGTCCATCATCCCCTTTGGTATCGCTTTCTTCGTCCTAAGTTGGCTGGGTATGCCCAGACGTGAGTCCCTTGCTCACTTTGCCACTGCATTCAATCTAGCTTGGATGATGACGGCTGATTAGCCAGAAAACGGTCCCAGGATGCTTGTTTCCGGTTCAGGGATGACATGGCTTGGCAGTTCGGGCTGGACTGTTCCCATGAGGCACAGGGTTAGACTGATTTGCATATGGCCATGTCTGAACTTAGGTGGTGGAGTGAGCTAAAGAATGATGATGGATTAAACCCAGATAGGTTGACTGGGGGTGAGTGTTTGATTTGCTCAAGTGCTCTGTCCATCATCCTCTTTGGTATTGCTTTATCCCTCAACAGATCATGTTTTTGAACGAGATAGTGAAACAGACGTCTTGCCTTGGACTAGCCAAGAACAAAGACTAGCACACACCTCTGCTACCAACATCATCACTGACCGAGGGTAATGGAATGTTACAGAAAGGGGTTACATTAGATGACATCCTACAATACAATAGATCAGACCCCGTTTGGAAGAATTGGTTGGTTTGTCCCACAGACACCAATAGTTGTCAGGCAAGATTCATGGGTAGAACCTACGGGTTTAGTATCCATAGGCTAGATCCACCCTATGTACAGCGAGAACATCCAGGGGCAGTGACATCATTCAGTGTTGGGAAGTTGTGCCTCGATTGGCTAGAACCCTCAACACTCACAGAGGTGAAACAACACTTATCCCTACTGTCACTGGATGTGGACCTTTTTTTAGGTCCCGGGAAGCCGCGTCAAAAACGCTTCATATATGCTGGCCTTTATGCTACCCACAATGAAATATGGAAAATATCCCAACAGGAGGCCACAAAGAGATTACGGGAAATAGACCTTATAAATCTAGAAAAATTTCCATCAGTGGTAGACAATGGGTTAACAATATTAACCTCCATAGTATAATCCTTAGGCATAGTAGAAGAAGATTTGGCCATATTACAACGTGGGCAATCTCAATTACGCTCTATTATGTTGTTAAGCTGGACGCTGCAATCTTTGCATGCAGGCCTTGTGCCTTGACGTTTTATCAAAACTATGTGTCTGTTCTCTGAATGCAATCTATCAGATAAACAGATAGAAATGGCACAAAGTGGAGCAAAATATATAATGCTGCGTATTGAAAAATAGATTACCATTTACAGTGGCAGAATCACGAACCACAGAATGGCTAATCCATGGCCACATAACTCTACCGGTCACTACTTTTCAATTTCAGTATTGCCTTGAACAAAAGTAGGCAGGCAGATATGAAAAAATGGGTAAGGAATACATTAAGGAATCATGGGATTTACCATACAGATTTCGATGCCAAAGTGGGGATCGAGAAGTGTTTCTAAGTGGTAAAAACTGTGAGAACTCTTTAAGTGGATCACTCATATATCAGGATATATTGCTTCACGAGGCTTGTAATGGTTCTGTAGCGAACTTGTCCTGTCATCTGTGGGTTCCCCCTGCTGCAATGATTACTCCAGCATTCGGGCTACTTTTAAATGGGAGTTACTTGATGCTGAACAGTCATGGGATGCTGCGGAATGCTCCCAAGCATCGCATATCTAGCAGCCGTGAGCTCCAGGGTTACTTCTTGTATGCAAGTATTGTTTCCACCAACACATACAGTCAGGGAGGTGCCGTTATTGCCTTCAATGAATGTTTCTTTAATATGGTTTGATACTCTAAGCAGAATGAAAGCCATGCTTTTACAGAAGTCTGTCCCCTTAGCCTCGGCTCAAGAGACATTTGATCTTCAGATTGCAAGGTCTTCAGCAGAGATACAGGCGCTTATTCATAGTAACTGCCCTGACCATTTTAAAAAAAAGGTCAATAATATCTTTAATATGGCTGATACGAGTGGGATTTTTTACCTATTTAAGACCATAGGTTCTAGAGTTCTAGGCACCTTTCAGATGGTACTTGATACACTCCGTATTCTGAAGCATCTTTGGAGGACATCCGCTAATACTGTTTCTAATAGCAGGTATCCTAATTATCTTCTATCTGCTACGCAATTGACTCCCAGTCACCAAAGAGATGGAAAAAGCAATCCTGGAGCATAAATACCATGACCTCATGGCACAACATTTAGGCATACCTCGCCTACGAGAACTAAGTGCATCTTGGTTCTTGTCATTTCGACCACTCTAGATGGATTGCATCTTACCTGTCCTCCGATGCCTGTTTTGCAGAGAAGAATGCGTATTATACCTTTGTTTAACACTCCTATCATGTGTGCAACTGGATGTGAATGCTCTACTGGACCCGATAATGGCCCATGGTCTGCAGTGTCCTCAGCATATTCCAATGTTGATAGCAGCATTCCTTGAGCCACCGCAGGTAGTAACTGCACCTGTTAGTATGGACACTGCCCTTCCACTGACACCCAGGCTTTGGACGGTGCACAGACTGCCCCAGCACCGGCTGCAGACAGCGTGGAACATCATCTGTGCTCATTTCAAATGCTTATAGTGGTTCAGACTATAGCTACGGACACTTTTGGAGCTATGGCTTGCAAATATATATATATTTCTTAAAAACTGTTTAAGTTTTTTAGAAATTGTTAGATGTTTTTTAAACATTTTAGCAAAAGAAATATTTTTAACAGTTTGTGCGTACCAATGTCTAGTTCGAATGGTAGTACAATAATATACTAATAGGTTACATATTTTGTCCGGTCGGAAGAGGAGTGGGTGTTATATTGCATATATGTACACTATATAGGCACAGATAACACTGCAACCTTTCACCTACATCCTTCCCACCATTTCATACATAACAGTTCATAGGGACTGACCTTTTACCTAGATTTGACACTGCATTGAGAACACAGGTTTTCCCTTGTTCGAAACTCATACATTATGCATGAGGCTTCTTGGAAGCACAGCAGGACTGACAGCAGGATGAACATCTCCTGTGTAATATCTCTGTATAAAGTTTAGGCCCAACATCATCCTTTGGGCTGACACAGTAACGTAGCAAGTTAGGACCCCTAGGGAGACCTATGTGTATATATACATCTTGTCTTCCTTAGAAAGACAGAGGAGACTGTGACTACCCGGCTGACACACTGACCAGAGACGCTGAGGTTCCTGCATGCAGACACTCCAGCTCGCCGTGGTCTAACATCCCTCAAGGGGTGTGCAACTCGAGACCAGGACGGGGTCTCATATTCTCTCATTTTCAGGTAATGGTGTTGACTAGATCCTAGAGGGATTCTTGGCATAACACCTACACAGATGCTAGGCACATTTAGGTACATCTAATTAGGGAGGCATAGTAGAAGTACACACTTTTATCATGGGTTTGGTTTTATATACTTGTATGTATTCATGATTATTGCAAAATGGAAGAACTGTACTATCCTTTTACTTTCATAGTACTGCTAATTGTATATCTCTGCTACTGTCTAATGGTTGTTGCAGCTCATCTACTCTATACTAGAATAATAACTGTTCAATAAATTCTTATTGAAACGCCGAGACTCTTTATTCTCTGTATCTCTGAGACCAACTAAGTGAGCACGAGTGACTGAGCGAAAGGTAGTAGTATATTGTTTCCATGATTCTGAGATACTAGGTTGTCATGTTCTGAGGTTGCTAGAAACTATTCTCTCCCCAATAAGAGGAGATTCTAGTGGCACTGTGAGATAGCTGATACACACAGGCTAACATATCCGGTAGAGGTGCACGGAACTAGTCTGCCACCAATCCCACAGTTTATGTTATCCAAATGTGCAGATCCTGTATCGGTTATATAGGAACTACACGGCATGCCTGCAGGGCGGGGATACTAAGATATTGGCAAATGCAGATGATGTGGCCCTAATTACTACTGATCCTGACAGAGCATTACAGGCGGTTGAAAAAATAGCTGATAATTTTGGAATCCATTCTGGTTGTTCATTGAATAGGATTAAATGCAGGTCCTGATAAATAGATTTACCTCTTCCTCTGATAGCAGAATTGTCAACAAAGCAGTTTATCTTGGAATAACCATCACAGCAAAGGTCGAGGCAATAGTGGATTTAAATCTCTCCCCCATAATGGGAAAAATCAGGAAGGATTTCTGCTACTGGGAAAAACTGAGACTATCAATATTAGGGAGGTGCATCCTAGTAAAAATGATGTTTCTGCCAAAGCTAATTTACATTTTCTGAACAATACGTCGTGCTATACATAATGACTGGTTTAAGGTAATAGAGAGGGAGGTCGCTAGGTTTATCTCGTCCTTTGGGAAAACAAGGAGGGCCAATGCATTCCTATGTCTGCCAAGTGTTAGAGGGGGTGGGGGCTCCCAAACTTTAAGTTATATTATTTGGCAGCAGTGATGCAGTACTATATCCCTCTATTCAGCAATAAGGTAATTGCAGGGCTAGCTACATCCCATCGATATTCTAGACTTTGATAGGGGCAAGGGCCAAAGGCTGCCTAGTGAAATTCTATGAAGCAAGCTATTTCAAAAAAACAAAGTTTAAGATCTTAATCACAGCATTCAGGAATTGGGTAGGTATTTATAAAGGTCTTGGGGTAGGCAGATTTAGTAGATACAACCACCTTCTTTGGAATGACCAGGTTAGCTATGGCCCAGCAAGACAATTGTTTGGCTAGGTGGGAAAAGGCTGGTGTGGACAGGGTTGGGGATCTATTGGCTGGAGATCACATTGCATTCCTTGAGGTGCTCAGAGAAAGATTCAACATTGGTCCAGAGACTTTTTAAAATGTTTGTAATTAAGGGACTTTTCATTCAAGAAGGCTAGAGGCGTGGCAGGTTTTGCCCAGGTCCCTGTAACAGGATTATTTATAAAGGACGAAAGTCCCTCAATCTCACAGATATCTAGCTGTCTGTTGGAGGAGGCGCGGGATGATCTGGTTAAACATAGCCTGAAGTGGCATAACAGGCTAGGGCTTCCAGATTCCTTCTTTGTGTAATCAATAGTAATGAGGGGCTCTATATTATGTTCTGATAACTACAGTAATAGCACTTTAAAACCCTGTTCAATTTATATATAGCACAAGAAAAAATAACAAAATGGGGTGGCGGAGGGCACTCAGTGTTTTAGATACAGGGTTTAAGGAGCTGACTTGGTTCCCATATTTTCCACCTGCCCCAGTATAGACCTAACGGCCATGGAAATAATTGTCTTTAATGTGATATACTGAAGGTGGATATACCTCTATCACCTCAGATTATGTTATTAGGAATAGTTGAGCATGATAGGAGAATTGGGAAGGAGCTCATTTTTATAGCTATGTCAATCTTCAGGTTGTGTGTTGCCTCAGCTTGGCTGGATCCATCACCACCGACCTTCCAGCAATAGAAAGGGCGCTTCCTACATATTTATAATTTAGAGACAGTATTGTATGAACGAAGAGGTAGGAAGGGAAAGATTAAGTGGAATAGGATCTGGGGGCCACTCTCAGCCTAGACCCCCCTGCAGAACGAGTGAGTTGCTAATTAATCTTAACAAAGGATTAGCTTGCTGGGGTTTTTTAATCAGCCCTACCAGAATTGATTTACAAAAAGGGGGTGGTGATGGACAGAGTATCTGAGTTAATCAGAACACTCCTACCCAGTCAACAGATCAGGGCTTGATCCATCACCGTTTTTTAGCTCACTGCACCATCCCAGTTCAGAACCTGGCTATATGCAAATTAGTATGTCCCTGGCCCAGTGCATCATGGGAACAGGGCAGACCAAACTACCAAGCCAATTCTTCACTGGAAAGGAAACAAGCTTCCGGGGACCGGTTTCTGGCATTACAGCCGTCTTCGGCCCGGCTTGCTTGAATCCTGATGGTGCAATGAGCAAGGGACTCATGTCTGAGCATACCCTTCCACACTCATGGTGGCCAAAATAATTTACAAAAAGGGGGTGGTGATGGACAGAGTATCTAAGTTAATCAGAACACTCCTACCCAGTCAACAGATCAGGGCTTGATCCATCACCGTTTTTTAGCTCACTGCACCATCCCAGTTCAGAACCTGGCTATATGCAAATTAGTCTGTCCCTGGCCCAGTGCATCATGAGAACAGGGCAGACCAAACTACCAAGCCAATTCTTCACTGGAAAGGAAACAAGCTTCCGGGGACCGGTTTCTGGCATTACAGCCGTCTTCGGCCCGGCTTGCTTGAATCCTGATGGTGCAATGAGCAAGGGACTCATGTCTGAGCATACCCTTCCACACTCATGGTGGCCAAAATAATTTACAAAAAGGGGGTGGTGATGGACAGAGTATCTGAGTTAATCAGAACACTCCTACCCAGTCAACAGATCAGGGCTTGATCCATCACCGTTTTTTAGCTCACTGCACCATCCCAGTTCAGAACCTGGCTATATGCAAATTAGTCTGTCCCTGGCCCAGTGCATCATGGGAACAGGGCAGACCAAACTACCAAGCCAATTCTTCACTGGAAAGGAAACAAGCTTCCGGGGACCGGTTTCTGGCATTACAGCCGTCTTCGGCCCAGCTTGCTTGAATCCAGATGGTGCAATGAGCAAGGGACTCATGTCTGAGCATACTCTTCCACACTCATGGTGGCCAAAATAATTTACAAAAAGGGGGTGGTGATGGACAGAGTATCTGAGTTAATCAGAACACCACTGCACCATCAGGATTCAAGCAAGCCGGGCCGAAGACGGCTGTAATGCCAGAAACCGGTCCCCGGAAGCTTGTTTCCTTTCCAGTGAAGAATTGGCTTGGTAGTTTGGTATGCCCTGTTCCCATGATGCACTGGGCCAGGGACAGACTAATTTGCATATAGCCAGGTTCTGAACTGGGATGGTGCAGTGAGCTAAAAAACGGTGATGGATCAAGCCCTGATCTGTTGACTGGGTAGGAGTGTTGTGCTTAATTCAGATACTCTGTCCATCACCACCCCCCTTTTTGAATCGTTTCTACCAGAATTGAAGCTGTTATGTTTTTCTCGTCTGTCCTCTGTGGCTAAATGAAATTGCCTATACATTTGCACTGTATCTATGACCTTGTGTTTTTTTGTTTTTTTTCTCTAGATGTCGCCTTTTATAGGATTATGAATTATTATGGCTGTATTTTTAAGATTAACCTTGTTAATATTTACTTCATGTAATGTATTTATGACAATGAACATTTCTTTAATTGCTGTAACCAGTTTTGGCTTACAACGGGAACGTAGCTTTTTTTTTTTTAAATACCTCAAGGAACCTACAGTAACATTATTTTTTAAAATAATACCAAAGTGTCCTAACTATATTATAGACCAACTCCTGGTTATCCCAAATTTAAACAAATACTGAGACAGAGCTAGAAGATCAACCACAGAACCCCCTCTGCTCCAAAAAGTTTACATATTATAAATGTCCCCAAAAAGAAAACTGTAACAAAAAGCAATGAACTCTGCTATTTATATGACAATGCTAATAATAACTGGAGAATACATCTATACATGTAACTGACAACAAACTATTAATATTAAGTCAGAACAACATTTATATGACGGCTGGAATGTTTAAATCATGCCCTTTACCATTCACACAAATGTACCCAATATACAGAAAAAAGTAAAACCCATATACTTAGTCTATGCTCTTTTACCAAACAAACAAAGAACAAAATTAACAAATGACTAACTGAAATTAAATCCAAAATTAACAATTGCGGTCCTGCTAAAATTAATAATTAACTTCGAGCAAGCAATGATTTCTACCATTTTAAAAATATATCCAAAAGCTGCTATACAGTGGGTGTTACTACCATTTTAACCAACGTTTATAGAAACATGTAAAAAAATCAGCACTAAGTGTTGAATACCTTAGAGACAACATCAAAGGGGTCAACTTGGATTTATAACAGCATCTGCACACTCTGCTGCAAGATGTTGAGGACCTTGGTGACAGAGCATACCAAACAGAAAACTCCATTGATAGTCAATCTGAGGAAATTGATCAATGTTTCCTACAACTTGAAGATCAGAACATTTTTTAAATGACCTTGAAAACAGGTTGCACCATAATAATATTTCCATATTGGGCATTTCACATGCAGCACTTCCAAATTACCTGACACACCTCTTGTACACCATCATTGAGAAAAAAAATTATGAGCCTATTGTGATGGACAGAGCTCATATTGTGCTACCTCTCCGTTTAGGCAGACATAAGACCTGCCTACTCACATAAACCAATACATTGACAAGCAGACTCATTTTGCAATATTTTCCCAAAGGAATTGTCACACGACACAGCACAGCCTCCTTCCAAGGAGCTAAGCAAATCCTAAGCTTATCAGAGGAAGAGGCAGAGATTGAACCCTGAGGAGTGTGTGGACCCTTTGGCTGTGTTTGAAGAAAGCTGACTTTACCCTGGCACCCTTGTGGACATTTTTCAAGCACCACCAAAATAGAAAATAATAAATTGCAGTTATTAGAACGTCTTTGATGCTTGTCTGATGAAGGCCAACAGTGTAACCCAGACCATAAAGACTAATTTTTGTTTACTTTGCACTTTGGCGAACGACCTGCTCAGTTTCGGAACCAACAACATCAATGAATATTGTCTATCTTCTAGGCCCTGGCAGGGGTTGGGATTGGTTGTATGATAGAGGCATGCATAGGTAAATCACACAAACCTCTATAATGCTGCCCTAACCACGGATGTGTCTGAAGGATGCATTCCTTTACCACGCATGCCTTTACCACACAATTTTGTGATAAAGGCAGGACTGGTAAAGAGATATGTGTGGTAAAAATCTCACCCAACTCTTTTCCCCTGAGCCTTAAAAATGATGTCGCCCCTCCTCAGACCTAAAAGCTAACCCAAACCCCTGAGCCCTAAAAATGTCCCAACCTCCAAGCACTGAAAATTACCTGACCCCCAGCCCTAAAATCTACATTGGCCCACTGAGCCCTCAAAGCTATCCTGATGTCCCATGAGTCCTAAAAACATCCCAACTCCCCCATAGTCCTAATATGTACCCCGCTGCCTGTTGAGACTTAAAAACTAACCCAAATCCTAAAAACTACCCCCACCCCAACTAAGCCCTACAAAGTACCCAACCCTCACTATGCCATAAAAAAGTAGCCCAAACCCCTAGCCCTAAAAACTACCCAATCCCAATGAGTGCTAAAAACTTCCCCGACCCCCTGAACCTAAAAAGTACAACCCCCGCCCTTAGCCCAAACACTACTCCAACCACCAGCCCTAAAAGCAACCCAGTCCTTAAAAACTACCCTATCCCCAAAACCCAGCCCCTCTTACTTCACCATGTCCTCCCATGATCATTCCTGTTCCTTGGCCAGCCATTCCACCATCTAGACCACGCATATGCCTTACCCACACATATGCATTGTTAAACTTAAGGCACATGCATGGTTAAGGCAAGTGTGGTTGCGCTTGTTGGGATGTGGCACCCAGGTCTTAGCGCACATTGCAAAGGTTGTTTCTCTTTGGAATCACCCTCTGCCCAGCCCCAGAAGGAGGACAGTCCTCAATGTCAAAACCCAGGTCAAACTGGGTATTTGTGTGTAACTGAAGCTCCCACGCAGATGATCTATTACTTGGTTTGTTAAACCCACCGTTGGGTGTTTTCTTTGGCATTGTTTTACACTTTTGAAATCCTAAATTTAGGGAAGAAGGTATACACCACAAATCACTCATTGCTTCACACTCTCATCTTACTCAGGATTGGGAAATGGTAGTTTGACACATCACTCAGTCCTCACTCTAGCTCCACTAACCACACAACAGCAAAAGTAGAAGAATTTCAACTATGCCAGAGTAATTGGTGTAATTTTGGTAATTCCACATTATTCTTTGATGTGGAATTGCAAATAATTACATGATTACTCCTGCTTGCGTACTTTGAGGTATAAATCCTAGAGTAAGAGCATATTTAGCGCTATTTATATTTTGCAGCATATAGCACTATTTCTAAATGCAAAAATGCATCCTCACTTCCATTTTGGACACAAGAGTGCATTTTGAAATTAGCTCTAAATATCAGAAGTAAGTCAGGGCAAAAGACTACCACATGAGCATATTTAGCAAGCACTAGCAGCAACTCACACTCTCCAATGGTGTTCCGTTGCATTTAGCACTATTTCTTACTGCAAAATGCGTCCAGGTATCCATTTTTCGTAGAATTACTCTTCTTACATAATTCTGCACAATCTCACTGAATTCTTAGGTACTTCAGTGTGATTATGCTACACAGTATTACGCAATCTAATTGAAATTCATCACACATATTTTGATGTCTTAATAATCCCTCCAAGTGATTTGGTATTCTTAGTGAACTTCAATCAGCGGCAGCCTTCGTCTTCTTCCTGCAGGAGACTCACCAATCTGACGTATGCAGACTGAGATCCTGTGCCTTTCACTCCAGCACCATGCACTCTCACACTCTAAAAAAGTTGTGCGCCTAACCTTTTTGCCAACTCAACCTCACAACAACCACAAATAAGACAATAGAGGATAATGGATTGTGGTCAGGGGTCAGAGGGAGGGTCGCAAAATTAGTCTAGCCTCTATTTACACCCTGTCACTCCTGACGTCTTTTCTGAGTGCCCGTTAATGATTAGGGGATAATTTATTCTAGTCCTTAATGCCCGACTAGACAGATCAGAATAACATCAAAAGGGGACCCACAAATTGTCTTTTGTGAGGTGATTCGGCTCACTGATTTGGGCCTGCTCGAAACCTGGTGTGCCACCCACACTCTTACAATAAGCTACTCCCACTATTTCACAGCCTACCATACATATGCCAGGATCGGACTCCTCCTCTTGGATAAAAGACTTTAACACTCTATGTTAGAGGCAGAACAACTCCCTAATACCTTCCCGGACCATGTTTCCTTTTCCTCCATGCTCCAATGGGACAAAAAGTTATTGTCTCAAATCTCAAAACAGGAGCTCTTGGCATCTCAATGACTCAATCCGCTGAGACTGTGTGTTTGTGTCCAATATTAGAGAGAAACCATAGAATTCTAAAACTAAAGCCCACCAAATCCCCAGGTCCAATTGGATTCATGGCCCTCTTTAATACGAGATTTGCCATGACTTCTCCCTATTTAAGCTACTTTTCCTAACACTTTCGATTAAGCCAATAGGGCCACACAAAACATGACTGAGGCCTCCATGGCGCTGGTCCCAAACCTGGGCAACAATTTAACCTTCTGCCTATCCTTCAGGCCCATTTACCTTTTAAACTTGTCCGTTAAACAACTTGTCAAGGTTTTAGGTAACTGCCTGAACACGTTACTACCTGGCCTGGTCATCTAGGTTCAATGGGGCTGTGTGCTCAATTGGTCCACCAGCAATAAAATCAGGCTGGTCTTACATCTCATATACCTCACCAGATAGAAGGACAGGCTGACAGTCCGTCTGCAATGCCAAAAGAGCATTTAACAGGGCGTACTTGGGTATGCCCTTTGACCTCCTGATGAAACTTGGCCTGGGCAAATGCATTCTTACAACTCTCTACAGTAATCCACTGAGCAAAGATACAACTTCAACCTATCAGTCCCAATATTCATTCATAGAGGTACCCATCAGGAATGCCCCTTGTCCCCACACATTTTTTATATCTTTCTGGAACCCCTTCATTAGAAAACGATATCAGAAAATGAGGGATCACCCATTTCAAATTAAAATTATTTAACAAAGTACGATAATATATATAAATATTGTTATTATTGTTTTTACACATGAAGCCGCTAAGATATGTTTAAAAACGTAATGACATTGTTGGTGAGTTTAAAACCCGCCCCCGACTTTCAGTAAAACATACAAGGGTTCCACCAGTAAGAGTCTTGGAGTAAAATAGGGGACAGGAGGTCCCAGACAGTCATGAATTTGAAGATTGTGGCGATGGGTCCTGCAACCCCATGAAGTTAAGTTTTTTTGTAATTTTAAAAACAAATTTTGCAAACTTAACATTGAGCATTGTGTTGTTAGGGTTCATTGCTGATATAATGGCTTCCCGGCATGATCGACGCCGTGCTTGATCCATTCACTGCATAACTACCGCCTTCTATCCTTGAGAAATGCTGGGCAAACACACACCACATGCTCAATTGATTCCGTATAATGACCTCAGCCCCTACAGTAAGGGGCCTATTAGGATGGCGGACGGACCCCGAGGTGGAGGGACCGTCTGCAAGGGCAGCGGCGTTCCCTCCATGCCAATTAGGATGTGACCGCCACCCTGGCGGTCACATCCTGTATCTTTAACATTGCGGCGGGTGCTGCTTCAAGCAGCACCGCCGCAATGTTAAAAATGCATGCATTGCATTTGCATGCACAAAGCAGCAGGCACAGCGCGGCGCCTGCCGCTTTGTGCATGCAAATGCAGGGGGGTACCATAGGTACCCCCCATTTGCACCCCCACCCCCCCAGAAGCAACGGTCCACATGCTTTTCTACGGTGGAAAAAACGCCACGGAAAATCATGTTTACACATGCTTCCTAATTTGGCTGGCGGTGTCTTGCAGACACTGCCACCAAATAGCAGGCTACACCCCGCGGATCAGCGGCGGACGGACCTGCCGTCCGCCACTGATCCGATCACCATCCTGATCTGGCGGGTGGTGTTTGAAGGGACCGCGGCGGTGAATCCGCATCCTCCGGGCCGGTGGTGGCTTCCACCAGCCCGGAGAATGCGGATTCACTGCCATCATAATCGACTCCTATGTGTCCTTGTTTGATGACGCCATGCAGGCAATTGTTTTAAAAAGGGCCATTCGTTTTCGTTTGGACAGTTGTGCCCTGTCTTGATGAAAAGACCAGAGACGAACACTTCTTTTAATGAACAATTTGAGTGTCTGCTGGGGCGGATTGGTTCCCCAATAGTCCGCGGCATCGAGCAGTTTCAAAGAGTGGTCAAGGAAACATCGATGTTTTTGACTTGGGTGACCTGCTGATATTTCTTGCCACAACTTGGTCTCCAGGCTTCCTTCCCTTGAATTACGCAGTCTGTGGCACAATTTGATGAATGCGCCTGCACCGACGCCCACATGGTTCAGAAGGCCGAGCTCGAGCCTGATCTGGGTCGGATCACCCTCAAATTCAAGGCATCGCCTTCTTCCATGACACCTTTTAGGAATCTCCCTTTGTCTATGACATCTTCCTCACTCTCACATAACCCAAGCTTTCACTGCTGATGCTAGTTATTCTTTAGGAGGACTTTCAGGCCTACAAATCATTGGCTGGCACCACTCAATTTTGCTGCACAATGAACTCCCATTAAATATTTATGAACAGACGTACAATCTTCTACAGTGTGCCAGGACAAATTTCAAAAGAAGCTAAAATGGTGTGAAAGAAACACTCCCGGGCCAGGATAGGGTGTATCACAGATCATAAAACAACGATACTGCCATGCATCTTCTATCTTATTCAAACCATAGCCCTCCCTCTTAGCAAGTATGACATAACCCACCTTCGGACATCTTGCATGCATTTTATTTTGTGGAGAAGCAGCTCTTAAGGTTTGCAGACATAGTATCGCCAAGACACACCAGGAAAGGTGGGCTGGGGATTCTACAACTTTTATACTACTACCAAGCTTTCCACTGAAGGCTATTTTGCTAGGATGGCTTTGAGGCGAAACAGACAAACAAGGGTATCACATTAGGCAAAACTTGGCTGCAAGATTCCTAGGGTACATCCCTTGGGTGCCAAAGGGTATGAGTGGCCAGTGTATGTACATTACCATTCACTAGAGCTACACTTGCCATCTGGCCTCCTTAGCAACCCATGTTGGTTTTACCACATTCCTCTTGCGCCCAATACCATTATAGACAATGCAGACTTAACTCTAGGTCCGTCATCCCGTGCTTTTCAAATTTTGAGGAAAAAAGATTGTTTTTGGCTTCACAATTATTATAATGAAGACCTCAAAATTCAATATGAAATGCTTGATACCGAGCCCTCCCACTATCTTCAAATATGGCACTTAGTTGCCTAGAATTATATTAGAGTTGGCACCACTAAAACACTCACTCCCTTCAAGAAGTTCTTCCAATACCACATTTCTACTAAACACTCAGTCTCCAAAATCTACAACATACTTAACATGGCACCTCCCACAAGGAAAAATATATTCTAACTAGAGTGGGAGAAAGATATTAATATTACCCTTGATTCTGAACAGTACAATGAGATATTCACTCGCACCAAGAACTTCGCCTGTCACACCTGAGGACAAGAGATCATCTAGAACATATTTTTCTATTGATATCTCTCCCAAAACCTCCTCCACATCACCAACCCTACCTACCCCGATACTTGTTAGCAAGACTGTGAGAAAGAGGGCTCAATTTTACACATACTATGGGACAGAGTATTCTATGCTATCCTGCAAATCCAGGGTGCGGACATCGATAAGCTTTCTGAGCTAGTACTACTGGGCAGACCATCATCAGTTTCCCACCCTCTTCATTCAATTTCACGCAAGATGATATACCACCTCAACCTGGCCGCCAAGTATACCATCCTTTCCCTTTGGGGGAAGCATATCCAATGAATCTATGAATTTTTGAAGCATAAAATTTGATGTCTGCTGGGTCACAAAAACCTAGCATATGAGCTTATAGACAGACCCCAAGAAGTTGCCAAGATATCAAATCCTATCTTATCACATTTAAATAAAGTCTATGGCAGCAGAACCTGCCCACAAACCTTGTGAGCACTGGGTTATTTTCAATCTTCCTCAATTTCTCTAAGTGGAACTCATACAGAACTGGATGTCAATGAATGATCTCTCTACGGGGCCAGTATAGGGGGTGGTATTGTGGGAGAGGGTTGGGAGTTGTGTACCAGTGATGTTTAGCATCCATTTATTCCTTTGTTTATTCATACCATAAGTGACATAATAAAAACTATTGAAAAGAAAAAATACAAAAAGAGGGAAAAAAATTCAGAACCCAAGAGAAACACCTGCAACAAAATACAGTATACCCACTCAAAAAAACACAAATAAGCCCATAAACTTCAGAATTTAAATATTAACAATCCGTAAAACATATACATATAGTACATTTTAAAGAAACTACATTACCCTACAACAACTAAAGGACAACCTAACAGTTAACTACGAGGCAGACTAACATTTAATTGCTAAGAAAAACAAATATGAATTACCATATACTAACTAAACTAACTCTAAACACATCCCATATATCCCCAATATATCATTCCTGCTATGCACTGCTGTATCCTGCATACCTTTGTTGTTCTGACCTATTTGTCTCCCTCTGTTTTGTCCGTGAACATTTGTAAAGTGCTCTGATACCATCCTGGGTCATGTTTGTGCTCTATAACACTGTTTAAATAAATTAGTTGGAATACTACACGTCTGAAACTAAAAAAGTTGTATCTGCGTTAAGAAATTTTTTATTTCTAACACAGTGTTCTGTATTTAATTTTGTATGCACTTTGTTTGTTTCCCTTTATGTGTATCGTGTTATGAATGGATTCACTTCTTGGTTTTGACTACACAGCCAGGAGAAGGACGTTATCACTATACTCAGGTGATATGTATCTTTTCTTCTCATTTTGTTTTTTGGTTTAAGCAGTAGCGTGAATGGTCCTGACGAAGCAGCCAGATACCTTTTGGATCCTATAAGTCTGCAGAAACATGTCGACCCCCCATCTCCATTAGTGGTCATTTGTTTATACCACTACGCACTCATTTTATGCTTAGGGTAGAAGAGAATCCTAATAAAGTGTTTTTTGCTCTTCTATACCTAATTTTATAAGTACACTGCACCAGTTCACTTTCACTTTTCACTAATTGTAGCACTGCTTCTCAGTCACTTTAATACTTTTTTTGCTCACATTGTATACCACATGTAGGATTAGGCTTTCACCATCTGCCAATCCACTGTGGGTTCCAACATATTCAAGTGAGAAATAAGGATCCCAGATGATGAAGGGCGGATCCGAGTGGTGACTGATGGGAATCTTCTCATGAGTTATGGGGGACCCTATGTGTGATTTGCACAACACTTTGTAAGTTTATTGCCTTAGTTCTCCATTCAACACGTAAGGGTTATAACTTAGTTCATTTTTTTGTATTAGACTCTTTACTATCTCTTGTTGTACTAAATAAATAAGTCCCCTCAAGTGCTAACTCTTCAAAATGTTACCTGAAATTAGTCTTACCTGATTTGGAGAGTTTGAACTGGTAACCACAAGAACACAGGATCTCAAACAATGCAAAATGAGGTAGACCGACTAAAACAGAGCAAACAGTATAAACAATTACTGCTGAATGAACATAAAAAAATATTAACATTCTAAAATAACTTATTGTTTATATTTACTTTAGTCTCAAAATGAAAAAAGGATAGCATTGTAATTTATATTTGTGAAAATGTGGCAATTAGAAAATGCTAAAAAGTACTTAAAAATGTAACTCATTTATGTACACTAGTTTTTAATATACAACTACCAAATATATAATTGTAAAAATCATATCAAACATATGTGTTAGAAACACATTTTCTGTTTTAAAACAATTGTACAAAATGTTTAAACTATTTCACAACATGAAACAAAAGTAGACATGTATGCAAAACAAGAGACAGTAGATCATTAACAATAATAATACAATATGTTGAACACATAAAGAAAATAAAACAGAAAGAGATATAGGAAATGTTTGAAAAAACTGCAAAAATAAAACCAATGTTTTATTTGAAATAGAATTCAGTTGCACATTTACTATTCCTACTCAATGCAAACCACATTATTGAAAGTGTTGGACTTTAAGGAGGTAAATAAACTATTCCCACCCCAATCTAAGACACAATGGGGAATGTGTTAGGCTTTGAGGTTGATGTTTTAGAAACTATTCCTACACCAGTCTAAGCAACAATGAAGAAAGTGTAGGACATTCAGAAGGGTAAATTCCCACTCCAATGTAAGCCAAATTAACGAAATTGCTAAACTTTGAGGAGGATTGAGTTATCATCCCCACTGCAATGCTAAATATAGTTAAACTTTGAAGTATATCTTAAAATGTAACTAAAAATATATGTAATTTAAATGATCAAAGTAATAGGATAAAACAGACATTTTGCTAAATTAATAATGTTCGATTTCCATATAGCAGGTTCCTGACCTGGCTTGGCAGTTCAGGCTGGACTGTTCCCAAGATGGACAGGTTCAAGACTGATATGTTTAAGGCGGGGTCTGAACTGGGGTGGCGAAGTGAGCTAAAGAATGATGATGGATTCAATACAGATCTGTGACTGCGGGTGACTGTCTGAAACAATTTATCCATCATCTTATTGTCTTTGCTTTGTTCACCCTAAGCTAGCAGTGTATGCCCAGACGTGGGTCCCTTGCTCACTTAACCGCTGGATTAAAGCTAGCCTAGCTGATGAGGAATGCTACCCCGAAACCGGTCCCAGGATGCTTGTTTCCGGGCCAGGGAAGACCTGGCTTGGCAGTTCAGGCTGGACTGTTGCCATGCCGGTCAGGGTCAAGACTGATTTGGAAATGGCTGAGTCTGAACTGGGGTGGCGAAGTGAGCTAAAGAACGATGATGGATTCAACCCAGATCAATGACTGGGATTGAGTGTCTGAAAAGTTTCAGCACTTCGTCTATCATCTCATTGTGTTTGCTTTGTAGAATGTGGTAAAATTATTATTAAGTGGGGTTCAGCAAAGAGTAATTGCCGGTGGCTGAGATTGTTTCAAGCGATCCACCCATGACTTTTTTTTTATTTGATATTTTGACTACAATGGATGCACCCAGATGTGGGTGAGTGCTCCCTGTACCATAGGACTCAAGCTGCATGCTGCTAATGCAGCCCTCATAGGTCTAAACTAGTCAGGGAGATAGAATGTCAGACATGGACCTTGCATTAGCAGTGCCGACGGGTTACTCGCTCCTTCGCGCTGACAGAACTGGGAAGCGGGGAGGAGGCCTAGCCATCATCAGCAAGGGTACATTTCAAGTGCAGGGCCTGGAGAGTCTGAACTCCTCTGAGTGTGAAACGTTACCATTTAAAATTTGCATCACTAATAATTATACATTCACTGGCCTTCTACTGTACAACAAAACACACAAGATGATGGACGGAATATTGCACAATGGCAAAACATTCACCCCCAGTCACAGATCTGGGTTTAATCCATCGTTATTTTGCTCACCAAGCCACCCCAGTTCAGACATGGCCATATGCAAATCAGTCTTGACCCTGTGCCTCATGGGAACACTCCAGCCCGAACTGCCAAGCCATGTCTTTCCTGGACCGGAACTAAGCATCGTAGGACCGGTTTCTGTCTGTCAGCCGTCTTCAGCCAGGATTGCTTGACTCCAGTGGCTTATTGAGCAAGGGACCCACGTCTGGGCATACCCTTCCCACATAGGGTGAACAGCAAAACACACAAGATGATGGACGGAATGTTGCACAATGGCAAAACATTCACCCCCAGTCACAGATCTGGGTTTAATCCATCGTTAAATTTTCAGCTCCTTCGGCCGAAGAGATCAGACATCTGGTTATGTCTACTAAATCTGGGGGCCCCATGGATCCTTGCCCACCCAAGGTCCTCCATATGTTCCCTGAATTGCTTAGCTCCCAACTCCAGCCACTCTTCGACAACATAATACAGTCCAGTTGTTTTCCTAAAGCATGGAAGGCTGCCTCTGTTCATCCTCTCCTTAAGAAGCCTAGCATTGACCCTTCCATTCCAGCTAACTTCCGGACAATTTCAAGAATTCCTTTGCAGGCGAAAATCTTTGAAAAACTGTTGAATTCTCAACTTGCAGGGTTTATCAGGGACACTCATGTCCTAGATAACTCTCAATATGGGTACCGTGAGGAACACGGGACGGAGACTGCCTTGGTGATGGCAGCTGAGGAAATCAGGAGTATTTTGGACGCAGGGGGGAAGGCCGCCCTCATTTTGTTAGATTTGTCGGCGGCCTTCGACACTGTTAACCATGATATCCTCATAAGCAGGCTGAAAGATATAGGCCTACATACATCAGCTACCGCCTTGCTGGCCTCCTTCCTGAAAAATAGATCCTTCTCAGTTCAGCTTGGGGAATTTGTATCAAGGTCCTTCGGTCTGCCTTGGGGGCTCCCCCAGGGCTCGTCCTTGAGCCCATCCCTTTTTAATATATATGCTTCCCCCTTAGCCAACATCATCAGAAAATGCGGGTTCATCCCACTATCTTACGCTGATGACACCCAAATAGTGGTGGCAATCTCAAACAATACCACTGAGACCGCGGATAGATTTAGACTCTGTATGGACCAGGTCAGTCAATGGATGCAGGACAACTGCTTAAAACTGAATGGCGATAAATCGGAGGTTATGCTACTGGGGCGGAACCTAACATCTGGTCAAACCTTTGGTGGCCGGATAGCCTCGGCAGATGTCCTTCGCCGGTGGACAACGTGAGAAACCTAGGTGTCATATTTGACTCCAAATTAACTTTTAAAGCACAAATAAACAATCTCTCCTCCTCTGTTTGGTATACACTGAAACTTATTAGGAAATTGTTGCCATACATTCCACCTGACACCTCCAAAACCCTGGTTACCTTGTTAGTCCTATCAAAATTAGATTATGGTAATGAGTTATATGTAGGGCTACAAAAACAGCTAACACTAAAACTTCAGCAAGGCTGGTTCTGAATATTCCTAAGTTCGAACCAGTAGCCCAAAAAATGAGAGGCCTTCACTGGCTCACTGTTGGAAAAATAATTCAGTTTAAGTTTAAGTCAGCCTGTCTAGCTTACAAATCACTGCATGGCTCAGGCTCTCGCTTTCTAAAAAGAAACCTACAGCACTATGAACCTTCCAGGACCCTAAGATCCAGCAGTGCTAAGCTCCTCATGACCCCCAGATTCAAACAACTAAGGTGGGGGGGGGAGAAGCTTTATAGGCAACACAGCAAAAACTTGGAACAAGCTACCCTACAAACTGATAAACAGTCCCTCATTGTGGTCCTTCCGGAAAAATCTCAAGACCTGGCTTTTCTCAGCTTCTCTAATCTTTGGTAGCGCCAAGACGCCCTCGGGCATTCGCGCACTCTATAAGTCACAAAATCAAATCAAAATCAAATCAAGGGATTCTCATTCTAAGATTACCTTGCCTGGCAGAGGTCTGGACTATTCCCACTGGAGCAGGACCAAAACTGATTTCCATATAGCTGTTTCCTGTTTCAGGCAGCATGGTGAGGAAATTACAAGAGAATGGATTTGACATCTAAAAAAAATTCCAGTGAATTAGACTAGATTGGACGCCTGTAAATAAGCTATTTCAGGGTGAATAAATCCAAGCAGAAGCAAATCCTTGAATAAAATGACTTCTTCTTTATTACAATAAAGGAGACAACACTCAAGAGTTTCTTCTCCACTGGTTTACAAGCAGAAATGTCGAAGTCCAACGTTTTCAACCATGGAGAAGGTACCTGAATGCCAGGGCACAATCCTACATAAATATACAGTGGCCATTTTGAGATAAAATGAGACAATGTCCCGAGAGAGACACTATCATAAATGAAGGACTGATGTCACAACACTACATCATCTCCCTCCTTTTAACAAAACAAGAATAAACACTAATGAACGTAAAATATATCTATTACTAGAAATAAGCAAAGATAAGAATAACTTACTCACAATACATATTTTCTTAGTAAAGTTAATGCATGTGGAAATCTTTCAACCTTCCTGGTAAAGGAGCATTTTGTGAAACCCTAGTAAAACCTGCTCCAACAATTTGTGGATTGACTGAAGACATACTAGAGGTAGACATGGTATTATTCAAATCCGGGTACTCTCCATACTTACTGGTGAAGTACTTGTAGACACAGTTTGCTCGATTGCATCTAATGCAGTAGATGTCCTATGAGTACAATTAATATCATGCATGATATCCAGAGCGCATCTTCCCTTTGTTGCTTGTCAAAGTTAAACCTGTGTTTATTTATCAAATGAACTTGTTCTTGTTTAAGTTTAACAACAGACCTCTTGCTCTACCACTCATTCCCTTCAATGTTAAGTGACCCTTTGGCCACTCTTAACACTTTAACTGGAGCAGAGAACTGCATTTACCCCTTTCTTACCCTGTGTGGTGACCTAACTATCACTAGGTCTCCAACTTGAAAATCTTTGACTTTAACTCCATGGTTAGCATCATAATATTTCTTTTGAATTAACTGTGCATTTAAAGCCCTTTTTTAGCAGTGTTGTTGAGATCAAATCAACACTTATTTTCTTTGTCAGTAAGATCCCTAATCCAGTCAGGGCAAGTCACAGTTTTGGGTGATCTCTTCCTTAACAAGTAAAAAGGAGATATACCAATGGTACTGTGTGTGTGGCGTTGTACAGTATGCCCATACTTTTTGTTTAAGGAATTTTTCAACGTGAACATTTTTGGCCACAGCTGTCAGTACACCTTCTTTTGGGAATCTATTTATTCTTTCCACTAGACCATTTCAAGTGGGAGAATAAAGTTCCACCTGTAAATGTTTAACATGGTTTTTGTTGACAAAATCTTTCACGGAATTAGAAGTACAATGTGCGCCATTGCCCGTCACCAACTCTCTTGGAGCTTCCACGATTTCAAAAATCTTCTTAAAAAATTAAATTACAAATGTTGTTTAGGCAGATGGAACAAAGTCAAAATAGACCCACTTTGAGCAGTACTCCACAAGCAGAAGTCTGGACTATTCCCACTGGAGCAGAGCCAAATCTGATTCGCACATGGCGGGGTCCTGTTTCAGGAAGCAGGGTGGGTAAAATACAAGGCACTGGATTAGACATCGAAAAAAGCTTCCAGTGACTTGGGCTAGATTGGACACCCAAGAACATTTACAATGGCTGAGATTAGTTTAATCTATCCTCCTCACTGTTTTGCTTTACCCAGCGTAGAATGGGGGTAAATACCATCCCAAAATGGGCATTTTTTTATCGGTTCAAACAGACCAAAGAATCTACACTTTTTTCTGCTAAATTTTAGAATTGTATTTCATGTTAGGTAACTCATTGGTTCACATTTTGTAATTGTGCAGACTGTTAAATAAAGGTTCTAACTTATATAGCCACATTTTCCCCTACAAATTCCACCAAGTAGTAGTCGATGCAGCAGATAGAAGTCTCCTGCATTAGCTGGTAGCAGCCATGTCCGTTATGCTAATAAGTGCAAATATATTATCTTGACTTTCACGTCCTTTTCTGAAACTCACTTGATAAAATAGTAACATTGTGACTCCTTTAGCCCATGCCTCAATCTCATTCTTCAGTGCCTTGGTTTTGAGTGTTGATTCACTGTTAAATGGGGCAGACATTTAATAGTCCAATTGGTTGTTAGTGGTGGTTTTCTTAAAAATTGGCTTTAGGATGTAGATGCACAGAACCAGCAATTTTCAGAAAGGCTGTAAAAAATGTTGCAAAAGGACCAGAGCAGTGGTCCGTGTCCAATTCAAACATATTCATGAGTATTTCATTCTGCTATGTGCAGCACAAGATCTCAATTAATTTTTTTTTTAATGGACGAGTTCATTCAAGGCAGGTACTACTGGAGCTCATTCTGCAGTGCTTGTTGGATAGTATGATGGAGAGGCAGGAAGAACACAGTCTTCATCATGGATATTATTTTTAACATGTTTTCAAATCTGTTGTCTAGTTTCATATTTAACTCCCAAATTGTTTTTCAAGTCATGATGATGATATTGTCCTAAAATGTAAGACAGAAGGGGCGAGATGTCAGAAGCTCTTCGCTGCTCACAAACAACCGGATTCTCAGAATTGGGCTGTTTGCGACCAGAAAATAGCATTTTCTGATGTACCAAACCCTATTGGCAATTCGGTAACCTATTACAGAATCGCAAATAGGGTTTGTATTTCGATGTTAGGAAAGGGTGTTTAGGGCGTCCCTTTCTAATACCGAATCACATCTGTATGTAAGAATGTTTTGCAACCAAAATGAGGGCATAAAACATTCTCATTTTACCACCAACTTCAAGTTGGTGGTAACACTTCTCAAATGGGAAGGGGTCCTCAAGGAACCCCTTTCCCTTTGTGAATGATAGTACAAACATTTCTTCACCTGCTCTTAAAAAATTGAAAAAAACTGTTCTTTTTTCTTTTTTAAACGCCAAACTTGCTGCATAAAAAAAAACAGATTGCTTTATTTAACAGCAATAATGGGCATGGTGGTCTGCTAACCCGAGCAGCCACCATCCCCATGATTTTAGTGATTCCCAATGGGTCACAAATTGCGACCTACATCAATAATATTCATGAAGTAGGTTGATTATGACCCACTAGGAATTGCTAAATGAAACTCATGAAGTTTTATTCATTGGGAATAGAGATTACCTAATTGCAATTCGCAAAAAAAATCGAAATTAGGTAATCTCTAGTCCCAATATTGATACATCTGGGCCAAAGTCTCCTTTGCATCCCAGTATCAGCTTGTTAAATATTGGAGGGATTTGTTAGCATGAGCTGAAAGCCATTTTGTATTTCTGGCAGCCGTTTTGTTGGCCATGTGCTGCCACGTGCTCGCTATGTGCTCTGTCCTCCCTCAGTGTTGACTGCTCTTGTAATCTGCCTAGAAATGAACTATATTTAGCATCTTCCACCTTCGCACCTGCCCAGAAGGGCCTAGCTAGTAGAATGCACCTGCTTCTCTAGTATAACTGTCAGGCTATTTTTGCTGCTGTATGGAGAAGTAACTCTCCTCCCACTTTCTTTAGCAAGCAGATCTTGTATGCCCATCTTAGTCATTTTGTATGCTTACATGAGCCAGGACTGCCCTTTGGTCTTATGATGACTATGTAACAGTACGCATATATAAGGCCTCTGTTTTCTGCCCTCCTCAGACTACCTCAATCAGTTGCTAAGGCTTCTGTGTGACGTAGTCTCACTCATTTGAGGTTAATAAAGATGCTCTTTTATATTTCAGCTTCTGGGCCAATTCCTTCTTTGTTGGTTTAAAAGGACCAACTATCAGTGGGACCCCTGAGAAGGTTTTAATATTTTCTACAAGCTGACCATGTCACTAAGATGCATATGATTTTATGGTCAGTCATTTCAGCATCAAACGCAAACCAAAGTCTAATGTTTAAAAATGTATATACATATCCAGTGTCCCCTAAAGTTTTCATATCTGGAAAAAGTATTGGGTTGCATGGAAGTGGCAGGAGTGAATGGTCAACCAATATTACTCAATTTGGTGAAACAGCAACCTTCTCCTTTATCTAAGATGAAAGCTTTCCTGTCCAAATTGTTCTCAGTGGCATTAAACTGGGAGCTATAATCAGAACTGTGTCTTGGCAAGCTTTGAACTAAATGAATTACAGAATGTGGAGTATCCTACTCTTTAACCAATTTTCAATTTTTTTCAGTAAATTCTTACTGAATGAATTACAAGAGGTAAACACGTATAATATTGATGAATTAAGTTACGTATTGTCATTTCATAATATTCTTGTATATAGTTAAGATTGATGTCCTTTAACTATGTTCCCCATGTTTATTAAACCATTGCAGTAGGCATGAACTCACATAGTTCTGGGGAATGAAAAAATATGCAAAAACCTTACCTGGACTGCTGATTCTTTGGGGGTCTAAAACTCATTAATCATGTGTAATTTTAACCAACCAATTGCAGACCATACAGATATTTAAAGATCAAAAGGAGACTCCCATAGTGAAAGTGTCATGTTCCCCCATGGAAATGTAAAGTTGAGTAAAAAGCACAAATAAAGTATTCACAAGAGTAAAGTCCATTGCCCATCCCCTTTGACTGCTAAGTATGCCTGGGGATTTTAATAAAGGAGCAAGGGGACATCATTTATGTCAATGATATTCCATATAGTATGGGTCCCAGAATTTTAAATACTCTCTGAATTGAGTAAGGGTGCTAACATTGTTGAAGTGTGGCACTGATAGAATACTCTGTCATGTCAATCTTTGAATATATGTTTTAGACACTATGATAGTTATGACTGGATACAAATTGTCGTTATTAATTTGAAAACTCACAAGACAAATAATATGGGTGTTAATCTTAGGTTCAATAGTGTGCCATATCTGGGTCACTAATGCTATAAAAAGAATAACTGAAGTGTATGAAAGCTTGATGAAAATATTGCTGCTAAAGTTGCAGACTGAAAGATTCAATGAGCTAGTAGTAGGTATGTTCATTTCAGCTCAATCCCCATAAAGAATTCCTTCTGATTGAGACTACTCCTATTCACATGCCAATCTAAACCAATTTGAGGAAGGTGTTGGACACTAAATGGGTGACATTTACTATTCTCACGTCAATCGAAATCAATTTGAGGAAGCGGTTGGACACTAAAGGGGTGACATATACTATTCCCACTCCAATCTATACCAATGTGGGGAAAATATTGCCCACTAACGAGGTGAAATATACTATTCCCACTCCAATCTAAACCAATTTGGGGAAGATGCGGGATACTGCAAGGGCGACATTTACTATTCTCATTCCAATCTAAGCCAGTTTGAGGAAGGTGTTGGGCTCTAAAGGGGTAACACATACTTTACCCACTCCAACTAATACCAATTTGGGGAAGGTGTTGGACATGAAAGGCGTGACATTTACTATTCCCACTCTGATTAAACTCTATTGGGGAAATGTATTGGAGAATAAGGGTCTGATTATGATGTTGGGCGGACTCACATGGTGCAGACGCATACTCCCATTTCTCTATGAGAGCTTGTGTTGTGGCAGTAAAACAGCTGTAGTACAAGCGCCTATGGAAAAGTGGGAGATTCTGTTAATCCCTGCACTGCATCACGGGCACCGCAAGGTTCCTGCCACATGGTTTAGGGATTAACAGGGGGTCACTATAGGTGCCCCCTTCGCCCACAACCAGAGGCCGTGGCAGAATGGGGAACCTGCTAGGGGCCCCCAAAGTCGCTTTCCGACAAGCTTTGAATGTTGGTAAGCCCGACATGGAAATCCTGTCAGAAACCGACATTGTAACCCCGATGGCGGAAAAGCCGGCCTCAGGGATTACGTTGGGGCCTTAGACTGGCCGACGAGCTCCTTGAGCCTGTCTGAATCTAGCCAGAGAGACCGGCCGGTTTAAATTCCAACCGCCTACATTGTTATTAGGCAGTCGGAATTGAAACCGGAGATGTTGGTCAGTCAGCTTCCGACCTGCTGTCGGAGGCTTTCCGACCGATATCCTATTCGGCCCCTAAATACGTGACATTTATTATTCCTGCTCCAATATAAGCAGATTTTGAGTTCTGGACAGTGTAGGGGTGAAATGTACTTTTTCTACTGCAATCTAAACCATTTATATATATACACAGTCCATACTCTAGACACCCACACAATGTTTTATCTATAAAATGAATGAACAATATTTTTATCATTAATAGTTAATATTTTTTTGAAATATTTAAAAATCTCAACTGTCACTCCTAAACTTTAGCCATTAAATAAAAAATAAAGTCAAAATCCCAAATAAACGCTCATGAATTAAAAAAATATATAAAACCACATTTTAAAATAAGAAAGTATATATTTTACAATTACATTATAATTTTAAAACAAATACAAATTGCAAAATATTTTTAGTATGTAAACTTTTTTCACAAAATTATAAAATGTAAAACTTTTATTTAAAACAAATCTAATTATTTTACTTCATTACATTTTTTTATCTATTTTAATCACTTCCTTTTTATGTAATTGGACTCTTTATGTTAATATTTAATACAATATTTTTTATTAAATGTAATACTGTTTATATATATTAACTATTAATACATTTTAAATTGCTAAAATTATTAATGTTGCAAATTAAAAGTAATATTTTTTCAATATAAATGTGCATATAATTAAAATAATTAACATACCATTTATATCAAATATACCCTTATCCCCTAAAAAGCAATAACCCGCAGCTAAAAACAAAATCATAAATCCATTATTTTTATACATTAATACATTAATACAATTATCTTACTAAAAACACAAATAAAAAAATAATAAATCAAACACAGTACAATAAATTAAACACTAATTAAAATTTACAAACAATATTTCCTACAATATTGTCAAAATTGATATTATTTTACAACAATTAATCAAAAACCACTTGAAATGGTATGTTTAACTTCGATATTCCTGCCGATGACATGTTGGAGATCCCAATATTCTTGACACAATATTTTTGTATCAAGATATTTTTTTGATATTATGGCCAAACACTAGGGGGACAGATTCTACAGAAACTCTCGGTATCTCTGTGCATCCCTGGCCAGTAGCACAGAGGATCTAACCTATCCTTGGTTTTCCTAATCTTTAAGTGTCCTGCTAAGGACACTTCATGGGCCACTCACAAGAAGAGAAGACGTTGCTGTACATTAAAGGAAACACTAGCCTCTTCCTAGTACCTAGCTTGGGATTTACCAGTTCACTATAAAGAAGACTATACTTCCAGCCAGCATAGTACTTTCTAACCATGCTTTTTCTGACCCGATCCTCGGTTTTCATCTGACGTCCCACATATATCGGACACTTCTCCTGTTCCTTGCAATATCTTCCCGGGTAGATCCTCCAACAAATAACAAACCCTGCAGCTCAGAAAGTGACCCAGACTCCAGCAATGGTCTTCCTTGGGAGCCTTATCCTCCTCTCCCTCTGGAGCAGAAGTGATGAACTCCACTGCCACTGCCTTACCGGAGTCTTCCCTTTCCTGCAAACGACCTTGTCCTGGTACCTGCAAATATGATGATCCCAGCCTCACTCTGAGACTGACGTGCAGTCTGTGCTCTAGTCAACACAGCTTACGTGGTCTAAGTCATGAAGCCTTCTGGTCCTGGCAAAAAGCCAGGGGCAATCAAATGATTGCCCAAGAGACATCCAGCTCCTTGCTTTTCCTGTACACCATCAGCAATCATTGCCGCCTTGCCATTGAGCTCAATCTCAACCTGGCAAGTGAATCGTCCATGCCCTCTGCACTGGCTATCAAACTTGTATCCTTGGTCCCAGGGAGTATCTTCTCAGGCTTAAGGTACTTCTTCTCACACATAGTGCAGGAGGCTTCAGTATCCATCAGGGCAGGCACTTTCCTCCCATTGATATTAACAGCTTTCACAAATACCAATGTGTTAGGATGAATGTGCTTCAGAGCATCTGGGTCCCTCTTCCAAATGTCCATAGCTGCTTAGTTGACAGCAACTGGTCCCTCTCATGTACCTTCTCCCACTTGTAACATGCTTGTTATCACAGATGTTGCTGGGTCAAGTTACTTCTTTAGACAGTCTCTCTTGTAGTGTCCCACCTTGCAGCACTTAAAACAAGTCACCACCTTGGATTTAGAAGGGATTGCTTGCCTTCACTCCTGATGATATTTCTTCTTGGATTCACCATTTACAATCCCATGTTTCCTGGGACCTCATCAAGTCCCATGAGAATTACCCTGGCTCTTACCCTCTGGTTAGGAAGCAGTCTGTTAAGAGTTCTTCTTTTGGCTTTAAACAATGCACTCCAGCTCTTTGTGAATCCTGTTAGCAAGCTATTTGTCAGCTACCACTGAGAATTAGTTGTTTCTCTTTCTGTTAGATCAGAAGGTATTGATTAAGTGGAGTAACGCACTCCCCCTTCAGTCACTCTAGCACCATCAGCTGATTAGTTGGCTGACAATCCTTAGCTTCCATCCCATCTACCCATTCAATCACACAATACCCCAAAGGGTGACAATTGGCGCTCTACAAATCCACCTTACATTATATTACCTCTATCTTTCACTCTAAAACATATGGAATTCCACCACTTGCCAACAATTATCATAACCACTTTCAGAGGGCCACGGGGTACACAGGGTCTACTAGGCCCAACCGTCGTGGTTAAGGTCTTATACTCCTGATGTCCCATTGTCCGACCTAATAAGGATCCTTAGCAACTGGGCCAAGTACCCCTTCTGCACTTGACCCTCAATGGTAGCTGTGAATGACTAGTCAACGCCTCCCTCATGTGGGAAGTGCATAGCCCTGTCTCACCTTCTACCATGAAACCTGTTTTGGGTTATTCCCAACTCCCTAGTGGCCATATGCAGGGAATGGGTTAAGCCATACTCAAGAGTTCCCCTTTGACTCCTTAGTTATTAGTCGAAATTGTCTATGGTGCTGCAGCATCTGTAGCAGCCAATCTTCTGGGGCTCATAGGCTCAGTTCCAATCGTAACCACTCCTGCAGCATGGCAGTGTTCAGTGTTATAGTAGGTGCCCTAAGCGCAGTCACTCATGAGTTGAGATCTTGCTTGGAGAAGTTGAGCTTATTGCGGTACAGGCAGCAGCATCTGGAGGGCACAGGCTCACTTTCAAGAGTGGCGTGGCCGGTTCTCCCAAGCAATAAGAGCAGCTTCCAGCTCACAAACTTACTAGTAGTAAAGTTACTACTAGTAGAATTACTAGTAGTAAAGTTACTAGTAGTAATTTACCTTTGTAAATACCAAAAAGTATTAAAGTTAGACTTGTGGTTTCAGTTAGATATTACCTTTGCGAATTAGTCCCTTAGACTTTAGATCTAAACTTGGATTGCAGGTCTTAACTTAGATATAATGTTAGACTTTAGGTGTAAGATTAGACTGCATGTGTAAATTTAGAATTCAGGATTAAGTTTACCTCTGTGAATCGGGCCCTAGTTATCTTTTCATTTCAGATTACACATTAAAATTAAGGGCTTAGCATGTTTTTCTATACTGTGGAACGACTTGACATTGCTGCTTTAAGGGTTAGGTAGAATTACAATGACAATTTAATAGTTTAACAATCAGGGTATGGTATGATGCATCTTGCTTGTCATAATGAATAGCAATTGAAAATAGGTTGCAAATCTCAAGAGATGTCTTTTCTATTTGAAGATGGCAGAAGAAACCCTTTTTGTGCCCAAATACTCATGCCTACTACCCCTCCCGGGGCATAGGCCACCAGCCATCTCTGCCCTGGGCATGTCCTTGCAGTCAGCCTTACGGCTTCTACACTAATGGGCTTACTATGATGTCAATCGGAAGACGTCTCAGTCTTGGGACCAACTGACCTCCGGTCGGCGGTTCCAACCGTCTGATCATATTATGACTGAACACTGTTTGGTCAGATTCCCACATTTCTCTATGAACTTGTCTTACCGGCTGCAATACAGGCTCCCATGAAGAAAATGTGTGTGTGTGTAAAACCCTGCATGGTGCCTGCCACATAGTGCGGGGATTTACAGGGGGCACCATAGGTACACCCTTGGCCAAGAGGCAAGTGGGCCCTGCCAGGGGCCCCCAAAGCCACATTCTGACAGCCTTTCTATGTTGGAAAGGCCAGCACTGAAAGGCTGTGGGACACCGATATCGTAACCCCGACAGAGGATCATGGTGGGTTCCAACTGGCTGGAAGACTCCGAGCGCCAGTCGGAATGACTGTTCGGTTCACGCTCTGACCCCCGACATCATAATTTGTCAGGGTGACTGCAATCTGACCTTGTGGGTTGGAATGCTGCTGACTGCAGTCTGAAAGCTTCCAAATAGCAGATGGAGGCTTTATGACCGACAGCGTTATTGGCCCCTAAGTGTATTTTGACCTTCCTTTTTTCCTTTTCCCATGAGGGTTCAAGGTGAGGACTTGCCTACTGGTGAATAATGTAGGCTTTTGGAGGGTGTGACCTAACCAGCCCCAGCCTCTTTTCATGATTTCCTCATGAGCAGGGAGTTGGAAAGCCTGATGTAATTGATCATTGTTGTTGATGGTGTTTGACCAGCAGGTTATGATGAATTTCTGGACTGCACTGGGAGCAGCTCTGACATCTACGGACCACGCACACAACCTGGGATTCATTCTCGACTCCTCCCTCTCCATGTCAAAGCAAGTCAACGCCATCTCCTCCTCCTGCTACAAAAGCCTCCGCATGCTCCGCAGGATCTACAAGTGGACCGAGACAAGAAGAACAGTAACCCAGGTCCTTGTCAGCAGCAGGCTGGACTACGGCAACCTACTCCACGCAGGAATCCCAGCCAAACACCTGCAACAACTGCAACGCATCCAGAACGCCTCAGCCCGACTGATCATCAATATCCCCCGATGCAACCACATCTCCTCCCACCTAAGAGACCTGCATTGGCCCCCCATCAACAAAAGGATCACCTTCAAACTCTTCACCCACGCACACAAAGCACAACACAACACCGGAACAGCCTACTTGAACAACAGACTTAACTTCCACACCCCCATCCACTAGCTCCACTCTGCCAGCCTCGCCCTCGCAGCCGTCCCGCGCAACCTACGAACGACCTCCGGTGGCAGATCCTTCTCCTTCCTCGCTGCCAAGACCTGGAACACCCTCCTCACCCATCAACGGCAGACCCAAGACCTGCTCACCTTCAGAAGGCTCCTCAAGACCTGGCTCTTCGAGCAGTAGCAGCACACCCCTCCCCCCCCCCGCGCCTTGAGACCCTCACGGGTGAGTAGTGCGCTTTACAAATTTCTGATTGATTGATTGACTTTGTTGGTGCTGGTCAGTGTTGTCCTCTAAGTTTCTGCTCCACAGACCACGACAGATTTTACATTGGTGTTAAAAAAAGACTGATCTTTATGTCAGGCGTTAGGTCCTTGGAGCACCAGACCTTCTTTAGCTTTGCCGATTCTTGTTTTGACATCAGCGTCGGTGCCAATCTGCTTAACTATGACACTGCCAAGCTAGGTAGGCGAATGCCTCAACCTCTTCCAGTACATCGCCTGCAAGAGTGACTATAGTTGAGCTGGTCATGTTAGCCTTCAGTAGCTTGTTTTTTTCCCTGTGGGTGCTGAGGTCAAGTTGTGCTTATGTGGCTGCAGTTGGTCTTCTCTTGCCTCTGCAGATATGGAAGAGTAGGGCCGGGTCATCTGCAAAGTAAAGGTCATCGAGCTGCATCGAAGGTGTCCATTGGTTCCCATTTCTTTTTTATGCTGTGAAATCCTAGCCACAGAAAAGTCAACCTAAAGACATCCTGGCCTTGGGGAGAGAGGAATCTCCTTCACAGAGAGCTATAATGCCTTGTGGTGAAAGCAACAAAACACTGGAAGCCACAAAGCTGATCCACCTGCTTTTGACCAAGACCATCATCATCGAGATATGGAACATGAGGACAATGTATGAGACAGCAAGACAGCCCAAGTGACAGCGGAGATGAAAACATTCCAAACTTGCCCCTGCTTGGCATCTGCAAGACCAGTTTTAACCAATCTAGACAGAAAAGACTGGCTCCAGGAGGAATGCTGCTTAAAGCAAAGAAGTGGAAAAGAATAATTTCACAAGACTCTGGTCTACTCTAGAGAAATGCCTTGAGAGAGACATCACCATACTGAAGGATACCTTAATTCCAAGATCAGAAGTAGCAATGCTGGGTACAAAGGCATCAAGGGCAACTATGGCCTTGGTGACATGAGCCAGAATGGTGAAAGGCTCAAAGATCTCTGTGCCCCGAACAGTCTGGTGATAATCTGTAGTGCATTCCCACACAAAAGAATACATAAGGCAATATGGGTGTCACCAGACCATTCAACAGAGAATCAGATTGACCATGTCTGTGTTGACCATCACCTTGTTGTGGCAATGTGGCAAGTCTAAAGGTAAAGCTGGAGAAATAATAGATGGAACTGACAAACTAACACCAGTGTTAGTTTGTCAGTTCCATCTATTATTACCAGCCATACAGCCATCTGACAAGGAATTGCCAATCAACTGAAGCAGATCAACCAAGTAAGAAATACAGCAAGACATCAAACATTTGAGAAATGGGAAGTAGCAGGATATGACAACATTCCTGCACATGAACTGAAGGCATACATTGAAACATCAGTTGACATGCTCTATCCAATGTTTGGAAGGATCAGGGAAGCAGAAAGGGTGCCATCGTTCTGGAAGGAGGTATATTTGATTAAGATTCTCAAGAAAAGTGATTTAAGTATCTGCACAAACTACAGAGGGAGAACTCTTCTATCAAACCCAGACAAAGTGTTCAACAGAGTCATCCTGTACAGAATTAAAGAACAAGTTGACACTCATTCATGAGGCCAGCAAGCTGGCTTCCACAAAGATAGATCCTGCACAGACCAGACAGCAACACTGTGCATCATCATTGAGCAGTCGATGGAATAGATCTCTCCGATCATTGTCAGCTTCATCGAATATGAGAAGGCATTCAACCCTGTGGACAGAGACCTAATGAAAACTCCACTGCCACTATGGGTTGCCAGGTAAACTCCTTCTAAATGAGGACCTGAGTCTGCCAGGACTGTTTGCTCTCGCCTTTTCTCTTCCTGCTGGATCAGGCTATAACGCAGGGCATTGGCTGAGAGTGCATATGGGTGTAATCATGGATTACAGTGAATGCTTATATTGTGCACTCTCACCAGCCAAAAGGTGCACACCTCAATATAAATGTCAATGTTGTATCAGTAGAATTAATAGCACAAATACAAACCTTTAAAGTTACATAATGCTTAGGATATTATTTGATTCTATAGACAAAGAAAAGGCCAAGAAATGGATGGAAATGTTTGGGGAGTAAGAGACAATATTTGCTTACTAAGTTTGTCATAGAATTGTAACATTTTCCCCTAGTACTCACTGAAAATCATCAAAGAGAAGTTTAAAATAAAAGTGGAAGAATTAACCTATTTCCTGACCCATCACATATGTTTTATTACACGTTGTGATGTTGGGGTAATAGCTAGGCACCTTTCCTAATTTCCTAATTTTGGGTTGCATAAAATTCTCGAAATTCCGTCAAATTGTGCATGAAACAATTATGTATAATGTTTGCATGCAGGAGACTTTTTGTTAAGGGTGGGCGTATTTCGCGAAGTAGCGCTATGCGAAGCTACGTGAAGTGCACTTCGCACTACGCGAACTTCACGTAGCACTACGCGAGCTGCGTAGTAGCATGTTCGCACTGTGCAAGATGCATTTTCAATGTTTGCACAGTGCGAACAAGCATCCGGCACTGTGCAATCATTGAAAACGGCATCTTGCACAGTGCGAGCTGTATTTTTTTGACGCTCGAGTATATTATTACTCGAGCTGCAGCTTTCTCAACGCGAACTGGTAGTTTCTCATTGCGAGCGGTTGCGAGCATGCACGACCACTGGCAATGAGAAACCTGACCTACCCGCGTTGAGAGTCTCGTCGGGATGTCATTTTGCTTGCTCGCTGTCACATACATGATGTTGAGGACTGCAAACAAGCAAAAAATTACCGCTGCACTACGCTACGCGTGTTCGCACTGTGCTACGTGCAGCTCGTGTAGTGCAAAGCTGCGCAAACTTCGCAAACTACGCGAGCGTAGCGTAGTGCTTCGCCCAGGGTTACTTTTTGTGCAGAAAATATCTCGCCAAGACAAATTTTTCGCTTGGGCCAGTTTCCTGCATGTATCAAATGAGATGCTTTTACCCAAAGTGCATTTGCCTGAAAAATTCACATTGCCTTTGTAACCTTATTTTAAAAAATGTTTTCTTTAATGTTTTTAATACATTTCAGTAGACAAAATTAATTAAGCAACCCACCTTTAGTAATAAGAACACCTAGAGGCAATTCAGAGTATTTAGGGGCCCATCAGGATGGCGGTCACAAAATCACCCGACCGCCATGGAAGTGGAAATCAACTGCCCGCCGAGACCATGGAAAAACTGGCGGTCAAATTAGAATCAACCACCAAAAAGACCGACCCCAGCGGAACAGGCCCAAGAAAAAATGCCCATCGCGGGCAGTGATGTCCAAAATCCGACCGCGAACGCAGCGGAAAATCAACAACCCGCCGCAAGCATAGCGGAGACACCGCACGGGAAATTAGGCTATCCCCGATGGTCCCGCGGTACGTTACGCTGTTTCCAACCACCGCAGTCGCACACTGGAATGAATGGTAGAACCAGTGGAAGAGCTGCAACATAGCCACCGCTGCGGACAATCCGTAGAAAACAAAGTAGACAATGTAAAAACCCCACAATAAGGCCAAACATTGCACAAATCAAAGTAGCCATGCCCCCCAAATACACAGCATCACATCCCAATGAAACAAACACATGCCAAAAAGAAATATACAATTCCCAGGACAACACCCACAACACACCTGAGAGGAATCCCCCATTTGGACATACCCACATAGCTGAGTATAAAACAAGCCCCTACCCTGACCACAATCCTTTGCAACACTCCAGAAGAGAAGGGCATTCACCAGATCTGAGATGAGAGGCAAAAGAACACAGCACCAACAACCCCCCAGCATATAACACACCTCACACACCTCCACCAAACGCACCACTCACACCCCTGCACCCACAAAAACTTTGTACACCACACACCATGTCCACAGATAAAATGCCCAAATTCACAGAGAGTGAGTTGACAGTCAATGTAAATGAAATAGTAAGAGTGGAACCACAATTGTTTGGTAGCCTAGTCAAACAGACACAGTTAGCCACATGGACTCAAATGTGGGAAAGGATAGTACAAAGGGTCAATGCAGTAGGGACCACCCTGCGATCCAAGAAGAAGATCATGAAGCGGCGGCATGATCTGAAGAGGGTTGTCAAAGGAACTGGGAGCTGACTAACCGGACTGACAGTGGCTCTCCCACTCCCCAAAAACCCTTTACAACATGGAAGGAGAAGGTGCTTGCCATATTGCATCTAGAGAGTCTCACAGGACTAGCCGGGGGAGAGAGGGCTGGGAAGTACAAACAAATGATAACCACCACACTGATATGTACAGTTTTGCACAACTACAAAGCTACACCATCTAAGACAAACCCCATCCATCTGCACCACACACCCACAAAAACCTGTCTCACAGATCCAACATTCACTGACTCCCATTTACCCTAAACGTAGCTATCAATATTACCTTGGGAGCATGTGTACAGGCAGCCAGCACTACAACTCCCCCCAGGCACCCTTGTCGCCCACCCTATCAAGATGGAGCACACCACCACCCACAAGCACTTGGAAGCAATTGCAGTACACCAAACGACCTAACAGGTAGGTAGCCATCTTTCCTGGGTTGGCTGTTTGGGGTTGGGAGGCCTGTGCCACTACTCCCAGCATGCCCCCTGTTCCACAACGAAGCAGGATGGAACACTCCCCCACCCCACCCAGAAGCATGAGTCAGACATCACACCACCCTCACCAAACTCACAGGTAGGTAGCCATCTTCCCTGGGTTTTACTGTTTGGGGTGGGAGGCCTGCACTACTACTCTCAGCATGCCCCCTGTCCCACACCCCAGCAGGATGCATCACTCCCCCCACTCCAACCAGAAGCATGCGTCAGCCATCACACTACCCGCACAAAACTCACAGGTAGGTAGCCATCTTCCCTGGGTTGGCTGTTTGGGGGTGGGAGGCCTGTATCACTCCTCCCACCATGCCCCCTGTCCCACACCCCAGCAGGATGGAGCACTGCCCCACCCACAAGCACTTGGAAGCCATTGCAGTACACCAAATGACCTAACAGGTAGGTAGCCATCTTCCCTGGGTTGGCTGGTTTTCTGGGGGTGGGAGGCCTGTACCACTACTCCCAGCAAGCCCCCTGTCCCACACCCAGCAGAATGGAGCACTCCCCTACCCACAAGCACTCGAAAGCTATTGCAGTGCACCAAATGACCTAACAGGTAGGTAGCCATCTTCCCTGGGCTGGCTGTCTGGGGGTGGGAGGCCTGCACTACTACTCCCAGCATGTCCCCTGTCCCACACCCCAGCAGGATGGAGCACCCCCCACCCACAAGCACTTGGAATGTATTGTACTATACCAAACAACCTAACAGGTAGGTAGCCATCTTCCCTGGGCTGGTTGTCTGGGGGGTGAGAGGCCTGTACTACTACTCCCAACATGCCCCCTGTCCCACACCCTAGCCAGATGGAGCACTCCCCCACCCACAAGCACTTGGAATGCATTGCAGTACACCAAATGACCTAACAGGTAGGTAGCCATCTTCCCCGGGCTGGCTGTCTGGGGGTGGGAGGCCTGCACTAATACGGTCAGCATGCCCCTGTCCCACACCCCAGCAGGATGGAACACTCCCCCACCCCACCCAGAAGCATGTGTCAGCCATTACACTACCCTCATCAAACTCTCAGGTGGGTAGCCATCTTCCCTGGGTTGGCTGTTTGGGGGTGGGAGGCCTGTACCACTACTCCCACCATGCCCCCTGGCCCACACCCGAGCAGGATGGAGCACTCCCCCACCCAAAAGCACTTTGAAGCCATTGCTGTATACCAACCAACCTAACAGGTAGGTAGCCATCTTCCCTGGGTTGGCTGTTTGGGGGTGGGAGGGCTGTACCACTACTCCCAGCATGCCCCTGGCCCACACCCCAGCAGGATGGAGCACTCCCCCACCCCACCCAGAAGCATGTGTCAGCCATCACCTACCCTCATCAAACTCACAGTTAGGTAGCCATCTTCCCTGAGTTGGCTGTTTGAAGGTGGGAGGCCTGCACTACTACTCCCAGCATGCCCCCTGTCCCACACCCCTGTAGGATGGAGCACTCCCCCCACCCCACCCAGAAACATGTGTCAACCATCACACTACCCTCATAAAACTCACAGGTAGGTAGCCATCTTCCCTGGGTTGGCTGTTTAAGGGTGGAAGGCCTGCAATACCACTCCCAGCATGTACACTTGTCCCCCAGTACAACAAGATGGAGCACACCATACCACACAGATGCATGTGTCATAAAATGGACCACCTCAACCAATTTACTAGGTAGGTAGACATATTCTCCTGTCTCATGACACCACTGAGCAGATTGAATTCCTCCCCCATGCACACACAGATGTGCCACGCCACAAAGCGAAATGTGAGGATGTTACAGGTAAGTAGCCAGTATGTGCACCCACACATGTGTCACTAAAGAAATGGTGCCATATGTCAACACCAGCCCTCTCATTGCACAAATATGCACACCGACCCCACTTGCCACGCACAGTGTGCACACAGGTAAGCAAAGGGAACTGTCACAGCTACCAAAGAGTGACACACCAATGCACATGCACAAGGAAGACTGGGCACAACCATGCACAGCACACACTGATGAGTGCATTGCCATGGGGCCCAACCAACAAGGACATTTAAACAACGAAAAGGCATGTGTAGGGTCATAAATCAAGATATGTACATGACAGGACAAAGGCATGAAGGACAATACAATGGCCAGATGTGACGTCTGCAAGGTCAGTCAAATCAACAAGGAGTCAACAATGAAAAAATGTTGTGCTGATCCCTACATGGCACTAGGTCCCTGTGAACATGATTTCTGTATGAGTTGCATGGTATGCATTGATACTTCACACCATGTACAAGTAATGTATGTATGTTAGGAGGCACTGTAGTGCACATAGAAAATGATGTGAAGATCAGTCAATTGTGTAGAGTACAGACAGTGGATGAAACACAGCTAACACAATGCTTGCAGTGTACACTACAATGACCATTTCCCATCTAATCTAACCACACCAACGACCTGCAAAGCCTGGCTCATCCCCTGTACATGGACTCTCGGATGTAGACTTCCAGGATTTTCAGGAAGATGAGCTCGAGGCCGGCCCATCTGATGTGCTAGGGAGCAACAATTCCCAGGACCCCATCCTCCCCACCACCACATCTGCTGCAATACCAACTGCACAGCAGACTCCTGCTGTTATGGCCTGTGCGTCCACCGCCACCACTACCACCACCAGTGCCACCACCAGTGTCACCTGCAACACCCTTCTGTCACAGAGGATGACCAACCCACATCACCAACTGAGGATGGCAGGGAAAGTCTGTGGGGACACAGAGTGGCGAGGCAACAGGTCCGTGGCAGCAGGGTAGGTGGGAGGGCCAGGGTCACCCCCAGACACCAGGAGGCTGGAACCCCATCCCTGGACCACATCACCAGAGTCCTTGGGGCATACGAACAGGCCTAGGGACAAAGTGGCCAGTCGGATGACCTGTTATGCAAGCTCCTCCTGCTGATGTGGTCCATCGACATCGGCATTGGACAAATGGTGGACCACATGGGCCAGCAAGTGACGTTACTGAGGGACAGGCCTGCACCACTATAACCACCTCAACCTCCCCTCTGGTGGGCCGCAGGATGACAGTTCACCATCCTCCCCTGCGGCCACAGAGAAGGGCGAGTCCTCAGATGCGGCTGGCACCACAGCAGGACCCACCCCAGCCAAGCGATCAAGGGGCCATCCTAAGAAGAGCCTGGGAGTCTCTGGAGGCAACGCACCTGCCAAACGCCTGTCACTGAGCCTGCCCAGATGGCAACCCTCTTCCCCACTGCATTGACTGTTTAGACTGTCCTTCCCCACACTGCCTTTTGAATGGCATCTGTCAGTTGGACTGGGTCCCCACATCAATGTGGTATCTACTCTTTCATCTAATTTACCATGACTATCAACTCACTGCTCCACCACCACCTCTATGTAAAATTACACCCCCTCACATGTCAACTTCGTAAATAAAATAACTTACACCCTTTTTTTGTGTCAGATTTGTCTTTAGTGCAGGGTGTACAGTCTTCAACATGTCCATAATGTATCAGGAGTATGCACTGTATGTAGGCAAGGATAAGTTTAAGGACCTAGGGTAACACAACAGAACAACACTCACTGTTGTGAGTATGGCATCACAGACATTACACAACACCGACCATCGACATAAGCCAACATGCAGACAACACAATGGGCAACAAGTGTCAAAATACACGTCCTGCATACGTTCACAAATGACATGTCACAGTAACATATCCATTCACACCTGAGTTGACAACTGGCTGTCAACCACCTTCAAGTGAAGTAGCGGGTGATGAGCTGTTGACGCATGTCACCACCTTCCTCCTCACCACTGTCCTCATCACTAGACTCAGGTTGTTGTGCAGGCGGGGGCCTTGGGTCCTCATCATCATCCAGGAGCAGGGGAATCTCCTTGCGAATGGTCAGGTTGTGAAGCATGCAGCATTCCACTACGATCCGACACACCTTCCTGGGTGAGTATGCCAGTGCACCTCCGGTTTTGTCCATGCAGCGGAAACATGGCTTCAGTGGACCAAAAGAACACTCCACCACACAACATGTCCTCCCATGGGCCTCATTGTATCGGACATCAGCCGGGGTCCTGGGATCCCGCAGTGGGCTCAGCAGCCATGGACGGTTGGGATATGCAGAGTCACCTAGGTATGACAAAAAGACATTGCTATGTTGCACAGGCAGAGGGCAGCAGGTCACACACCCAGCACGCCATACGACTAGGCATACTCATCCACAATCCATGCATGCTCGAGAAGCAGATTAGCCATCAGCCGGGGCACAATGCTGGTCCGCAGGTTGTAGGGGTCATGGGCTGAGCTGGGAATCTGGCACACACATGCGAGATGATCATATCTGCTAGGCACACCACTTGCAAATTAATGGAGTGGTAATGTTTGTGATTCCGGAATATGTGCTCACTTGCCTGTGGTGGCACACAACCAACATGTGTGCAATCCATGGCACCAACAACATGGGGGATGTGCCCAAGGGGATAGAAGTCTCCCTGCACAGCTGGCAATTCAGCACCCCGGGGGAAATGGATATATCTGTCCTTGTATATCATCATGGCGGACAGAACATCACGCAGCACCATGCTGAACATCAGTTGAGACTTCTCACCAGCGCTGGCCACTGTCTCCTGGAACAATCCAGTGGCAAAAAAATGGAGGGCCGCCATCACTTTATAAGTTGGGGTGAAAGCTGTTGGATATGTCTGGCGAGGTTGCAGGTGGGGCTCCAACATATCACAAAGTGTTTTCAGGGTGGCTCTATCAAGACGGAATTTGCGAATGATCGCCATATCCTCCATGTCCTCCAGCACTGTAAAGTGTCAAATCAGATTTGGCCTCCTCCTAGTTGAGATGAAAGTGGACACATGTCAAGGAAATACATCATGAGATGGCCACAGCATATCACTTTCTGGATGACACAGCGTAAACAAAGACTTACTTGATAATTGAGTGACACACCAGCTTACATGGGTGGACGTTTGAGCTACACAAAGGGCACACCTCTCTATTTACAATACACAAGTACCTCAAACACCACATAGGTCAATGTGAATGCCCATAGTGATATGGCCACATTTCAAATGTGCACGCCTGGGAGCATGGCATCCAGCCATTGTGTAACAAATCAACAATACTGGCTCATACTTAGCTGCTGTACCTGTCACACACTTAATGCTTCATTTAAACTTGGCACACATCCACAACACAATGACCACAGTTGGTGCTGAACTGACAATTGCGTGTATAAGCAGACAGAAGAGCACATGAAAGTAACTACATCATACAGTGAGGCAAGCATTCCCGAGATCATCACTGCACCTAAACACATTGATATGTGTACACATTGTAGAGTTCACTACAACACTGTCCTGCCTCATCGACCATATAATTCATATGTGACATGTGGGGGAGTACAGACCAATCTACAACACACAGACAAGACCATGGCATGTGCAGTCACCAGTGGAGTCAATAAAACATTGGCATTGTGTGCACAATGATGTGCCCTTCACCATGTGGCCACTGTGCATTGTTGAAGTATGCCAGATGGCCATTGCCATTGTATGTCCCCCAAATCACAGTAGCCACCACCTGGCACCGGCGGTATCTCACCGGGACCCCCCTGACACAGGTGCGGTAGTCACTGGCATGGAGCTATGCCCAAATGGCAGTTGGCATGCTCCGCCACACAAATCGTGGTGCCTCATGCCAGTGTATGTCCCCCAAAACCATGGTAGCTACCGCCTGGCACTGGTGGTGTGTCACCGGCACCCCCCCGACACAGGTGCAGTAGTCCCTGGCATGAAGACATGCCCAAATGGCGGTTGGCATGCTCCTCCACATAAATCAAATTGCCTCAAGTAATTGTATGTCCCCCAAATCGCGGTAGCACCGGTGGGGTGTCACCAGCACCCCCCCTGACACAGGTGCGGTAGTCACTGGCATGGAGACATGCCCAAATGGCGGTTGGCATGCTCCGCCACACAAATCGCGGTGCCTCATGTCATTATATGTCCACCAAATTGCGGTTTCTCCCGTCTGGCACCGGCGGTGTGTCACTGCCATGGAGCATGCTCTAGAGCCAATGGGAACGATGACTGCGGTGGCATGATGCAATTTTGAAAATCGCGGTAGGCGTGCTCCGCCACCGCGGAGGCGGTCATTGCATGCTTTCGAATGAGGTAGATCTGGACAAGGAATTGTTGCAGCTTGGCACCTTTGAAACAATAGTAATGATGCGTTCCCTACCATTACAGAAAGTATCTCTGGATGCTGCAATATTTCAATCGCGTTAGCGAAATTCAGGTTTTGAATTACAATCTGAAATTAGAACACAGTATCCCTAAGTGTTTTCAAATTTCACAATAGACGGAAGATTTCCCCTGATGAAGGGCCCCCTTCGAGCCCGATATGCATTGGGAAAATTGAAAAAGAGTTCAAGCGACTTTATCAGGATGATATTCCTATGTTGATGTTGAAGAACATACCTTATGGCTTGAATAAAGATTAGATTCAACCTTGAATCACAAGCATTCAAACAGTGCTTCCGATTTTAATTAAAAACCTGAATTTCGCTAACACGATTCACATATTGCAGCGCACAGAGGGACGTTCTCTAATGATAGAGAGTGCATCATTACTTTTGTGACATTGATACTCTATGGTTCAGAGAGTGATACCTCCGAGGCACGCCACAACTTTGCAATTTTTAAACAAACCAGCTTGTGCCCATTCAACCACCACTTATACCTTTGAAATGATCCCAGGGGGCTATATATGTGTGTGAGTGAGCCTCACATTTCTTCTGCACAATGTCCTGCTGCCAGAGACCCCTCACCTGCTGCTGCCTCCAGGTGCCAGGACAGTGACTGCTTGGCTGAATGGCTGTGTGTGCCTCTGCTTTCCATCTCAGTGTGAGCCCAGATGGTGAGCACAGTGCATGCCCACCGAGACGAGGTCACCTCACTTCACTTACTGTGTCCTTACTATTGTTTTTTCATATTCAAATCCAACTATGCACCATCTCAGCCCTGTAGATTGCACATAACCGGACGTGTGTTGATGTACATTTTGTTTGTGAGTCCATGTCCCTCAATGCCACACACATGACATACTGATATATTCACAGGACAGGGACATTGAGTGCTGCACAGTCTTGGACACAGTTAGTCCCCCCCAGACACAGGTTGATATGTGATGAATGTGGTGCCCAGACATGCAAAGGACTGGAGATGTGTACAAGCCACATGGGGGTTCAGTACTGGCATCCTGCATGTGTGTGAGATGTGCAGGGCCTGTGTTACTCCTCACAACTGCATGCAATCACATCAGCTTATCCTATGCAGAGTGCCTATGTGAGATGTACCCTAGTGTGGGATGGACAGATCGTTGATTTTGTTATGAGTTTGTATCTTGCTACTGTACTGATAGATGTTGGTACATGCCACTGTGACACTGATCATTTCCCCCTCTTGTCTCCCATGCCTGCAGCTCAAGGTACAGTAGCGTAAGGCACAATGGAGGGCCATTGCAGCAAAGGTGTGAGCTCTGGGGGTATTTAACCAACGGCACACCCAATGTCACAAGAGGTAGGGCGACATCAGCCGACTGGCAAAGAACGTGGCAGAGATGACCTTGGGGCTGCTTCCTCACACTGGGTGGTTGGCACGGCGCAGCATGACACCACTGATCGGCCACATCTTGGCGGTGACTCAGCCTGAGCTGGATGCACGTCTGAAGGAGCATCAGCAGCAAGGCAGGGGTGAGTATTTGGGGAGGGTGACTTTGGCTGGGAGGGCCGCATGTGTACAGGGCCTGTGCCAGCGCTGGCCTATGTGATGTTAGTGGAGTGGCGCAGAGTGATGTCAGTAGCTGCTGGGCTGGGTGCCAGTGTCCAAACTTACAAAGGTGATCCTACATGCTGTGCATTCCCATTGCCATCTGAGTTGTGCTCTTCATGTTTCTTCAGAATTGGGGTAGTCTGGGAAATCAAATTGGGAGTGAGCAGCAGTGTTCCCAATCTGAGTGTGACTTCATCAATGCTTCCATTGAATGCACCATGAATGTTGAGGCCTAGACATCTGACAACAATGTGCACTAGTCTTTGGGCCCCAGAGTACAACATGGTGGTTGGCATGGGCTCTTTGACATTGTGGACTGTTATGTTGTAATCGGTGCCTGTGTTGTCCCCTCCTGTTCCATCCAGGTCTGTCAGTGGCAACAAGTGGTGTGTGTGGCCCCATCATGTCCGCAGGTGTGCGCAGAGCTAGTTGTGTGTCTGGTAGACTTCAGCCCAGTTAGGTTGTTGTGCTGTATGGTCATAACATGGCTCAGTCATGACAGATAATCAGGGTTACATCCACTTTAAGGGTCTATGTAGTAGGTTGCCGCAATGTGATTGCACAGTGTGGTTTGCAACATGTAGATTTGGTCCTCTTTTGTACTGCATGGATTGCATTGCTTTGATCTGTTGCTGCCAAGAACCTGACCCTGCATCTATCTCTCATGCAGATTCACTAGTAGTCACGGAGGGACAGGAGCTGGGCACCAGTGGGCGTGAGACTAGCACAACAGCTGCACAGGAGCTCAGTAACACAGATGTCACCAGCGCCTCAGAGGGGGACCAGAGTCTGCAGGAGGAATCCCAGCCTGAGACGCAAAGTACCACATTATCTGATGCCAGCGGGGATGCATCCATGTTGGCGGGCACAGGGAATGGAGACTCTGCATCATCTACTACCACGCAGCGGTCAGTGCCTACCCTCCCATTCACTTCCTCTGGTGCTGCCTGTGTCCGTGTCAGTAAGAGGGGATGAGTTTCATTCACATCTGGCACTGCTGCCCTTGTCCCCCCTGCTGCCCTCAGTGCTGAGTCTGTTGAGCTTTTGCGCCAGCTTTGTGAGGGTCAGACAGCTCTACTCAATGCCTTCTTTGACCATGACTAAAAATTAGTCCAGGTGGTTGCTTACTGGAGGGCATACATTCCGACGTGGGTGGGCTGCACCGTACTGTCCAGGTCTTGTCCTCCACAGTGACGTCTGCCCTTCAACAGGCACATACTCCCATTCCTTCTCCAGGGCCTTTGTCCACCCCCAGGTAGTGGCCACGTCTGATGATAGTGACCACGGTTCACATGTGTCACAGTCAAGGTATAGCACACGAAGCACACAGCAGAAACAACCCAAGCAGTCCCGCCCGCAGACACCATCCCCACAGAAGAGCAAAGCCAGCCCCGAATGCAAAGACATAAGCCCGTCAGGCAAAAGCAAGGCCTAAAAAGAAAAGAAGAAGCAGATCTCAGGCTCACATGCCTCAGAGGCATCCCCAGCTAAGGACTCTCCTGTCCTTAAAAAGCATCTCCCAAAGAGAGGCATGCAGTTTCTGTGCCCACTGAGGAGGTGTTGCATGGCAAGGGTACACCTAAGAAGGGTTCAGAGGTACATTCGCCAGAAACCTTGACTCCCATTCCAAGCCCAGTGAAGCAAGGGAAGGAGGGCACTGTAGGGGGTACACCTGGCAAGCAGGAGAAGGAGGGTCAGAGACAAAGCCAGACAAAGCGTTCTGCAGGATACAGCACATCCCCAGAGTGCCAGTGTCTGCACCTGCTGCAGCTTTGTTGGTGTGTGTGTGCCTGTCGGAAACCTCTTTCCATTAATCCCAGTACAGGGAAGCCATTTTGAATCCCCAAGAAGTAAAAAGGCACCACTCAAACATCTCCCACCCACACTGTGTCTCAGGTCTGCATGACTCCACCTCCACATGCCATTACACCACCTGGTCCAAGCAGCCCTCCGGCTTGCCAAGCTACTGATAGCCCTACCTCACCTAGGCCACTCTCTCCCCAGTCAAGTGTTCCTACTGTCCCCGACACACAGCAAGCTCCCAGTCCGCCTGACAGCCAAGTATGAGTGGTAGTCCCCCTCACACACCTGCCTCTCACACAGGTAGTCCTGTACTACCCATTGGTATACCCCCTGACTGTGTTGCTCCCCATGGAAGGGTACAGTCACACTCACTCCCTGTGCAGAATCTCATGTACTCACTCTGCACTTTGAGCTGGCCACTGGCCTTCCTGTTTTGACCTTGCCTGTGCAGCCTCTCATGTACTTGCTCTGCACATTGCCCTGGCCACTGGCCTTCCTGTTTTGACCATGCCTGTGCAGATTTTCATGTACACACTCTGCACGTTACCCTGGACACTGGCCTTGTTGCTCTTTGCTGTGTTGGACTATTCCCTGTGCAGCCTCTCGTGTACTTGCTCTGCACTTTGCCATGGACACTGGCCTTCCTGTTTTGCCCTTGTCAGTGCAGATTCTCATGGATATGCTGTTCACCCTGAACTGGCCACTGCCCTTCCTGTTTTGCCTGTGCAGATTCTCATGGATATGCTGTGCACCCTGAACAGGCCACTGGCCTTCCTGTTTTGACCTTGCCTGTGCAGATTCTCATGGATATGCTCTGCATTTTGTGCCTTGTTCTTCTCTACTGTTGGTGCCTATCTGTGCAACATGTGAATAAAGACAGTTACTCCTGTTATCTGTTTTGTCAGTGTCCTTACTGAATAAAGTTATTTTGTTGTGTGCATATGGTTGACTGTGCCCCATGCTCTATGTGGCACTTCTAGATTGTCAAGGTCTTTGGCTGCCACAACCACGAGCTTCATTCTAATTGGCTGCAAACACTCCAAACCAGGAAGTGTTGGCAGCCATCTTGTAACTAGGTAGTACCGAGTCAGAAGAAAACAGTAAAAGAAAGTGAAAAATTAAGAAAAGGGGGCAAGGTAGAAACACCCTAACCCCCGAGGCCTGCTCAGAGGGTCCCACAAGGACCCTCCCAATGTTTTCTGTTTTTTTTTAAATGTCCAAATGTGCGCTGGGTACGCAAATCTGTCCGAAAAAATGTAACAAAAATTAGGTGGGGGCTCCCCCACTTCATTTAAATGAGCCCCCAGGTGGCCCAGGTTCTGGGACAATTGTATAATAGTAAATTAGGTGTTGGAGGGCACACAGCCCTCCTGCAGCCCCGGGGACCACCACCACACCCGGGCTTTGAAAATGGAGGGAGTGGGGCCACGCGCCCCCCTCCCTGAGGTGGCCCTGGGGACTGTCACCACCCTGGACCGGGTCCTGCAATGTGCCGGGGTGTCCACCTGCTGTTTGCTATGACAGGGTGGGATCATTGCTTCCACCTTGTGATAGCAAACCCTGGTTTGCTTTGTTGAAGTGAGAGGAGGAAAACCTCCTTTCCGTTCAATAATGGAAAGGAGAATCGATTTTGAGCAAGAGAAGCTGCAGGTTAGCAGCTCCCTTTGTCCAAACGGAATGCCGGCTCCCGCAGGACCGTGGGGGAATTGGGGTTCCCCCCATGATCCCCAACAGAGAGGGCAGGCCCTGGGAGATGGGGTCTCTGGGGCCAGAAGTGGCCGCGTTTCCCCCTCCCCTTTGAAAAAAAAATATGTAGATGTGGGCATGCCTCGGGGGATGGGAACGAATGTGAATTAATGAAAGTGAACCCTTTTTATTTTTAAAAAAAGTTTGGAGTCGAAACCCTAGAGCGATCCTTATGTGATCATGAAGGGTGCGCAATTCTAGTGCGAACCCTTGTGTGATCACGAAGGGTGCGCAGCTCTCCGCGCATCCCTCTTGATGTGAATACGAAGGGTGTGACACTCTTAGCGTGACCCCCTTAGTGTGAACGTGCCGGGTGATTGGCTCTCATCGCGGCACTCGAGTACTTCTCAGTCCTTTAAAACACCAAGGGGCATATTCTCAAGGACACATTGCTGAATTAACAGCAGTTTATCACAGGCACCATTCACAAGCTGGTGCAAACAGCTCATATCACCAGTTTACCAACGATAGCAGCCTCATAAAGCATTGTCACGGATGACCTCTGCAAATATAGCTAATGAGATGCAGAGTAGGTGTTCCGGTGCAAAAAGCAGCAAACACACCACTTCGCAACTTTCTCAACGACCAGCAAGATCGGTGACGAGAATGCAAAACAGGCAATAAGGTGCGTTAGCACCAGGAAGTTTACACCTGCTCTGACCTGGTGTAAAGTCGGACTACAACCTGCAACATGAAAGGGAGCCCAGCCCACAGCCACACCTGAACGACAACAGATGCAGCTCGGACACCCAACAGTGCCCCGACACCCCTAGCCACCAGCCCATTGTCCACCAACCCCCCTGAAACCCGACAAACAAATGTGACAGCAACCTTCCAAAATCTGGAACGTAACAAATCAGCTGATGATGCACAATTATAATAAAAAAGTTGCATGTGAGGTTGGACAAAAGAGAATCACAGTCATCTATGGATTTACATATAAAACATTTTATTTAAACAAACCAACAAAATAAAAGTAGGTACAGCCATGGCGTGTCATCCCTCGACAATCTGTGAATCACAGCCTGCAAGACAAAAAACAAGAAAAGATTGTGCATCATACTCCCATCAAAGGAGAGAGAGAGAGAGAGAGAGAGAGAGAGAGAGAGAGAGAGAAAGAGAGAAAGAGAGAAAGGGTGAGAGAGAGGAAGAGAGAGAGAAGGAGAGAAAGAGTGAGAGAGAGAGGAAGACAGAGAAAGAGAGAAAGAGTGAGACCGAGAGGAAGAGAGATAGAAAGAGTGTTAGAGAGAAAGGAAGAGAGGGGGAGTGAGTGCCGACACTGTGGACAAAATCCTCACAGCTCACCTTTCCACCACCGGTATGTCTCCAACCATGTGCCGGGACACAGTGCAGTCCTCAAGCTCACTCATCTGAAACATAGAATAGAATCAGTAATGGCAGAGTACATACAATTGCACATGCCTAAATCGCTGTCCCGCCCCTGTGCACCCAGGCTGCTGCACTCAATCCTTTCCCGCTGCCCAGAGGTGTCTGCCTGCCCCTGCGCACCCAGGCTGCTGCACACCATCCACTCCCACCGCCCACAGGTGACAGCCTGCTGCTGCGCAAACAAGCCTCTCTGCTCACCTTCCGCCACGGGCGTGTGTCGAAGAGGGCCCACCACGTGCCGAAGCAACCTGTTTAGCCACAGAGTACACGCGGTCCAGCCGAGCTCACAATTCAGATTGGGTCTTGATTGCCAGGATGGTGTGTTGAGGGCACGCATCATGGCAGGCTGCACACCCGCTCAGCTCTTTTGGCACTAACTCAGTAGATCTCAAGTCATCGCCACGTGGCGGGAGGCCCATGTCGGAGGGGGGAGGGGGGTGGACAATCTATGAATCACAGCCTGCAAGCCAAAAAGCAGTATAAGATTGTGCGCCATGCACCTATCAAAGGAGAGAGAGAGAGAGAGAGAGAGTGAGAGAGAGGAAGAGATAGAGAAAGAGAGAAAGAGTGAGAGAGAGAGGAAGACAGAGAGAAAGAGAGAAAGAGTGAGAGAGAAAGAGTGTGAGAGAGAGGAAGGAAGAGATGGAGAGGGAGAGTGAGTGCCGAACACTCTGGACAAAAACCTCACAGTTCGCCTTTCCACCACCGGTGTGTCTCCAACCACATGCCGGGACATAGTGCAGCCCTCAAGCTCACTCATCTGAAAGAAAGTATAGAATCAATAATTGCAGAGTACATACAACTGCACACACCTAAATAGCTGTCCCACTCCTGCATACCCAGGCTGCTTCACCCCATCCACTCCCGCCACCCAAAGGTGTCTGCTCACCACTGTACACCCAGGCTGCTACACCCCATCCACTCCCACTGCCCAAAGGTATCTGCCCGCTCCTGCGCACCCAGGCTGCTGCATACCATCCACTCCCACCGCCCAGAGGTGACTGCCCGCCACTGTGCAACCAAGCCTCTCTGCTCACCTTCCGCCACTTGTGTGTGTCCAAGAGGGCGCCCCACGTGCTGGAGCAACCTCCTCAGCCGTTGCCAGATTCTGCAGAACAGGCCCCCAGTGCATCTTGCTGCACCGCACTGAGGAGTCATATCTGTACAACCAGCTGCCTTTGGCATACAAGCAGTTCAAATCGGGTCTTGATTGCAACGATGGTGTATTGAATCCATGCATCATCACAGGCTGCACACCCGCTCAGGTCTGGTGGCACTAACTCAGTGGAACTCAAGTCATCGCCTCGTGGTGGTAGGCCCGTGTCGGGCTAAGTGCATTGACTGCCACCAACTCTGTCTATTTCAAGTCATGGGAGAGAATGGAAATGGCCTGCCGGCACATGCGCCTGACCCTTTTAATTGGCAGGGTCATATGTTCTGTGATGCATGTGCTGCATGGGTGTGGTATGAGTGTAAACCAGCCATGAGGGAGTGGCTGTGGCATGCTGACAACTAGAGCAGTGATCAGCAGATCACTACAGGGAAGACCTGAGACATGTAGCAGTGTTGTTTCTCCCTGTAAGCTAAGCAGAGTGGGCTGGCCTGGCATATGCCAGTCCTGCGTGAGGCTGTGAACAATGACTGTATGAAGAATCAACTGATGCAGGTGTCTCTGATGTAGTGTTGTCGCCACGCAGGCCACAAGCGCTAATGTGTCACCCTGTGACCCAAGTCCCATAATATGGCCAACATGGCCAACATGCAAGATGGGGGAATCACTGACCCTAGATTCATCCATACTTCCACACATGAAAGATCGTGCACATGACATATCTGTGTGGATATGAATGGTTATTGCACATTCAGTGGAGTGTTTTAGCTTTAGCAATACCGGGCCTTGGAAAGCCCAATTTTCAGTTTTCGGCACATGGAGGGCATCCAATTAGAGCCAAGGAACTGCTTGGGGGTTAGGCTCCACCAACATATGCACTTATCCAATCACTCCGCCAATCCCCAAGTACTTAAACATTCTCTATACATTCTCCTTGCAGAACTCTAATGATCCAGTCTCTACCTATGTACTTATACAATTACCCACACAAAGTTACATAACCTAAGTTTTCCACACTGCTAGAGGTAACATGGTTGTGTACGCTGGTACAGCACAACGTAATGTGGTAGGGCCCAGGGGCAGCATCATACATACATATTGAACACACGGACACAGTTAGATATATAATGGAACTGGGTACGGGCACGTGCGCTTGGCCCCTTTTTATTACTAGGGTCACATGTCCAGTGACGTCTGTGCTGGATGCATGTAGGGTGAGTGTAAGCAAGCCCTCAGGGAATGGTTAGTGCTGGAACATCAGTAATTATCGGATCACACACAGAGATTCAATCATAAAGGGTCTATGACTTGTGCTGCACTAAGGTAGGTATCTATTATGATTTAGCCGTGGTTCTTATTGCATATAGAACTGCAATATCATAGAATTATATGTTATATGAAATTTATATAAGAAAATAAATTAATCAACAAGCTGATTGAAAACTCTTGTATTGAATGATAAATTGAAATAATATAACTAAGTACTGTAAACAAATCCTTTGAAGGCACCTTTACCCGTTTATATGACTTTGTCCAGGCCGTCCCATTATTTTCGATTGCACTAAGGTAGGGGCAGCAGATGAGAAATAATACAGAAAAGATTCTATCGTAACTGGTCCATGACTTGTGGTGCACTGAGGTGGGGGCAGCAGATCTGAAATCATACACAAAAGATTCTATCATAAAGGGTCCATGAGTTGTGGTGCACTGAGGTAGGGGAATCAGAAGCATTCAGCGTGTGTACCCCCAGAGATGATGCGTGGTCCAGGAGGGCTGCAGTGGTAGCAATGTCTGTTGCTTTCTGGACTGCGTCATCTGCAATCGTGACTCTATCTGAATTGTCAGCCCTGCTGACCACGTTGTATGTTGGAGGCAGTTGTCAGCAAGGGCCAATAGTCACGTGGCGTTCACTTGAGCTGCACAGAGTAAGTGGCACCTGAAGCACTCAGCTTGTACGCAGGTAGCGACTCTGCAATTAATGAATCACAACTGAATTTGAATTGTGAGCCCTGCTGACCATAGTGTAGGCGTACAGAACAAAAGATGAAATAAATATGGAATACATTCTTGAAATATTCGATCTTCTGAGTACAATCTTGTTGTACGATATTCTGATGCTGGAATCTATACTGGTCGTTTGTCATATCGTCTACCTTTTCCAGTGGGGAAGAGCTGTGGAAAGCAACGAGCTACCAAACACTCATGGGTGCTCCTTACACTTTCTTCATTTGTAATAATTTAATAGTATTTCCAATCACTTCCTTTGAATGTAAAGGATGTACACTATAATGTTCATCAATTTCTTCACTTTTGGAAATGTCCACTTTTTCAATTTGGCCACTTAAAATTTTGCTATCATTAACTCAATCGATTTTTTCTTCCTCCACATACACATTTTTTAGTAAACATTGTTTTTTGTGAGATATAACGTAGCCTTTTGCACTTTGCTGACATCTGCTAATTCTTGCCATATTTTTCGACTCTTCGAAGGAACACCATTAACTAGAATAACTACAGGTTCTTTTTCATCTTTCTCTACAGCAATAGTTTCAAGATTTTTTGTAATCTAAAGGTAAATACACAACTCTTCCTTTTAAGCCTCTTTGTAAATCTAATGGAGGCAGTTTACCTGTTTAGGCTCCATATGAACAATAGCCTGAAATGGGTTTACTTTTGCCTAATGAATTCAGCCTCAAATAGGCAACATGGCGCTGATGCGTGGTCCGAGCGGGCCGTACTGGGAGCAATGTCTTTTGCCTACTGCACTGCGTCATCTGCAATTGCGACTCGATCTGAATTGTGAGCCCTGCTGACCGCAGTCTAGGCTGGAAGCAGAGGTCAGCAAGGGCCCACAGCAACATGGCTTTGAATTGAGCTGCACAGACTTAATGGCACCCGAAGCACTCAGCATGTGCGCAGCCAGCAATGATGCGTCGTGCGGGCAGGCCACAGTGGATGCAATGTCTGTTGCCTACTGAACTCTGCTATTAATGAATCAAGACTGAATTTAAATTGTGAGCCCTGAAGACCGCAGTGTAGACTGGAGGCTGTGGTCAGCAAGAGCGCACAGCCATGTGGCATTGACTTGAGCTGCACAGATTTAGTGGCTGCTGAAGCACTCAGAGTGTGCGCCGCCAGCAATAATGCATGGGCCGGGAGGGCCACACTGGGAGCAATGTCTGTTGCCTACTGGACTGCGTCATCTGCTATCGTCTCCATTAGAATTGTCAGCCCTGCTGACCTCAGTGTAGGCCAGAGGCAGCGGTCAGTAAGGGTTAACAGTGTATGTCCGGCCCTCGAGATGAAGTACGTGACGTTCCTGAAGAGCTGGGACCAGCTCCCTGGTCACCTTGTTGCATATTTTGTTGTGCACATAACATCTGCTTCCGTTAAAAATTTTTGGAGTGGATTTTCTGGAGGTGCTTGTACATGCTCGACATGCCACAAGAGTATTTTTTGTCACTACCTGTAGACAACATCGGTGGAAAGAGACTACAACTGACTTTCCTTGCGTTGACTCTCTTTTCACCATCAGAGATGGTAAAACATTTCCAAACAATGGATTCTGGTCTGTTTTTGGGAGGTGATTCCTCTACCTCTTCTTCATCAGAAGTATGTTCTTGCTGAGGATTGGAAGAAGCCATTTCCAAATCTTTCTAAAAAAACATGCAAAACATTTACAGACTAGCTGCAAAAACACAACAGGTGTCTCTCCTGTGAAGCTGCAGAGAGAATGACTAAAATGGGTGGGGTCCTTCAACTGTTAGAATGGGATACCTTATGAGCCAATCAAATATAATCAAATACTCTCTTTTAAAGTCAGATGGGAGTCAGCCCTGCTGACCACAGTGAAAGCCGGAGGCAGTGGTGAGCAAGGGCCAACAGCCACGTGGCGTTCACTTGAGCTGCACAGAGTTAGTGGCACCTGAAGCACTCAGCATGTGCGGAGCCTGTGATGATGCGTGGTCCGGGCGGGCCTCACTGGTAGGAATGTAATTTGTCTAATGAATTCTGCCTTAATAAGGCTACATGGTGATGACTTGTGGTGCACTGAGTTAGTGGCACCTGAAGCACTCAGCGTGTGCGCACCCTGCAAAGATGCGTGATCTGGGTGGTCCGCACTGGTAGCAGTGTCGGTTGCCTACTGGACTGTGTAATCTGCAATTGCAACTCAATCTGAATTGTGAGCCCTGCTGTCTGCAGTGTACATCGAAGGCAGTAGTCTGTACAGACATAACTCTGCGGTGCTGTGCCGCTAGGTTTGCAGTGGGCCTTTGTCAAGGAGGCCAGCGGACACGGCAGCGGCCTTGTGGCAAAGTGAGGGCCCCCGCTCTGGCAGATGCGTTTGTCTTCCCAGAAGTGAACCACGCCCAGAGCACCAGATTATTTATTCACACTCCTACGCTGGAGTGGTATACATTGGACCTGCACACTCTGCTTCTGGTTCCGCTTACAGGGGGGATGACCCAGCTACATGACCGAGATCTTCCCTACTGCCAAATGTAACATGACTGCTTCCACTGTCCACAACACTACAAGCACCAGCAGTATATATATACATGGAGAAGTGTGTGCTCTACATAGTGAGGTCTGTCCAGCACATAACCGCTACAATTGGCATTGTGTGCATTGTTATTGATGGGTGACTTGCGCCCTTCTCACATGCTTGGTTGCCACATCTCCCAACATTCAGCTATTGTGTAGCTGAGGGGCCATGCCATTTTGGGAAGGTCCGCTGTCCTATTCTGCACTGCCTTGGTGATAGTAGGTGGAGGTTCAGGGGGAGGTCCTGGGGTGGTGGCGGTGGGTGTTGTGGCCTTCTTGGGTGTCAGAGCTGCATGATCAGTAGCTCTATGACATGTGTTGGTCTTCAGATGTGGCTCTGGGCTGGGCTCCCTTTCATACTGTAGGTAGTCGTCCTGCTTTACAAAGTAAAAGGCAGATGTTAAATTCTTACTACTAACTTGGCTTTTCGCCTGTTTTTGGATTGTATCGCAGATTTGGCTGGTCATTGAAAATATCAGGAAGTGGTGTTTTTGTGTTAATTTTGCACGGGAACACCTACTCTGCATATCGTTAACGTTAGTTGTCGCTCTCATTTGTGGCATTTTTTGCGGAAGCTATCGCTAGAAAACTTGTGATATCTGCAGTTTTCACAAGGTTGAGACTGGGATGATATTTTGAAATCACCGAAAAAAACATAGGTTTAATTAAAATATAATTAGAAATTAGCATTTAAAAAACCTTTGAAATTCACAAAAAACCATAGGTTTCAGGGACGTTATAGTTAGTAATTAGCATTTAGAAAAACCCTAGAAATTCACTGAAAAAAACCATAGGTTTCAGGGACGTTATAGTTAGTTGGACATTTCACTCGTACAAAATCAAAGAAATTCGGCCCTCGCAATGCACTGCTGATGACGTCACATAGTACATCACTCATGATATCAGTGACATCACTGTGGACATCACTGATGATATCTCAAATGACATCACCGATGACATCATCCATGTGATAATTTTCTGCACCTCCTCACACCCTGATATAAGCTTTGATATACCCAATCTGAAATACAGACTACCATTTTTGAAACCATAGTTAAACTAATAGCACTTATTACATACCCACTGACTAATTGGTAGGTATACACACACATCCATTCATTCACCCACTCAGTCACTCATACATGCAGTAACTCATCAATACAGCACTATCATATGCACTCATACACATATACAGACACACACACTGCCACTCATCTATAGAGTTATTCATACACCTAGCCAGTCGTATAAAGAATCAATAACACTGCCATTTACTCACCTATACAGTTATACATTCACTACCTAACCTATTCATACAGATACTAACATATACTTACTCTCATATAAAATCACTGACACAAGCATATACTCATTTATACAGCCACTCTCACATATAGTAATTTATATACTCCAACACTCACATTTACTGCCTTTCACATATGTAGTTACTCACACATATACCACTGAGACATCCATTCACTCACAACACACCCATACAGACATTCACTGACCCACCCATACAGCTATTTCCACATGCACTCTTGAACCCATACACCCAGTGAGTCATCCTCTCACACATGTATGCAGAAAGATGCACACCCCAACCCAACCACACAAACTCTGAGGCACCCATACAGATACGCATGCAACCAATAAATAATCCATATAGACACTTATGCAGCTTCTCACCAACCCATGCAGCAGCTAACGCAACAACAGACAGACTGATACAGACATTCACACAGTTTAGTCACTAACCCATGCATTTAGTAAGACATAATTAATCACTCACGTATACAGTCAGTACAATCGCCTGAAAGCTTGGCAGGGCACTCTGCAGGGAGACCTAATTTTTCAAGCTCCTTAACATTGCGAAAAGTTGTGCAGTCGCCTGAAGCATTTTGATGTCTCACCCGTCGTATTCATAGGCTTGCTAGAACGAGACAGAAAAGGCCCCCTTTTATTTCTATTTCTTTGCATAATTGATTAGTTCATTGCCCTCAGTGGGCTTGCTTTACTATCTCTCCACCTCAAAGCATTTTGGGACATGCAGTTCCTCTACAAGCCTGCCGTGAAAGGACACACCATCTCCCAGACTTGGAGGGGCTGTGCTGCATGCAAGGACTGTGCCTAAGTAGCCACAATCAGTGCAGTAGTTAGGAGACACTAAAGTCAACATGCCAATTGAGGGCCCACTGAGGTTAAAAATACTCCCTTATGATCAGTGCCACATGGATTTCAAATCGCCAAGACACCTGAGGGTATACGTGCGTATATCAACTATTCTCCAATTGGGACTCAATGTCCCAGCATGTATCATACTATATGAATGCACTGTGCATGACCCACTGGGGGTCTCTGAATGTTCTAAAAGCAATGATTGGATCCATCTGTGCAATACTGGAGCCTGTCCATGAAGAAGAAGCTGTGTCCTCGAAACGCGTCGGCAACAAACTTACCTGGAATTTAGATGCGGACATTCCCTGAATAAGGAAACCATTGTTTAACTACCGCGAGTGCGCCCTTTGAATGCTTTTGGGCGTTTCTTGGAAAATAAAATTATCACATGGCTGCCCTGCCATGAAAAGGTGCACCGTCTCCTAGACTTGGAGGGGCTGCGCAGCATGCTGGAACTGTGCTGGAATAGCCGCGATCAGGGCAGAAGATGGGAGACACTAAAGTCAACATGCCAATTGAGGGCCCACTAAGGTTAACAGTACTCCCTTACGATCAGAATCGCATGGAGGTCACTGCAAGCAACAACTGTTCTCCAATTGGGACTCAATGTCCTAGCATGCATCATACTATATGAATGCACTGTGCATGACTCACTGGGGGCCCCTGCATGTATTAAAAGCAAAGATTGGAGCAATCTGCATGATACTGGAGCCTGCCCATGAAGATGATGTGTCCTTAAAACGCGTCAGCAACAAACGTACCTGGAATGGAGATGCTGACTTTACCTGAATAAAGTAACTGTTGTTTAACTACTGCGAGTGCGCCCTTTGAATGCTTTGGGTGTTTGTTGGAAAATAAAATTATCACACGGCTGCCTGCATTGAAAGGGCGCACCTTCTCGCAGGCTTGGAGGGGCTGAGCGGCATGCTGAAACTGTCCTGGAATAGCCACGATCAGTGCAGTAGTTGGGAGACACTAAAGTCAACATGCCAATTGAAGGCCCATTGAGGTTAACAATACTCCCTTATGATCAGTATCGCATGGAGCTCACTGCGAACAACAACTATTCTCTAATTGGGACTCAATGTCCTAGCATGCATCATACGATATGAATGCACTGCGCATGACCCACTTGGGGCCCCTGCATGTTTTAAAAGCAATGATTGGAGCCATCTGCGTGATACTGGAGCCTGCCCATGAAGAAGAGGCTGTGTCCTCGAAACGAGTCGGCAACAAGCTTACCTGGAATGGAGATGCTGACTTTCCCTGAATAAACAAACCGTTGTTTAACTACTGCGAGTGCACCCTTTGAATACTTTGGTCGTTTGTTGGAAAATATATATATATTTATATATATCTTGTTCAAAACTATTATTAAACGAATAATTTTATTTTAAATTGTAATTTCAGAACATATATTTATATACCAATAGCATAAAATATTTAAAGAAAAAAACATTTTTATTAAAATAAATAAAATAAACGATAGAAATAACATATTTTATTACAAAATATTTACACATTAAGCAAAACATAATATACATTTAATACATATACTACTACCACTACAATTTATAAAAAAGAAGTCAAGGGGTCCGATTCCGATTCGGTAAAATCCCTTACAGGTAGCCCGTACGGAGCATATTTCCCGTACGAATCGTACCCTTAAAGGTCCCTGTACTTACGATGAAGTACGATTCGGACCCAAAGCAGATCTCTGTACGAATTGCACGAAAGACCATAGGACTTAAAAATCTGTAGGAATCGCAATCGGAACACGCAGTACGCGACGTCCGTACGGATCAAAGCAGCATTTTCCGACCCAGCAAGTACGATTCGTCTCGTCAACACTCCGTACGACTCTTTTTCTACAGGAGCTCAAAACATCCAGAAAAGCAGATTTCGGCTCGAACCACATATGAAACGGACCCCACTGGGTACGGTGCGTGCACCCCATGATTGCAGGTGTACGGTGCATACACCCCATGATTGCAGGGATACGGTGCGTAGGGGCATGCTGCGTACACCTCATGATTGCAGGGGTACGGTGCGTATGTGATTGTGTGGCTCTACGTACGAATCGCTCATACGCGACTTTTTCCGTACGAATCGCGTTCTCATTCCCCGGTCCGTATAGTACTTGTCGGGTTGTACAGCATGTTTATGATTCGTACGGTTCACTGTGAGGATCCGTGTCGTACAGATTTTCCCTTGCTTTTCGTACGGTTCACAACGATTCGGTCATATGTATTTCAAAAGAATCGTACTACGCGATTCGGATGGAATGCTACGAGTTGTACGGAAAGGGCTACGGATTCGATCGGTCGTACGATTGGTTTACCAAATCGGAATCAGCCCCAAAGTGTTGTACTAAGGATGTATAACATGTACTAGTCTCACTTCATGCAACGCAACAGTAGAAAAACTGTTTCACACAAGGGTCACATTTACTATTCCCATTCCAGTCAGTGCAACAGTAGGGAAAGTATTGGATTGTGGAGGGGTAAAATGTACAATTCCTACTCCAGTCAGTGCAACAATAAAGAAAGTGTTGATTAGTAAGTATGGCGAGATTTGCGAATTTGTGGTCCACGAATTCGCGTGAAATTGCAAAAAAATCCGCGAGTTCGCCCAAAAATAGGTGAACTCGCGGATTTGCAGTTTTGCACAAATAGCACTTACTGATTAGACAGTAGAAGTACTTTCTGTACTTCTACTGGCTAATCAGTAAGTGCTACCTCGTTGGGTAAATGTATAGTGCTTTTCCTACACTACAGATGCTGAAAGTGCCAGAAGAGTTGTCTCCAGTGACCATGTGTGTGATACTATGCCATCGTGTCGGAGTGCGCAGGGGTCCCTGGAGTGAGCTGTCCATCATAGTGGGTAAATGGAGGGGAAGACGGTGCACACAGCTAGTGTGTGGGCGGGGCCAAACGGGCGGGCTTCAATGCGAGTTCACATGCCACTTGTGTGTATATTATAAAAGGTCAGAGACCGATCAGAGCAGCAGACAAGGAGAATGAAGCTCCTGGTCACAGGAACTGCACGGGATTGCGCTCGTGAAAGTGAAGGATGCAAAGGCCTCTATCCAGCATCACAGCTAATTTTCGACTGTAGATATGGGGAGAAAGCACACCTGCCCAGCCTCGACAAAGATCACGATTGTTTTTGGGCTGATGAATGCGTTACTGAATTTGAGCTATCTGTAAGTGCTTCCTGTTGAAGTTTCATTTTTGTGACAGGAGTATCGTGCCAGAATGAACCCTGCCCTTTATCCAAGAATACGCCATCGTTTTGTGCGATACCTCTACTCAACTGGAGTACTTTCTACTGGCTAATCAGTAAGTGCTACCTCGTTGGGTAAATGTAAAGTGCTTTTCCTACACTACAGATGCTGAAAGTGCCAGAAGAGTTGTCTCCAGTGACCATGTGTGTTACTATGCCATTGTGCCGAAGGGCGTAGGGGTCCTTGGAGTGAGCTGTCCATCATAGTGGGTAAATGGCGGTAAGATGGTGCACACAGCTAGTGTGTGGGCGGGGCCAAACGGGCGGGCTTCTATGCGAGTTCACATGCCTCTTGTGTGTATAGAAGGTCAGAGACCGATCAGAGCAGCAGATGAGGAGGAAGAAGCTCCTGGACACAGGAACTGCACGGGGATTGCGCTCGTGAAAGTGAAGGATGCAGAGCCCTCTATTCAGCATGACTGCCAATTTTTGACGGTAGATATGGGGAGAAAGCACACCTGCCCAGCCTCGACAAAGATCATGATTGTTTTTTGGCTGACAAATGCATTACTGAATTTGAGCTTCAACTCGGGCACCTGCTTTATTTATATCTGTAAGTGCTTCCTGTTGAGGTTTCATTTTTGTGACAGGAGCATCATGCCAGAATGAGCACTGCCCTTCATATTTAATTTATCCAAGAATACGCCATCGTTTTGTGCGATACCTCTACTCAACTGGAGTACTTTCTACTGGCTAATCAGTAAGTGCTACCTCGTTGGGTAAATGTATAGTGCTTTTCCTGAAGAGTTGTCTCCAGTGACCATGTGTGTGTTACTATGCCATCGCGCCGAAGGGCACAGGGGTCCCTTGAGTGAGCTGTCCACCATAGTGGGTAAATGGCGGGAAGACGGTGCACACTGCGAGTGTGTGCGCGGGGCCAAACGGGCAGGCTTTCCATGCGAATTCACATGCCCCTTGTGTGAAAAATGGTCAGAGACCGATCAGAGCAGCAGATGAGGAGAAAGAAGCTCCTGCTCACAGCAACTGCAAGGGGATTGCGCTCGTGAAAGTGAAGGATGCAAAGGCCTCTATCCAGCACCACAGCTAATTTTCGATGGTAGATATGGGAAGCCGACGGTAGATATGGGGAGAAAGCACACCTGCCCTGCCACGACAAAGCTCACGAATGTTTTTGGGCTTTGAATGCGTTACTGAATTTGAGGTTCAACTCGGGAACCTGCTTTATTTATATCTGTAAGTGCTTCCGGTTGAGGTTTAATTTTTGTGACAGGAGCATCGTGCCAGAATGAACCCTGCCCTTCATATTTATCCAAGAAGACACCACTGGTTTGTGCTCAACTGCCCAAAATCCGCCCGCTCGCGGATTCGTAAATTTTTCGGCAATTTCGCGAGATTCGCGGAACGCGAAATTGCCAAAAATCCGCGAAATCCACGAGCGGAACGATTTTACGCTCACGCTTATTGATTAGTGGAGGGGTAAAATGTACTACTCCCACAACAGTCTGAGCAACAATAGGGAAAGTGTCAGATAGCGGAGGTGTAAAATTGACTATTCTACCTCCAGTCAGTGCAACAGTAGGGAAAGTGTTGGATTCTGGAGAGATAAAATTTACTATTCCAACTCCAATAAGTGCAACAGTAGGGAAGTGCTATATTGTGGAGGGGTCAAATGTTCTATACCCTCTCCAGTCAGTGCAACATTAGAAACAAAGAAATCATGTTCAACACAATAAAATAATTTCAAAAACATAATAAACAAAATAAAATTATAAGAATGTAAAATTATACAAATATTTGATTTCAAAAATTCAATTAAATAAATGCATATTACAATGTTAAATATATATCATAAATAGATACACATTTTATAATAATTATAATATAAAGAAATATTTCAAATGTAAATAAATAATTTCATTTTAAAATTATTTATTACCCAACCGATATTTATTCAATACTTTTAATTTAATTACTTCCCTTACTATAAATCTAACTTTAAAAAACAAATTATTTACACTATTAACACAAATATTTATCTATAAACTAATTAGCATTATTTAAAATTAATTAATAAAAACATTTATTACACAATTAACATAATTAATTATTATTGTAATATTAATATCAATTAAATTATCACTTAACTAAAACTAATTTGCTCCCGTCCTTTACCTCTAAAAAACCCACAACCAACACCTACAATTTAGTTAAAATAAAAACTAATTGCACAATTAACATAATTAATTATCAATTAAATAATTATTATTAATTAAAAGCTAAACATTATTTACTTGTAATTCATTTATTTTGCACACTGTACCCCTATAAACCTCAAAACCGGCACCTAAAATAGAATAAAAATGAAACAAATTCACATTTAACATAATTAATTATCAATGAAATAATTAATAATAATTAACAACAAATATTTAATTAGAACTAATTTACTTCCCACTTTGTACCCCTATAGCCACAACCTGCACCTACAACATAAATAACCTAAAAATCACACAATTAAAATATTTAATTTGCAAATAAATAATTTATATAAATGAATAACTGGTTATTAACTAATTCATTAATTAAATACATAATTAATTAGACTTCATTTACTTCCAACCCTGCACCCCTGTACACCCCTCAAACTGCATCTAAAATTAAAAAACCATTATTTACACAATTAACATGATTAATTATCAATTAAATAAAGAATCTTATTTACCAACTATTTATTAATTAATTACTTAAATTACTACCCAACCTCTACCCCTATAAACCCCACACCTCACGCCAAAATGTTTTTATTAAAAGAATTTATTTCACAACTAACATAATTAGTTATCAATTAAATAAATAACAACAATTAAAAAGTTATTATTAATTTATTATAATTAACCTACTTCCCACACTGTACCCCTATAAACAGACAATCCACTATGGTATCACAAATCACAATAATTATATAAATTAAATTAAATAACTGGTAAAAATGTAACAATTATATTAAAAACATAAACAATAATTATACAAACACATTATACCATATACATTTGAAATATATACTAAAATACATAACAATAAATATTAAAATATATTAACAACTATAATTTTAGTAAAGTATTTATTATCGACTTAAATATTTAAAAAAATCAATATTACCTTAAAATCAATATTTTTCACAATGATAGTCCCAAAGCATGTTATTTAGGACCCAATATTTTGGTAGGACAATATTTTAATATTTTGTATTTTGTCTGAATACCACTTTGGATAGTTGGTCCATGATGACAAGAAGTGTGGTGTAACCATGAGCAGGAAGAAGGCCTGTGAGGAAATCTACACTCACTGTATGCCATGAGCTGGGTGGTGTTGGTAGTTTTTGTAACATACCTGCCAGTCCTTGATGACTGCTTTTCTGCCGTGCACAAGTTGGGCAGGGGGCTACATGGTCTGTAACCTCTTTTCACATGGTTGTTCACCAGAAGTCTTTCCTAATTTTTTTTAATGTTTTCTGAACTGAGGGGTTCCCAGCTAGGTGGGAATCATGATTCCATTTTAAGATTTGGTCTCCTAATTCTTGGGTAGGTAAATACAACAGGTCATCATGATAGAAAAGTCTCTTTTTAACACTATGGCCAGGTTGTGATACTCATTCATGGGTGTTGTGTTTTTGACTCGTGGAGTGTAGGAGCATGAAGAAATCGTCTCCTATGTTAGCCGCTATATTTTTTCTACCAGAATTATACTGGGAGAAACACTGTCCTTTTAGATGTAGTATGGCCGAAGCAGGACAGAACATCAGATTATAGTTGTTTAGTGCCAGGGAAATAGGTAATGATGAAATCAAACCCACTAAAGAAGTGTAACTACCACATTTGACATGGGGTAATGGCTTTGAGTGAATTAAACAACTAAGTTTTTATGATCAGTAAAAAATGGTAACCAAATATTTTGCCCCAGAAGGTGCTGCCATTCTTTAAAAACTAGCTTAAAAGCTAGTAATTCTCGTTCTGCTACTGTGTAATCTTTTTCTACTGGTAGTAGCACTTTGAGTAAAAGGCAACAGGTGTAAATATCCAGTTGTAGGGTCTTTCTGGGATAATACCCCCCTACTCCTACTTGGGAGGCATATGCTACAACAAAAATAGGTTGGTCAGGTTCTTGGTGAGTGGTGAATTTTTCTTTTAAAATCTTAAATGCTTATGATGCAGCTGGGAACCAAATGAAAGACTGACCTTTGCATAGGAGTTGTGTGAAAGGGGCTACAATTTCTGCGAATTTCCAAATAAACCACCTATAGAAGTTTACGATCCTCAACATAACAGCTGCAACCTTTACGGGGTCCATAGTTATCGCCGCTGGTGATAGAACCTGTCCTAGATATTCTGCTATGTGAGTGTGAAAAGTACACTTTTCCAATTTGGTAAAGAGGTCATTGTCATGTAACCATTGGAGTACTGCACAAACATGTTGGACATGCTCTACTTTTTTTGAATAAATCAAGATGTTGTGTAAATAGACAACTACACAGGTATCAAAGAAATATCACAGTACCTCATTGATGAAAAATTGAAAAGCTGCTGGGGGCTGCACAGGCCAAAGGGCGTGATGGTGTACTCATACAGACCAGATTAGGTTTAAAAGGCTGCATTCCTCTCTTCACCCTCTTTGACCCATACCTGATGGTATGACCCACAGAGATCAAGTTTTGTGTAAAATGTGAACTGTGCTATTTGGTCTAAAGTTAGTGGCAATGGGTACTTGTTGATGATTGTGAACTTATTAACAGTGCGGTAGTCAATACAAGCCTGTAAACCACCATCCTGTTTAGGGACAAAAAAGTGGAGAGGAGAAAGGCGATGTATAATGGTGAATAAAAAGGAAACAAAAAAAGGAGAGGCAGGGAGATTCAGGAACACTCTCTTAGTCCCCGGTTATCGTATATAAACAAAAGAAGAGAGGTTGAATGTGTCTCAGAAGCCACAGAGACGGAGCGATGCAAGGAAGGAATATCAAACCCAATTTGGGTAGATAAGAAAGCCCTCACACACTGACCTAGTCAGTGTCATGCTTCTTCATAGGGCCCCACCAAAGAGGCCGAGTGCCTCTTTGGTGTGCTACGACGCCAGAAGACTGCGGAGCTGGTTGTGTGAGTGGGCGTGCAGTGAGGTATAAAGATAAAGGTGCCTATAGAGTATCTCAAAACAAAAAAATTGTATTGGTAGATCCCTAAGACACGGTTAAAAAGTTCATATATGTCTGAATTTACAGCCAAAGGTAATGGTTTGGTTTAATTCAGAGATTACATTAAGTCAGTCAACATGTTTCAGCCTTTTACAGTGGTGTTAATTTACCTAGGCATTCATCAGGACTAGTGTAAACCCCGGCGGTATGGACTCTCTAATCGTCCACCCTAACCTGGGGACGTGAAAGTGAAAAAGTAAAAAGTGTAGTGAAGTGCAAAAGAAAAGGGGGGAGGAAGAGCAAATAGCCCGTTCCTAAAAAACTCCTGATTTAGGAGTGTTTCTGCACCTGTGAAAGAAAAAACACAAACAAACATAAAAGACATACACACAATTAATAGTAGGTATAGGTCAAGTCGTTTGTCCAGGGTGCTCCAAAGCTGTGGCAAAAATAGTGTTAGCAAATAAACACTAAAGTTATCACCATCCGTATAACCCTGTAGGGATGATACCACTAACTCTAGGGAGTGAAGTGGAAAATGAGTGCTTAGGACACGCTAAATAGCTAAAGGGGGTTAAAAACACATATAAAAGTACTCCATAGGAAGGATCAATGGACCAAAGGTCTGTGAACCCACCAAATAGTTCGTAAACTCAAACAGTTATCTCACTTTAGGTTATGGCGCTAGCTGCACCATGGGTCTCGGGAGGGGGGTAGGAGCGTACCTGGCACACCCTGTAAGTAAAAGGCAGAAGTTTGAGTACATTAGATCGGGTTTACTTAGCTCGATCGTGTAGGTCGTGTTGGATGAAATGGTGTCAGGAACTCACGCCCTCAACGCTTGCCACCCGCTAAGCACCTAGCTTAACCTCTGAACCGGACCCCGACGATGAAGAGCGAGGCCGGTTATCGTGTTTAGGAGGCATTCCTCGTCGCTTCGTGGACTTCCGGGTGGGCGTGGTTGGGATGAAGCGAGGCTTGGAACGCACCAGTCGATTGCCGGTGGACGTGGTCGCACTGTCAGTGAGGCTTGGTTGGCAGCGGCCAATGGGAACAAACTGACAAAGTTTCCATGGTAGCTGGTCAGCTACTTTCTGACGGGGATAATGATTAAAACTTTGTTTAATCAAGAAGCCAGGCAATGCCATGCTGCAGCCTGGATAACCCATGATCGAGAGAGGGGAATGCGCTGCACTGTGAAAGGTCACAGGGGGCGGATTACCCTAGGCTTGGTCTGGTTGTTGGATGACATGCAATCCAAACGCCAGTGCTAAGAAAAAGGGGCTGATCAAAGTAATCATAGTCCTACCTTGTCTTATATCCACACAACTATACAGGGGTGAAGGGGAAGCCGCTGGGATTGCATAAGTTCTCAAGCAGATCAATTATTTGGGATCAGCCTGCAGTATATAGTGGAGGCGCAGGTGTTATGCGGTCCTCTCTTTACCTTAGTACTGTGTTCCATGGGATATCATCGTTCAGCCCAACTACATTGGTACCCAAGCGATAAACCCAACGCTGTTCTTTCTCAAACAGCCTGCTTGTGATGTTAGTGGTACCAGTGATTACCTCAATATTAGTCCATCTCAGGTCATTGGTCGTGTGATTGCTGTCCAGGAAATGACGGCTCAACTTGGTTGTTGTTTTTTTGCATCTAATGTTACTTCGATGCTCACAGATAGGCTGTTTTATTTTGCGAGTGGTCATGCCTACATATCGCAAGGCGCAGGGATAGGTGATTAGATACACAACATTGGTTGAGTTGCAGTTCGTGTGTGCAACCTGTGTCCAGGTCTTCCCTTGCTCTAATGTGAGTGTTTTAGATGCGTCCGTCAGATGGCACACGCTACAATCTGTGCAGGGGTAGTGCCCTGTGACTTGAGGTAAACCCCATGACTCCGTGACTGAAGGGATTCGTGGGGTGATCTTTTCTTTGGGGCGAGTGTGAACCAAGGCGTCTTTTAGACTGCGGCCCTTCTTGAAGGAGAACAGAGGCTTCTCCCAGTCCTTTCTGGTGGATTTAATAATGCTCCAATGTTTGTTTATGGTCTTTTTCATGACGTTGGACAGGCTGTTGAAGGTGGTCACACATGTGAGTGGTATTTCATCTTGAGTGTTAGTTTTCTCTTCCAACAGTGCATCTCTAGGCTGGTTCCGATCTCTCTTGAAACCCTTATTCAGAGTTGAGGCTGGGTAACCTCTATCTTTCAATTTTTCAGTTAGTCCAGAAGACTGTTCTTTGAAATCTTTTAGAGTACTACAGTTTCTTCTGAGTCTTAAGTATTGCCCATATGGTAAATTCTCCTTCAGAGGGCGGGGGTGGAAACTAGTAAACTCTAGTAGATTGTTCTTGGCTGTGGATTTGTGATGGGTTTTCGTGGTTAGACTCGTACCGGAAACAGAGATCACTACATTGAGAAAGACAATTTCAGTTTTACTGGTGGTGTAAGTGAACCTGAGGTTGTGGTCAAGGGTATTAATCCATGTCAGGAATGCCTCAAGGTCACTATCACTGCCTGTCCACAGTAGCAGAATGTCGTCAATGTAACGCTTCCATAAAAGTATGGAAGCCGAGAATTCTGCGGATGGAGGTAAGATGTGTTTTGCCTCGAAATCTGCTACATAGAGTCCAGCTACACTTGGGGCAAAAGTGCTGCCCATAGAAGTACCTGAGCATTGGAGGAACAACTGATTCTTGAAGGAGAAATAATTCTCTTTAAGGGCTATTGTGGCGCACTGAATTAAGAGCGATTGTGGTGTTTGGTATTTCCAGTCAATTGAGTTTAGTGACTCCTCCAGGACTCTGATGGTATCGTCCTGGGGGATGCTCGTGTAGAGGCTCTCAACATCCAACGTCACCAAAGTAATTGAGTTTTTTGCAAAGGTGATGTCTAGAAGGAGCTGTAATAGGCTTTTGGTGTCTCTCAGGTAAGTTGGGGTTGACTGCAGAAGTGGTTTGAGAAATTGATCACAAAATCGGGATAACGGCTCCAGGAGAGAACCTATTCCTGATACTATTGGGCGTCCAGGGGGTGGCAGCCTATTCTTATGCATCTTTGGCAGTGTGTAAAAGTATGGAATCAGATCACTGCTACTGTCCAGAAAGTCTGCTTCATTTTTGGACAGATGTCCTCTTTCTTCTGCTTGTCTCACTAGAGCGGTGATCTTCTTGGTTAGATCCGCCGTGGTATCTCTAGTCAGAGGGGTGTAGTTCCTGTTATCTCGTAGCAAATCCTCACAGATTTTGTCATAATCTTTGGTATTCTGTATTACAATGCCCCCTCCTTTGTCAGCCGGTTTTATAGTTATTGCAGTGTCATTCTGTAATTGTTGTAAGGCCTGGTTTCTGCACTGGTAAAATTGCCAAATGTTCTTGGATTCTGGCAGGACTCCAGGTCTTTAAACACCGCCTCTTCAAAGGCGGTGATAGCCGCCGGCACAGTGTGTGGAGGGGGGGTGAAAGTGGAGTTCAGTCTCAGGCCGGTGTCACCTTTCCGAATGGACTCATTAGGATCTGTTTTGCCTTCGAAAAAAGCTTTCAGCTTCAGCTTGCGGAAGAAAGCAGCAAGTTCACAGTGCAACTTGAATTTGTCCGGTCTGGCTGTGGGGACAAACCCCAAGCCTTTTTCTAGAAACTGAGCCTCAATAGGTGTTAGTATCCTTTCTGAATGATTGGTCACTAAGCTTATACTCCGCTCGTTCCTGGTTGTGGATTGTTGCTGCGGGTGTGATTTGCTATGGCGAGCGTTGAGGGCGTGAGTTCCTGACACCATTTCATCCGACACGACCTACACGATCGAGCTAAGTAAACCCGATCTAATGTACTCAAACTTCTGCCTTTTACTTACAGGGTGTGCCAGATACGCTCCTACCCCCCTCCCGAGACCCATGGTGCAGCTAGCGCAATAACCTAAAGTAAGATAACTGTTTGAGTTTACGAACTATTTGGTGGGGTCACAGACCTTTGGTCCATTGATCCTTCCTATGGAGTACTTTTATATGTGTTTTAACCCCCTTTAGCTGTTTAGCGTGTCCTAAGCACTCATTTTCCAATTCACTCCCTAGAGTTAGTGGTATCATCCCTACAGGGTTATACGGATGGTGATAACTTTAGTGTTTATTTGCTAACACTATTTTTGCCACAGCTTTGGAGCACCCTGGACAAACAACTTGACCTATACCTACTATTAATTGTGTGTATGTCTTTTATGTTTGTTTGTGTTTTTTCTTTCACAGGTGCAGCAACACTCCTAAATCAGGAGTTTTTTAGGAACAGGCTATTTGCTCTTCCTCCTCCCTTTTCTTTTGCACTTCACTACACTTTTTACTTTTTCACTTTCACGTCCCCAGTTTAGGGTGGACGATTAGAGAGTCCATACCGCCGGGGTTTACACTAGTCCTGATGAATGCCTAGGTAAATTAACACCACTGTAAAAGGCTGAAACATGTTGACTGACTCAATGTAATTGCTGAATTAAACCAAACCATTACCTTTGGCTGTAAATTCAGACATATATGAACTTTTTAACCGTGTCTTAGGGATCTACCAATAAAAACAAATTGTTTTGAGATACTCTATAGGCACTTTTATCTTTATACCTCACTGCACGCCCACTCACACAACCAGCTCCGCAGTCTGCTGGCATCGTAGCACACCAAAGAGGTACTCGGCCTCTTTGGTGGGGCCCTATGATGAAGCATGACACTGACTAGGTCTGTGTGTGAGGCTCTCCTATCTACCCAAATTGGGTTTGATATTCCTTCCTTGCATCGCTCCGTCTCTGTGGCTTCTGAGACACATTCACCCTCTCTTCTTTTGTTTATATACGATAACCGGGGACTAAGAGAGTGTTCCTGAATCTCCCTGTCTCTCCTTTTGTTGTTTCGTATCTAGCAGCGTACAGCTGTGAGAGTTTGGTCTTACTCCAGGCGTGGTGGAAATGTCCCATCACCACTGCTTGTTTTATTAACGTACTCCTATCTCCTTTCCTGGCCTGACCATGGTGAACTTGGGCCTGACATACTCTGAGTCTGAAGTAGAAGCACTCATGTCTGATCCATCACTATTCGCAGACCCACACATATCCCAAGCTATAGCAAACACTACCGAGTGAGAAACACTCACGGAGAAGAAACGTGAACACATCCGCACAATTTTACACGGTACCATCCTGAAACAATATCTTCTCTCGAACACAGCACCGAGGGGCCTGCTTGTTACCAACGCCCCTCGCATTTTTCTGAACGATGCGACATTCAGAAAGGACTGGGCCATGATCGCGTGGCACTGCACGCGTGATTGGCTCGTCCTAATCATTAAAACAGCACTCAGACTCTCTAAAGCACTAATGGTTGAAATCAGAGAAACAGAATCTCATTTCAAGGCCACAATAACGGGGTATAAGAAAAGGTTGGATGAGTTAAACAAAGAACTCAATGAGTATAAAGATAATCTCATGCAATCGAAGGCAAGTAAATTTCAAAAAGATCAGAAAAAAATTTGATTTTGATAAGGTTTACCCTTACTCCGCAGTGTCCTATGCCCCACCAACAAAGAATGCGAGCAAATCCGATTACTCCGATGATTATTTTTCAAACAGCAGCGGGTCGAGTAATGGCTCCTTCAAACAAACTAAAAGAAGAGGCAATCGTGGCAATAGGAACAATAGAAGCAGGTCAGGCTATCAGAGCCAACATCAACAATGGCAGGCACCACCTCAGATGGGGATAGGCCCCCACTCCTACCCATACCAACAACCACCGTACCCATTCATGGGTTGGAACACGGGATTTATGCCTCCTATGAACTTCCAAAACCAATACCGATCGCCTTTTTTAGAGAGTGGCCGGAGGGGGAGAGGAAGAAGGAGGGGCAACAACCGGGTGTCCTGGGAGGAGGACGACTCTGTAGCAAATCACACCCGCAGCAACAATCCACAACCAGGAACGAGCGGAGTGTAAGCTTAGTGACCAATCTTTCAGAAAGGATACTAACACCTATTGAGGCTCAGGTTCTAGAAAAAGGCTTCTGGTTTGTCCCCACAGCCAGACCGGACAAATTCAAGTTGCACTGTGAACTTGCTGCTTTCTTCCGCAAGCTGAAGCTGAAAGCTTTTTTCGAAGGCAAAACAGATCCTAATGAGTCGATTCGGAAAGGTGACACCGGCCTGAGACTGATCTCCACTTTCACCCCCCCTCCACACACTTTGCCGGCGGCTATCACCGCCTTTGAAGAGGCGGTGTTTAAAGACCTGGAGTCCTGCCAGAATCCAAGAACATTTGGCAATTTTACCAGTGCAGAATACCAGGCCTTACAACAATTACAGAATGACACTGCAATAACTATAAAACCGGCTGAAAAAGGAGGGGGCATTGTAATACAGAATACCAAAGATTATGACAAAATCTGTGAGGATTTGCTACGCGATAGCAGGAACTACACCCCTCTGACTGGAGATCCCACGGCGGATCTAACCAAGAAGATCACCGCTCTAGTGAGACAAGCGGAAGGAAGAGGACATCTGTCCAAAAATGAAGCAGATTTTCTGGACTGTAGCAGTGATGTGATTCCATACTTTTACACACTGCCAAAGATGCATAAGAATAGGCTGCCACCCCCTGGACGCCAAATAGTATCAGGAATAGGTTCTCTCCTGGAGCCGTTATCCCGATTTTGTGATCAATTTCTCAAACCACTTGTGCAGTCAACCCCAACTTACCTGAGAGACACCAAAAGCTTATTACAGCTCCTTCTAGACATCACCTTTGCAAAAATCTCAATTACTTTGGTGACATTGGATGTTGAGAGCCTCTACACGAGCATCCCCCAGGACGATACCATCAGAGTCCGGGAGGAGTCACTAAACTCAATTGACTGGAAATACCAAACACCAAAATCGTTCATAATTCAGTGCGCCACAATAGCCCTTAAAGAGAATTATTTCTCCTTCAAGAATCAGTTGTTTCTCCAATGCTCAGGTACTTCTATGGGCAGCACTTTTGCCGCAAGTGTAGCTGGACTCTATGTGGCAGATTTCGAGGCAAAACACATCTTACCTCCATCCGCAGAATTCTCGGCTTCCATACTTTTATGGAAGCGTTACATTGACAACATTCTGCTACTGAGGACAGGCAGTGACAGTGACCTTGAGGCATTCCTGACATGGATTAATACCCTTGACCACAACCTCAGGTTCACTTACACCACCAGTAAAACTAAAATTGTCTTTCTCGATGTAGTGATCTCTGTTTCCGGTACGAGTCTAACCACAAAAACCCATCACAAACCCACAGCCAAGAACAATCTACTAGAGTTTACTAGTTTCCACCCCCGCCCTCTGAAGGAGAATTTACCATATGGGCAATACTTAAGACTCAGAAGAAACTGTAGTACTCTAAAAGATTTCAAAGAACAGTCTTCTGGACTAACTGAAAATTTGAAAGATAGAGGTTACCCAGCCTCAACTCTGAATAAGGGTTTCAAGAGAGCTCGGAACCAGCCTAGAGATGCACTGTTGGAAGAGAAAACTAACACTCAAGATGAAATACCACTCACATGTGTGACCACCTTCAACAGCCTGTCCAACGTCATGAAAAAGACCATAAACAAGCATTGGAGCATTATTAAATCCACCAGAAAGGACTGGGAGAAGCCTCTGTTCTCCTTCAAGAAGGGCCGCAGTCTAAAAGACGCCTTGGTTCACACTCGCCCCAAAGAAAAGATCACCCCACGAATCCCTTCAGTCACGGAGTCATGGGGTTTACCTCAAGTCACAGGGCACTACCCCTGCACAGATTGTAGCGTGTGCCATCTGACGGACGCATCTAAAACACTCACATTAGAGCAAGGGAAGACCTGGACACAGGTTGCACACACAAACTGCAACTTAACCAATGTTGTGTATCTAATCACCTGTCCTGCGCCTTGCGATATGTAGGCATGACCACTCGCAAAATAAAACAGCGTATCTGTGAGCATTGAAGTAACATTAGATGCAAAAAAACAACAACCAAGTTGAGCCGTCATTTCCTGGACAGCAATCACACGACCAATGACCTGAGATGGACTATTATTGAGGTAATCCCTGGTACCACTAACATCACAAGCAGGCTGTTTGAGAAAGAACAGCGTTGGGTTTATCGCTTGGGTACCAATGTAGTTGGGCTGAACGATGATATCCCATGGAACACAGTACTAAGGTAAAGAGAGGACCGCATAACACCTGCGCCTCCACTATATACTGCAGGCTGATCCCAAATAATTGATCTGCTTGAGAACTTATGCAATCCCAGCGGCTTCCCCTTCACCCCTGTATAGTTGTGTGGATATAAGACAAGGTAGGACTATTATTACTTTGATCAGCCCCTTTTTCTTAGCACTGGCGTTTGGATTGCATGTCATCCAACAACCAGACCAAGCCTAGGGTAATCCGCCCCCTGTGACCTTTCACAGAGCAGCGCATTCCCCTCTCTCGATCATGGGTTATCCAGGCTGCAGAATGGCATTGCCTGGCTTCTTGATTAAACACAGTTTTAATCATTATCCCCGTCAGAAAGTAGCTGACCGGCTACCATGGAAACGTTTGTCAGTTTGTTTCCATTGGCCGCTGCCAACCAAGCCTCACTGTCAGTGCGACCACGTCCACCGGCAATCGACTGGTGCGTTCCAAGCCTCGCTTCATCCCAACCACGCCCACCCGGAAGTGCACGAAGCGACGAGGAATGCCTCTTAAACACGATAACCGGCCTCGCTCTTCATCGTCGGGGTCCGGTTCAGAGGTTAAGCTAGGTGCTTAGCGGGTGGCGAGCGTTGAGGGCGTGAGTTCCTGACACCATTTCATCCAACACGACCTACACAATCGAGCTAAGTAAACCCGATCTAATGTACTCAAACTTCTGCCTTTTACGTACAGGGTGTGCCAGGTACGCTCCTACCCCCCTCCCGAGACCCATGGTGCAGCTAGCGCCATAACCTAAAGTGAGATAACTGTTTGAGTTTACGAACTATTTGGTGGGGTCACAGACCTTTGGTCCATTGATCCTTCCTATGGAGTACTTTTATATGTGTTTTTAACCCCCTTTAGCTATTTAGCGTGTCCTAAGCACTCATTTTCCACTTCACTCCCTAGAGTTAGTGGTATCATCCCTACAGGGTTATACGGATGGTGATAACTTTGGTGTTTATTTGCTAACACTATTTTTGCCACAGCTTTGGAGCACCCTGGACAAACAACTTGACCTATACCTACTATTAATTGTGTGTATGTCTTTTATGTTTGTTTGTGTTTTTTCTTTCACAGGTGCAGAAACACTCCTAAATCAGGAGTTTTTTTGGAACGGGCTATTTGCTCTTCCTCCTCCCTTTTCTTTTGCACTTCACTACACTTTTTACTTTTTCACTATCACGTCCCCAGTTTAGGGTGGACGATTAGAGAGTCCATACCGCCGGGGTTTACACTAGTCCTGATGAATGCCTAGGTAAATTAACACCACTGTAAAAGGCTGAAACATGTTGACTGACTCAATGTAATTGCTGAATTAAACCAAACCATTACCTTTGGCTGTAAATTCAGACATATATGAACTTTTTAACCGTGTCTTAGGGATCTACCAATAAAAACAAATTGTTTTGAGATACTCTATAGGCACTTTTATCTTTATACCTCACTGCACGCCCACTCACACAACCAGCTCCGCAGTCTGCTGGCATCGTAGCACACCAAAGAGGCACTCGGCCTCTTTGGTGGGGCCCTATGATGAAGCATGACACTGACTAGGTCTGTGTGTGAGGCTCTCCTATCTACCCAAATTGGGTTTGATATTCCTTCCTTGCATCGCTCCGTCTCTGTGGCTTCTGAGACACATTCACCCTCTCTTCTTTTGTTTATATACGATAATCGGGGACTAAGAGAGTGTTCCTGAATCTCCCTGTCTCTCCTTTTGTTGTTTCGTATCTAGCAGCGTACAGCTGTGAGAGTTTGGTCTTACTCCAGGCGTGGTGGAAATGTCCCATCACCACTGCTTGTTTTATTAACGTACTCCTATCTCCTTTCCTGGCCTGACCATGGTGAACTTGGGCCTGACATACTCTGAGTCTGAAGTAGAAGCACTCATGTCTGATCCATCACTATTCGCAGACCCACACATATCCCAAGCTATAGCAAACACTACCGAGTGAGAAACACTCACGGAGAAGAAACGTGAACACATCCGCACAATTTTACACGGTACCATCCTGAAACAATATCTTCTCTCGAACACAGCACCGAGGGGCCTGCTTGTTACCAACGCCCCTCGCATTTTTCTGAACGATGCGACATTCAGAAAGGACTGGGCCATGATCGCGTGGCACTGCACGCGTGATTGGCTCGTCCTAATCATTAAAACAGCACTCAGACTCTCTAAAGCACTAATGGTTGAAATCAGAGAAACAGAATCTCATTTCAAGGCCACAATAACGGGGTATAAGAAAAGGTTGGATGAGTTAAACAAAGAACTCAATGAGTATAAAGATAATCTCATGCAATCGAAGGCAAGTAAATTTCAAAAAGATCAGAAAAAATTTGATTTTGATAAGGTTTACCCTTACTCCGCAGTGTCCTATGCCCCACCAACAAAGAATGCGAGCAAATCCGATTACTCCGATGATTGTTTTTCAAACAGCAGCGGGTCGAGTAATGGCTCCTTCAAACAAACTAAAAGAAGAGGCAATCGTGGCAATAGGAACAATAGAAGCAGGTCAGGCTATCAGAGCCAACATCAACAATGGCAGGCACCACCTCAGATGGGGATAGGCCCCCACTCCTACCCATACCAACAACCACCGTACCCATTCATGGGTTGGAACACGGGATTTATGCCTCCTATGAACTTCCAAAACCAATACCGATCGCCTTTTTTAGAGAGTGGCCGGAGGGGGAGAGGAAGAAGGAGGGGCAACAACCGGGTGTCCTGGGAGGAGGACGACTCTGTAGCAAATCACACCCGCAGCAACAATCCACAACCAGGAACGAGCGGAGTGTAAGCTTAGTGACCAATCTTTCAGAAAGGATACTAACACCTATTGAGGTTCAGGTTCTAGAAAAAGGCTTCTGGTTTGTCCCCACAGCCAGACCGGACAAATTCAAGTTGCACTGTGAACTTGCTGCTTTCTTCCGCAAGCTGAAGCTGAAAGCTTTTTTCGAAGGCAAAACAGATCCTAATGAGTCGATTCGGAAAGGTGACACCGGCCTGAGACTGATCTCCACTTTCACCCCCCCTCCACACACTTTGCCGGCGGCTATCACCGCCTTTGAAGAGGCGGTGTTTAAAGACCTGGAGTCCTGCCAGAATCCAAGAACATTTGGCAATTTTACCAGTGCAGAATACCAGGCCTTACAACAATTACAGAATGACACTGCAATAACTATAAAACCGGCTGAAAAAGGAGGGGGCATTGTAATACAGAATACCAAAGATTATGACAAAATCTGTGAGGATTTGCTACGCGATAGCAGGAACTACACCCCTCTGACTGGAGATCCCACGGCGGATCTAACCAAGAAGATCACCGCTCTAGTGAGACAAGCGGAAGGAAGAGGACATCTGTCCAAAAATGAAGCAGATTTTCTGGACTGTAGCAGTGATGTGATTCCATACTTTTACACACTGCCAAAGATGCATAAGAATAGGCTGCCACCCCCTGGACGCCAAATAGTATCAGGAATAGGTTCTCTCCTGGAGCCGTTATCCCGATTTTGTGATCAATTTCTCAAACCACTTGTGCAGTCAACCCCAACTTACCTGAGAGACACCAAAAGCTTATTACAGCTCCTTCTAGACATCACCTTTGCAAAAATCTCAATTACTTTGGTGACATTGGATGTTGAGAGCCTCTACACGAGCATCCCCCAGGACGATACCATCAGAGTCCGGGAGGAGTCACTAAACTCAATTGACTGGAAATACCAAACACCAAAATCGTTCATAATTCAGTGCGCCACAATAGCCCTTAAAGAGAATTATTTCTCCTTCAAGAATCAGTTGTTTCTCCAATGCTCAGGTACTTCTATGGGCAGCACTTTTGCCGCAAGTGTAGCTGGACTCTATGTGGCAGATTTCGAGGCAAAACACATCTTACCTCCATCCGCAGAATTCTCGGCTTCCATACTTTTATGGAAGCGTTACATTGACAACATTCTGCTACTGAGGACAGGCAGTGACAGTGACCTTGAGGCATTCCTGACATGGATTAATACCCTTGACCACAACCTCAGGTTCACTTACACCACCAGTAAAACTAAAATTGTCTTTCTCGATGTAGTGATCTCTGTTTCCGGTACGAGTCTAACCACAAAAACCCATCACAAACCCACAGCCAAGAACAATCTACTAGAGTTTACTAGTTTCCACCCCCGCCCTCTGAAGGAGAATTTACCATATGGGCAATACTTAAGACTCAGAAGAAACTGTAGTACTCTAAAAGATTTCAAAGAACAGTCTTCTGGACTAACTGAAAATTTGAAAGATAGAGGTTACCCAGCCTCAACTCTGAATAAGGGTTTCAAGAGAGCTCGGAACCAGCCTAGAGATGCACTGTTGGAAGAGAAAACTAACACTCAAGATGAAATACCACTCACATGTGTGACCACCTTCAACAGCCTGTCCAACGTCATGAAAAAGACCATAAACAAGCATTGGAGCATTATTAAATCCACCAGAAAGGACTGGGAGAAGCCTCTGTTCTCCTTCAAGAAGGGCCGCAGTCTAAAAGACGCCTTGGTTCACACTCGCCCCAAAGAAAAGATCACCCCACGAATCCCTTCAGTCACGGAGTCATGGGGTTTACCTCAAGTCACAGGGCACTACCCCTGCACAGATTGTAGCGTGTGCCATCTGACGGACGCATCTAAAACACTCACATTAGAGCAAGGGAAGACCTGGACACAGGTTGCACACACAAACTGCAACTTAACCAATGTTGTGTATCTAATCACCTGTCCTGCGCCTTGCGATATGTAGGCATGACCACTCGCAAAATAAAACAGCGTATCTGTGAGCATTGAAGTAACATTAGATGCAAAAAAACAACAACCAAGTTGAGCCGTCATTTCCTGGACAGCAATCACACGACCAATGACCTGAGATGGACTATTATTGAGGTAATCCCTGGTACCACTAACATCACAAGCAGGCTGTTTGAGAAAGAACAGCGTTGGGTTTATCGCTTGGGTACCAATGTAGTTGGGCTGAACGATGATATCCCATGGAACACAGTACTAAGGTAAAGAGAGGACCGCATAACACCTGCGCCTCCACTATATACTGCAGGCTGATCCCAAATAATTGATCTGCTTGAGAACTTATGCAATCCCAGCGGCTTCCCCTTCACCCCTGTATAGTTGTGTGGATATAAGACAAGGTAGGACTATTATTACTTTGATCAGCCCCTTTTTCTTAGCACTGGCGTTTGGATTGCATGTCATCCAACAACCAGACCAAGCCTAGGGTAATCCGCCCCCTGTGACCTTTCACAGAGCAGCGCATTCCCCTCTCTCGATCATGGGTTATCCAGGCTGCAGAATGGCATTGCCTGGCTTCTTGATTAAACACAGTTTTAATCATTATCCCCGTCAGAAAGTAGCTGACCGGCTACCATGGAAACGTTTGTCAGTTTGTTTCCATTGGCCGCTGCCAACCAAGCCTCACTGTCAGTGCGACCACGTCCACCGGCAATCGACTGGTGCGTTCCAAGCCTCGCTTCATCCCAACCACGCCCACCCGGAAGTGCACGAAGCGACGAGGAATGCCTCTTAAACACGATAACCGGCCTCGCTCTTCATCGTCGGGGTCCGGTTCAGAGGTTAAGCTAGGTGCTTAGCGGGTGGCGAGCGTTGAGGGCGTGAGTTCCTGACACCATTTCATCCAACACGACCTACACAATCGAGCTAAGTAAACCCGATCTAATGTACTCAAACTTCTGCCTTTTACGTACAGGGTGTGCCAGGTACGCTCCTACCCCCCTCCCGAGACCCATGGTGCAGCTAGCGCCATAACCTAAAGTGAGATAACTGTTTGAGTTTACGAACTATTTGGTGGGGTCACAGACCTTTGGTCCATTGATCCTTCCTATGGAGTACTTTTATATGTGTTTTTAACCCCCTTTAGCTATTTAGCGTGTCCTAAGCACTCATTTTCCACTTCACTCCCTAGAGTTAGTGGTATCATCCCTACAGGGTTATACGGATGGTGATAACTTTGGTGTTTATTTGCTAACACTATTTTTGCCACAGCTTTGGAGCACCCTGGACAAACAACTTGACCTATACCTACTATTAATTGTGTGTATGTCTTTTATGTTTGTTTGTGTTTTTTCTTTCACAGGTGCAGAAACACTCCTAAATCAGGAGTTTTTTTGGAACGGGCTATTTGCTCTTCCTCCTCCCTTTTCTTTTGCACTTCACTACACTTTTTACTTTTTCACTATCACGTCCCCAGGTTAGGGTGGACGATTAGAGAGTCCATACCGCCGGGGTTTACACTAGTCCTGATGAATGCCTAGGTAAATTAACACCACTGTAAAAGGCTGAAACATGTTGACTGACTTAATGTAATCTCTGAATTAAACCAAACCATTACCTTTGGCTGTAAATTCAGACATATATGAACTTTTTAACTGTGTCTTAGGGATCTACCAATAAATAAATTTTGTTTTGAGATACTCTATAGGCACTTTTATCTTTATACCTCACTGCACGCCCACTCACACAACCAGCTCCGCAGTCTTCTGGGGTCGTAGCACACCAAAGAGGCACTCGGCCTCTTTGGTGGGGCCCTATGATGAAGCATCACACTGACTAGGTCAGTGTGTGAGGGCTTTCTTATCTACCCAAATTGGGTTTGATATTCCTTCCTTGCATCGCTCCGTCTCTGTGGCTTCTGAGACACATTCAACCTCTCTTCTTTTGTTTATATACAATGGTGAATAAAGCCAAAATGTAGGATCTTGTCTTGGTATTGCAGCAGATTCTATGTTTCTGATTCTGTGAGTGCTCACACTCTACTACAGGACAATGCAGTCCTGGGTATCAAATCAATATGACAGTCAAGTGATCTGTGTTTTGGTAACTTAGGGGCCGATTACGATGTCCGCCCGCCTTTGCATAGGCAAAACGGAACGCCCGCCATAGGTGCGGCGGCCCCGCAAAAGTAATTACGATGCACCCGCCACACTGGCGGGCGCCTCCTGTATTTTTACTTTGCGGCTGGCGGCAGCACCCGCCACAATGTAAAAGTACATGTTTAGCATATGTATGTACAACGTGACAGGCACTGTGCGGTGCCTGCCACCTTGTAAATGCATGTATAGGGGGTACCATATGTACCCCCCTCGTGCAGCACCCCACCCCCCCCGGGGGCCCACAACGGGGTCCCAAAGGCATTCACAGCCTGTCTTTTTGTGGCGGAATTTCCACCCACAAAGACAGGCATGCAAATGCACACAGCGGTGCCTGCAAGGCACTGCCAGTATACCTCCCTAGTACCATGTCCCGCAAGGCGGGTGGAAAAGGACCACCTTGCAGTACCACGGTAGACGGTCTTTCCGGCCACCGCGGTACCAATCCCATTCCCACCGCCATCCTAATGTGGCAGTGGGAATATTTAGGTTGATGGCGGGTGGTCCACAATTGGACCACCCACCATTGTAATCGGCCCCTTTGTTGCCCTGACTGGATCAAAAAGATTCCAGTAATCACGGTAGTTTTGAGGTGCTGTAGAGAGGGGTTTGGAAGCCACTGTACATTGTAATGGAGCTAACAGGTTTTTCTGCAGTGAGATGACTCTAATTTAACAGTCTGAAGCACCCAGTTTATTTTCAGGTTGAGTTTCGACAACCAGGGAGCCCCACGAATAACCTCAAATGTTGGGGTATCAATTAGATTAAAAACAAGTTGCTCTGTGTCTCCGTTGTTACAAACAAGAGTAAGAGGACGAGTCTGATTAGTGATGAGTCCTGGTGATATCTCAGACCCGACTTCCACACATGCAGGCTCTGGCTCTTCCTTCAATACCTTGGGAAACCCCAGGTTATTGGCTAAACTTAAATCAAAAAAGTTCCCTGTTGCACCTGACTCAGTTAACATAGGAAGCACAAGTGACTTTAGAGGACCTAAAATATCTGAGGATAGCGAAATGTTTGGGAATTTTTGTGACAGTGTTTGCAAGATATTGGGAGATCTGATGTGACGCATCCCTTGGCAGGTGATCCTCTCTCCTGTCGAAAGCTTTAGTTTTCCTGTATTGTGGGTGCCTGTATGCTTGCAGCAACCTTTTTAAGCCTTTTTCGGCATGCTAAACAGTCACTGGCAAAATGCCAGGTCTTTCTACAATGCAGGCACAAGTTTTCTTTGTGTTTCTGCTCCTTTTCCAACACAAGCTGCAGCTTGGAGCAATATCTTACTGTTTATAAATGTTGCTGCACACCTTTGAGTTACTGTACACAGCCTGTGAGTCAAAGGGAAATACTAGTGCTCTTCCATAATGCTACACAATCTTATACTCAGTATTTTTGGAGATCGTAAGTAAGAATTGGTAATGTTTTTCTTTTTCCCAACAATGTCTAAGGCCTGAGTTTTCCAATAATAAGTCTTTAGAGGCCACTTGAGTGGTTTATTCTGCATGCTAATGAAATCATAAAAAAGGTAATTATCTTGTGGGAGCTCAGTAACTGTAAAACACGGGAACCAAGGGCTACCTGTGTTAATTTTCTTTCTTGATTTTGTGTTCTTTTAGGAATCAGGAATTGTTCAACTTGGAACATCATCTGGACGAGGCGCATTGTCATGGTGATGCTTGGGCATGGCCGGGAACCTGGAGTTGAGGAGAGCTGGAACACAGAGCACTGCTTGTGCTTGGAGCCGGAAGGAGAGACACCAAAACACTGCTGCTGCAACAGGACCAGAGATCATGTAAGTGAATCACTGACAGAATATTGACCTTCAAAATATCGACCTACAGAAATATCGACGCAGGTATATCGAAGGCAAGAATATTGACATCCTATCTACAACATTGTAAGTACAAAAATATCAAAACCAAAATATTGATGTTAAAAATATTGTAAATAAACATATCGTTTTTTTTCTGTTAAATGAAATGTGTAAAATAAAGTAAATAATACTTATAAATAAAATAAACATAGTTAAAAATATTTAGGGGTCCATTAGGATCACGGGCGGATCGCCACCTCCCACATGGCTGTGGCGATCCGCCCATGATCTGACCCTGCCCGTCACCCAATTCCCCCGCCATATTACTATGGTGTGGGAGACCGTGGCTGACTGAAAGACTGTCCACCGCTTTTCTGCCCGGTCAACGTGTTAACCGGGCAGAAAAGGGTTTAATATTGTGGCGGTGTCTGTTAGACACCGCCATCCATATAACTTTGCAGGCGGGGACATGCCTTGGCATGCGTTGTTTGACATTGGGGGCCCGTTGCGGGCCCCCAGGGACTGTGGGGGTGCACATGAGGGGTACCTATGGTACCCCCAGCAGTCCCATGCACAACTTGGCAGGCACCGCGTGGTGCCTGCCATGTTGTGCATGGAAGTGCACAACATGCCTTCCTGGCATTGTGGCGGGTGGTGCTGAGTGCACCGCCCGCCACAATGACAGGAATGCAGGATGTGCCCGCCATAGTGGCGGGCGCATCCTAATTGCCCCAACGGGATTCCCGCCCTTATGGCGGGCGGTCCCGTTTCCTGATAGGGTGGCGGGCGGACAAAGTCTGCACGCCATCCTAATGACCCCGTTAATGTTTAAAATTAATAAATAATGCATATATAATAATAAAACATTAACTAAACATATACATAAAATATATAATATATACTTACTTAATAAGTTTTAATAATTATTTTAATAACTTATACATGATTAAAAATATTATAAATTACAAATACATCTACACACAAAACAATAACATAAATAAAAGTAAATAATTATGTTTAATACATTAAAAAATATATACTTTCAATATTATTAAAATTATTAATATACTACATTATGTAAAAAATACAAAAAATAATAAATAGTTAAATATATAAAACTACTATTCAAAGTCCAAAAAAAACTACATTAATGAAAACGCTGGATAGCGTAGGACTTAAAATTATTATTCCCACACAGAAAATGCAACAGTAAGGAAAGCGTTGGATAGCGTAGGGGTAAAAATTACTATTCCCACTCCAGAGAGTGCAACAGTAGGGAAAACATTGGATAGCGTAGGAGTAAAAATTCCTATTCCCACTCCAGAGAGTGCAAGAGTAGGGAAAGCGTTGGATAGCATAGGGGTAAAAATTCCTATTCCCACTCCAGAGAGTGCAACAGTAGGGAAAGCTTTGGATAGCGAAGGGGTAAAAATTACTATTCCAACTCCAGAAAGTGCAACAGTAGGAAAAGCTTTGGATAGCGTAAGGGTAAAAACTCCTATTCCCACTCCAGAGAGTGAAACAGTAGAGAAAACGTTGGATAGCGTAGGGGTAAAAAATATTATTCCCTCTCCAGAGAGTGCAACAGTAGGGAAAGCGTTGGATAGCGTAGGGGTAAAAATTATTATTCCAATTCCAGAGTGTGCAACAGTAGGGAAAGTGTTGGATAGCGTAGGGGTAAACATTACTATTCCCACTCCAGAGAGTGCAACAGTAGGGAAAGCGTTTAATAGCATAGGGGTACAAGTTACTATTTAAGCTCCAGAGAGTGCAACAGTAGGGAAAACGTTGGATAGCGTAGGGGTAAAAATTACTATTCCAACTCCAGAGAGTGCAACAGTAGGGAAAGTGTAGGAAAGTGTAGGGGTGCAAATTACTATTCCAACTCCAGAGAGTGAAACAGTCGGGAAACGTTGGATAGCATAGGGGTAAGAATTACTATTTCCACTCAAGAGAGTGCAACATTCGGGAAAGCGTTGGATAGCGTAGGGGTAAAAATTACTATTCCAACTCCAGAGAGTGCAACAGTAGGGAAAGCGTTTAATAGCGTAGGGGTAAAAATTACTATTCCAGCTCCAGAGAGTGCAACAGTAGGGAAAACATTGGATAGCGTAGGGGTACAAATTACTATTCCCACTCCAGAGAGTGCAACAGTAGGGAAAGCGTAGGATAGCGTAGGGGAAAAGTTACTATTCCAACTCCAGAGAGTGAAACAGCCGGGAAAAAGTTGGATAGCATAGGGGTAAGAATTACTATTCCCGCTCCAGAGAGTGCAACATTCGGGAAAGCGTTGGATAGCGTAGGGGTAAAAGTTACTATTCCAACTCCAGAGAGTGCAACAGTAGGGAAAGCGTTGGATAGTGTAGGGGTAAAAATTACTATTCCGACTCCAGAGAGTGCAACAGTAGGGAAAGCGTTGGATAGCGTAGGGGTAAAAATTACTATTCCCACACCAGAGAGTGCAACAATAAGGAAAGCGTTGGATAGTGTAGGGGAAAAAAATACTATTCCCACTCCAATGACTGCAACGGTAGGGAAAGCGTTGGATAGTGTAGGGGTAAAAATTACTATTCCAACTCCAGATAGTGCAATAGTAGGGAAAGCGTTGGATAGCGTAGGGGTAACAATTATTATTCCAACTCCAGAGAGTGCAACAGTAGGGAAAGCGTTGGATAGCAAAGGGGTAAAAATTGCTATTCCCACACCAGAGAGTGCAACAATAAGGAAAGTGTTGGATAGTGTAGGGGAAAAAATACTATTCCCACTCCAATGACTACAACGGTAGGGAAAGCGTTGGATAGCGTAGGGGTAAAAATTACTATTCCCACTCCAGAGTGCAACAGTAGGGAAAGCGTTGCATAGCGTAGGGGTTAAAATTACTATTCCTACTCCAGAGAGTGCAACTGTAGGGAAAGCGTTGTATAGCGTAGAAGTTAAATATAACATACTTATAAATAATTTTTGTATTTAAAACAATTAATAATTTAATTTTTAAATAACTCTACACCATTTACAAATACCCATTAATAAATATTAAAAACATAATCACAATTGAATTAATTAACAATAAATACCAATAAATATTAATTAGTAAATATTAGTTTCCAAATAATAAATATTGAACATAACAAAAAACAAATTATTAACAATTGATTAACAATTGAAAAATATTAAACAATAACATTTTTTATACCAAAACATAATTGTTATGAAACATTATTTGCCAATTAATAAAAAATACTTTCCATTTAATAAAAATGAATTACCAATTAAAAATATTAATTGACAATTTAAAACATGAATTACTAATTAAAAAAAGTAATTACCAATTAACAATTAATAATGAACAATTACAAACATGAATTGCCAATAAAAAATAATATTTACCAATTAAAATAATTCATTGCCAATTAATATTTAATTAAAAATAACATAATTATCAATACCAATAAATAAAAATAAATCATTACTTAATTACAATTAAATAACTTCCCACCCAATTCCCTTATAAACCCACAACCCGCTACAGAACTTAACTGCAAAAATTAATTAAAATTAATTTATAATTCCTAAAAATTAATAATTAATTTAGTATAATTAAATTACTTCCCACCCTATTCCCCTATAAACCCACAACCCGCTCCGGTACTAAAACATAAAATTGACTTGAGAATTACATTAATATATAAAAAATAGTACACATATAATTTAAAACAAGTAAAATACTTAACAAAAACATATAACACATACATATTAAATACATAATAAAATACATAACAATAATACAAATATCAATATTATTGACATCGAGACTAGTAACATCTATATATTTGATATCAATATTACTAACTTCGATATTACTTACATCGATATAAAGAAATTAGATATTACTTACCTTAGGGTCGATATTCTGTCCAACGATATTCTTGACCTCGATATTCTGTAACTTCGATATTTCCAACTCGATATTTCGGTAGACTGTGCACTAATGTAAGTAACTTGGAGAGCTTAGGCCAAGCAAATAGCTGAGTCCTCGAACATGTGGTGCACACAACTGCAGGTGCTCGCATCTGCCGTTGTCAAACATTTGGATAAACAGACAGTTCCTGCACATGTAGCGCATGGACTGGTGTGCAAGGCAGCAACACAGAAAAAAATTCATGCTTACTACTTGCCACCAGGGCTATGGCACCATGGTTTACACAATATGACTTGTATATAGTGGAAATGAAAGACTACATGGGGCAGTTGCGCTGGGCTCAGTTTTTTGATGGCTTTGACTTCACTATTCGCCTCCAAGAAGGGCAAGAACATGGTAAAGTCAATGCCTTTTCTTGGCTAAATTATGACGTGCAAGAATCCATTACAGAACACCCCCACATTGTACCTGTTGAGCACATCCTAGGGGAATCGTATTCTGAAGAACAGTCTACTGTGGAAGTAGCACCAGCTCGGAAAACCAAAGAAGCAGAAGTAGTATCCCACACACATAACAGCCAGAGGGTACACAAACAAATATACAAAAATTGGATCACCTTGTGGGTAGTGGTCCTTTGCAGCAACAAGCTATAGAATGGTGCCATACAAAAGTACTTGCAGGGCATACAGGAGAGAAGAAAATTCTAGCATTGTTTAAAAAGGTTTCTGGTGGCCGACCATTTCTGCTGACACTAAAGAATATATACAGAGTAAAAGTTCCCATCAAGCACCCAGAGAGCTTGTAAACCCTTTACCTGCCCCTCCTGCTCCCTGGCATACCATTTCTATGGATTTCATTGTAGAAATTCCCCAAACCAGTCATGGATATACTACGATTCTTGTGATTGTGGTCTCCTAACTAAAACGGCCCATTATATTCCTATGCAGGGTTTTGCCCACTTCCAAGGGTCTTGCTGAGACAGTTCTACTTAGGGGCTGATTCTGATGCGGGTTGGAAATGCTTCCAGACTGAATCAGGTTGGAAATGGTTTCCAACAAACTCGGATCAGACAGTCCGACCGACAGAGCACAATGCATCCAGATGCTTCCCGATACGATTTGGTTGGACTCCCATTGACTTCAATGGGAGCATATGTTCCTAACCGCATCATAATTGGGCCCTGGGTCGTTCCCGATCCGATTTGGAAGAAGCAAATGCCATTAGGAGGCCTTCCTAACTGCATCAGAATCAGGCCCTAGGTGGGAAAGCTTTCCAACCTGCATCAGAATCAGGCCCTAAATGTAGTCCGCCTTCATGGTCTTCATGGTTCCCAGTTTGTTACCGAATTTTAGAGGGCATCAGTTGACACTCTAAAGATTGACATTGGTTTGTCATCTAGCCATCATCCCCAGATGGTGAATGGTCAAATAGAAAGAATGAACCAATATATGGAACTACATGGTGTCTCTGATTGGGATGAGTATATCTAGGCAGCAGAGTTTGCATATAATAATGGCTTGCACACATCAAACAACTAGTCTCCTTTCTTTTGTAACTATGGTTTTCATTCCCAGTTTCTACTGCTTCCTTCCTCCCTCACACCTGGGGCACCTCCTGTTCAGGACTTTGTTGATTAACTTCACAGCATACAGCAGGCAGCCCAGGAGAATTTGCTGAGGAAAGATCCAAGCGACATGCTGACCAGCATTCTTGGCCCACGCATGACTATGACCTTGGAGACAAGGTATGGTTGTCCACTCACTTCATTTCCCTAAAAAGATATTGCAAATTCAAACCATGCTTCATCAGAATTAATGAGATTGTGAAGGAGAATAATGAGGTAGCAATGAAACTCAAGTTGCCCGCTACATTAAGGATACATCCTGTCTTTCATGAGTTGTTGTTCAAATCAGTCACACCTGGTACTCAGGGGCCTCCTAGTTCCTCTGCTGCGCTGATTGCTAATGAGCCTGACTTCAAGGTTAAAGTATTCTGGAATCCAATAGGATTTTTAGAATCTGCATACCTCATCCAGTGTAAGGGATATGGTCTTGAGGACCGGACTCTGGAACCCGTTGGGCATGTGCATACCCCTTGTTTGGTGAGGTTGTTCCACCATAGGTATCCTGCCAAGTATAAACCTGTTGGGGCTGGCGTTGGAGGGTTGTACTGTCAGGCCTGCCTGGCGCCGTCATTTGTGTGCAGCAGAGGTCGGTGCATGTGCTCCATTTAAGCTGTGCTTTACTGCAGGAACTTGCATGCCATTCTGCTTTATTTGGCTAGGGACTTTCTGCTGTCGAGTCCTGATCCTGCTCTTCAGGGTTTCTTCTTGCATCTTTCGGTGTCCTGTTGTCGGTTCCCTGGTTGGGTTCTCACGTCCTGGACTCCGCTTGTCGCATATTTAGGGGGTATCCATAATTCAGCAGCATTTCTTTGCCGCAGCACCTGCAACTACAAAGAAGCAAGGGTTTTGGATTAAGCCATGTACTTTTCTGGTAACACACTAGACATGCACTTTACAATTACAGTACTTACCTTAAAGAGACTTATTTGAATCATTCTGGACTGCCTCTCTGCTTCTGTTCTCAGGGTGTATACATGTGGGGGTCACAAGAGCATCAGTAATTCATAAGTGTTTAATTAATACTGGGGTTACAGCATATCTGAAATTGCTATGTACCTTCGAAGGCTATTAATTTTCATCTTTTTTCCTTTTTGACTAATCTGAGGTGACCCATGACAATGAGCATGAAGTGATGCATTTTATGTTGTATGGTGTTACCACTTTCTCTTTTACAGTCCATCAATACTAGCCTCATGTTAAAACGCTGTTATAAATGCTTAAGGTGTGCTACAGCACAATTAACAAATTGCTTAAGCAGGGGCAGGAACTTTCCTTGAATGGCCAATATGTATGTATGTAAATGTAAATGTACAAGTATTCTCTCTCATCTTAGATACATACGATTTACCAGTTCACCCAACACCCCCTATTTGCAGGTGGGAGATGGGACAAAAAGAGGTATTAGAACATTAGGTTTTGCATATAATATCGAATAAGCTAGGAATGCGCTCAGAGTAGGATTTCCACTGATGCTTTATTAATTCTTCCATACAGGGAGAGCCTCAGATGAGTCACAATGTTCATGCCTCCCTCTGGGTAGTCAGCTATAGACATTTGTCTCTTCCCTTCCCTCTTCCCCCTATTTAGATCTGATTGTGTCTATGTTAAGTCGTTCTAGACCACGGGTACTCATAGTACGGCCCGTGGGCCAGCAGCTGCCCGGCAAGCCCTCCGTGGTGGCCCGCGGACCATGAGACATCGTACCCGTGTTTCAAAAAGTGTCTTCAAACACTCTGCTGCTCTGTGGGGGCCGGGCCATTCATTCCGGCGAGGCCAGAATGGAGCTGCAGGGGCGGGCGCTACAAGAAGGTGGAATTACACAAAGTCCCATTAACATGCAAATGGTCTTTTTAATGACCTGTGAAGTGCTAGAGTGGGGCTGTGTGTCTGTGCGCACTGGGGAAGCTGGCTGGGGAAGCTGTCTCAGCCCGGTGACACACAGGCAGGGTGGGGTGACAGAGGGAGGTAGAGGGACAGAGACAGAGGGAGGAAGGGAAAGGGAAACAGAGAAATGGAGACAGAGAAAGGGACACAGAAAGAGGAAGGAGGGCGACAGAGGGAGGAGGGTGATGGAGTGAGGGAGATGCAGTGAGGGAGAGAGGGTGACAGAGTGAGGGAGATGCAGTGAGGGAGACTGAGTGAGGAAAGGGGAGTGAGGGAAGCTAGTGAGGGAAGGGGGAGTGAGGGAGGGGAGGGAAGGGAGGGAGTGAGTGAGGGAGTCAGGGAGTGAGTGAGGGAGTGAGGGAGTGAGGGAAGGGAGTGAGGGAAGGGAGTGAGGGAAGGGAGTGAGGGAAGGGAGTGAGGGAGGGAAGGGAGTGAGGGAAGGGAGTGAGGGAGGGAAGGGAGTGAGGGAGGGAAGGGAGTGAGTGAGGGAGAGAAGGGGAGTCAGGGGAGGGGTGAGGGGTGAGGGAGGGAGTGAGGGGAGGGGGTGAGGGAGGGATGGGATGGAAGGGGGTGAGGGGAGGGGTGAGAGGGAAAGGGAGCGAGGGAGGGAAGGGAGTGAGTGAGGGAAGGGAGTGAGGGAGGGAAGGGAGTGAGTGAGGGAGAGAAGGGGAGCCAGGGGAGGGGTGAGGGAGGGGGTGAGGGGAGGGGGTGAGGGAGGGGTGGGAGGGAAGGGGTGAGAGGGAAGGGGAGTGAGGGAGTAAGGGAAGATGGTGAGGGAAGGGGAGTGAGGGAAGGGACAGGAGGGAGTGAGGGAAGGAGGGTGAGTGAGGGAAGGGGGTGAGTGAGGGAGGGAAGGGGAGGGAGGGAGAGAGGGAAGGGGAGGGAGGGAGAAAGGGAAGGGGAGGGGGAGAGGGGAGGGGGAGAGGGGAGGGAGTGAGGGAAGGAGAGTAAGGGAAGGGGAGTGAGGGAGAGAGGGAAGGGGAGGGAGGGAAGGGGAGTGAGGGAGAGAGGGATGGCAAAGGAGTGAGGGTGAGGGAAGGGGAGTGAGGGAGGGAGAGGGGAATAGGGAAAGGGAAATGAGGGGAAGGGAAGGGGAGTGAGTGTTAGGGAGGGAAGGAGAGGAAGGGAGAGGGAGGAAGAGGGAGGGAGAAGGAAGGGGAGGGAGAAGGAAGGGGAGGTAGAAGGAAGGGGATGGAGAAGGAATGGGAGGGAGAGGGAAGAGCGAGAGGGAAGGAGAGAGGGAGAGGGAGTGAGACAGTCAGAATGAGGGAGAGAGAGGGAGTGAGAGGGAGTGAGACAGTCAGAGTGATTGAGACAGAGGGAGACCAGGAGGGAGAGAGGGAGATAGAGGGATGGAGGGAGGCAGAGAGAGAGATAGATAGAGGGAGGGAGAAAGAGGGAGAGAGAGAGAGAGAGAGGTGTGTATGCCAGGTCTGGTAGCTCAGTGGACGAAGTCGTCTGCTGCAGGGACCTGTGTTCAACCTCGTGGTCACGTTTTTTTTTGTTGCTCTAGCCCCGCCCCCTCCCCCACTGACTCCGCCCCCACTGGTGCGGCCCTCGGGCACAAACCACACTGCAAATTTGGCCCCCGAGAGAAAGTTTGTGAGTACCCATGTTCTAGACAGTAGGGACGTTGCACCTTGTATCTTGGTCACTTGTGCTCCAGTGGAAAATCTAGAGGAGGATTCTGGCAAATTAGATTTTCCCAGGGAATTGCAAAGTATCCACAAATCCATAAAACAAACAAAACAACAGGTGGCTGTGAAGTGTTAGGATATAAAAAGGGTGCAATCCAACAGATTGTATGCAAGTTTAGTTAAAAGAAATCACATCAGGGTAATTTTGTCACATCTTAATTAGCCCTGGCTGAAATTTCGATTACACCAGAATGATCAAAGTAATTTTGGTAACTGTTCATTATGCTTTGACGTGGAATTCCCGATAATTGTGTAAATACTCGTGTTCTGCTGCATTTAGTGCCATTTCTTAGCGCAAAATGCATCCTCACACTAATTTTGGAAACAGCAATAACCTCAGAATTAAATCTTATTGCGTAATTGTGCATATTCGTGAGGAATTCCTGGGCAATTAATTGTGATTAAGCCACACTGAATTATGAGAATTACGTTCACCCCAAATATTGATGAGATAGTATGCACTCTGAAAGTTAGCTTAGTAAGTGTCTAAACAGATGAAGGTTCTTCCTAACAGTATGGATTAATTGTTTAAGTTCCAGTGTCATGAAGAGCAGCTTTACAGGATGACTCCTTGTTCTCCCTAGACACTGAGAGTAGGCTCTAATGTGGTTTCCATGGAAACTGCTGTACATAGGATAGGACCTATTATTATTAGTGCAAAATAGTAAAGACATCGCAAGTAGAACACATTGTTTTGTTTGCCGGTATAGTTTAAAAAAGCTTCTCTGTAGTTGGCTGTTAAAGCATAATCCACAAAATTCATAAAAGCTGCGCAATGCATTTAGAAGCTGAGTTCAGTTCGCAGGCTGGTGGTGAATTAGTTCTTCTCTCAGTCCACTTGTAGTGCTCACATCAGTAAATGTGCTTTTAAAAACTTTTTTGCTTTCTTTTTAAATTATTTTGAACAAATTCTACTTTTTTTGCAATGGCGTGGTGTGCATTGAATTATTTAAATTCCTTACTATTGATTGCACTGGAGTTAATGTTGGTATGCGAAAACGCGTAGTTACTTTACACTCACTGCTTCAATATAGCTGTGTTTTAATGTGTCACTTATTTTGATACATATTCTGAGCAAGTGCTCTAATGCTTTTTCACTATTTCTGTATGTCACTAGTACTATTTTACTGGAGTTGCAGTAGTGTAGAGCCGCCTAGCTAGCTGTAGATGAATAGTGGGCTGGTAAATGTTTTAGTACACTGTGTTACACTCAGATGACCTGAAAAGGATAGGCCTTCATGCTTAGCTCTGTACTGGTACTTCATGTATGCAACAGAAGGGCACCAATGAGAACAGTGCTGCCATCTCGTTGTTCACGTCATGAAAAGACAGAGCCGAAGACTATAAAAGCCCTGTGTGCTGGATGTACGGTTTCAAATGGTAAATTATTGAACATGAACAACGTTTTCTTCCATAGGTGGTGAAAAGAATAACTAGAATTACTAATAGACTGTACTCGCAAAGGCATGCGTTTGGGGAAAAATAGTTTCAGTTTCAAAAACATTGAAAAGTGTTTTATATATTAATTGAAATTAATGCCCCCTGATGTGTGGTTCATAATACCATGTAAGTTCACAGTGCAAAAACAAATACTGTTCTCTGTAACTGTGTGTTTCCGGAAACTGCCTCAGGGTAGTGAAGGGTGTGAGGTGAGTTAAACATCCAGTATACACTTTATATTTTCTTACCAGTCGATAACATAATTTGCGCAGTGCGGGCTTTACTTTATATAAGAAAAGTGGTTTATTATAATTATGGAAAAAACTCTTCTTATACAAAAACGTAGTTATAAAGTGTTTCTACTACCATCTGAACCATAACTATGACCCCAAATGATATTATAGACCCTTAAACATTACGCATTTTTAAACAGGACGTCATAAATGTATCCTTTGCATATACAGTTTCATTTGCATACTTTAAATTTAGAGATTGGCACCAAGATTTGTGGAGCATTCTTTTCTGTTTACCAGTTATGAAAAGAAATGTTTTTTTTTTTTTTTTTTTTTTTTATTGAAGTTGTATTCAGATTATATACAGCATACATAAAAAATAAGAAAACACAGAAAAATAACAATTACATTTAGTTTCGACTTAACGTAATGTTAAACCAATTTACTCAAAATAACATCCCCAAATTTGATCAAATTTTCTAATACCCCCAACTCTTTGAGCATATAAAAGTTCGCTTTTCCTGACCCTTTTCATTTTTTCCAACCATTCCTGCAGCGTCGGGATATAGGTTGAAAGCCAATTCTGCAGTAATAAAGATCTAGCCACAGCCATTATAATATAAATCAATTTTGCCAGGTGACTGGAAAATATACAATCAGGGTCATATCCAAATAATAACATTGTTGCATTGCATGGGACAGATAACAAACAATAAGTCTTTAAAAAACCAATAATTTCTTCCCAGAAATGCTTAATTTTAGGACAAGACATAATAATGTGAGACCAATTGGCTTGTTCACAATTGCAATGTCTGAAACAAAAAGCAGACGCATTGTTATACATTTTAGCAATTATTACTGGTGTACGATATAATAGCCACTTGCTAAAATACAACATGCGGCGCCAGTTGGCACCACGCAATACGCAGAAATTAAATTGATTAATGGTTTTCCAGATTTCCGGTGACAATATAAAATTTTCTTGAGTGTACCATTTACGGATAACTTTAGCAGTCAACTCTACCTCCCGACTTTGTGTCAGACACTGTTTCCATACTCCTGGTTTCTTCTCCAAATTATTAATAAAAAGATCTAAAACAAGAGTAGAAGTATAATTCGCAATGGTACCGGGATCTAATTGCGCCAACATAGGATAAATTAAATTAGAGTAGGAGCCAATTAGCAAAAAGTTGCCACCAATTCGAGCTGACATCTCAGTAACTGAGAGCCAAGTCCCGCTTACCAAAAAGTCAGATAATGTTTTAAACCCAGACCTACCCCAATTTTTTATTACAATGGGATTGATTTTAATCTTTAAAAAAGAAAACACTCCGATTAAGGGAGTTAGTAAATGAAAGTGTGGAAGTGAATATCTCTTAAGCATTGCATTACGTCGTTTAAAAAACCAATTTAGGATTTTATACCGCACAAATTTGGGGGATTTCAATACAAACAACGGGGATGGTATTTGTATTTCTGAGCATATCAAATCAAAAAAAAAATTTATAAAACAACTAGTTACTGCATTCCTGTTCTTAAATCTCTCTAAGTACTGTGCAAAGTAAGCAAAATAATAATCTTTCAAATTTGGTAAAGAAAGACCGCCATAGTTAGTTTCTGCAGTTAATGTCCGTATATCTAATCTAGGTGTTTTTTTTGCCCAAATAAATCTAGAGAACATAGATTCTATTTTGGAAAAAAAAGTACCCGACAAATAGACTGGAATTGATGCAAACAAAAAATTGAAAAGAGGGAGGATTGACATTTTAATTAAATTGATGCGTCCGAGAATAGTTAAAGGCAGAGGATCCCAGCGAGTGAACATTGATTGGACTTTTTTAATTAATGGAACAAAATTAAGTGTATATAAATCCAAAATATTTGAAGAGAACAAAATTCCTAGATATCTTTTAGGTTTTAAATTAATGCAGCCTTGTAAATCTTTGTGTAAAACTGGGTTCCCACCCCCACAAACCAATATTTCTGTCTTTTTTTTATTAATCCGATAACCTCCTAGAGATTCAAATTCTTCAAAAATTTGAAAAATATAGGTCTGTGATTCCAAATCAGGTTTAATAAGTAGCATAATATCATCTGCGTAAAGTTTAATTTTGGCCATTGAGGTAACTGGAGGTTTGATCTGGAAACAATTCCTGATAGCAATAGTTAATGGTTCGATAAAAAAGGCAAAAAGAATAGGTGATAAAGGGCAGCCTTGCCTAGTGCCACGTTGAACTAAAATTGAGCCTGCTAATGACTTGTTAACAATTATGTTTGCTCTAGTGCCTACATACAAATTCTTTATCAAATTAATGATGCGTTGGGAAATGGCAAACTTAGATAAAATAATGAAAAGGGTGTCCCATACCACCAAATCAAAAGCTTTTTCTGCATCTAAAAGTAAGACCAAGGCCTGTATCCCACGTGCTTAAAAATAATCTAATGCTTCAACTAAAAAATGTGTGTTAGTAAATAATTGTCTGCCTCTTATAAAGCCATTTTGATCTGGATGGATCAAATCCACCGCCTGATCATTAAGACGTAATGATAACATCTTAGTAGTTATTTTATAATCGGAGTTTAATAAAGTAATTGGCCTGTATGAATTCGGATCTTTGGATTCTTTCCCTTTTTTTAAAAAGCTAATGACTGTACCTTCATGGAAGGACTCCGGGACTTGTCCTCCTTCCAGCATTGAATTCAACAGAAGCAGAAATAAGTCACTAAAGGAGCTAAAAAAAACTTTAAAGAGTTCAGAAGGGAAGCCGTCAGGACCACAAGCCTTGCCTAATGGTAGATTTTTAACAACTTCTTCCAATTCTGCTTTAGAAAAAGGTCTCTGCATATGCCTCTGATCTTCGAGGGGTAGATTCGGAATCTCATATCGGTCTAAAAACTCTGATAGTTTTTGATGATTAAAATTATGTTTTACTGAGTAAATACGCTCATAATGTTTAAGCATACTATTATTTATTTCAACCTGATCAAATGTTTCGAAATGAGTAAGAGGGTCTTTTAAGGAATGAATCAAGTTTGAAGCCGCTTGTTCTCTTACTTGCCAGGCTAGGAATTTCCCTGAAAAATTACTCTCTTCGTACACTTTTTGTGATTGTTTCTGGAACACCAATTCACTTTGCTCATAATAATAAGCCCTGAGCGCTTGTTTAGCTTCCCTCAGTTGGATTGCAACTTCATAATTTGGTTGACATTGATAGCTAAATGTTATATCCTGAATTTTTTGAAGCAAGGAGTTCCTTTTACTTTTCACAGCGCTCCACTCAGCCGCATCCTTACTAATAAGTACCGCCCGTAAAAAAGCCTTTAACGAGTCCCAGATAACATGAAGAGGGGCCGTGCCTATATTTCGGTTAATGTACTCTGCTATCTCCACCTTTAATGCTGATATCCAATTCAAATTCTGTAAATACATTTTATTAAACATCCATCTTTTCGAAACCTTTATAGTCTCTACATAGTCGAAATTAATCACTATCATAGCATGGTCTGAAAAGCCATTGTGGTAGAATCTCTGTGAACTAAATTTAAGCTGTCTGGATGTTAGAAAAAAATCTATACGAGATGAGGATTTAAACCTTCCGGACCAGCAGGTGTACTCCATTTTCAGAGGGTTTCTCCCACGCCATGGGTCACATAAACCAAATAAAGATATATAATTTAGGATAGTCTTAAGAGATCTAGGCTTAGACTGCCTCTTAAGAGTTGATGTAGAATCTAAACTAGGGTTCATAAGTATATTAAAATCGCCACCTATAATGATATCTCCACCTACCAATAGAAGAGATTGAAACAGAGCGTCATAAATCTGGGGGTTATCCTCTATAGGTGCATAAAAACAAACAAAAGTAATCAAGGAGTGATGATTTTTGACTTTACATGAAACCCAACACCAACGACCTGAAGAATCATTTTCCGTCTGGACTATCTCAATCTCAAAATTTTTATTTATGAATAGAGCGACGCCTCGTTGTGAACCCGTGGCGCACGAAAACCCCCGAAAAGAAGCCCACGTTTTAAACATCTTAAAATCCTCTTTCTTAGCAGCCGCTATATGAGTCTCCTGTAACATGATCACTGTAGGATTTTCAGTTCTAATCCAAGACTCTATTGCACGCAATTTTCTGGCATTATTCAGACCATTCACATTAAAGGATATCAATTTCAGCTCCATCCTAGACGACATGGGCCATCATTAATTGCACAAAGAAATACAAAAGTTTTAAACTCAAAAATACTTAAATTACATATATATATGCAAAAAAGCATACAAGAGTACCAAAAATGCAGGATCTTGCCACATTCAAATCCACTGAAAACAACCTCATTTTTTCCATTTTTTCCTCTCCCCCCTTTCACCCATGGCCCTCCTCCTACTGCTCTCCCCCACGCTCGCCACCGGGTCTCCCCCCCAACCATAGAGGTGTCTTGGAATAACACCCCGCTCCCTGCCCTCCCCCTCCCGCTCCCTCACCCCTCACCCCTCCACCAGATCCACCATATCTCTAACCATGGTATAGCCATCATTTAACATCATTTAACAAAAGAAGAAACCTGAGAAAAATACAAGAAAAGAAGAGAGTGTGCTAAGAAATCATGAATTTTGCCTTCAACCTCTATCCGGGTGACATTTGGCTAAGTAAAACATTGGCTTCATCAATATCTGTGAGCAAATGAAATTTGCCCTTAATCAGCACCTTCAATTTTGACTGTTGTGCTATAGAGGCTTGTGCCCCTTTAGCTTTAAACAGGTGCAAAAGTTTAACGAACTCTCTTCTACGCTTCGCAGCAACGGCTGACATATCGGTAAAAATCCGGCATTTGGAAGTAGCATTTGCTGCAAACTGACCCTGTTTAATGGCTCTTGTCAGAATTGTCTCCTTAACCCGATAGTCAGCGAAATTAACCAAAATAGTACGGGGAAAGGGAGAGTTTGGAAATGGCTGAGCGGGCACACGATGAGCTCGGGTGATTGTCAAATCACCTTTAAATTCCGGAATTACTTCGTGCGATATAAAAGAAGTGACCCATTGAACCATATCTGAGCCCTCAATCTTCTCTGGAACCCCTACTATTCGCAGATTTGATCTGCGATTATAATTCTCCAACTCATCAAGCTTAGATTCCAAGGTCTTCGATGATTTATAAACGTCCTTGACGTCCTTTTGAAGTTTGGGGATTTCATCCTCTAAGCTTGAAATTCTGGCTTCAGCCTCCTGAAGACGAGGTGGGAAAGAAGTGACAATAACCTCAATTTTTTCCAAACGATTTTGAATCCCGGCGAATTCTGCTTTTTGAGACTGTTGAGACTGCTTCACTTCACGAATCTCATCCAAAATTAAATTTAGCATGTCCTTGACTGACAATTGCATTGTTTTTAAACCTGTTGTCTGGTTAGTCTCGGTATTCAAAGACAGGATGGGGCTCGTCATACCCGCTTGTCCCTTCCCGACTTGTATCCCAAAACTTGTGTCTTGAACCACCTGACCATCCGCTCCGTCATTCAGATTAGTGACTACTATTGCAGCAGCAGAACCTGTACTTAGATCTTGAGCACAAGCTGAACCAGAGTTAGGGTTAGGCTGGGTGGTAACAAAACTACTTGATATGTGCGAGTTATTAGGCAATGGAGACTGTGCATTCGCATTAGCATCCTCTATAGGCTCGGAATCTTGTGAAATAGATTCAGTTTGGAAAGTCTCAAGTGAGTGAGCGTTCCCAAATGTATCGGGAATGTCAGAAATATCCGGAGGTTCTGTAATTGCCTCAGTCTCCCCCTCAGAGCTTACCAAAGAAATCTATGCTCTACTTTCCATTTGGTCAGTTATTTTATCAGTTGTTTTATCAGATGCAGCCTCCTCTAAAGCTTTTAACCGTCGGGCTCTCGTCTTAGCACGAACATTGGTTTGTTTGCCCATTTACGACTGCAGTTAAACAAAAAGTCTCTAAAAAAAAATGAGGGGAGTCACGCAATAAAGATACGCTTGCATAGAACAGTGCAATAAAATAGGCAATAGCGTGAGGCCGCAAAGCTTTTCAGTTTCTTTTCCCAGGTTTTTTTCAGGTTCCAGGTTCCAGGTTCCAGGTTTTTCCAGATAAGCAGGGCACTATGGGAGATGTAGTCCTGTACTCCTTTATGCAGCGTGTAGTACTCAAGCATTCAATGTGACTGCAGAGTGAATAGCGCTATTTAATTACTTAATGCTTCGTGCTTCGTGCTCCGTGCTTCGTGCTTAAGTACAGAGTACAAATGCCGTTTGTATTTAAAGGAAAAGTCAAATGCTTACTGAGAGCCATTCAGCATATCCATATCCAAGCATAGCAGCAGCTCAGCTCTCTGACCTCAAAGTCCGTCTCAAAATCATTTCCCACGTCTCCCACCGCTCATCGACTTACAGTTACAGGGAATAATGAAGGAGCCAAAATAAGAACCCCTACAGCGGCAGTCAAAACCAGGCGTTTTCCACTCCTGCTCACCGTGTCAGTTGAATGGCACACCTGTGCTGTTTAAATATGCCTATCACCCTGTATCACTCGCGGTAGAAAAGATAGCTCGCAGCCCAAAGGATCCCAATCAGGCTATCAGTTCCTGAGGCGCCGGTCTCTGCTTCGGACGCTTCGGACGCTTTGGATCAGCTTCTCAGAGAGACGCCATCACCCTCTCCTCGCCATCGACATCGCCGCCGCCGTGGTCACGTTCATGGTAGGGGGGAGGAGCAAGGAGGCAAGAGGTGGGAGCGTTCAGGTGCTACGTGGGGGCGTGGAACTCCACCGTAGCTGCTGCCTCCATGAAAAGAAATGTTTCTGAAGGATTAAGTGTCCACCTTTATTTTCAATACAGTTCTACGGTGTCAAGAGTTTTTTTAAGGGTATTTGCTGCCTACTGACACTTAGGGCCCTATTACGAGTTTGGCAGTGCCAGGGCGGGCGATATTCCACTGCCTTGCCCCCACATTGCCAGACTCGCAGCCAGACACCAGATTACAAGGTATTTGTAGTCTGGAGGGTGGGTGGCAAGGCAATCCCAGGGCGGTGCCTCTTTCAAACGTTGCGGTGCTTTTGAAAAATGCACTGCAGTGGGAACACCTCACAAGGTTCCTGCATAGCATGGACTGAAAAGTCCATGCCATGCAGAAACTGTTGTGCATGGACACAGGGGGCACATGTTACGCCCCCCTGTGTGCATGCTCTAATGGAGCACACTGAATATAGGCAATTGTTTCTAGTAGTGAATCACCAATGGGAACAATACCATTTGTTAGTGGTGCAGCACAATAAAACTTTAATCTGGTAACTATGTAAGACCTAGACTGGGAAGTAGCTGATCAAATGGTATGTTCTTCAATTGGACAATTCTCTCCAGGAATAGCAGGAATAAATGATAAACGGAATCACAGATTTCACAGATTCCCGTAGCAAAGAGAAGATATTACAGATGAATGAATCTGAAGTTCCATGAGAGTAAAGCCATCACCCAGTTTCCTTTCTTATAGCTGTGCAGCTAGTTTTGTTATATTTAGAAGCTACCACATTTCTTTTTGTGCTTATATGTACTTGCCTTTGGACAGCTGCCTTCAACACTCCTCTTTTCAGATAGTTGCTTCTCTGCTGGGATGCTACAAAGGCTATTCTTTAGTGATCTGAATCTTAGATCTTTCCATCAGACTAGCATTTCATATTCTGCACAGAATCTGTCACAGTGCATCAGTCTTTTTTGTGTATTGAAGAGACTCTTCTAGTGCCTTACTTTTCCTTTGTCTCAATTAGTTTGTAGCTGAGTTTCCCCTCACCAAAATGGAAGATCTTCACTTAGTGTGATTCCAGTGTTAAAGCGGTATTCATTTACTATTAAAATCAAGTATTTATTTAGTATGCATTAAGACTAAGTAGTATGCCCACAAGCCGAAATATGCAAATGAGGGAATACTACTTCTACTCAACTACCCTTCAAATACATAATGAACACTTCAATTGATTGCTAAAAGAAGACTAGTAGTATTCTAGAAGAATAGTATTTGAAGCTTAGTAGTATTCTGTTAGGGGTTATTTGCAGCTCTTGTGCTATTTCAAGAGCAAAATGAAGGCTAGTCTCATTGATTGTGACCACTGTTTGACGACTAGTGGTATTCTTTGTGAGCAATATCTGAATACTAACGGCAATGATTGGGGGGGTTTGCGTGCCCGGGAGGTTTGCGTGCCCGTGGGGGTTGCATGCCGGGGGGGGGAGGGGGTTGCATGCTGGGGGTTCACACTCCGGGGGGTGGGGAGTTCGCGCGCCGGGGGGTGGGGGGTGGGGTTTGCGCCCGCGGGAGGGTTCGCGCGCCGGGGGTGGGGGGTTCGGGCGCAGGTCTAGTAACTTGGATAATCTACTTGGACTTAACCGTAATGTACTTGAACTGTAAACAAGTCTCAAATTGTGTGATCCTAGGCAAATATATTATATGGCTTTGCCTTTTTCTTCATTATCACATATTCAAAATGAAAGTTCAGTATTTCTGCTGTACAAGTCTTTTTTTTAATGTTAAAATAGACTGAACGTTTGGTCCTTGTATAAATCAGTATCAAGCCCACATATATGACCCATGACTTAACCCCTTAGTTCACTGATAGCATTATCAGGGCAGGAATATTTCTCACTACATGTTTAAAAACTCACTTTTAAATCAATATATTACTAAATCATGATGTGGTAGTGAACGGTCATTTACAGACAGCACATTTTCCATTGAAATGGCAACCAACTTTCCTGCAAACATGCAGTTTTACTGATAAAACTATATCGCGTGTGAACTGTTTTAAAACGTAATCCATAATCCTGAAAAAAGCTTAGTTGTGGGTTTGCCCCTTTCTTACATACAAGAACTGCTGTAGTCTTTTGAAATTGAGGACAATGATGATCTTGTTATGGTAGATACAATTTTATGTAAAGTGATTGTACATGTTTAGCATTTCTTTACTAAGAACAGTGCCCAGCTGTTTGTAGTGATAGCATGTTTTGCCACAGTCTTTTGGTAGTGTTCATGCTTTATCTGTGTGTCCCTTTACCTTCTGTGCCTTGCAACAACATCTTGTGTGTTTTTGAAATTTGTGTTAATGATTGATTTAAGCCAATGCACTGCATGCCTTCTCCATGGCATACTGTCACTGTTGAGCAAATGCCGTTTGGATTCCCTGGAGGGTGGACCTGCGGGACAAGGCCTCCTGCATTTGATATAATATACGTCCACTTCTTGTGTATCGATGCCTCATGGCATTTAATTTACACCCCTACATATTGGGAAATGAGTGACGAACCAGCAGGAGCCTATTGTCTAATTTGAGCCACATTACCTGGAGCTTCGTCTACTTTGGTTCACTTCATACGCAGCATTACTCCAGAGCACCAGGCTCCACCCAGCTCCTGGCTATTCAATGTGGAACGGCTCCTTCCCCGACATCGTAATGAAGGACTAAGTGATTTGCTTTGGGTTTCACAGGCTGTTGAGCCAACTCTGGACTCGAACCTGGTTCCCCAGGTCTAACGCCAGCAGCTCTGACCGGAACGCCATATAGATCATTTTAGAAGCACAATGGGCATGTAGGGCAATTCCTGGGCTTGAGTATCTTTCCTCTGATGAGGCTGCGTCCATGGGAGGACCTGCTATTGCAGTAGCAGGGCTAAGTTCTCAGCCCAGGCATTCGCTAAATCCATGTCCATGCATGGAGAATGAGCGGCGACAGATGAACACGTTTGATCTTACTCCAGAGGTGATTGATATCCTCTTGGAAGCCAAGCATCCCTCAACTAGAACTAAACTATATATGTTTATTGTTGGGACCAATGTGTTGCCTGGTGCAGTACTTGGAGTCCAAGAGAATGTGGACCCTCAATACAGATTTGTACCAAAGACCATCAGGTGGGTGATCAGCTCTTTGTGGAGTTCACTGGAGTGAACAAACATCAGCATAGCCAATAGGGGGCACTTTTGGGACCTTATAAGTGTTTAGCCGTGTAGCACATTATCCTGGGTGCTGTACTGCCAGGGATTGAAGAGCTACACAATGATTACACATTGGGTCATGCAGTCTGATTCAGGAACTCATGCTTGCCTCAGGAAACAATTAGGGACACATTCCAAGGCTTTTTAATGCACTGACAGAAAGGCAAGTGCATTGATGTAAGTCAACCGCTCAATAAAATTATGTGTGCGACTGAATCACTAGAGTAGTGGACAGCATATGAAAAAAAGCAACAGAAAACTTTCCAATGGTGGAGACGTCACATCCCTCCTCCACCAGGCCTCTATTTACTAGGCGCCCTTCTCCAGAGGTTTCCATTTAAAACAATGCATGCACCATCTTAAACTTGAACTTGAAATTGTTTTATGGTTTCAGTTAATTAAAACCATAACAATACATTTTATAAAAACGACTACTGCATTTAAAATTTCCTAATATATGGATACATTCTCTGTTAGTTCATCTAAAACATTCTGAGTCTAGTGCAAGAGTTTGTTATTTAAAACGATCGAGCAGTCCGTATAGCTTATAGTTCCAAGAGTTCTAGTAATATACTTAGTTAAATTCAAAGGCGCCCTCTTCCAAAACAGCCGCAGTCCTGTTTTCCTTTTGTGGACAGGGTACCAAGTTGTATTTCAGCACTTGGGCATGAGCCACGAGGAACTTTAATAATAGGCAGTTCAAACGTGTGTCTGTTGGGTTCAGGGTTGCCATAATCTACACGTTCTTATGCCTTGCTCGTTCATAGCCTTTTTTAGAAAGGTGGCTCGAGCTTGGGCTAGGTTCGGGCAGATACAAACAAGATGAATGAAGTCCTCCTTGCTGCTCCCACATAGTCTACAGGTTTTGGGTCCGTCGTACACACAGATTGGTTGGTCCACGGTTGATGGAAGTTTTCCTAGGCGGAGCCCCATTAACTTTTGTTTCCTGTGAGCTGGAAATGTAATTGTTAGGTATGGAGCTGCAATGAACATTTTGTAGTTTGATATGACCATCCAAGCGTGTTTTCTTGTGCTGAAGGTGGCTTTGTCAAGTAAAAGAGAATGGAATTTTGTTGACTTATTTATGGCTTGTTTGAACGCTGGGTAAGGCAGATTGAGTTCCCAAAGATTTCTTGTTCCAGTCTCAGTTATGGCCTTCTCTAGGTACTGATTGTATGGGGACTTAACATCAGTTTTTATTTCCTCCCACAGGGCTTGGTGCAGGGCTGAGGCTACCATGTTCTGTTTCAAGCTATACCAGTACTTGATATTTGCGTACTTTCTACCCACTTTCTAGTCTCGTCTGAGCTGGTGAAGCTCCCCGTTGAATTTGGAAGGTGGATTTAAAGATGGCTGTCTGCATTTTATTAAGCAGTTCCGCGTCTTTCCCGTGCAATCCTACGCTGCCGCATGACAGGGTAGGAAGCACTTTTGCTTTTATCGTTGCCAATAGAGGTTTATATGATGGCCCCGTAAGCTTTTTAGCTAGAGATCTAAAGGCAAATGAAAGTGAGTTTGCTCTCTGGGCAATGTACGTCTTTTGCTGCTGATGGTTATGTCGATTATCAAAGTAGAAGCCCAAGTACTTGTAGTTGGTCACGGCCTCTAGCTTTGTTCCCTCCAGTTGGATGTTTAGGTTGGCTGACCGTCATCTGGTGATAAGCATTGTTTTTGTTTTTGTTGTATTTATCTCCAGGTTGTTATTTATTATAAATTCCGTTAGCCCTGCTAGTGACCTTTGAAGGTCAATCTTCGTTAGGCTCAACAATACCACATCATACGCGTAGGATAAATGGGTTAGAGATAAGGAGCCTAGTTTAGGTGGGTGGGATGAGATCTTATTTAGGCTTGGGACTAGGTCTGCCATGAAAAGATTAAAAAGAAGCGGGGCTGGAACGCAGCCCTGCTTCAGACCTTTGCTAGTATGGATTTTTCTTGAGAGCCGTGTCCCATTCCCCAGTTTTACTTCCATCCAAGTGTTGGAATAAAGGAGTAAGATTCCTCTCAATGTTTTATCCGGGATATTCCAGCTGCGCAGTTTCCTTCATAAGTTGTTACGATCTACGCTATCAAAGGTCGCCTTTAAGTCGATGAAACATAGGTGGAGGGGCTGTTTCCTTCGTAGGTATTTGTCAGCTAACACTGAGAGAGACAGAATGTTTGTCATTGTCCCAGTCCCTTTCCTGAAGCCTGTTTGATTGGGCGGTATTCTCTTTGTGGCGTCAGACCAATTTGTTAGATCTTCCAGGATTAGGGATGCAAAGTACTTCGCCTCCACGTCCAGGAGGGCGACCAATCTGTAATTTGATGGGGATGTTCTGTCTCCTCCTTTATAGATGGGTGAGATTATGGAGCCTAGCCAACTTGATGGTATTTGGTTTTCGCTTTCTATCTCATCAAATTGTTTTTTTAATTTTCCGCTCCAAAAGTCCGGATCAGTTTTGAAGACTATTGGTGGAATCCAGTTCGGCCCTGGAGCTCCGCTGCCACAAGTCTTCCTTAAGATTCTTCTTATGTCCTCTTCACAAAACCATGTGTGTCTGGACTTGTTTGTTGTCTCCTTCTTCTCCCGTGGGTGAACCGCGTCACAGTTAAGCCTTGTTGTCCGGAGATCCCCGTCTGGTGATTGATTTACTCTGCCTTCTTCCTTCGGATATGGAGTTTGCGTGCGGGGGGTTTTGAGTTCACCACTGGATACGGTGCTCGCTTTTCTTTGTTTGGCCCCTATGTTGGTATTTTGTTGGTCTACTCCTGTATTGGGCTGGTCAGGTGTTGCCTCCGAGAACCTCTGTGTTAATAGCGCGGCCCAATCTGCTTCTTGGACATTAGATGGCATTGGGTTTGAAGGATGGTTTAAACTGATAATGATCCTCCAGAATGCGTTTGAGTTGGTGTTCTTTGCCATGCAGAGTAATTTTGCCCAGAAGTCATCCTTCAGCGATCTTTTATGTTCCCCATTTTCTTTTTATACTCTTTCTTAAGGTGCTGTCTTTGAGCCCAGTCTTTTGGGGACGTAGTTTTCTTTTGTAATGCTCTGGCGTTTCTCCTTATTTCTATTTTGAGCTTTACCAGGTTCTTTGGCAGTGCAGAATTGTAAGTTGGAGGCCGTGATTTTTTTGGGATGGACATAGTTGTTAGCTTTTCCGTAAAGTCCTCCCATATTTGTATTTGGTTGCCTATTGTTGTCTCACTCTCCATTTTTAATCTCTGTACGTTTACCTGCAGCTCGTCAATGTTGGCCGTTGTCCAATTAAGTCGTTTCAGGTTGATGGAAGAGGAACTGTCTCCCACTGACTTGGAGCTACGATGTTTAGTGAGTTTTAGATTAAAATAATTATGCTGATATGAATGATCACTTTTTGATGTATTCAATTGAAAATTGCTGGACAAATGGCAATAGTGGAAGTGAAACTGCTGTGTAGTCGAGTCTTGAAGAGGTCAAGATTCCTAGGTGGGTATACTGCGGCGGGTTATCACCTGGAGTTCTTCCATTGAGGAACCGCAGCCCAAGGAATTCCATGGATGTTACCAAATGTTGGCCGATTGGATCGAAGCGCTCTATTTTAAGCTGGCTTTGTGGTTTAACATTCCAGAATTCGTTGTCAGGTGCTAACATCTCGTCCTCCTAAGGTGTATAGATTAGATTTAAGTTAAAATCACCTGTTAGGATGACTTCCCAGGTGAGATTGTTGTTTCGAATGTCCTTAATTGTGGATACTAACTGATCCAGCTGGGCTTGTTTCTCTTTCACCTTTGGAGGTGCGTAGAAATTAACCAATAGTACCGGAGCTAATCTACCAGCTAAAGATAGTTTTATTAATTGTGTGTTTGGCCCTTGCGGGGCTATTTGTGCTGATTTAATATTGATATCCGACGAGATATAAACTGATAGTCCCCCTTTTGGTCGACCGTAATTGAAGTTTTTTCTTGCAGGGATGTTAAAGTGTGTGTACCCAACAGGAGGTAGCCCCTCGAGTGCCCATGTTTCTTGAAGGGCGATGATATTGCATGATGTCCAATTGTGGGGGGGCAAACCATCTTCTAGCCATTTCCTGGACCCGGCTATATTCCAAGACAGTAGGTGGAAAATTTCCTGGCTATTATCCTTTTGGGGTTTTTGGGGTGGTCAGTTTTTCTTCTGTTTATTCAATGTGTCAGTTAGCCAGCGCCAGTAATCGGCGGCGTCTTTGGAGTTTGCTTGATTGTCTGTGTTAGTCGGAGGATGGATAGCCGGAGGTGGGCTAGCCCCTCTTGCATTCCGTAGTACTGAAACTGCCTGATCATTGTTTCCTGGCAGGTTTTCTTTTTTTTCTTTTATCGCCGGACGTTCTTCAAGAGGGCCTGGATAGCGTGGTTTTGCCGGCCTGGAGAGCCTTATACCCCATCAGTCGAACCCCTCTCTAAAGGATAGTATTAACTGAGCAATCTCTGCCGTTCGCCATGATGTTAATGTTTGTTCTAATAAGTTATTATTATCTTGCTTGCGGAATTTGACTGCGAGTAAGTCTGCGTTGGTTAGATGTTGTAGGCCTTCAGTGTTGGCGTAGAGCTTAAATATATTGCCCCTGTTGAGAAAGTCGTGCCTCCCCTGGGTTTCGTATTCTGGGGTGAAGAGGAGTTGTTTGAGATGTAGATCGTATTTGCTAGACCAGTTCCCAGAGCCTTTCCCCGATTCTAGTCTGCTATCTGTTCCAATTCCGCAATAAGGCCCAGTCCCGGCGGATATTTGTGTTCCGTGCATACCGATTGCCTGTGCGCATTGGGATGTCGTAATCCTTGTGATCTGATTGCTCTCTTTCGTCAAGCCTCCGCTCATGACTGAGCTGGTCTGGGGGGCTCTGGTATGCTCCATCTCTGTCCCCCTCTCTAAGTTGGCGTCCTCCTTGTAGTTCAAATTTACACTTTGTCCTTCGCGACTTAGTAGAATTTTTATGTCCGCGATAGGGGGTAAGCTTTTTCCACCCCCAACCTGGAGTCTCCAGTTTGGGGTTCTTTCAATGAGTTTAGGTGGTACCTCTTGCTTGTCGGTTTCATTAGCAAGCTGGTCTTGCTTGATAGTCCCGCATGATGCACCTTGAGACCTGCTTTGACTGGAGTTTGATTCTTCTCTGCCTTGTGGGCAGCGTTTAATTCCTTCAGGCCACTTTTCCAGATTCACGTCGGCTTTTTGTCCGGCTGGTGTTGATTTATTATTCTCGGCCACCTCTCTGCATTTTGCTGTTGTCTCCGATGTGATAGGTTTCCCTAGTGGGCCAATTGGTTTTGACAAACTCCTGCTTTCTATACGGCTGCTTTTTTCCGCGGTGTTGTCTGTCTGTGTTAAGTTGCCCGAACCCAGCCTCGGATGTGCGTCTCTGTTGTTTGTTTCGTCTGTAGGCGCTACTCCAGTACATGTGCCAGGGTTGCTTGTGACCTCTGCGGGTACGACCTGCCTTCCTTTTTTTGTTAAGAGCTGTTGTCTCGATGAATAGTGTGTTTGGTCTGTTAAATCATCGGATTGTCTTGTCGTGTTTGGTGTTTCCTCCTTGCTTTTGGCTGAGGTGAATATGGGGAACATTCTCACCCCTTCCTCCGAGTACCCTGTTAGTTGTTTGTTCCTTGCTTTCCTTTCCCATTTTTTTTTTTACGTCTAGTTATGGTGTTTTTTTTGTTTGAAGTTGATGTATTTAACGTTGGGCTTACTTCTGCCATGCTCTTTCCTTTATGTATGTCTATTTCTGAATTCTTGGCGGGATTATGATCAGTGATGTTTTTAGGTGGTTTCACTTTGGGGGGATACAGGTCTGATTCTTTTAGAGCCAGTATTTGTTCTAATAGGTTGGGAAGGAGGTTCGGTTTGTCTATGATTGGACCGCAGGAGCAGGGGCTTTGTTCCATTGTGTACTTTGATTGAGCTGTTAATATCAGGTTGTTTAATTTATCGAGTTTATTGTTGATCCCCGCAATGTAGTGGGCTATGGTATTCATTAAATCAACTTGGGTGTCCATTTTGTCGGATTGCCAATTTAATGCAGTTGCTGATGACTGAAGGGTTTCTATTACTGAGAGAAGCAGCCCTGAATGGATTGCACTAGCACTCTGTTCGAGGTTTTGATTGAATAGAAGGTCAACGCGCTTTTGGTGAGGCGAGACATTGCCAGATGTTGGAATTACAGGTATTCCTTCTCTGATTTTTTCCGATGATTTTTCTTGGCTTCGCGGCTGAGTAGTTTGCCCTTCTTCTTTTATGTTACGCAGTTTTTTCTCTGGGTTTTTTCCCCCTTTATGATTGGTTTTACTTGTGTCTTCCAGCTTTTCCTTATTAATTATTGGGCTTGATATGATGCTTAATGCTTTTCTTTCCACCGGGTTTGCTTCCCCTTTGTAATTGTTTATACTTATGTCTTGCATCAGTTCTTTGTTTGATATTGGGCTTGATGTGAAGTTTAGTAGCTTCAGCCATGTCGTTTCTGAGGTATTCTGGTTAATAGATTCCATTTGGCTTGTATTTTCTTCCCTATGTATCTGGACTTTGGATATCTGGGACTCTTTGTCAAGTAGTTTCTTTGTTTGCGGTTTTGTGGGGGAGCTCTGTGATTTAGTTTTTAAAAAATTTGTGAAGAAGGTTAGTGCTGCTTTGGGTGTTATAGGTGTTGCGTTGGATGCTGATTTTTCTACACACGTCCGTTCTTCCTTCGTCCTCTTGCTGTTTGGGGTGGCCTCTGTTGGAATTTCAGTCGCCTGTATTATACTTTGGCCCTGGATAGGGATTACTCCTGTGCTGCACTTTTGTGGCGAGGTGGATTTCCGGTCGAGGCGCTCCCCAGATTCTTCCTGCGGGTGAACCATTACTATTGTCTCGTCCTGATGCTGACTTTGGCGAGATGGGGTAGTTAAGTTTGCCCGACATGCATGGTGAGTTAATCTTCTGAATATAGATGGTAAGCCTTTATTACAGGCGACCTTCTCGGGGGTTAGAGGCATGGGGAGGCCTGGGAGAGATTGTTGGGTCGTCAGGAGAGTGGCTCCTGGATTTTTCAGAAAAAAGAAAGCTTTGTTAGTCTCTAATTTCTCTCTCCCGTCCTGCTTTTTATTTTTAAACATTGTTGCAATTGGGCAGATAAGTGGAGTGTGTAACACTGTTGTTAGCCCTTTTTTTGTGTCCGTGTTGTTAAGTGACGTTTTTTCCTGGTTTGCGTTGCACTGATCGGCTAGTGGGGATTTCCTTGCCTTTGAGGTTCTTTTTTTTTGCTTTGGTGATCTCCTAACCCTGCCTGATCTCATCCTTTCAGGACAGGGTGGCTGGATTAGGTGGTTTGTATGTTGCTTTGGGGGCTCCCACGACAAATTTGCGCTATTTGCTCTGTTGCTCTGTGCTCCCCGCACTATTCTCTACTCGGCTTAACTTGACTTGGCTGTGCTTGACCACAGCAGTGGTCAGACTTTCACCGGGGTCTGAGGGCCCAGAGTCCGAGAAAGTCTGAGGGAACCTCCCAACTGCTTCCCACCTGCTTTGTCTCGCTCTTGCCTCCCTTTCTCTGCCTCTCGAAGCCAGTGCTGGTTCAACTCAGGGACTCCAAAATGTCCCTTTCCTGGGGTGTCGACCCTCTCCCCTCCTCTCCGCACTCTGCGCTGCTTTCCGCTGCTTTCCTGCTGCCGCCTCTTGTGTTTTCTTTTTGTGGGCGGGCGGGCGGGAGGGTGTGTGTGCAAGCGGGAGTACGCTGTGCTGTGCTCTGTATGCTCTATATGCGGGGTGATTTTGAGGAGTGCAAGAGCCAGAGAACCAGTAGCTGCCGCGGGGGGGGGAGGGGTGATGGGTCGCACCAACCTGTACTGCTGCTTTGGTCCCGCGATGACCCCCCACAGACCTGGACCCCCGCGCTGATTTTCAGCTTCCTCTGCTCCGTTTCTTCGTCCTCCGTTCTCCGTTCTCGGACCACCACCACCGCGCTTACGAGCAAGTCTACAGCTAACGGGCTCCTCCTCTCTGGGAATGCTGTCGACTCATTTGGTTGCCGTCCGAGTGAGTGAGTGCTCCTCACAGGCTGCCGAGTGAGTACTCCTCACAGGCTGCCGATCGCAGGGTGTCAGCAGCAAGGGCCCGCGGCTGCTCCTTAGCTCCTTAGCTCCTTAGCTGGGTCAGGGTTTTAGGTTTTGAATCCCGTGCTCAGGCGTAGGTGTAGGCGTAGGCTCCGATTCCAGATCCCGACCAAAACCTGCGGTTACTGCCTCGCTGCTTCGCTGCTTCACTTCGCAGCGTGCTGCTTCACCGCTCTCGCTGCTCTCGCTGCTCTCTCCTCTCTCTGCTCTCTAGCGCCACCGGAACTGACTAACGCCTTCCAGACAGCACATAGCATGCACCATCTGTTTACCAGCAGGCCACACTCCCATCCTGTGTCCCAAGCCCCTTGGTACAGGAGCACTAAACATGGCAAAACAACATCAAAATGCTCCCATTTGTCAGGTACGGGACACATAATACATAAACAGAGGCAGCAATGGCTGGGAGTCCTAAACAGTCAAAAGGAAAAGTGGAGAATTTAGAGCAATGACAAATATGGCTTAAAATACTGGACAATCAACACACATTGCAAAGACCAAGAATTTAGTGAAGTAATGAGTCCTATCAGCAGACCACATAAATAAAGGGCGGTATATGTGATCCGTCCCACAGTGGTAGGACCAGTATTTGTAGTTTCACTGCACCCAGTACACACCAGACTGTTCTAGGTGAGTGTTCGCTATAAAATCTGGTGTCTTGCCCTAATTTTCCCCATTTTGTCACAAGCAGCAAAGCCAACTTCCTCCTTGCCAGTATCCACGTTCCAACCGAGTGCAGATGGTGTGAGATTAAACTAAATTGTTTGCGAGCCATTCAAAGCTCGAGCCAGATGCCTGGCTCTGGAGCAGCGCAAGGTCTCCTTGATCCCAAATAATCCTGGCTCCCATGTGGCTTCTGGCAGTCACACACGCAGTAAACTAAAGTGCCACAAATTAAAGAAAAACACATTATTAATAATAACCTTTGATGTAAACTATTAAAGGGCATGACATGCTCATCTAGTGGCTGAATAAGGAATGTAAAGTCAGAAAACCTAGTATTTTTCCAGGTTTCCCTGCTTGATCAATTAGTTAAAACTGCTTGTGCCTGAAGCTTGCAAGCTTAGATTGGTGTGCGTGCAAATCCTGCATTGCTAATCCCTGGTGATTTGCACTGCTACTGCTAAAAATGCCAATGGAGGTACCAATAGGTGAGGCAGACTGGTATCAATAGTCCCTGTGACCTCAGTGACAGTCACTGCTGCTCTAGAGTGTGCTGCTTCATAGGACTGCCCGGAAGACTGGAGGTGAACTTCAGTATTGATTGTAGTGAACAGGCTTTCAATGTTAACCCACACTTGCCACCGCTAGGGCCCACCTGCTGGTGCTATGACAGCAGCGCTTCTATGGTCTAGTGGGGCCTTCTAAGGTCCAGCATGGGAATGTGCTCCCTCTGGAGAGTGGTCTGGTCATGAAGGCTGAACCATGATTCATCAGTGCCAAATTCAACAGCTCTGGCCATAGTGATACATCCTGTCCACCACTGAACACAATACTGCCCCAGTAAGAGAAACTTGCAGTGCTTTCAGCTACAACCCTATTGTGCACAGCTATAAACACCTAGATGCAACTCAATTGAAATTATGCACTAGACATGAGTAAGTAATATGCTGCCTGAAAAAAAAAGTAACAACATCCTTGAAAAAGTAAACACTCATAGTAAATGCAAGATTAAATAAAGTGTGTGAAATGTAAGCAGGAACATGGTGATTTTTTTTTTATTTATTCAGAAGTCCATGAGTATTTTTGCCTGAAAAGTTAACAAAACAGCAGTGTGTTTTCTTTTTTGGAACACAAAAATATCAGAAAAAGACAACATTTCCGGCAAAAGTGTTTTTCTTTTTTGGGTCCATTTCACAGGGCAACGAATGAAGCAATGGAGAGAATATTCTAGGTTAGCGTCGGTGTTATCACTAAGTGAGAAGCGAGACAGTAAGAGAGGACATAAGGAAAAGGGAGAAAGAGAGGTCGATGGAGTATATGTGAAGATTGTCCTTGTCTGATCTGGGCAAGAAGGAAGACAGTCCTTTTCTTTCTCAGCCCTCCCTGCCCGCCCTCAAACGGCCAGGGAGGCTAAAAAGCCTTACCTATTTCTGCCTCTTCGGGACGCATTTTTAAAATACAAAAAAGGAGGGGGCGAAAGAGTGATACGTCCATTTGAATGGGGAGTTTAGGATTAGTCATGTAGTGTTGTGGAAAGTAGACTGGACTAGGGGGCACAGGGGTGGACACCAAGTTCACCTGTTGGCAGTGTTATGGCCAGTGCTATGTAAAGTTTGTGAATAAAAAGCCTGCAGCCGAGCGTAGCAGAGATTAAACAGCACACCTGGTGTACTATGATCATTTGGGTCACCCACATCCTTGAAAACACTACAATGGCGAAAAGCAGGGACCAACAATCCCCTCTCCCATGCGCACTTTTTTATTTTTTGGCAGAGTTTTATATAGCGCAAACTTGACCCGTATTGGGTATCAGAGCGCTTTACATAGCACCAGTTACGTTACATGACGACACACATTCATTTTTTTGTTTAAGTGATTTGCCCAGAATCACAGGATGTTCAGTGTCATTGCCGAGACTTGCACCCAGTTCCCCAGATTCGAGGTCGACCGCCCTAGCCGTTAGGCCTAGTCCTCTCCCCAAAGATTATTGGTAACAAAATCATGGATTGTTGTTTTAAACGTTTGAGAACAAATGGTGCATACTTCTTTTGGGAACTGAAGAAAAGCATCTGTATGTGAGGGCAGGGCTCACACTAGGCATGGTAACTATTGTCAAGTAAAGGTAGAATTCAGAGGGGACAAGGATACAGGAAAGATTGAAGGCTAAGCTGTTCTTTTATATTCTAAATTACCCATCACGGCTGGCAGTTTCTATGTTTCGTTGTTTTTAAGAGGTAAGTCCCAGTGTTTTAATAAATGGAATGTCCATTACACTCAGCATACATTACACAATTAACCGATGCAAAGTTTTAGCAAAGTAAAGGGCTAGTTTACACTCCTGGTGTGATTCAATTGGGAAATACAACAGCCAGAACAAACCTGCAGACCCTTAACTTCAGTGTCACTTCTGAATCTGCATTGAAGTCCAAGCAGCAGGCCTGGATAGTCAAGCTTAGTGCAACCCCCGCCCCCAGGATATGATTGCAGTAGTAACCAACAGCAAGCAACGAGATGAGGATAAACTTGAAGGATTTAACTCTTTGAGACACTAGGCCATCCAGTGCACAGTAGCTTGGGTGTTGGTTGTCTCTAATTGATGAGATCGTTGTGTATCATACACATAATGATGCACCACTGATCCCCTCCTGTAAACAACAAGTCCTAGTTTAGCCTTAGACTTTCTACAAGTGGGAATCGTACTCACAGGTAGGAGAAGATCACGACTCTGCCTACAAACAGGGCTCATTCTACCACCAGGCACTACTCGGCTTTGGCCATTGCTAGGGTTACCCTAGAAGAATCACCTATCATAGTAGCCACACCTGCTGTTCCCACTGCAGGGTAAAGGGTGACAAAATGTCACTTCCTCAATGTGTATATAAAATCCAAGCCTGGGCACCCTTCTATCAGTAACACCGAGATTCCGAGGTATGAACCAAATCTCACACGTGGTTGTTGCTGTGCTGGTGTCACAATGGTCCCATGCCTAGAGCAAGTTAAGGAAGTTCCTAATCTTTGAGATAACTTTTACCCGAAGATAAAGGAAGCCCAAAAAAGCCCCTGTATGTGGAGAGCTGGCGGGTGCCTTTTATCACTGTCCTCGTGGAGTTTGTTAGGATTACCACTGAACAAACTAGGCTGTAGCAATTCAGTGTATCAAGTGAGATAGCTCAGCAAATTAAACACTAACTGTAGAGATTTGTGTGATGTGTAGGTTTGAATACCTTATAAAAACAGAGTTCCTTCTCCTGGATTCAATAAATCATTAATGGTGTTAAGATACCAATAAGGGATGTTTACTCTTGCGAAAGGGGTTACAATGTTGCACCGGTTACCAAATTTACAACTACGTGTATATAGGGCCTCAAGACACCATGAAAAACATGAAACAGTTCTAGTTTATAAAAACATTGTTCATTCATTTGTTTCAAAAAGATTAAAATTTGACGATAACATGTACAAGTCATATATACAATTTTTCATAAAATTTAGAAATTTAAAAATTAAGAAAGCATACAATATTCTTTAAAAATTGCTATTATAGCAATGTGTACCACAAACATTACAACATCACATTAACAAATCAATAGATTGCTATTGGAACGAAATTGTCGACGCGGCGTTTCGGTGCCTCTTTTTATCCTACACCTTCTTCAAGGACTCGTTCACAGCTTAATTTTATCCAGGTCAGATCTTCCTGGTTATGTTTTATAGATTTATCCGAGCACGTTTTCATCCGCTCATGTTTCTTTCATCCTTTTGTTCTTGTATGTGCGTTTTGTCGAAACTTCACTCGGGTTTAGAAGAAAATGGACCAACTTCAATCCAGTCCTATTTTCCTGTTCTTATTAGATGGTTGGAGGGACGCCTCTGGGAGCTACCTTCTGTTATTTCATAAACCACTTTATCTTTGTGGTAAAATGAATTGCTTTATGTCTAATCCTTATGTGCTTTCCATCATTGGGTCAGGGGTCACCTTTTTGGAGCTTTTTTTAGAATTAGCTGTCCATTTTGCAACTGGTAGCTGAACTACGCGGCGTCCTCCTCCTTCCCGAGTTGTTCCGGTTTGAATACCTTCCATCCCTCCAAGGACAGTAAAATGAGTGCCCAATTAAAATTGTGAAATAAAAACGGTGTATTTACATTTTATATGTAATGTGCACTGAATAAACGTAATATATGAGTAACAGGTTAGTTTTCAGCACTGAAACAATGCACACCCGCCTCTCAGCCTGTTCTATCTCTACTTTGTTTGCTGATTTTAACCGGTTCGACTCTACGCTTTCGGCACAGAGCACACTTTAGAACTGATGCACAATGCCTAGAGCAAAACCTAGCTCAACCAGATCCCAGAGACTTTCATCACTCTCGGATGGTGACATCTTGTTTCTAACCTTCACCCTTAAAGTGTCTTGCTTTCCACCCAGCAGCTTTGGACTCACTCTAAAGAGGATGCAACATTTTATGTCTATTTTGGCCCTGTGGCTATCCGAACGTCACCTTCTGTTAATTCTTCACCTTCATTGCTTTCTCCTGCAGGTCATAAAGAGCCCCGAACCAGCACTTTGAACTTCTTAAATACCAAAGAAGAAAACATGTTGCATCTAGTGGGTGAAAAAAAAAGGCATTTAAGGCGAACGCAGGGGCCGCTCCATCACTGGGTGGATGGAAATCTCGGGCACAAGCAGGCTGAACCACACAGGCCTCAAGTAGTCCGGGTGAAGAACAGCTGCCCTTCCTTGTAGCCCTAAGTGCATTTCATTTCATTTCATTTAATCTTTATTTCGGTTATATATAACCATAAAAGATACAATAATAAAAACACGTTACATTTTCATGAATACTCCATCATTTCCTATTAAATTAACACAACAGACGGGGCACGGATCGTGATTTAAAAAGAGAACATAGCCATAACTACGCCATAAAAACCTATCTAGCCCAAAAATTACATTGTATTTAAAAAACATGCTGGCCAACTATCTACATAGTTAAAAATAATCATTTACATCTTATAAAAAAAAATTAAAAACCGTAGGGTAATTTTATCATGTAATCATATCCCCAAGAAAGTGCAGGTGCTTGGCTTGGCCTAGGTTATACCCTAAAAAACAATTGTTATTCATAATTTACTTATTATAACCTAAGCCCACTTCTTTTCCTTATCAAGGATACGTTGAATAAAAATCTGCTTACAGCAAAAGCTACTTTTTGCGTCGAATCAGTCCTTAAAATACGTACGGCATTGCTACAACTCCTAGTGCCTAGCAACTACATAGCGGTTTAATCCAACGGCACCTTGCAATAGTATATGCAGCACAGAAGAATAAAATATGCTCGTCGGTTTCCCTTGCTTGCATTGTACACAGGAGGCAAAGGTCACTACCCTTTTACCCCTTCTCATTTTTCCAACTTGATGTATTTGCTCCTATTTGCAAAATTCCATACCTAAAGTGAAGAAATAAGGATTTTGCTAAGGGAGGTTCTATCTCGTCAAGGAAGGGTTCTCGGGTGGCTACGTCCTTAAAGGCTAAAAATCTGAAAGTTAGTGGGCCCATTGTAACATTATTCAGCAAATCGCTTGCTATGAAGTTCCAATAGATCAACTTTAAATTCTTTTTACAGGGTGGTGTTAGTTTTAAAGGGTCACTCCAATAGGAAGAAAGGCCTAATTTTTGCATCCAAGACATTAAGTGCTTCAACCACGGAATGTCTTTAGGATGGTTCACCTTCATAATTTCCTCCAGACCAACCTTGTAATGGATTAGTTCTGGGGTAACCCAGATCCTTATCCAAAACAATAGTGGTCTTAGTACAGCGCAGTGGTCTGTGCGTTTAATGTCCAGACCCAAAGTTACAGGAAGCAAGGGTGTCCTATTGGGGAGTTTTAAAAGCTGTCTAAAATATTTATTTTCTTCCCGCTCGAAATTTTTGGTGCAGTTGGATCCCCAGATCTCGGCCCCGTAAAGGGCTGCCGATTGGGCTTTAAATTTATATACTTCTAGAGCCGGGGACACCGCCTTTGAGGTGCTAGCTTTGTGTTTCTTTAAAATGGGGATCGAAGTGCATTTCATCCCACCTTAGTGCTATGAGGTAAGGCGCTGCGTTGTTGCTTTGTGTCTGCCATGCCCTGCCGAGTCAATCAATTCGACAATTGGCTGATTTCCCTAACTGACTACTGGCAACGCTGTCACGGGGAGCTTCAGAATGAACACGCAGTACCTGTAACAATCTGTCCCGTCCTCTGGCTGGGCTTCTCAAGCAGTAAACACCCGGGCCTGTTCACCTAGCGTGCAGGCTGGTGAACTCTCCTCATTCACTAGTAGTAGTGGTAGTAATGCTTGCCGCGGGATCTTCAAACCGAATAACAGGTTACACAGTGCGCATGAGTACAATGACACGCATGCGCACTAAAACGGCAGAACACAGGGAGCTTAAAAATACAGGTATTTAAGACAAAGAACATAGTGCGCTTGCGTATGATGATACACATGCACAAAAACGTGGGGGAGCGCACCCAGATGGGGAGCTGACAACGATGAAACACCGCCAGAAGAGATTGGAGAATTTAGTGGCGTAACGAGAGGGCCCCCCCTGCAAAACACATGGAGGGCCCCTCCCCCTCTGCCCCGTGGCCCGGCCAACCACCTACCACTTTGCCCCACTTTGGATGGATGAACAGATGGGTGGGTGGATGGTGGTACAGATGGATGGATGGATGCATGGATGTGGGTGGATGGATGGATGGATGTGTGGTTGGGGATAGATGGTTGGATGAATGGACGGATGGATGGATGAGCAGACGGAGGTACAGATAGATGTCGATGGATAGGTGGAGGGATAGTTGGATGGACAGATGGGTGTGTGGTGGCTGGGCGGACGGATAGATGGATGGATGAACAAATGTGTGTGTGGCTAGGGATGGATGGATGGATATGTGGCTGGGGATGGATGGATGGACAGATGGATGGATGGATGGACAGAGGTACGGCTGGATGGATGAAAGGATGGGTGTATGGCTGGGAATGGATGGATGGACGGACGGATGGATGGATGCAGCAGTGGGTGATGCAGTCAAGCTTGGCTGGCGGGTGATTTATTTATTTAATTAATGTACTCTATTCTATCATCTATAGATCCCCCCTTCGGCGCTTAACTGCACCGGCCACTGCTGGATGGATGGATGAATTGATAGTTGAATAGATGGACGGGTGGATGGAATGATGGGTGTGTGGCTGGGGATAGGTGTATGATTGGGTGGATGATTGGTTGGATGGATGGATATTTGGGTGAGTGGAATGGGTGGACTGGATTTGAATGTTAGAATGCACATGACATAGTAGGCAGTGGGAGGCGACAGGACACCGGGGTCAGCTGGGGTCTGATTTCAGAAGTAGGCATGCAGCACTGGTGGCTGGGAGGCAAAGACAGTCACAGACCCTCTCCCCAGGCCTGCAAGGGGTGCCACAGTAAGCAGACCCTTCCTTAAACTTCTCTCTAGAGTCTCAACACCCCAAAGAGACCACGGGCATTTGCCAGACTGTCTCCGACTCATCAGTGAGTGGAGGCCCCATGCCACCCAGACTCGGCCTGTGATTCTCTGCCCCTAAAGGCCTTTCCACAGCCTCTCTCCAGCGCTCCTGTAAGCCACCATTGTCCCGGTGAACCGCCCCCAGTGCCCGCAGTCAATACCCCAATGTTTACAATCAGCCTTGCCCAGTCCCGGGGCACCTGTCCCTACCTAGTAAACACACTTGCTTGCCGTGCCAGCACTCTAGTGCTCCTCGTTAGCCCTGCCCAGAGAGCCCTTTAGGAACCCTCACACCGCCTGTCGAGCATGCCCCTGACCTCAAATGTACCCAGGCCCGGTTCTAGCGGGAGGGCCAGGTGTGCCAGGCCCACCCAAGGTAGCCCCATGGCCCTCCCAAGCCAATTTGCAAGCAGAAAAACATTGTTTGTTCTTTTTCTTTATGATTTATTTGGGCCAGCGGCCTCGCTTTCTCATCCTAATTGTTTAATAAACATGATATGCACCAATGCCATGGGCTGCTTGAAGTGCCTGGAAACAGGCGTGAAGTCAGTGAGGATGGCTGTTATCAATGAGCACATGTGAAAAGGAGGAAAGCCTTTGACACTCCTATCAGATCAAAAGAGACACAAAAGCTCTCATCACACAGTATTTAAGAGATACTTTAAGGCCACAATAATCTGATAGTAGTTTGCCATCCCATGGTAAGTAATTGAAAATGTGGAATTGGTATTTGTATCTTAGTAGGCTTTTGTGCTATTCTTAAAGTGCAGCATTACATACTGCAAACGCCACATCCTTTGACTTTTCTGAAGTGAAGACTTTTGACAAGTTTCACTAATACAACACAGATACAGCATTGACTGGGCAGTGCAAGTTCTTATTAAACAGAAAAAAACACTGGCGGCTGTCCTGTGGCAGCACTGCCTACTTTTAATTTCCAGAGGTACTCGCTGATGGCTGAGTCTAGTATAATTAGACCTAAATTATGGCACAAACACCACACATTGCGGTGAGCAACAGTGACTGAGTATTCGTTTTATTTTCTTTTTTGTCATATGAATAGATACAAATGGAATATAGCACTGCTGTAGCCCCTCAGATCATAAATAGATAAGATACTCCTGTGGGCTAATGCACTTGCTTCAAAGATGTTCCTATAATCTGTGACTTAGTAAGTTAAAATCTCGTCAGCCTTTAATTACTTACACAAGAGTGGAACAACTTGTATGTCCTTACATCAGTATAAATATTCTGAGCTTCTCGGTGTCTCTGATCTGGTTAAACAACACATATATTTAAGCTTCAAATAAATCTGGTCTTTTGAGGCATATTAAAAGCTGGAACATATAACACACTAATGTTGTCGATTAACTAGCAACTGGGATGGTGTCTTTTCAACAGAAGTCCTGAAAAACCCAGGTCAACAGTTTTCATGCATGTGGCATTCTAGGGCAGGGAAGATTATCAACAATTATAGAATTTTGATGAGGAAATGGGGATGAGGTGCAGAGATGAGAAATGGAGGAGGGTGATTAGAGGAGAATGTGAGGATAAAAACAGATGAAGGTAAGAAAAAAGGATAAAACAAAAGAATGGTAAAAAAAGAGGTAGGTGAAATAAGAGTAACCGAGTGAGTAAAAGGCAAGAGAATACATTTAACATATGTTGATTAGAGAAGAGTATCAGGGTGATGAGTGTTAAACTAGAGAAGGTGATGGAGATTGTGTGTGAGTTGGATGACGGAAGATGAAAGAGGACTCTGGGAAAGAAGAATATAGGAGCAGGAGAATGATGAGCAAATTGGGTGGTGCGAGTAGAGTGATTGGTAGGCATGCATTGGGAGAGGGTGAAACGATGGGAGTAGTAGGAGAGGAGTATGACATGGTGAAGGTGGAAGATGAGTCTGGTGAAAGATAAAAATGATGAGAAAGGAAGGTGATCAGAGAGAAGGGTGGTGAGCAAATGATAGGTTGGGGGAATGGAGTGTTAAGAGGAGAGTGGTAGAACTCAAGGAAGAGGAAGGTGATGGGAATAGGATATGCTAGTAGGAGAAAGTAGGAAAACAGGAAAGAGGAGGGGACAAGCTAATCACAATTTAGAAGATACAGTTCAGTTTTGAAGCATTCACATAAGATGTATGTTTTCTTGGTGTTTCACTTAGAATGCATTCTGCTCAAAGAGTTGACAGTCAAATATTGTTTGAGAAACTAGCCACCAAATTGAAGGACCACTTGTCATTCTCAGAAATTGTAATCTTTGCACACTGGGAAGCTAAGGATTGAAACAGACCTCTGTTTGAAATTTGGTTGGGTCAGCTTAGGTTGGCAACTTTAATTGATCATCCAATTGATACTTTGGAGTACATGTACAGCAGTAGGCACTATCCAAAACTTTTTTAAAAGTTGCATTGGCTGTTACTTCTTTTTTAAAACATGTATGGCTCTCAAGTGTTTGTAGATGGTCAGCATGCTCATGAGCACACTATGCAAATAATACAGGCCTTGTTGCTGCTGCCATTCCAAATGGTAAAGGCCACCAGTAAAGAACAGGAACAGGTACAGGGCAGCAGGATTGCACACATCCATGCACCCACATAAGTACAGCCACTATCCCTCATGCAGCCGTAGGAAAATCAAGACTGACAAAAGAGGATGAGGTGGAGAGAGTCATGATTGACCTAGATAGAAAGAAGAATAGGTGAAGCAGAGAGAAGGGAGGGTTATAGGTAGAAGAGTGATGATGACAGGGAGGAGGGTGAGGCAGACAGAGGGAGAATAGTGAGACGGAGAGAGGGAGGGTGACTGGTGAGGCAGAGACAGAGAGGAGGGTGAAGAAGAGAAAGTTGGGTCAGCTAGAGAGAAGAATGGAGTGGAGGTGGAGGCGCAGTCAGACCACGGAGAGGTAGAGAGAGAGGGGAGAGTAAAGCAGAAAGAGAGGCAAGTGAGATGAGAGAAAGATGGGGGTGGGTCAAAAAGAGAGGAAGCCAAGGAATGGAGAGAGAAGGGAGAGGTGGAGAAAGAGGAGGGTGAAGCAGAGAAAGTAGAAGGTATGATGAAAAGAAAAGAAAGGGGAAAAAAAGAAAAGAAAAGAGAGGGAGGTGGGTAGGTGAGCAGGGTGAAGTGGAAAGAAAGGAGGTTGGGGTGGAGAGAAAGGTGGGTGTGGTGGGGAGAAAGGATCATGTGGTAGAGAGAAAGTAGTCTGATGCAGGGAGAACAGAAGAGATTAAGCACGTAAGTGAAACCCCAAGAAAGGCAGAACTAAAACTAGTGTACATGCTCTCAGCAGTAGGTATAGTGTGCAGCTCAGTCCCCCTTCAAAGCCCATCCAGCATGCCTGATCTCAACTCACTGATACCTGAAAAATGCTATGCAACTCCATTCATCTTCACGGCCCATCCATGCTTTCTCTTGGCCCTCCCAGATCCCGAATCCAGGAGCCGGGCCTGAATGTACCCAGAGTGCCCCTCGGGGCAACTCCTAGTGCCTAGAGTCAGCATCCCCCTCTTCCTCACCCCCAGTGCCTTCTACCAGCCATGTCGCTTGCCCGTAACCACCCACTCTTGTGCATGCCCCCAGCCCCAAGGTCCGTCAACACCCTACAGTGCCCTCGGCACAACCATCACCAAACCCATGAGCTGGTACTGCCTACGTCCCTCAAGTGAATAGCCATCGGCGGGCACTCCTCCCCCACGCACCCAACACTCTGCCATGAAGAGCACACGGCGAGCCATTGGCAGGGCAGCTCTGCTCAACAGTGCATGCTCTCACTGGGTGAGGGGGCCCCTGGAGCACGGGGGCCCCCCGCAATGCGGGAGCATGTGTTACGCCTTTGGGAGAATGGGATGCTAACGGCATCTTGGGCTTGGTGTAGACTGCACAGTGGCATTCTTATTTTTGTTTTACTGTGGGCCAATTTTGCTAAACAAATTAGGCCTCCAGTAACAAAACCAGCCCCTTGTTTCTAAACTGGACCCCGTCCTTCCAGCCTCCTGGAGGATTACCCCGAGCTCTGCATGTAAGTGTGATTGCTCCTCAATCCTGCTAACAAGTTACAATAACGGCAGCCTCACTAGACATGTACTCACTGGTGCAAGGCCCCCCAGGCACACTCCCTCTGCTCTACAGGTTCCTTCCTACAGAACTCTGCCCCCAGACGTGGCGCACGTTAAGTGAATCACCTTTTAATCAACACTGTAAACCAGCCATCGCAACCAGGACACGCTGCAGGCAGAATATTCACAAGGGCTGTGCCATGACATCTCAATTCGGGGTTGCCAGCACGACCCTCGCCAACACCCAGTCCGGTCCCCACACTCAAACACTACACTGCACGACTAAAGAAAGTCCAATTGGTCGCACACTGCTTGTCCTATCAGCGTGTTGCCCCAAAGCATTGTGGTCCATGAAGTAAGCATCAGCGGGTGCGCCTCTGCCAGGGTCTTGAGTAAAAAATCACTGTCGCGTTGGCCATCCCTGAACACGTGTTCGAGGTTGTTACCTCTCGTCAGCAGGGAATAGGCATATATGTAGGGGTGCCGGGTAGGGTGCCAAAAAATATCCTCAGGTCCGGTACCACTCGTGGCACGCAGGTGCGTAGCCCGGGCTCGTCAGCCCCACCAGCTCAAGGGAGCTTGAATACAAAAGAAAGTCCAATTGGTCGCACACTGCTTGTCCTATCAGCGTGTTGCCCCAAAGCATTGTGGTCCATGAAGTAAGCATCAGCGGGTGCGCCTCTGCCAGGGTCTTGAGCAAAAAATCAGTGTCGCGTTGGCCATCCCTGGACACGTGATTCGAGGTTGTTACCTCTCGTCAGCAGGGAATATGCATATATGTAGGGGTGCTGCGTAGGCTGCCAAAAAATATCCTCAGGTCCGGTACCACTCGTGGCACGCAGGTGCGTAACCCGGGCTCGTCAGCCCCACCAGCTCAAGGGAGCTTGAATACAAAAGAAAGTCCAATTGGTCGCACACTGCTAGTCCTATCAGCGTGTTGCCCCAAAGCATTGTGGTCCATGAAGTAAGCATCAGCGGGTGCGCCTCTGCCAGGGTCTTGAGCAAAAAATCACTGTTGCGTTGGCCATCCCTCGACACGTGTTTCGAGGTTGTTACCTCTCGTCAGCAGGGAATAGGCATATATGTAGGGGTGCTGCATAGGCTGCCAAAAAATATCCTCAGGTCCGGTACCACTCGTGGCACTCAGGTGCGTAACCCGGGCTCGTCAGCCCCACCAGCTCAAGGGAGCTTGAATACAAAAGAAAGTCCAATTGGTCGCACACTGCTTGTCCTATCAGCGTGTTGCCCCAAAGCATTGTGGTCCATGAAGTAAGCATCAGCGGGTGCGCCTCTGCCAGGGTCTTGAGCAAAAAATCACTGTCGCGTTGGCCATCCCTGGACAAGTGTTTCCAGGTTGTTACCTCTCATCAGCAGGGAATAGGCATATATGTAGGGGTGCTGCGTAGGCTGCCAAAAAATATCCTCAGTTCCGGTACCACTCGTGGCACGCAGGTGCGTAACCCGGGCTCGTCAGCCCCACCAGCTCAAGGGAGCTTGAATACAAAAGAAAGTCCAATTGGTCGCACACTGCTTGTCCTATCAGCGTGTTGCCCCAAAGCATTGTGGTCCATGAAGTAAGCATCAGCAGGTGCGCCTCTGCCAGGGTCTTGAGCAAAAAATCACTGTCGCGTTGGCCATCCCTGGACACGTGTTTCGAGGTTGTTACCTCTCGTCAGCAGGGAATAGGCATATATGTAGGGGTGCTGCGTAGGCTGCCAAAAAATATCCTCAGATCCGGTACCACTTGTGGCCCGCAGGTGCGTAACCCGGGCTCGACCCCCCAGCACTACCCTAAACCCTAAAGCACTCCCCTGCACTACACAAACACCACAACACTACCCTAAACGCTAAAACCCTACCCCCAGGACGACCCTCCCCCAACCTCCAGTCTGGTCCCTACACTCAATCACTACCCTGCACTATCCCCCAGTACTACCTTAAACCCTATAACACTACACTACACTACACAAACACCACAATAGTATAATAAATACGGCATAAAAATAGTATAATAAATAAGGCACTGATCTACCATTCAGCATGCAGCTTGAATAGAATGTTAATAGTAGTCAGGGTACAGTCCAGTAATATTCAAATTGTTTGTATTCACTAAATGTTCTGCATTGTAAATGAAGACTATCCGATTACAAATAAGTATGTGCTTAGTATTCTGGTAGTATTCAAGAAGTACCACTCTCATATCAGTAGTCTTCCTGCACTAGCCTTCCCAAAAAGAACACTATTGAATACTAAAATTGACATAAAGTAGTCTTCAAATGCCATAAAAAGACAGGTTAACCACTAAATGTAGTATTCAACTTCAGTAAGGGTAGTTGTTACTGAATGTCTCCCTGATTGATGACACATATGTGTGCTGCTTTTTTTTCCCTATGCTTTTTATCCTATCAGATTGTTCATCTCCATTAGTGTTTTTCTCTGTGGGTATGAGAGTAACTGCTGCTGTGTGTAAACTTGCACTTTAATTGGATGAGCATTGCCTCTGAGTTCATCTGCTTCTAAGTGTTGATATCCTTGAATGCCATCTGAAATGTGAAATGGAGTGAATGTTTTTTTTTTTACATTTGTGCATTTGTTGGAATGTCATTAAATCATTGTAAATTATTTTCTTTCATAGGATTTAAATGTAGGTCTGAGTATGCATCTGAGTGAGTAATGTTAAAGGGAAACCAGTGTTTGTGTTGGAGGCCCACTACTTTACTGGAGTATTCATATCTCTAAATATAGCCTAAGTGCACACCAGTGTGAGAGTGGTAGTATGCATAATCTAGTAACTGTCTTCACTGCCCCCTGACTCACTAAACATCTGCTAGCATGGAAGTGTTCATATGCTGTAAGGATAACCGATTATTAGCCCGTGTAAAGTTTTGAACACATTCTTATCTCATAACAGCAATCTTTCAAACAGGTCTGGGAACTCATAGCAAATTCAAATTGTGTGCTGTACCCCTGATGTATGGTTATGATAGAGTGGTAAGTGCATTAATATCAGACCAATTAGAATGTGAAATGTGTCTTAGCACATCTATTAATTATAATTATTTAATTTAAGAGGATGCTTATGAATATACATAGATAGGACTATGGTATTTCCATTGTGCAAACCTTATCAAAAGGCAGTAGAATTTAGTATATGATAAAAGCCATGTTCAAAGTCGTTAAGTAACAGGTGAGAAAGCTGAGTTATTAATAGTTAACGCACTGTGATATAGTGTTCTTTAAAGAGGTGAGCCTTCAACTAAATTGGAGCATATATTGAGTCAGTGCTGATGGGTATGGGGTGTTTTTCCAGATCCTGGGTGTATAGTTGCTAAATGTGTGCTGCTTGTTTTTACTTTTTTGAATTTCTTAGTCTCCAGTGCAATGGAGGAAACATCATCCTGATGTGCCTTCACAGCACCTGCAATAAAACAAATGCATCTTTAGTACACATTCATCTAGCATTGAAGTTGTTATAATGACTTGCTCTAGAGGGGGCATATTGGAGGAATGGTGTTGGATTTAAAGTCCAACACCTTCACTACTGCTGCGCAGACTGGAGTTGGAATAGTAAATGAACCTATTCCAAAATCCAGCGCCCCCCCCCCCAATGCAAGACGTTATAACAACTTACGTGTTGAACAAATGCGTACTAAAGACTTGTTCGCTCTAATGATGGCGTTGTGAAGGCACAGCATGATTCCGGCTTGCAGAATCATACATTTCCCCAGCAAGGACACCATCATACATTTCTCTGATGGTGTCCTGGCTGTGAATGTGACAAAAACCACCAAAGATGGAAAGCTTGTCTGCAAGATAAGTCGATATGCCTGATGCAATGGTGTTGTAAATGATTCCACGTGTTTTAAACATAGTGCTGACTAGCAATGGAAATCAATGAGAGTTTGTGATGTGATTTTATTACTTCATGCCCTGGATGAGATGTGCTGTGGTGTGTAGGATGCCCCTATGGTATCCCCGTTTGAAAGCTGAAAAGCCATGAAATAGGGTATTAGCACAAACAGATATGAGAGTACAAGGCCTTAAACAACAGCTCTGAAGTGACTTTCTTTAGAAGAAAGAGATGATACCTGGTGATCTTTCTTTTATTTATTGTTTTTGCAAAATGTTCTTTGTGGGAGATGTTGGTGTCCAGGATAAATCCAAGTGATTTGGCATTTGTTGATAGTAGGGGTTCAAAACGATCAAGAGTGATGTCATTGAACCAGGTTTGTACTGTATCTTGTTTGTTGTTCTTGGTAAATAATAGAAATGTTGTCTTGGTGGGGGTGAGCTTCAGATAGGTGCTGGTCATCCCATCTGGATGATGTGCAAGTAATGTTTGAAGTGTTGAATGTCTGAAGCAAACAAAACTTTTAGGTAGAATTGTCTACCATTTACATATTAGTGAATTCTCTGAGTAGAGCACCATGTGGCTGCATGTAAAGACTGAACATGACAGGAGACAGTATACAACCTGGGCGTCTCCACATTTGCTAGGGAAGTCTTAAAGAAACACACTGCAAACGCACAGGAACAAAAGAACCTAAGCGATATTGTTTGTGTTGCCTTTGCTTCTGTTTTAGTGCGAAATTCATCCTTACCCCTTCACTGCTAGGCCTTTTCCCCTCCTGTGCTAAGCCTTTTTTGGGCGATTTGGGGTAGTGCGCGCTTAGGACCCTGTAACTTTTTGACCACATAAGGTATCCACGCCAAATTTGCGTCCTTTTCTTCCAACATCATGTGGATTCTAAAGGTGCCCAGGGTTTGTGGATTCCCTTGGAGGGGTCCCAGAAATGATCCAAAAAAACAGTGAAATTATTTTTTTCAGAAAAATGGGAAAAACGGGCTGCAAATGAAAGCCTCTGGGTTTTTCCATGCAAATGTTATCAAAAAAGGGTTTGTGGGGCTGAATTCTCCATTTTCTCTCAGCTTTTAGGGAACGACAGTCTTTTGTCAGAGAACCAACATTTTTCACACAGTTTTTGCATTTTTCTGGGACATAGCCTATTTTTGTTATTTTTAGAGCTTTCAACCTCCTTCCAGTTAATGGTAGAAATGAGTTTGAAAGCAATAATGGATCCTAGACAGCTATACATTTGCGAAAAGTAGACACAATTCTGAATTCAGAAAGGGGTCATTTGTCTAAATCCATGAAGGTTTCTTTATAGAAACTAACAGTTAAATATTGGAATAATTGAAAATTTGTTTAAAAAAACAGCCTTTTGTCTCAACGTTTTCACCTATAACTTCTTGTAATTTTGACAGCTCATGGAAAGCAATATACCGTTACATCCGGTAGACCTTCCTGGGGATATATAGGACTTGTAGTTTCTTCAAGAACCCGACGAACCCAGATCCAAAAACTCATCAGCAACTTGCAATGGTATTTTATTATTTACTGGGTATAGAGCACTAATTCTTGGAAAATGTATACATGGAAAAATCTGTATGAAAGACACCTGTGTATTTCTGAATTGGGTACAAATTATAGAGGTTAGAAACAGTATATATTTGCACATTTTCAAAATTGGGAATACTCATACTAGCATGAGAATTATTGGTCATTTTTGAAAAAAGATTTTTTTTTTACACAATGTCTTTTATTGGGAAGGGAGAAATGCATGAAAACTCAATTGGTAATAACAGTTGATTTACAAATCTGAATTACCCTGTCTCCCGATAAAAACGGTACCTTACTTGTGTGGGTCGGCCTTGTGCGACAGGAAACGGCGCAAAATGCAACGTGGTCACACCTCAATTTTGCAGTTAAAAATTGACCCTTTTATGGCAAAGTGCCTAGCTGTAGTTTTTGCACCCTAGCTCTGCCGGCACCTAGGGAAACCTAGCAAACCTATACATTTATGAAAAGTAGACACCCTGGGGAATTCAGGATAGGGTGATTCGACTGCCTACCACCAGGTCCTTGTTACCCAGAATCCCTTGCAAAGCTTATAAATTGACAAAAAAAACGCATTTTCCTCACATTTCTGTGGTGGAAAGTTCTGGAATCTGCGTGGATCAACAAATTTCCACCCACCCAGCGTTCCCTCGGGTTTCCCGAAAAAAATTGTACCTCACTTGCCTGGGTCTGCCTAGTGCCTGCGACAGGAAACTGTGCAAAACGCAACATGGTCGCACCGCAATTTTGCAGTGAAAACGTGCTCTTTTTTGGCAAAGAGCCTACCTTTTGTTTTTGAACCTTAGCTCTGGCGGCACCTAGGGAAACCTAGCAAACCTATACATTTTTGAAAACTATACACCCAGGGAAATTCAGGATGGGGTGACTCGACTGCCTCCCACCTGGTTCTGTTATCCAGAATTCCTTGCAAAGTTAGAAAATTGACAAAAAAATGCATTTTCCACACTTTTCTGTGGTGGAAAGTTCTGGAATATGGGTTGATCAACAAATTTCCACCCACCCAGCGTTCCCCCAGGTCTCCCGAAAAAAATGGTACCTCACTTGCGTGGGTAGGCATAGTGGCTGCAACAGGAAAAGGTCCAAATCGTACGGTGGAGAATTTAAAATAACCTATAGCAAAACTACCTTGATTTTTGGGGGGGGGCACCTGAGTTTTTGGCCCGGGGCTCGGCGGCCATCTTTGGAAACTACCAAACCCAAACAGTTCTGAAAACTAGACACCCGGGGGAGTCAAGGGAGGTATGGCATGCATGAGTCCCCCCAATGTCTTCCTACCCAGAATTCCTTGCAAACCTTACAATTAGGTAAAAAAATCACTTTTCCAAACTTTTTCCCACTCAAAAATGTATGGAAAAGTGTTTTTTTAACCTAAAAGTAAGGTTTGCAGGGATTTCTGGGTAGGAAAACATTGGAGGACCCATGCATGCCATACCTCCCTGGACTCCCCCGGGTGTCTAGTTTTCAGAACTGTTTGGGTTTGGTAGTTTCCTAAGATGCCCACCGAGCCCCGGGCCAAAAACTCAAGGGAACCCCCTTGCAAAACCAAATTGTTTTGAATGAATTAAGTTTTCAATTTGAGAGTGTGCGATTCTTGGGACAATATTGCATGGAAATTGTGACAGACAATTTCAAGTTTACAGGAGATTGTGGATAAAAAAAAACAATAGAATTCACCAGAAAGACATGACCATATACTCCCATTGTTTAACAATAATATCTAAATTTAGTAAGTTATTTATAGCTATAATGTACACCTTAACAGAGTTACTCAAAAGTCAAACATTCAAGCACGGCTATCTATTCCTCAAAGACACACACATACAGGTTTGATTTGGCACGAGGGTGAGTGATGGTTCAGTACATAAAATTTTATTAACAAGATATTTCAACAAAATGAAATGCTCTGTCAATAAATAAATGCATGAAAACCGAACCAGTGACTCGTAACTCGTGAGCTGTAAAGCCACGACAAGGACCAACCATTTTACAGGCCATTCATGCACCTTTCATACCTGATACACACCAGACCATTGACACCATCCGGAAGGAAAAGCAACACATTACAACATTCACAATAAGGGACAAGGTACACCCTACTTCAGAAAGAGAAAAAAGACAAATATTACTGCACAGCCATCTAATCCGCAAGCACACACACATACTGGTTGGATTTGGCACTAGGGTGAGTGATGATTCAGTACATACAATTGTATTCGCAAGTGATTTCACAAAAATGAAATACACTGCGTATAATTGAAAGTATGATAAACTGAACCACTGACTCACAGCTCGTGAGCTGTAAAGCCACGTCAAGGCACCAACCTCTTTCCAGGCCATTCATACACCTTTCGTACGTGTGACACATACAAAACATTCACACCGCCAACCGCGGACCCATCACATTACAACACTCACACCAGCAGACAGAGCCATTCAAGGGCCCATCACTTTCACACGCCCACATTTCTGACACTTCAACTACACAAAATGATGGACTGCGTGGAGTGTCACTCAACAAGCAGTGTGTGTAGTGACCAACAGAAAGTAACTACTCACACACCGCCAGCCGAGCGCCAGTCCACCCACACCACCATCCAAGCACCAGACCATGCACACCGCCAGCCAAACACCACTCAGCGCGCACCAACAGCCAAGTACCACTCCACACACACCACTAGCCAAGGACCACTCCACTCACACCGCAAGCCAAGCGCCACACCACACACACCGCCAGCCAAGCACCACTCCGTGCACAGACAGCCAAGTACCACTCCACGCACACCACCAGCCAAGCGCCACTCCACACACCCCACCAGCCAAGCGCCACTCCACACACAACACCAGCCAAGTACCACTCCGTGCACAGACAGCCAAGTACCACTCCACGCACACCATCCAGCCAAGCGCCACTCCACACACACCGCCAGCCAAGCACCACTCCGTGCACAGACAGCCAAATACCACTCCACGCACACCATCCAGCCAAGCGCCACTCCACACACACTGCCAGCCAAGCACCACTCCGTGCAGACAGCCAAGTACCACTCCACGCACACCATCCAGCCAAGCGCCACTCCACACACACCGCCAGCCAAGCACCACTCCACACACACCACCAGCCAAGCACCACTCCGTGCACAGACAGCCAAGTACCACTCCACGCACACCATCCAGCCAAGCGCCACTCCACACACACTGCCAACCAAGCACCACTCCGTGCACAGACAGCCAAGTACCACTCCACGTACACCATCCAACCAAGCACCACTGAACACACACCGCCAGCCAAGCACTACTCCGTGCACAGACAGCCAAGTACCACTCCACGCACACCATCCAGCCAAGCGCCACTCAACACACACTGCCAGCCAAGCACCACTCCGTGCACAGACAGCCAAGTACCACTCCATGCACACCACCAGCCGAGCGCCACTCCACACACACCACCAGCCAAGCGCCACTCCACACACACCACCAGCCAAGCACCACTCTGTGCACAGACAGCCAAGTACCACTCCACGCACACCATCCAGCCAAGCGCCACTCCACACACACTGCCAGCCAAGCACCACTCCGTGTACAGACAGCCAAGTACCACTCCACGCACACCATCCAGCCAAGCACCACTCCACACACACCGCCAGCCAAGCACCACTCCGTGCACAGACAGCCAAGTACCACTCCACGCACACCATCCAGCCAAGCGCCACTCCACACACATCGCCAGCCAAGCACCACTCCGTGCACAGACAGCCAAGTACCACTCCACGCACACCATCCAGCCAAGCACCACTCCACACACACCGCCAGCCAAGCACCACTCCGTGCACAGACAGCCAAGTATCACTCCACGCACACCACCAGCCAAGCGCCACTCCACACACACCACCAGCCAAACGCCACTCCACACACACCACCAGCCAAGGACAAATCCAAACACAACACCAGGCAAGCGCAAATCACGCACAACGCCAACCAAACACCAGACCATGCACACCGCCAGCCATGCACCAGTCCACAGACACCCCCAGACAAGCACCAGTCCATAGACACCTGCAGCCAAGCGCCACACCATGCACACCGTCAGACAATGGACACTACACGCAAACCAACATCATACTTTAGGTTTTTTTGAAAATAAAAGAAAAAACGAAAACAAATTGCAAATTGATACAAATCTACTAACACAACAACTAAATCTAAAAAGACTACACAAATGCCAACTTTGAAACTGAACAATAAGTTTTAAATAATAAAGACCAACCAGTTCACTTTACCACTCATGTATGCTCCCAAAAATTCTTTTGCGTGTGGTACAATCTAAAACAAGCAGGTACACACAGCCCGGGGTTTGAAGGGTAGTCGGGGCAGTACATACGAACCTCCTTCCGCAAACCTCTTCGCCAACAGACTCTACATCTCCGACTGGGAAAGTCTTTTGAGGTTGTAGGAGGAATTTGATCAGGAAAGTGGCGATCTTTCAATCTGGCAACATCCTCCACCACTCCAACTCTAGGAACACTTGCCTGTTCCACTAAAACAAGGCTGCCTATTACAGACTCCTGAAACTTTACAAAAGTCATCTTTGACTGGGGACAAGATTTCTGGAACACAACAAAAGCATTAAAGGTTGCCAAGTGGAAAAGATGGATAGCCAACTTCTTGTACCAAATGTAAGCCTTACGAAGAGCAGCATACGGTTCCAACCTCTGATCTACTCTGTCAACACCACCCATGTGCCTATTATAGTCTAAAATGCACACAGGTTTGCGCACTTGTGCAACCTGACCCCAAACAGTCACCGGTTCAGTGCTTTCATCATGTATGGAAGTCAACATGTAGACATCTCTCCTGTCTGAAAACTTCACAGCTAGAAGCTCCTCACAACGCAATGCACTGCACTGTCCCCGAGCAAGCTTTCGACAAACAAGTTATTTTGGGAAACCTTTATGGTTTGAGCGGATTGTGCCACAAGCAACAGTGTCCACTTTGGCCAATTCCCTGAACAACCACACACCAGTGTAGAAGTTATCGACATACAAATGATGGCCTTTGTTAAAAAATCCACGACCAAGTTCCCACACAATTTTCTAAGTCACTCCAAAAGTCGACGGACGTCCAGGGGGGTTCATCCTGGATTCCTTACTAGTGTACACCCTGAAATTAGAGACATATCCAGTCTCACTGTCACACAGCATATAAAGCTTAATTCCATAGCGTGCCCTCTTACTAGGAATGTATTGCTGAAAAACCAAGCGGCCAGTGAACAACAGCAAAGACTCATCCACTGAAATTTCTTTCCCAGGATAAAAGATCTCAGGAAATCGATCAACAAAATGATCAATGACAGGCCGAATCTTGAAAAGACGGTCACAATCAGCAAATACCTATCACGACTCATGACTGCCGGAAATATAGCTGTTGCCATCAAGGGACTAGTAGACGATTATGAAGCCATTGATGGTTTTCTAAGCAAGCCCATCAAAAAAGTTAAACCCAAAAACTTTTTCATCTCCTCCAAATTTGTGGGAGTCCACCGTGTAGCTCTAGCGTGGGGCTTAAGGCTGGCACTGTTTACCCTCAAAAAATTTTCAGCATACAAATTAGTCTGCTCTACAATCTCTGCCAAAAACACATCATCCATAAACAACTTGAAAAAATCAATAGGCAAATAGTTTTCAGTGTTCACCCTACACCCTGGAACACCAGTAAATTCAGGCAATGCCGGCTGCACCATGCCTGGTGCAACCCAGAGGTCAGAACTTTCAACGTCAAGTCTTGCAGCCGCAGGCTGCCGCCCAGCTGCCTCTTGTCTCACTACACCAACTGGAAGTCTAGCAGCCCCAGGCTGCAGCCCAGATGTCTCTTTCCCCACTATTGGCACAGCAATGTCCTCCGCAACCACAGGCACTTCATCCACACCAAAAGTAGCTTCATCAGCACTCAGAGTGTCTTCATCATCAGATGAAGCCATGTGTAGAGAAAACTCACTACCTGAATCTTCACCTCCCACCTCTGGCTCAGAATCAGAGTCAGTCTCTGGACCATGGTCAGAGGAAGAATCAAAAAGCATTCCAACATCTTGTGGAGCAGTAATCCGGCGGCTAGCCATTATCCTTACAAATAAAGGAGTCTGCACAAACAACTCAACAACCCCAACACTGTGCAAAGTAAGTTAAAAAATGTAAGCCTTTATCACAAATATCTATATTTGAAAAATATACAATTCACTTACCAGCACCTACTCTGCAAAGACACAGCAAATAGGCAACGGTATCCCACTAGAAAGAAGAAAAAAAAAACTTTCATCTACAGAAGTACACATCAAAAACAAATGCAAAACATGTTTTACAATCACAAAAAACAGAAACCAAACATACTCGTATTACTACACACTCTGCAAAATAAACAATTACATTACAATTGAACAAAAAAGGTCTCTTACCAAACACATGCAACTACAGAAACAGCAGGACAACAGAACCACCAGTAACGGAACCGCACACTGCAACAATCTAAAGAGAAAATAAAACAATACACATTAGAAGAAACAAAAACAACACACATTACAACAGGCTATGTCACAGGGTATGTCACAAATGGGGTGTGTGTCCCCATGGGGAGCAGAATATAAATCATTATAAACGTGGGCCCCCTGGAAGCAACCCTACGGAGAGCAGAGAGGCCAAATAAAGACACAACAGAACATACTTTTGAAAACAAATGGGCCCAAGGAAGCAACCCTTGGCCAAGCGGTCGCTCCCTATAAAAAAAAAACAATCCCTGGAGTCTAGTGGGCTTTTCTATCCCCCTGGGTCCAGAAACGGTAAAAAAAACAGCCGATCTGCCCCCAGGGGGGGCAGAACAGTCTACAATATTTATATTGCCCCCTGGAAGCGACCCTTGCCCAAGGGGTCACTTCCTTTATAAATATAATAAAATCCCTGGTGTCTAGTGGGCTTTTCTGCCCCCCCCCCTGGGTCCAGATGCGGCCCAAAAAACGGCTGATCTGCCCCCAGGGTGGGCAGACAAGTGTAAAAAAAATTATGGGCCACTAGGAAGCGACCCTTCCCCACCCCAAGGGGTTGGTTCCTTTATAATTATAATCAAATCCCTGGTGTCTAGTGGGCTTTTCTGCCCCCCTCCCCGGAAGCAGATCGGCCAAAAAAACAGCCGATCTGCCCCAGGGGGGGCAGAAAAGTCTGAAAATAATTTGTCCCCCAAAGGAAGCGACCCTTGCCCAAGGGGTCGCTTCCTGCACAGAAAAAACACACACAAACATAATCCCTGGCGTCTAGTGGGGCATTCCTGGTGCACGATCGCGACGCTGTGCGCTTTTTCGCTCTAAAATATAGTGAAAAACAATGAATTTGCATTCCCTGTAATTATTTGTACTTTTTCCAAACTGGAAACGGTAAAGAAAGGGTAACTCCCCTTCTAGGGTGGAAAGATAAGATTTGATGAGAGGGACAATACTTTTTTTGTTTTAATTCTTATAAAGTCCAGGTACACCGATTGGAGAAAATAGGAGTCTTTGCGGCATGCCACATGCCACATAACACTCTTAGTATACCTGGAAACCTTTATAAGAACTTCTATAAACGTTTCGGATAAAAACAAAAAATAAACCTATGCTGAGAAGTGATATAGATCTCCACCAAAACTGTATAGATTTTTTCTTGAACACGCCTCAACGTTACTGTCTTTTTAGATAAAAGAAGACACGAGGAGTCACCGAGAAGCTCATATAGAGTGTAACCTAACACGATGGGTGTACATCAGTCTTCATAGCGTGACAGCAAAGAGCGGTAGAGCAGCAGGATAGATAAATAAAACCGTTGGGAGCACTCAACTGAAACAGTAACTGTTTATACCAGCATTCCTATGTGCATTTATTTTGAGGAAGATTTTTTTAGATCGACGATCAATAAACTTTATGGTCAATTCCATCATACAACGTTCAACTTCGAAAGTCCGTTATATGCGGCGCATGCGCTTTGAGCAATCCTCTAAACCTGAGCATGATGAAATTATGTCACCAAGGGAGTATCGGCACAGCAGAAAAAAGTATAACAAAGAGCATCAATTCAACCTGGTCATTCAGGGCCAGTTTCACTCTACTGAAGGATTTCTGTTATAGCTCCTACTTCGAATATAGTCTTGGTTGTTCATTTCTGAACACAAATTTATCCGCATCCTTCCTGAATCAGGTTCTAATTTCATCAAATGTGCTATTCTTCACACACAAATAAAAGCTTCGCTTCTATCGACGTGTTTGATTGATTATGTAAAGAGCTCTCATTAAAGTGAGGCAGTAACGAATACTGTTTGATAACTGAGGAGTTAAAGTATTTTATTTTTCTCTTTTACTTTAATCGACATTCTAAATTAGGCGTGGAATATTAAATATTAAAAATATGCCAATGACCTCTGCAATAGGTTAAACATTAAACGTATTTTAACAGATGATAGAGGAAACATCTGAGTGAAAAATCCTATCTAACTATGTGAAATTAGATGAACCTGCGCATATCTCTTGAGTTTATAGTCCAGAAATCTCGTCTTTCTCTTCACAGTACAACATTTAATTAAAAGAAAACTGAAGCTATCCCATGGGCACTGTGAGCATTTTAGAAGTATGGCCTTGGTATCTGAAAAATATAAAACATGTACATGTATGCTTGTAAGGCAAGAATGAAGATATACAGCATGAAGAGTCTTCCCTTCTCGTGAATGACACGCCGACAGAATTTGACAGATGGTCTCATCTCCAATTATCCCTGTGTGGAAAGACTAATTTAATTAAAGTGAATATTAGTGCAAGAATGAATAACCTTCTAAAAAGAGCTTGATTCCATTTCTTGTAGGTGAAGTAATTCTTTAGGAAAGGGAAATGTTAAATGTGTTCCCAAGAGACAGAAAAAGGACTTACAAGCCATAACTTAAGTCCTTGACACATATTCACTTAAAGAAAATACTTCCTTAGCTGAAAATGGAGAAAAAAACAACCGGTATTTAACAACTGCGAAAGCCATGCTGATTATACCCTTTAAGGTCGTGTTTTTGAGTTCGAATTACCAGATCACTATTAGTAAATGCTGCTTCATTGACCTCAATTATCTTAAATGTGATTTAAATATGTGTGTATTAGGCCGATTTAACTATAAAGTCTGAATGCCTCAAATGTAGAGGTCCGATTCGAAAACACTTTTGTGCCTGTACATGAAACCTTTTGTGGCTCTCAAAAAATCGGAAATTTACTCTAGTGTTGGAAGGCGCAGAGTTTGTGGGGAGCGTGTACACAATCAGGAAGAAATGACCCCTGTTAAAGACAAAAGCAAATCTGTTTTCATTAAGGGAATTGCAAAAGAAAAGCCTCAAAATTGGCGGGCACCCTGAGAAAGGGCTTTCTGCACATGGGAAAATTTTTCCCCATGTTGAAAAGAAAAAAAAAGCATTACAAAGTGCAATTGCTCTAATGCAATACATATTTGCATGACAATTGCAAACTATATACATTTATACATTCAGACATGAATTCATAGTATATTAATAGGAAGACTCAAAATGCCCCATGAGAACCTGCACTATCTGAAGTTTCTCAGATATACTGCTGGTAAGATTTGTGAAATTCAAAAAAGGCTGACATTCACGTCAAACACAAGATGGAACGTTTGTAAGTAAATGTATGATTTGTTTTTAAATCTGGCGCTAAATGTCAGAGAAACATTTTCACCCAGGGGCCTATTTATGAGGCTGTTTGAGTGGCTCTTGGACCACACAATGTGGCACAAGAGCGACGTGAACCTTCAGACAGTAAGTAACTAAGGGGCATATTATCAAGGGGGTTTATCTCCGCTTTTTTGGCTTTAAAAGCCAAGAAAGCGGAGATAAAATTATCTCCCTATTACCTAGCTGTCGCTAACACCAGTTAGCGACAGCTAGTAGGAGATAGCGACCATCTTGGGCCCCACTTTGCATGTCAGTGATATTTATCACTAATGACATGCAAAGGGGACGTGCCAAGATGTTAGCGACTGGAAACAGTCGCTAACATCGCTATCTCCTATTACCGACTTTTGGAGATATTCGCGCTAAGCGCGAATATCTCCAAAAACTAACACCTGCCCTGAGCAGTTCTTATCCATGTTATCCAATGGGAGGTGGATAACATGGTTAAGAGCATTAGCTCGGTAATGCATGAATATCGCTGACTTTTCAGCGATATTCATGCATTGCGGCCGTTTTTTATAGCATTTGCGATAAACCTTGATAATAGCAAGGTTTATCTGCGATAATTTCTGACGATGCGTAGCGTTAAAAAATTCATTGCTAAGCATCGTTAGCGATAAATATCGCTTAACGTTGGTAATATGCCCCTAAATTCTTTATTGTTCGGCTAATCAAAACCATTACAATTTGTGGCATACTACAACATTTAAAACAGAGGGGCATATTATCAAGGGGGTTTATCTCCGCTTTTTTGGCTTTAAAAGCCAAGAAAGCGGAGATAAAATTATCTCCCTATTACCAAGCTGTCGCTAACACCAGTTAGCGACAGCTAATAGGAGATAGCGACCATCTTGGGCCCCGCTTTGCATGTCAGTGATATTTATCACTAATGACATGCAAAGTGGGCGTGCCAAGATGTTAGCGACTGGGGACAGTCGCTAACATCGCTATCTCCTATTACCAACTTTTGGAGATATTCGCGCTAAGCGCGAATATCTCCAAAAGCTAACACCTGCCCTGAGCAGTTCTTAGCCATGTTATCCAATGGGAGGTGGATAACATGGCTAAGAGCATTTGCTCGATAATGCATGAATATCGCTGACTTTTCAGCGATATTCATGCATTGCGGCCGTTTTTTATCGCATTTGCGATAAACCTTGCTAATAGCAAGGTTTATCTGCGATAAAAATCGCCGATTTGCGGCGATAATTTTTGTCTCTAAACAAGTTAGAGACAAAAATTATCTCTATTGGTTGGTAATATGCCCCAGAATTCTTTAATTGTTAGCAAGGAAATAAATAGCAAGAGGAAGAGGAAAGGAGTTAAAAGAAAAATTTGCGTTACAAAAAAGATTTGCGATGCAAGGAGTCCGGCCAGTCGTAGCAGGATTTGCTGCGATACAGATTTATCTATCTGCAACGGTCTTAAGTCTCAATGGGAGTCCGGCAAGCGGCAGCGTGCCTTGTTTTCTCCGCGAAGCTGTCCAGGAATTTTACTAATCTACAGATCAGTTGGGCGTCCGCTGAGCATAAAGCCTGGACTATCGCGGACCGCCAGGTACGGACTCCTAGCTCGTTGAATTTGTCCTTGAGCCAGTGGCGCCGTCCGTAGTACATAGCTGGGCAGATACAGACTATGTGTATAAAGTCTTGGTTGCCTGCACCGCAGAGATCACATTCCGTTGTTACTTGCGGTCTCCAGCTGGGTTGGTCTAGTCGTGTGGGTAAAGTGCCCATCCTTGGATGGAGGAATTTACGTTTAAGGTTCAACGAGAATGCCATCTCTAGATAAGAGGCTGGCGCTGGCCTTGTGTACGATCTAATAGTCATCCAGGCGTGAGACCGGGTACTAAAAGTTATTTTATCGTTGAGGCGCGAGTGCTTCTTGGCAGTCCTTTTGACTACCTGGTTGAACGAAGGGGCTGGGAGTTTTGTTTCCCACAGTAATCCGAGCTCAGTTTCCTCTAGTGAGAGCTTTAGGTATTTTGAGTGCTCAGAGTTTGGGCTTGTCTGGATCGCTCCCCAAAGTGCACCATTCATTTTATTCTCCTTGTTCCTCCAGACATAGTACCAGAATTTAATGGCCTCATATTTTTTTAGTAAGACTTGAGATTGTAGTCCAAATTCAAGTCTGACTTGTGCTGGGGAAGAATTATTCGGGAAGTAAAAGACCCGCTTGTAGACTTTAGTTTGTATTTTCTCCAGGAGGGTGGCGCTTTTCCCATGGTGCAGAATGCTCCCGTACGCTATTGTAGGCAGTAATTTGGCTTTCATTGCAATTAGCAGAGGGGAGACAAGAGGGCCCTTTAGTTCAGCTGCTAAGTTGCTGAAGGCATGTAATAATGCTGCCCCCTTTCTTTCCATGGCTTTGAAATGTACCAGGAAATTTAAATGCCTGTCTAGGTGTACCCCCAGATATTTGTAGTCATTGACGGATTCCAGCTGGTCGTTGTTTATTCTAAAAGTTGGCGGATTTTTGCGTCGTCGTGATATGAGCATTGTCTTAGTTTTCTTAATGTTTATGGTTAACAGGTTCCTTTTTGTATAGGCGGACAAGTCGTCTAACACCCGTTGCAGGCCGATTCTTGTCTGGCTCAAGAGTACCACATCGTCCGCGTACGATAAGTGCGTAAGGCGAAGAGTGCCTAACTTAGGAGGATGTGCGTTAATCTTGTCTAGGCTTTCAGCCAGATTGCTCATAAATAAGTTAAATAGGTATGGGACCAGGACACATCCTTGCTTTAGTCCATCAACAGTGTAGATCTTCCTGGTCAGACGTCGCCCATTGTCAACTTTTACCTGCATCCAGGTTTCACTGAAGAGGTTAATGATGGGTGAGAGAATTGAGTCCAGTAGGCCCTGGTGTTTTAATTTTGCCCAAAGCATTTGCCTGTTGACAGGGTCAAATGCAGCTTTAAAGTCTACAAAACAGGTATGAAGATCAGACAGATTTTTGAAGCCACTGTGCGTGGTTCTGCGTGGCTCCAAAAAGCAGGAGTAAAGCAACGCAATATGTTGCGGTAGGCTGCCATGCAAAGTCATTCCATGGGTGTTGCGAGGGCGTTCCCATGCAAGTCCCAAGAGTTTTGACACCTTCCCAGATTTGCAAGAACTTATAATCCTGGGGATGCATCAAAATCTTACACCTTCCCAGAGGAGGGGTAAAGAAGATGAATATCTCAATTTTTCCTTGTTTCTTCCTGTTCTATGTGTGCTGCATTAAGCAGCACATATATGAAGAGGAATATGCACCCCCAGGATTGTTTTTGTGCAGGAAGGGACAATCCTGCATGCAATGCAGGCACCCTTGCACCATCTGCAAGGGCGCCTGCAATGGTGCTATGCAGCCAAAAGGGGGCCAGTGCAAAAAAGGAAAGGAATGTACTGTATTGCCTTAAATATCGGGCATTCCTGCCCTTTCCCTGTCATGCAATGCAGCAAAGCAGGGTGACTTGTTGTGCTGCCATGCGTGACTTCCCCATAAATAGGCCCCTCATTTTATACACCTACGCCACCCATTTTAAGAGAGTGATTGCTAATGTGTACGGGTGGTAAACATCGACAGTGGTGGCGAGTACTGAATGGCTACATTTGTTTGGCTGTTCTCAGCCTTACAATGAGCACTTGCAAATACCACCGTAGGATCATCATTTTGCATACCCTAACTTATGAAGCTACTACTACAAACAATTGTACTTACTGATATAATTTTGTCATGCTGAGTAACTGTGCAACTACACTCACAAATAATGTTACTGTTTATTTTAAAAAACGTAGTGCCGCTTAAAACGTTAAAATTCAGATGAGTAATGATTAAGCAAATTATGCAGTCTCGAAGTAGCCTGTGAAGCAACGTAGCATACAAGTTCATTCTTCTGTGTGTGTGTGTGCTTTTTTTTTTAGCAGTGGTTGTGATTTAATACAACACTTACATTGCATTTGCTAGGAAATAGATTCCTCCAACTGTAACAAATTTAACAATCTTTATGTGTTTATGCTTTCTTCTAAAGTAGAAGGATCCTTCTAACTATCCATTATTCTTTAATTTTCTTAGCTTAAGGAGGTGGGGGAAATGTCAAGAAACACAGCCACACTGCTGCAGGTAAGAGCAGTGGGGCCAGGTGAGAGGAGATTTCGAGAGACTGTTGGGTAATAAATCCATTAAGTTGGGTAATAAATCCTCCAACCCTCCTCAGAGCGGCACAAAGCAAATAGACCCCAGCTGCCACAAAACACAGGAAATGTTCTTGCACCTTTGTCTGTTTATTGACATGCCAAGGCAGAAGGCAGACGCAGTGTCACGTCTTGGAACAAGCTTCTTCTGCCCCTCATAGATAGTCAGAGGAGAATACATAGGGCAGAAAGCACAGTCATCAGTAAAATCATAAAATGTGGACGAGGCCAAATACGATTGTACATATACAAATAGAAGTGTCATGCAAGCCCAGGACATAGAGCAATATTAGGGCACAAGGGCCGGAAAGCAAGTTTATGCCAAACTGCAAGATTCAGAGGCTTTTCACAGCTGTTAACCCATGACGTGTCAAAGAGGGCAATACAGGTCCTGGGGGCAAGCTTTAATAGATTTGTAAAGGGAGGGGTGTTTAGGAGCCCAGAGCAAGCAGTTTGGTCAGAGCAGGCCTAGTTAGCTCAGGGGATCTGAGATAGTGTGGAGGAGAACATGGGATTGATTCACTTATTTGGCTGATGCAAACATATAGATATATATTTTTCTCACAGAGACGACCACGCGGGAAAATGTATTATTTATTTATTTTCCCCTCATGGTCGTCTCTCGAAATCCCCCCTCACCTGGCCCCACCCCTCGTACCTGCAGTGGCGGCGGCTGAAGAAACTGATATTTTTAATTTGTAAAGACTTTCCACCCATTTACAATGTGCGATATTAGAGCATTGAATTGAAAGGGCAACATTTAGCTTACGTGTATATCGATTTAATTAATATTCATGACGGATAAAATTGCATGTTTATTTTCCCGACATCAGCAGCTTGAGACTGCCATTTGAAAATTATATAGGTAAATTACCTACAGATGTACCACCTTCTTAAATTAAAAGTGGCAGCAAAATTGGCATTATGTTTATATATTTATAACACACATGTTGCTGTTTTACCAGTAGCGGCTCCTGGAGGGAGTGCTGCCGGGCTGTGATGCAGGGTGGGGGAGGGGCAGTGTGGAGGGTAGTAAAATCTGGAATACGGCCGAACAGAGGTAAGTAAACAAACAAATAATCAAAACAAATTTCATTGGGCACGCTGCATTGCATTTGGCGATATACAATAAAAATTGAACATTTATAATTTTATATATGAAATTAAAATTGAGACTTTAGAAATATAATTCTAAGAGTGGGATGTTGGGTTTATAGAGGATAAGGGTGTGGAGTGTTTTTAAAAATGTTTAAAAAATATTTTATTAATTTAAAATTTTAAAATGTAATTTAAAAATTTTAAATTAGAATTTCTAAATCTAATTTTAGGAGTGGGATGTTGGGTTTGTAGGGGATGAGGGTGGGGAGTGTTTTACAAATTAAATGTAACAAATATATTATACATTGATTTAGTATACATTTTAAAATAAAAAAATACAACTTAAAAATAATATTTATGATGGGTATGTTATGTTTATAGGAGATAATTGTGGTGAGTCCTGTTAAAAAGATTTTAGAAATTAGAAAATGTATTTTGAAAACATATTTCAGAAATTCAATATATATGTTTGAGCATTGGGATGTTGGTTTTATAGTGGATCAGGGTGGGGAGTGTTTACAAAAAATATATGTAATATTAATATTTGGCCTAAATTAAAAAAAATGGTACTTAATTAAACATTTTATTAAATTTTGCTCAACATTTTTTAAATGAAATCATTTTTGAGAGCAGTTTGGTATTTATAGGGAATAAGGGTGGGGAGTGATTAAAACAAATGTGAATAAAAACATACATTATCATTTAAAAAAATAAATGTAACATATATATAAAAAGTTTGATTAAATATTAGGAGTGTTATGTGTATTTTATAGTTGTTAAATGAGAGAAAAGGGTAATAATAAGTCACTTTTTAATAGGTTGGGGGTATTTTTATGCATGTTTATTAATTTAATAGTGTTTGTAGTGTTATTATGCCAATAATTAAGTTTGTAATATAGTATGTATATACATTTTATAGGTATTGTTGTGTGAATAGTAAGTTAAATGAATTTAGTTTACCACAACTACCCAATTTAATACTGACTGGAGTAAAAATAGTAAAATAATTTGGGGCCCATTATAATATCGGACGGATCGCCAAATGACCCTGGTTCATTGGATTTGGGGTGGATTCTGTTCTCTCGATGTTTTTGGTCCGACGTGCAGTATTGCTGTGTTTGTGACAGTCTGCTTACTTTTGCTGCCATGACATCTTGTTGTCTCTGTGGTAGTGTTGTATTCTTTTACTTCGGTTCCGGAGTCTGGGGCTTTTGCTTCCCTTTAACTTTTGGCTGTCCGTTGGGCTGACTGGGTGTGTTATTCCAGCTTGCTTCTTTTTGGTGTGGTGCCTGTTTGTTTGTTGCTGTTGGCTACACTCGGTCCGGTCCTGTGCCTTCTCTGTCTGCCTTCTGTCGTTGGTTCGGGCTGGCTTTCTGGCTGGCCTTCGGGTCTCAGGGGTCTGGGTTTTCGGCCTTCTGGTGTCTCTCTGTCCTGGGCTGGTTCCTCCTGCTCATGTTTGCTTGTCTCTCGGGTAGTTTCTTCCACTCATCTGTGTTTTTTGGGTTTGCCCTGCTTCTTTGGCATCTCCTCCTTGTCCATTGGTTTCTTGTGAGTTTTCATGAAGCCGCTTGGCTTAGGTATGTGCTCACTTCGTTAATCATGTAGTGAGGAACATGTATGAGGAGGTAATGCCCGGTAATCTTCATTACTCCGAGTATACTCTTCCTCGCCACATGAGTTCCCATCCTTCCCTCCCTGTGTGGATATCTGCTTCATGATTATGCTTGGTAGTTCTCAGACTGAGGGTTGGGCCGGCCCTCCTCTTATAGAGGTCAAGGGTGATAGGGGTCGGCCATGTTGGGAAGGGATGGGAGGCTCGGGAGGCAAACTTTTACTTTGGAGGGTTCTGATGTGGAGCTGAAGTTCCTTTTGTTAATCATGTGGCGAGGAAGACCTACGAGGAGGTAATATCTATTAGCTATAAATATCTTAGATATAAGAGAGAAGATCACGAAAAATCCCTGAAAATGACTAATTTCATACAAATATGCTGCATCATAATCTTTGCTATTCTTGGCAAACATGTAAAGATAATGTTACGTGACTAAAATTGGATATTATAATGGGTAAAGCAGTGCAAGAAAATAACACTATTTTATAATTTATAAGTCTCTGTCAATGCTTTTTCGTGATCTTCTCTCTTATATCTAAGATATCTATAGCTAAGAGATATGTTCACACGGCACCCATTTGGTGCTTTCAGAACTCTTGTAGTGCACGTTTTGACAAAACTTGGATTACTCTATTGCCAGTAGACAATAAGGAATGGGTGAGGTTTATTCATAAGTTGGAGGTATGTCTACTTGAATGTTTTTTCAAACAAATTGTGGCTGGAATTATAATTAATATTACCTTAATACTATTGTTAACTCATAAAGACTAAAGGGAGATACTATGCTTTTGAGCCTGTAAATAAAACATTCTGCTAACTATGGGGTCGATTATGATGGCGGTGAATCCGCATCCTCTGGGCCAGTGGAAGCCACCGCCGACCCGGAGGATGCAGATTCACCGCCTTGGTCCATGAAAACACCCACCGCCAGATTAAGATGGCGGTGGGATCGGCGGTGGCCGCGGGGTGTTGACCGCTATTTGGTGGCGGTGTCTACAAGACACCGCCAGCCAAATTATGATGCGTGTGGAAACATGCTTTTCCGCAGCGGTTTTTCCACCATGGAAAAGCATGTGGACCCCAGGGTGAAGGGGGGGTGGGGGTGCACATGGGGGTACCTATGGTACCCCGCGCGGTGCCTGCCTCTTTGTGCATGCAAATGCAATGCATGCATATTTAACATTGCGGAGGGTGCTGCTTTAAGCAGCACCCGCCACAATGTTAAAGATACGGGTTGTGACCGCCAGGGTGGTGGTCACATCCTAATTGGTATGGAGGGAACACCGCTGCCCTTCCAGACGGTCCCTCGACCTCGGGCGTGGTGGACGGACGCAAGTCCGTCCGCCATCCTAATCGACCACTATGTGTCTTACACAACTCTGCCATGAGTTTCTTATAGAACTGCAAGATAAAAGGTGCAGAATGTTATTTTATTTTTTGGGTGTAGTTGTTTTATTCATATAATTCATTGACACATGATCTTATTGTCATACTGACAGTTGATATACATGTGCAACCATTCATATGTGCTATTATGAATACATGGGAGTTGAAGCTGTGGTGTCTTCTGGAGTCTGTTCCAACATACATAACAATTTTTTAAAAGAAATGTTGAAGTGTATTAATTATATAGATGTAAATTGTTTTTAATGTATGTATATAATATAAATATTTATTTATGAGATGTATATATCTTTTGTAGCCCTGAAGAAGTCCTTGTTGGACGAAACGTATTGGCTACTCTGTTTTTTGAAGATCACCATTTACAAGAAGAAAATAAATAAAAATGTATTGAACAAAACAAATGTTGTCATATGCATTAATCATATGCTGAGTGCTGCTGCACTATGGGCATCACTGTCATGTATGGAAAGAAAATCTACGTAGAATCACAAATGTCATTGTGATACAGTTATAACATTTGAGTGCTGAACCATTCATAATCATTTGGTTGGAGATTGCTCTCCACTTGAAGTATAGAGGGGCTGTGCTTCAGGTTCTCTGCACCGTTGAAAATGTAGCCTGCTCAAAACTGTTGTTGGCTAGTGCGGTTGTTTCATTGCCTCAACCCCTTGTTTTTCTCATTGAAATCAAGGTATGGTATTTATTTTATTTTAATGTGCTAAACTGTTTGATTTAGGATTAAACATTTATTTTAGCTTAAATTAAATATAGGAGTTATTCATCATTATTTTATTTTCTTTAGTTTCCTGACATTAATTAGGGTTAAATGTTATGGTTAAATAAATGCAAGTGAGGTCAAATGGAACACTTTAAGTTAAAACAAATAGGGTTAATTATACTGATTATTTCAAATCCATATGATAGAGCACAAAATAATGGTAAGGAAATATTTTCAATTTCATTATAATGAATTTTGCTGCAAAATATATCACTTTAAATATTAATTAATTGTATTGATTTTATTTTGACGATCAGTCTTATGGTTAGCCTAAAGGACTTTTTTTATTGTGATTTAATTTAAATGACTTCAATAAAATATAAAAGAAAAAGATTGAGGTGTAGTTTACTGATTTAAAAGAATACAAATTAAAACTAATGAAAGCACATGTATTAAATGTAAATCAGTCTTATACATTGATTTAGTATACATTTTAAAATAAAAAAATACAACTTCAAAATAATATTTATGATGGGTATGTTATGTTTATAGGAGATAATTGTGGTGAGTCCTGTTAAAAAGATTTTAGAAATTAGAAAATGTATTTTGAAAATATATTTCAGAAATTCAATATATATGTTTGAGCATTGGGATGTTGGTTTTATAGTGGATCAGGGTGGGGAGTGTTTACAAAAAATATATGTAATATTAATATTTGGCCTAAATTAAAAAAAATGGTACTTAATTAAACATTTTATTAAATTTTGCTCAACATTTTTTAAATGAAATCATTTTTGAGAGCAGTTTGGTATTTATAGGGAATAAGGGTGGGGAGTGATTAAAACAAATGTGAATAAAAAAATACATTATCATTTAAAAAAAAAAAATGTAACATATATATAAAAAGTTTGATTAAATATTAGGAGTGTTATGTGTATTTTATAGTTGTTAAATGAGAGAAAAAGGTAATAATAAGTCACTTTTTAATAGGATGGGGGTATTTTTATGCATGTTTATTAATTTAATAGTGTTTGTAGTGTTATTATGCCAATAATTAAGTTTGTAATATAGTATTTATATACATTTTATAGGTATTGTTGTGTGAATAGTAAGTTAAATGAGTTTAGTTTACCACAACTACCCAATTTAATACTGACTGGAGTAAAAATAGTAAAATAATTTGGGGCCCATTATAATATCGGACGGATCGCCAAATGAACCTGGTTCATTCGATTTGGGGTGGATTCTGTTCTCTCGATGTTTTTGGTCCGACGTGCAGTATTGCTGTGTTTGTGACAGTCTGCTTACTTTTGCTGCCATGACATCTTGTTGTCTCTGTGGTAGTGTTGTATTCTTTTACTTCGGTTCCGGAGTCTGGGGCTTTTGCTTCCCTTTAACTTTTGGCTGTCCGTTTGGCTGACTGGGTGTGTTATTCCAGCTTGCTTCTTTTTGGTGTGGTGCCTGTTTGTTTGTTGCTGTTGGCTACACTCGGTCCGGTCCTGTGCCTTCTCTGTCTGCCTTCTGTCGTTGGTTCGGGCTGGCTTTCTGGCTGGCCTTCGGGTCTCAGGGGTCTGGGTTTTCGGCCTTCTGGTGTCTCTCTGTCCTGGGCTGGTTCCTCCTGCTCATATTTGCTTGTCTCTCGGGTAGTTTCTTCCACTCATCTGTGTTTTTTGGGTATGCCCTGCTTCTTTGGCATCTCCTCCTTGTCCATTGGTTTCTTGTGAGTTTTCATGAAGCCGCTTGGCTTAGGTATGTGCTCACTTCGTTAATCATGTAGTGAGGAACATGTATGAGGAGGTAATGCCCGGTAATCTTCATTACTCCGAGTATACTCTTCCTCGCCACATGAGTTCCCATCCTTCCCTCCCTGTGTGGATATCTGCTTCATGATTATGCTTGGTAGTTCTCAGGCTGCGGGTTGGGCCGGCCCTCCTCTTATAGAGGTCAAGGGTGATAGGGGTCGGCCATGTTGGGAAGGGATGGGAGGCTCGGGAGGCAAACTTTTACTTTGGAGGGTTCTGATGTGGAGCTGAAGTTCCTTTTGTTAATCATGTGGCGAGGAAGACCTACGAGGAGGTAATATCTATTAGCTATAAATATCTTAGATATAAGAGAGAAGATCACGAAAAATCCCTGAAAATGACTAATTTCATACAAATATGCTGCATCATAATCTTTGCTATTCTTGGCAAACATGTAAAGAAAATGTTACGTGACTAAAATTGGATATTATAATGGGTAAAGCAGTGCAAGAAAATAACACTATTTTATAATTTATAAGTCTCTGTCAATGCTTTTTCGTGATCTTCTCTCTTATATCTAAGATATCTATAGCTAAGAGATATGTTCACACGGCACCCATTTGGTGCTTTCAGAACTCTTGTAGTGCACGTTTTGACAAAACTTGGATTACTCTATTGCCAGTAGACAATAAGGAATGGGTGAGGTTTATTCATAAGTTGGAGGTATGTCTACTTGAATGTTTTTTCAAACAAATTGTGGCTGGAATTATAATTAATATTACCTTAATACTATTGTTAACTCATAAAGACTAAAGGGAGATACTATGCTTTTGAGCCTGTAAATAAAACATTCTGCTAACTATGGGGTCGATTATGATGGCGGTGAATCCGCATCCTCTGGGCCAGTGGAAGCCACCGCCGACCCGGAGGATGCAGATTCACCGCCGTGGTCCATGAAAACACCCACCGCCAGATTAAGATGGCGGTGGGATCGGCGGTGGCCGCGGGGTGTTGACCGCTATTTGGTGGCGGTGTCTACAAGACACCGCCAGCCAAATTATGATGCGTGTGGAAACATGCTTTTCCGCAGCGGTTTTTCCACCATGGAAAAGCATGTGGACCCCAGGGTGAAGGGGGGGTGGGGGTGCACATGGGGGTACCTATGGTACCCCGCGCGGTGCCTGCCTCTTTGTGCATGCAAATGCAATGCATGCATATTTAACATTGCGGAGGGTGCTGCTTTAAGCAGCACCCGCCACAATGTTAAAGATACGGGTTGTGACCGCCAGGGTGGCGGTCACATCCTAATTGGTATGGAGGGAACACCGCTGCCCTTCCAGACGGTCCCTCGACCTCGGGCGTGGTGGACGGACGCAAGTCCGTCCGCCATCCTAATCGACCACTATGTGTCTTACACAACTCTGCCATGAGTTTCTTATAGAACTGCAAGATAAAAGGTGCAGAATGTTATTTTATTTTTTGGGTGTAGTTGTTTTATTCATATAATTCATTGACACATGATCTTATTGTCATACTGACAGTTGATATACGTGTGCAACCATTCATATGTGCTATTATGAATACATGGGAGTTGAAGCTGTGGTGTCTTCTGGAGTCTGTTCCAACATACATAACAATTTTTTAAAAGAAATGTTGAAGTGTATTAATTATATAGATGTAAATTGTTTTTAATGTATGTATATAATATAAATATTTATTTATGAGATGTATATATCATTTGTAGCCCTGAAGAAGTCCTTGTTGGACGAAACGTATTGGCTACTCTGTTTTTTGAAGATCACCATTTACAAGAAAAAAATAAATAAAAATGTATTGAACAAAACAAATGTTGTCATATGCATTAATCATATGCTGAGTGCTGCTGCACTATGGGCATCACTGTCATGTATGGAAAGAAAATCTACGTAGAATCACAAATGTCATTGTGATACAGTTATAACATTTGAGTGCTGAACCATTCATAATCATTTGGTTGGAGATTGCTCTCCACTTGAAGTATAGAGGGGCTGTGCTTCAGGTTCTCTGCACCGTTGAAAATGTAGCCTGCTCAATACTGTTGTTGGCTAGTGCGGTTGTTTCATTGCCTCAACCCCTTGTTTTTCTCATTGAAATCAAGGTATGGTATTTATTTTATTTTAATGTGCTAAACTGTTTGATTTAGGAGTAAACATTTATTTTAGCTTAAATTAAATATAGGAGTTATTCATCATTATTTTATTTTCTTTAGTTTCCTGACATTAATTAGGGTTAAATGTTATGGTTAAATAAATGCAAGTGAGGTAAAATGGAACACTTTAAGTTAAAACAAATAGGGTTAATTATACTGATTATTTCAAATCCATATGATAGAGCACAAAATAATGGTAAGGAAATATTTTCAATTTCATTATAATGAATTTTGCTGCAAAATATATCACTTTAAATATTAATTAATTAATTGTATTGATTTTATTTTGACGATCAGTCTTATGGTTAGCCTAAAGGACTTTTTTTATTGTGATTTAATTTAAATGACTTCAATAAAATATAAAAGAAAAAGATTGAGGTGTAGTTTACTGATTTAAAAGAATACAAATTAAAACTAATGAAAGCACATGTATTAAATGTAAATCAGTCTTATACATTGATTTAGTATACATTTTAAAATAAAAAAATACAACTTAAAAATAATATTTATGATGGGTATGTTATGTTTATAGGAGATAATTGTGGTGAGTCCTGTTAAAAAGATTTTAGAAATTAGAAAATGTATTTTGAAAATATATTTCAGAAATTCAATATATATGTTTGAGCATTGGGATGTTGGTTTTATAGTGGATCAGGGTGGGGAGTGTTTACAAAAAATATATGTAATATTAATATTTGGCCTAAATTTAAAAAAATGGTACTTAATTAAACATTTTATTAAATTTTGCTCAACATTTTTTAAATGAAATCATTTTTGAGAGCAGTTTGGTATTTATAGGGAATAAGGGTGGGGAGTGATTAAAACAAATGTGAATAAAAAAATACATTATCATTTAAAAAAATAAATGTAACATATATATAAAAAGTTTGATTAAATATTAGGAGTGTTATGTGTATTTTATAGTTGTTAAATGAGAGAAAAAGGTAATAATAAGTCACTTTTTAATAGGATGGGGGTATTTTTATGCATGTTTATTAATTTAATAGTGTTTGTAGTGTTATTATGCCAATAATTAAGTTTGTAATATAGTATTTATATACATTTTATAGGTATTGTTGTGTGAATAGTAAGTTACATGAATTTAGTTTACCACAACTACCCAATTTAATACTGACTGGAGTAAAAATAGTAAAATAATTTGGGGCCCATTATAATATCGGACGGATCGCCAAATGACCCTGGTTCATTGGATTTGGGGTGGATTCTGTTCTCTCGATGTTTTTGGTCCGACGTGCAGTATTGCTGTGTTTGTGACAGTCTGCTTACTTTTGCTGCCATGACATCTTGTTGTCTCTGTGGTAGTGTTGTATTCTTTTACTTCGGTTCTGGAGTCTGGGGCTTTTGCTTCCCTTTAACTTTTGGCTGTCCGTTGGGCTGACTGGGTGTGTTATTCCAGCTTGCTTCTTTTTGGTGTGGTGCCTGTTTGTTTGTTGCTGTTGGCTACACTCGGTCCGGTCCTGTGCCTTCTCTGTCTGCCTTCTGTCGTTGGTTCGGGCTGGCTTTCTGGCTGGCCTTCGGGTCTCAGGGGTCTGGGTTTTCGGCCTTCTGGTGTCTCTCTGTCCTGGGCTGGTTCCTCCTGCTCATGTTTGCTTGTCTCTCGGGTAGTTTCTTCCACTCATCTGTGTTTTTTGGGTTTGCCCTGCTTCTTTGGCATCTCCTCCTTGTCCATTGGTTTCTTGTGAGTTTTCATGAAGCCGCTTGGCTTAGGTATGTGCTCACTTCGTTAATCATGTAGTGAGGAACATGTATGAGGAGGTACTGCCCGGTAATCTTCATTACTCCGAGTATACTCTTCCTCGCCACATGAGTTCCCATCCTTCCCTCCCTGTGTGGATATCTGCTTCATGATTATGCTTGGTAGTTCTCAGGCTGAGGGTTGGGCCGGCCCTCCTCTTATAGAGGTCAAGGGTGATAGGGGTCGGCCATGTTGGGAAGGGATGGGAGGCTCGGGAGGCAAACTTTTACTTTGGAGGGTTCTGATGTGGAGCTGAAGTTCCTTTTGTTAATCATGTGGCGAGGAAGACCTACGAGGAGGTAATATCTATTAGCTATAAATATCTTAGATATAAGAGAGAAGATCACGAAAAATCCCTGAAAATGACTAATTTCATACAAATATGCTGCATCATAATCTTTGCTATTCTTGGCAAACATGTAAAGAAAATGTTACGTGACTAAAATTGGATATTATAATGGGTAAAGCAGTGCAAGAAAATAACACTATTTTATAATTTATAAGTCTCTGTCAATGCTTTTTCGTGATCTTCTCTCTTATATCTAAGATATCTATAGCTAAGAGATATGTTCACACGGCACCCATTTGGTGCTTTCAGAACTCTTGTAGTGCACGTTTTGACAAAACTTGGATTACTCTATTGCCAGTAGACAATAAGGAATGGGTGAGGTTTATTCATAAGTTGGAGGTATGTCTACTTGAATGTTTTTTCAAACAAATTGTGGCTGGAATTATAATTAATATTACCTTAATACTATTGTTAACTCATAAAGACTAAAGGGAGATACTATGCTTTTGAGCCTGTAAATAAAACATTCTGCTAACTATGGGGTCGATTATGATGGCGGTGAATCCGCATCCTCTGGGCCAGTGGAAGCCACCGCCGACCCGGAGGATGCAGATTCACCGCCGTGGTCCATGAAAACACCCACCGCCAGATTAAGATGGCGGTGGGATCGGCGGTGGCCGCGGGGTGTTGACCGCTATTTGGTGGCGGTGTCTACAAGACACCGCCAGCCAAATTATGATGCGTGTGGAAACATGCTTTTCCGCAGCGGTTTTTCCACCATGGAAAAGCATGTGGACCCCAGGGTGAAGGGGGGTGCACATGGGGGTACCTATGGTACCCCGCGCGGTGCCTGCCTCTTTGTGCATGCAAATGCAATGCATGCATATTTAACATTGCGGAGGGTGCTGCTTTAAGCAGCACCCGCCACAATGTTAAAGATACGGGTTGTGACCGCCAGGGTGGCGGTCACATCCTAATTGGTATGGAGGGAACACCGCTGCCCTTCCAGACGGTCCCTCGACCTCGGGCGTGGTGGACGGACGCAAGTCCGTCCGCCATCCTAATCGACCACTATGTGTCTTACACAACTCTGCCATGAGTTTCTTATAGAACTGCAAGATAAAAGGTGCAGAATGTTATTTTATTTTTTGGGTGTAGTTGTTTTATTCATATAATTCATTGACACATGATCTTATTGTCATACTGACAGTTGATATACGTGTGCAACCATTCATATGTGCTATTATGAATACATGGGAGTTGAAGCTGTGGTGTCTTCTGGAGTCTGTTCCAACATACATAACAATTTTTTTAAAGAAATGTTGAAGTGTATTAATTATATAGATGTAAATTGTTTTTAATGTATGTATATAATATAAATATTTATTTATGAGATGTATATATCATTTGTAGCCCTGAAGAAGTCCTTGTTGGACGAAACGTATTGGCTACTCTGTTTTTTGAAGATCACCATTTACAAGAAAAAAATAAATAAAAATGTATTGAACAAAACAAATGTTGTCATATGCATTAATCATATGCTGAGTGCTGCTGCACTATGGGCATCACTGTCATGTATGGAAAGAAAATCTACGTAGAATCACAAATGTCATTGTGATACAGTTATAACATTTGAGTGCTGAACCATTCATAATCATTTGGTTGGAGATTGCTCTCCACTTGAAGTATAGAGGGGCTGTGCTTCAGGTTCTCTGCACCGTTGAAAATGTAGCCTGCTCAATACTGTTGTTGGCTAGTGCGGTTGTTTCATTGCCTCAACCCCTTGTTTTTCTCATTGAAATCAAGGTATGGTATTTATTTTATTTTAATGTGCTAAACTGTTTGATTTAGGAGTAAACATTTATTTTAGCTTAAATTAAATATAGGAGTTATTCATCATTATTTTATTTTCTTTAGTTTCCTGACATTAATTAGGGTTAAATGTTATGGTTAAATAAATGCAAGTGAGGTAAAATGGAACACTTTAAGTTAAAACAAATAGGGTTAATTATACTGATTATTTCAAATCCATATGATAGAGCACAAAATAATGGTAAGGAAATATTTTCAATTTCATTATAATGAATTTTGCTGCAAAATATATCACTTTAAATATTAATTAATTGTATTGATTTTATTTTGACGATCAGTCTTATGGTTAGCCTAAAGGACTTTTTTTATTGTGATTTAATTTAAATGACTTCAATAAAATATAAAAGAAAAAGATTGAGGTGTAGTTTACTGATTTAAAAGAATACAAATTAAAACTAATGAAAGCACATGTATTAAATGTAAATCAGTCTTATACATTGATTTAGTATACATTTTAAAATAAAAAAATACAACTTAAAAATAATATTTATGATGGGTATGTTATGTTTATAGGAGATAATTGTGGTGAGTCCTGTTAAAAAGATTTTAGAAATTAGAAAATGTATTTTGAAAATATATTTCAGAAATTCAATATATATGTTTGAGCATTGGGATGTTGGTTTTATAGTGGATCAGGGTGGGGAGTGTTTACAAAAAATATATGTAATATTAATATTTGGCCTAAATTAAAAAAAATGGTACTTAATTAAACATTTTATTAAATTTTGCTCAACATTTTTTAAATGAAATCATTTTTGAGAGCAGTTTGGTATTTATAGGGAATAAGGGTGGGGAGTGATTAAAACAAATGTGAATAAAAAAATACATTATCATTTAAAAAAATAAATGTAACATATATATAAAAAGTTTGATTAAATATTAGGAGTGTTATGTGTATTTTATAGTTGTTAAATGAGAGAAAAAGGTAATAATAAGTCACTTTTTAATAGGATGGGGGTATTTTTATGCATGTTTATTAATTTAATAGTGTTTGTAGTGTTATTATGCCAATAATTAAGTTTGTAATATAGTATTTATATACATTTTATAGGTATTGTTGTGTGAATAGTAAGTTAAATGAATTTAGTTTACCACAACTACCCAATTTAATACTGACTGGAGTAAAAATAGTAAAATAATTTGGGGCCCATTATAATATCGGACGGATCGCCAAATGAACCTGGTTCATTGGATTTGGGGTGGATTCTGTTCTCTCGATGTTTTTGGTCCGACGTGCAGTATTGCTGTGTTTGTGACAGTCTGCTTACTTTTGCTGCCATGACATCTTGTTGTCTCTGTGGTAGTGTTGTATTCTTTTACTTCGGTTCCGGAGTCTGGGGCTTTTGCTTCCCTTTAACTTTTGGCTGTCCGTTGGGCTGACTGGGTGTGTTATTCCAGCTTGCTTCTTTTTGGTGTGGTGCCTGTTTGTTTGTTGCTGTTGGCTACACTCGGTCCGGTCCTGTGCCTTCTCTGTCTGCCTTCTGTCGTTGGTTCGGGCTGGCTTTCTGGCTGTCCTTCGGGTCTCAGGGGTCTGGGTTTTCGGCCTTCTGGTGTCTCTCTGTCCTGGGCTGGTTCCTCCTGCTCATGTTTGCTTGTCTCTCGGGTAGTTTCTTCCACTCATCTGTGTTTTTTGGGTATGCCCTGCTTCTTTGGCATCTCCTCCTTGTCCATTGGTTTCTTGTGAGTTTTCATGAAGCCGCTTGGCTTAGGTATGTGCTCACTTCGTTAATCATGTAGTGAGGAACATGTATGAGGAGGTAATGCCCGGTAATCTTCATTACTCCGAGTATACTCTTCCTCGCCACATGAGTTCCCATCCTTCCCTCCCTGTGTGGATATCTGCTTCATGATTATGCTTGGTAGTTCTCAGGCTGAGGGTTGGGCCGGCCCTCCTCTTATAGAGGTCAAGGGTGATAGGGGTCGGCCATGTTGGGAAGGGATGGGAGGCTCGGGAGGCAAACTTTTACTTTGGAGGGTTCTGATGTGGAGCTGAAGTTCCTTTTGTTAATCATGTGGCGAGGAAGACCTACGAGGAGGTAATATCTATTAGCTATAAATATCTTAGATATAAGAGAGAAGATCACGAAAAATCCCTGAAAATGACTAATTTCATACAAATATGCTGCATCATAATCTTTGCTATTCTTGGCAAACATGTAAAGAAAATGTTACGTGACTAAAATTGGATATTATAATGGGTAAAGCAGTGCAAGAAAATAACACTATTTTATAATTTATAAGTCTCTGTCAATGCTTTTTCGTGATCTTCTCTCTTATATCTAAGATATCTATAGCTAAGAGATATGTTCACACGGCACCCATTTGGTGCTTTCAGAACTCTTGTAGTGCACGTTTTGACAAATCTTGGATTACTCTATTGCCAGTAGACAATAAGGAATGGGTGAGGTTTATTCATAAGTTGGAGGTATGTCTACTTGAATGTTTTTTCAAACAAATTGTGGCTGGAATTATAATTAATATTACCTTAATACTATTGTTAACTCATAAAGACTAAAGGGAGATACTATGCTTTTGAGCCTGTAAATAAAACATTCTGCTAACTATGGGGTCGATTATGATGGCGGTGAATCCGCATCCTCTGGGCCAGTGGAAGCCACCGCCGACCCGGAGGATGCAGATTCACCGCCGTGGTCCATGAAAACACCCACCGCCAGATTAAGATGGCGGTGGGATCGGCGGTGGCCGCGGGGTGTTGATCGCTATTTGGTGGCGGTGTCTACAAGACACCGCCAGCCAAATTATGATGCGTGTGGAAACATGCTTTTCCGCAGCGGTTTTTCCACCATGGAAAAGCATGTGGACCCCAGGGTGAAGGGGGGGTGGGGGTGCACATGGGGGTACCTATGGTACCCCGCGCGGTGCCTGCCTCTTTGTGCATGCAAATGCAATGCATGCATATTTAACATTGCGGAGGGTGCTGCATTAAGCAGCACCCGCCACAATGTTAAAGATACGGGTTGTGACCGCCAGGGTGGCGGTCACATCCTAATTGGTATGGAGGGAACACGGCTGCCCTTCCAGACGGTCCCTCGACCTCGGGCGTGGTGGACGGACGCAAGTCCGTCCGCCATCCTATTCGACCACTATGTGTCTTACACAACTCTGCCATGAGTTTCTTATAGAACTGCAAGATAAAAGGTGCAGAATGTTATTTTATTTTTTGGGTGTAGTTGTTTTATTCATATAATTCATTGACACATGATCTTATTGTCATACTGACAGTTGATATACGTGTGCAACCATTCATATGTGCTATTATGAATACATGGGAGTTGAAGCTGTGGTGTCTTCTGGAGTCTGTTCCAACATACATAACAATTTTTTAAAAGAAATGTTGAAGTGTATTAATTATATAGATGTAAATTGTTTTTAATGTATGTATATAATATAAATATTTATTTATGAGATGTATATATCTTTTGTAGCCCTGAAGAAGTCCTTGTTGGACGAAACGTATTGGCTACTCTGTTTTTTGAAGATCACCATTTACAAGAAAAAAATAAATAAAAATGTATTGAACAAAACAAATGTTGTCATATGCATTAATCATATGCTGAGTGCTGCTGCACTATGGGCATCACTGTCATGTATGGAAAGAAAATCTACGTAGAATCACAAATGTCATTGTGATACAGTTATAACATTTGAGTGCTGAACCATTCATAATCATTTGGTTGGAGATTGCTCTCCACTTGAAGTATAGAGGGGCTGTGCTTCAGGTTCTCTGCACCGTTGAAAATGTAGCCTGCTCAAAACTGTTGTTGGCTAGTGCGGTTGTTTCATTGCCTCAAACCCTTGTTTTTCTCATTGAAATCAAGGTATGGTATTTATTTTATTTTAATGTGCTAAACTGTTTGATTTAGGAGTAAACATTTATTTTAGCTTAAATGAAATATAGGAGTTATTCATCATTATTTTATTTTCTTTAGTTTCCTGACATTAATTAGGGTTAAATGTTATGGTTAAATAAATGCAAGTGAGGTCAAATGGAACACTTTAAGTTAAAACAAATAGGGTTAATTATACTGATTATTTCAAATCCATATGATAGAGCACAAAATAATGGTAAGGAAATATTTTCAATTTCATTATAATGTATTTTGCTGCAAAATATATCACTTTAAATATTAATTAATTGTATTGATTTTATTTTGACGATCAGTCTTATGGTTAGCCTAAAGGACTTTTTTTATTGTGATTTAATTTAAATGACTTCAATAAAATATAAAAGAAAAAGATTGAGGTGTAGTTTACTGATTTAAAAGAATACAAATTAAAACTAATGAAAGCACATGTATTAAATGTAAATCAGTCTTATACATTGATTTAGTATACATTTTAAAATAAAAAAATACAACTTAAAAATAATATTTATGATGGGTATGTTATGTTTATAGGAGATAATTGTGGTGAGTCCTGTTAAAAAGATTTTAGAAATTAGAAAATGTATTTTGAAAATATATTTCAGAAATTCAATATATATGTTTGAGCATTGGGATGTTGGTTTTATAGTGGATCAGGGTGGGGAGTGTTTACAAAAAATATATGTAATATTAATATTTGGCCTAAATTTAAAAAAATGGTACTTAATTAAACATTTTATTAAATTTTGCTCAACATTTTTTAAATGAAATCATTTTTGAGAGCAGTTTGGTATTTATAGGGAATAAGGGTGGGGAGTGATTAAAACAAATGTGAATAAAAAAATACATTATCATTTAAAAAAATAAATGTAACATATATATAAAAAGTTTGATTAAATATTAGGAGTGTTATGTGTATTTTATAGTTGTTAAATGAGAGAAAAAGGTAATAATAAGTCACTTTTTAATAGGATGGGGGTATTTTTATGCATGTTTATTAATTTAATAGTGTTTGTAGTGTTATTATGCCAATAATTAAGTTTGTAATATAGTATTTATATACATTTTATAGGTATTGTTGTGTGAATAGTAAGTTAAATGAATTTAGTTTACCACAACTACCCAATTTAATACTGACTGGAGTAAAAATAGTAAAATAATTTGGGGCCCATTATAATATCGGACGGATCGCCAAATGACCCTGGTTCATTGGATTTGGGGTGGATTCTGTTCTCTCGATGTTTTTGGTCCGACGTGCAGTATTGCTGTGTTTGTGACAGTCTGCTTACTTTTGCTGCCATGACATCTTGTTGTCTCTGTGGTAGTGTTGTATTCTTTTACTTCGGTTCTGGAGTCTGGGGCTTTTGCTTCCCTTTAACTTTTGGCTGTCCGTTGGGCTGACTGGGTGTGTTATTCCAGCTTGCTTCTTTTTGGTGTGGTGCCTGTTTGTTTGTTGCTGTTGGCTACACTCGGTCCGGTCCTGTGCCTTCTCTGTCTGCCTTCTGTCGTTGGTTCGGGCTGGCTTTCTGGCTGGCCTTCGGGTCTCAGGGGTCTGGGTTTTCGGCCTTCTGGTGTCTCTCTGTCCTGGGCTGGTTCCTCCTGCTCATGTTTGCTTGTCTCTCGGGTAGTTTCTTCCACTCATCTGTGTTTTTTGGGTTTGCCCTGCTTCTTTGGCATCTCCTCCTTGTCCATTGGTTTCTTTTGAGTTTTCATGAAGCCGCTTGGCTTAGGTATGTGCTCACTTCGTTAATCATGTAGTGAGGAACATGTATGAGGAGGTACTGCCCGGTAATCTTCATTACTCCGAGTATACTCTTCCTCGCCACATGAGTTCCCATCCTTCCCTCCCTGTGTGGATATCTGCTTCATGATTATGCTTGGTAGTTCTCAGGCTGAGGGTTGGGCCGGCCCTCCTCTTATAGAGGTCAAGGGTGATAGGGGTCAGCCATGTTGGGAAGGGATGGGAGGCTCGGGAGGCAAACTTTTACTTTGGAGGGTTCTGATGTGGAGCTGAAGTTCCTTTTGTTAATCATGTGGCGAGGAAGACCTACGAGGAGGTAATATCTATTAGCTATAAATATCTTAGATATAAGAGAGAAGATCACGAAAAATCCCTGAAAATGACTAATTTCATACAAATATGCTGCATCATAATCTTTGCTATTCTTGGCAAACATGTACAGAAAATGTTACGTGACTAAAATTGGATATTATAATGGGTAAAGCAGTGCAAGAAAATAACACTATTTTATAATTTATAAGTCTCTGTCAATGCTTTTTCGTGATCTTCTCTCTTATATCTAAGATATCCATAGCTAAGAGATATGTTCACACGGCACCCATTTGGTGCTTTCAGAACTCTTGTAGTGCACGTTTTGACAAAACTTGGATTACTCTATTGCCAGTAGACAATAAGGAATGGGTGAGGTTTATTCATAAGTTGGAGGTATGTCTACTTGAATGTTTTTTTCAAACAAATTGTGGCTGGAATTATAATTAATATTACCTTAATACTATTGTTAACTCATAAAGACTAAAGGGAGATACTATGCTTTTGAGCCTGTAAATAAAACATTCTGCTAACTATGGGGTCGATTATGATGGCGGTGAATCCGCATCCTCTGGGCCAGTGGAAGCCACCGCCGACCCGGAGGATGCAGATTCACCGCCGTGGTCCATGAAAACACCCACCGCCAGATTAAGATGGCGGTGGGATCGGCGGTGGCCGCGGGGTGTTGACCGCTATTTGGTGGCGGTGTCTACAAGACACCGCCAGCCAAATTATGATGCGTGTGGAAACATGCTTTTCCGCAGCGGTTTTTCCACCATGGAAAAGCATGTGGACCCCAGGGTGAAGGGGGGGTGGGGGTGCACATGGGGGTACCTATGGTACCCCGCGCGGTGCCTGCCTCTTTGTGCATGCAAATGCAATGCATGCATATTTAACATTGCGGAGGGTGCTGCTTTAAGCAGCACCCGCCACAATGTTAAAGATACGGGTTGTGACCGCCAGGGTGCCGGTCACATCCTAATTGGTATGGAGGGAACACCGCTGCCCTTCCAGACGGTCCCTCGACCTCGGGCGTGGTGGACGGACGCAAGTCCGTCCGCCATCCTAATCGACCACTATGTGTCTTACACAACTCTGCCATGAGTTTCTTATAGAACTGCAAGATAAAAGGTGCAGAATGTTATTTTATTTTTTGGGTGTAGTTGTTTTATTCATATAATTCATTGACACATGATCTTATTGTCATACTGACAGTTGATATACGTGTGCAACCATTCATATGTGCTATTATGAATACATGGGAGTTGAAGCTGTGGTGTCTTCTGGAGTCTGTTCCAACATACATAACAATTTTTTAAAAGAAATGTTGAAGTGTATTAATTATATAGATGTAAATTGTTTTTAATGTATGTATATAATATAAATATTTATTTATGAGATGTATATATCATTTGTAGCCCTGAAGAAGTCCTTGTTGGACGAAACGTATTGGCTACTCTGTTTTTTGAAGATCACCATTTACAAGAAAAAAATAAATAAAAATGTATTGAACAAAACAAATGTTGTCATATGCATTAATCATATGCTGAGTGCTGTTGCACTATGGGCATCACTGTCATGTATGGAAAGAAAATCTACGTAGAATCACAAATGTCATTGTGATACAGATATAACATTTGAGTGCTGAACCATTCATAATCATTTGGTTGGAGATTGCTCTCCACTTGAAGTATAGAGGGGCTGTGCTTCAGGTTCTCTGCACTGTTGAAAATGTAGCCTGCTCAATACTGTTGTTGGCTAGTGCGGTTGTTTCATTGCCTCAACCCCTTGTTTTTCTCATTGAAATCAAGGTATGGTATTTATTTTATTTTAATGTGCTAAACTGTTTGATTTAGGAGTAAACATTTATTTTAGCTTAAATTAAATATAGGAGTCATTCATCATTATTTTATTTTCTTTAGTTTCCTGACATTAATTAGGGTTAAATGTTATGGTTAAATAAATGCAAGTGAGGTAAAATGGAACACTTTAAGTTAAAACAAATTGGGTTAATTATACTGATTATTTCAAATCCATATGATAGAGCACAAAATAATGGTAAGGAAATATTTTCAATTTCATTATAATGAATTTTGCTGCAAAATATATCACTTTAAATATTAATTAATTGTATTGATTTTATTTTGACGATCAGTCTTATGGTTAGCCTAAAGGACTTTTTTATTGTGATTTAATTTAAATGACTTCAATAAAATATAAAAGAAAAAGATTGAGGTGTAGTTTACTGATTTAAAAGAATACAAATTAAAACTAATGAAAGCACACGTATTAAATGTAAATCAGTCTTATACATTGATTTAGTATACATTTTAAAATAAAAAAATACAACTTAAAAATAATATTTATGATGGGTATGTTATGTTTATAGGAGATAATTGTGGTGAGTCCTGTTAAAAAGATTTTAGAAATTAGAAAATGTATTTTGAAAATATATTTCAGAAATTCAATATATATGTTTGAGCATTGGGATGTTGGTTTTATAGTGGATCAGGGTGGGGAGTGTTTACAAAAAATATATGTAATATTAATATTTGGCCTAAATTAAAAAAAATGGTACTTAATTAAACATTTTATTAAATTTTGCTCAACATTTTTTAAATGAAATCATTTTTGAGAGCAGTTTGGTATTTATAGGGAATAAGGGTGGGGAGTGATTAAAACAAATGTGAATAAAAAAATACATTATCATTTAAAAAAATAAATGTAACATATATATAAAAAGTTTGATTAAATATTAGGAGTGTTATGTGTATTTTATAGTTGTTAAATGAGAGAAAAAGGTAATAATAAGTCACTTTTTAATAGGATGGGGGTATTTTTATGCATGTTTATTAATTTAATAGTGTTTGTAGTGTTATTATGCCAATAATTAAGTTTGTAATATAGTATTTATATACATTTTATAGGTATTGTTGTGTGAATAGTAAGTTAAATGAATTTAGTTTACCACAACTACCCAATTTAATACTGACTGGAGTAAAAATAGTAAAATAATTTGGGGCCCATTATAATATCGGACGGATCGCCAAATGACCCTGGTTCATTGGATTTGGGGTGGATTCTGTTCTTTCGATGTTTTTGGTCCGACGTGCAGTATTGCTGTGTTTGTGACAGTCTGCTTACTTTTGCTGCCATGACATCTTGTTGTCTCTGTGGTAGTGTTGTATTCTTTTACTTCGGTTCCGGAGTCTGGGGCTTTTGCTTCCCTTTAACTTTTGGCTGTCCGTTGGGCTGACTGGGTGTGTTATTCCAGCTTGCTTCTTTTTGGTGTGGTGCCTGTTTGTTTGTTGCTGTTGGCTACACTCGGTCCGGTCCTGTGCCTTCTCTGTCTGCCTTCTGTCGTTGGTTCGGGCTGGCTTTCTGGCTGGCCTTCGGGTCTCAGGGGTCTGGGTTTTCGGCCTTCTGGTGTCTCTCTGTCCTGGGCTGGTTCCTCCTGCTCATGTTTGCTTGTCTCTCGGGTAGTTTCTTCCACTCATCTGTGTTTTTTGGGTTTGCCCTGCTTCTTTGGCATCTCCTCCTTGTCCATTGGTTTCTTGTGAGTTTTCATGAAGCCGCTTGGCTTAGGTATGTGCTCACTTCGTTAATCATGTAGTGAGGAACATGTATGAGGAGGTAATGCCCGGTAATCTTCATTACTCCGAGTATACTCTTCCTCGCCACATGAGTTCCCATCCTTCCCTCCCTGTGTGGATATCTGCTTCATGATTATGCTTGGTAGTTCTCAGGCTGAGGGTTGGGCCGGCCCTCCTCTTATAGAGGTGAAGGGTGATAGGGGTCGGCCATGTTGGGAAGGGATGGGAGGCTCGGGAGGCAAACTTTTACTTTGGAGGGTTCTGATGTGGAGCTGAAGTTCCTTTTGTTAATCATGTGGCGAGGAAGACCTACGAGGAGGTAATATCTATTAGCTATAAATATCTTAGATATAAGAGAGAAGATCACGAAAAATCCCTGAAAATGACTAATTTCATACAAATATGCTGCATCATAATCTTTGCTATTCTTGGCAAACATGTAAAGATAATGTTACGTGACTAAAATTGGATATTATAATGGGTAAAGCAGTGCAAGAAAATAACACTATTTTATAATTTATAAGTCTCTGTCAATGCTTTTTCGTGATCTTCTCTCTTATATCTAAGATATCTATAGCTAAGAGATATGTTCACACGGCACCCATTTGGTGCTTTCAGAACTCTTGTAGTGCACGTTTTGACAAAACTTGGATTACTCTATTGCCAGTAGACAATAAGGAATGGGTGAGGTTTATTCATAAGTTTGAGGTATGTCTACTTGAATGTTTTTTCAAACAAATTGTGGCTGGAATTATAAGTAATATTACCTTAATACTATTGTTAACTCATAAAGACTAAAGGGAGATACTATGCTTTTGAGCCTGTAAATAAAACATTCTGCTAACTATGGGGTCGATTATGATGGCGGTGAATCCGCATCCTCTGGGCCAGTGGAAGCCACCGCCGACCCGGAGGATGCAGATTCACCGCCGTGGTCCATGAAAACACCCACCGCCAGATTAAGATGGCGGTGGGATCGGCGGTGGCCGCGGGGTGTTGACCGCTATTTGGTGGCGGTGTCTACAAGACACCGCCAGCCAAATTATGATGCGTGTGGAAACATGCTTTTCCGCAGCGGTTTTTCCACCATGGAAAAGCATGTGGACCCCAGGGTGAAGGGGGGGTGGGGGTGCACATGGGGGTACCTATGGTACCCCGCGCGGTGCCTGCCTCTTTGTGCATGCAAATGCAATGCATGCATATTTAACATTGCGGAGGGTGCTGCTTTAAGCAGCACCCGCCACAATGTTAAAGATACAGGTTGTGACCGCCAGGGTGGCGGTGGCCAGGGTGGCGGTCACATCCTAATTGGTATGGAGGGAACACCGCTGCCCTTCCAGACGGTCCCTCGACCTCGGGCGTGGTGGACGGACGCAAGTCCGTCCGCCATCCTAATCGACCACTATGTGTCTTACACAACTCTGCCATGAGTTTCTTATAGAACTGCAAGATAAAAGGTGCAGAATGTTATTTTATTTTTTGGGTGTAGTTGTTTTATTCATATAATTCATTGACACATGATCTTATTGTCATACTGACAGTTGATATACGTGTGCAACGATTCATATGTGCTATTATGAATACATGGGAGTTGAAGCTGTGGTGTCTTCTGGAGTCTGTTCCAACATACATAACAATTTTTTAAAAGAAATGTTGAAGTGTATTAATTATATAGATGTAAATTGTTTTTAATGTATGTATATAATATAAATATTTATTTATGAGATGTATATATCATTTGTAGCCCTGAAGAAGTCCTTGTTGGACGAAACGTATTGGCTACTCTGTTTTTTGAAGATCACCATTTACAAGAAAAAAATAAATAAAAATGTATTGAACAAAACAAATGTTGTCATATGCATTAATCATATGCTGAGTGCTGTTGCACTATGGGCATCACTGTCATGTATGGAAAGAAAATCTACGTAGAATCACAAATGTCATTGTGATACAGATATAACATTTGAGTGCTGAACCATTCATAATCATTTGGTTGGAGATTGCTCTCCACTTGAAGTATAGAGGGGCTGTGCTTCAGGTTCTCTGCACCGTTGAAAATGTAGCCTGCTCAATACTGTTGTTGGCTAGTGCGGTTGTTTCATTGCCTCAACCCCTTGTTTTTCTCATTGAAATCAAGGTATGGTATTTATTTTATTTTAATGTGCTAAACTGTTTGATTTAGGAGTAAACATTTATTTTAGCTTAAATTAAATATAGGAGTTATTCATCATTATTTTATTTTCTTTAGTTTCCTGACATTAATTAGGGTTAAATGTTATGGTTAAATAAATGCAAGTGAGGTAAAATGGAACACTTTAAGTTAAAACAAATTGGGTTAATTATACTGATTATTTCAAATCCATATGATAGAGCACAAAATAATGGTAAGGAAATATTTTCAATTTCATTATAATGAATTTTGCTGCAAAATATATCACTTTAAATATTAATTAATTGTATTGATTTTATTTTGACGATCAGTCTTATGGTTAGCCTAAAGGACTTTTTTTATTGTGATTTAATTTAAATGACTTCAATAAAATATAAAAGAAAAAGATTGAGGTGTAGTTTACTGATTTAAAAGAATACAAATTAAAACTAATGAAAGCACATGTATTAAATGTAAATCAGTCTTATACATTGATTTAGTATACATTTTAAAATAAAAAAATACAACTTAAAAATAATATTTATGATGGGTATGTTATGTTTATAGGAGATAATTGTGGTGAGTCCTGTTAAAAAGATTTTAGAAATTAGAAAATGTATTTTGAAAATATATTTCAGAAATTCAATATATATGTTTGAGCATTGGGATGTTGGTTTTATAGTGGATCAGGGTGGGGAGTGTTTACAAAAAATATATGTAATATTAATATTTGGCCTAAATTAAAAAAAATGGTACTTAATTAAACATTTTATTAAATTTTGCTCAACATTTTTTAAATGAAATCATTTTTGAGAGCAGTTTGGTATTTATAGGGAATAAGGGTGGGGAGTGATTAAAACAAATGTGAATAAAAAAATACATTATCATTTAAAAAAATAAATGTAACATATATATATAAAAAGTTTGATTAAATATTAGGAGTGTTATCTGTATTTTATAGTTGTTAAATGAGAGAAAAAGGTAATAATAAGTCACTTTTTAATAGGATGGGGGTATTTTTATGCATGTTTATTAATTTAATAGTGTTTGTAGTGTTATTATGCCAATAATTACGTTTGTAATATAGTATTTATATACATTTTATAGGTATTGTTGTGTGAATAGTAAGTTAAATGAATTTAGTTTACCACAACTACCCAATTTAATACTGACTGGAGTAAAAATAGTAAAATAATTTGGGGCCCATTATAATATCGGACGGATCGCCAAATGAACCTGGTTCATTGGATTTGGGGTGGATTCTGTTCTCTCGATGTTTTTGGTCCGACGTGCAGTATTGCTGTGTTTGTGACAGTCTGCTTACTTTTGCTGCCATGACATCTTGTTGTCTCTGTGGTAGTGTTGTATTCTTTTACTTCGGTTCCGTAGTCTGGGGCTTTTGCTTCCCTTTAACTTTTGGCTGTCCGTTGGGCTGACTGGGTGTGTTATTCCAGCTTGCTTCTTTTTGGTGTGGTGCCTGTTTGTTTGTTGCTGTTGGCTACACTCGGTCCGGTCCTGTGCCTTCTCTGTCTGCCTTCTGTCGTTGGTTCGGGCTGGCTTTCTGGCTGGCCTTCGGGTCTCAGGGGTCTGGGTTTTCGGCCTTCTGGTGTCTCTCTGTCCTGGGCTGGTTCCTCCTGCTCATGTTTGCTTGTCTCTCGGGTAGTTTCTTCCACTCATCTGTGTTTTTTGGGTATGCCCTGCTTCTTTGGCATCTCCTCCTTGTCCATTGGTTTCTTGTGAGTTTTCATGAAGCCGCTTGGCTTAGGTATGTGCTCACTTCGTTAATCATGTAGTGAGGAACATGTATGAGGAGGTAATGCCCGGTAATCTTCATTACTCCGAGTATACTCTTCCTCGCCACATGAGTTCCCATCCTTCCCTCCCTGTGTGGATATCTGCTTCATGATTATGCTTGGTAGTTCTCAGGCTGAGGGTTGGGCCGGCCCTCCTCTTATAGAGGTCAAGGGTGATAGGGGTCGGCCATGTTGGGAAGGGATGGGAGGCTCGGGAGGCAAACTTTTACTTTGGAGGGTTCTGATGTGGAGCTGAAGTTCCTTTTGTTAATCATGTGGTGAGGAAGACCTACGAGGAGGTAATATCTATTAGCTATAAATATCTTAGATATAAGAGAGAAGATCACGAAAAATCCCTGAAAATGACTAATTTCATACAAATATGCTGCATCATAATCTTTGCTATTCTTGGCAAACATGTAAAGAAAATGTTACGTGACTAAAATTGGATATTATAATGGGTAAAGCAGTGCAAGAAAATAACACTATTTTATAATTTATAAGTCTCTGTCAATGCTTTTTCGTGATCTTCTCTCTTATATCTAAGATATCTATAGCTAAGAGATATGTTCACACGGCACCCATTTGGTGCTTTCAGAACTCTTGTAGTGCACGTTTTGACAAAACTTGGATTACTCTATTGCCAGTAGACAATAAGGAATGGGTGAGGTTTATTCATAAGTTGGAGGTATGTCTACTTGAATGTTTTTTCAAACAAATTGTGGCTGGAATTATAATTAATATTACCTTAATACTATTGTTAACTCATAAAGACTAAAGGGAGATACTATGCTTTTGAGCCTGTAAATAAAACATTCTGCTAACTATGGGGTCGATTATGATGGCGGTGAATCCGCATCCTCTGGGCCAGTGGAAGCCACCGCCGACCCGGAGGATGCAGATTCACCGCCGTGGTCCATGAAAACACCCACCGCCAGATTAAGATGGCGGTGGGATCGGCGGTGGCCGCGGGGTGTTGACCGCTATTTGGTGGCGGTGTCTACAAGACACCGCCAGCCAAATTATGATGCGTGTGGAAACATGCTTTTCTGCAGCGGTTTTTCCACCATGGAAAAGCATGTGGACCCCAGGGTGAAGGGGGGGTGGGGGTGCACATGGGGGTACCTATGGTACCCCGCGCGGTGCCTGCCTCTTTGTGCATGCAAATGCAATGCATGCATATTTAACATTGCGGAGGGTGCTGCTTTAAGCAGCACCCGCCACAATGTTAAAGATACGGGTTGTGACCGCCAGGGTGGCGGTCACATCCTAATTGGTATGGAGGGAACACGGCTGCCCTTCCAGACGGTCCCTCGACCTCGGGCGTGGTGGACGGACGCAAGTCCGTCCGCCATCCTAATCGACCACTATGTGTCTTACACAACTCTGCCATGAGTTTCTTATAGAACTGCAAGATAAAAGGTGCAGAATGTTATTTTATTTTTTGGGTGTAGTTGTTTTATTCATATAATTCATTGACACATGATCTTATTGTCATACTGACAGTTGATATACGTGTGCAACCATTCATATGTGCTATTATGAATACATGGGAGTTGAAGCTGTGGTGTCTTCTGGAGTCTGTTCCAACATACATAACAATTTTTTTAAAAGAAATGTTGAAGTGTATTAATTATATAGATGTAAATTGTTTTTAATGTATGTATATAATATAAATATTTATTTATGAGATGTATATATCTTTTGTAGCCCTGAAGAAGTCCTTGTTGGACGAAACGTATTGGCTACTCTGTTTTTTGAAGATCACCATTTACAAGAAAAAAATAAATAAAAATGTATTGAACAAAACAAATGTTGTCATATGCATTAATCATATGCTGAGTGCTGCTGCACTATGGGCATCACTGTCATGTATGGAAAGAAAATCTACGTAGAATCACAAATGTCATTGTGATACAGTTATAACATTTGAGTGCTTAACCATTCATAATCATTTGGTTGGAGATTGCTCTCCACTTGAAGTATAGAGGGGCTGTGCTTCAGGTTCTCTGCACCGTTGAAACTGTAGCCTGCTCAAAACTGTTGTTGGCTAGTGCGGTTGTTTCATTGCCTCAACCCCTTGTTTTTCTCATTGAAATCAAGGTATGGTATTTATTTTATTTTAATGTGCTAAACTGTTTGATTTAGGAGTAAACATTTATTTTAGCTTAAATTAAATATAGGAGTTATTCATCATTATTTTATTTTCTTTAGTTTCCTGACATTAATTAGGGTTAAATGTTATGGTTAAATAAATGCAAGTGAGGTCAAATGGAACACTTTAAGTTAAAACAAATAGGGTTAATTATACTGATTATTTCAAATCCATATGATAGAGCACAAAATAATGGTAAGGAAATATTTTCAATTTCATTATAATGAATTTTGCTGCAAAATATATCCCTTTAAATATTAATTAATTGTATTGATTTTATTTTGACGATCAGTCTTATGGTTAGCCTAAAGGACTTTTTTTATTGTGATTTAATTTAAATGATTTCAATAAAATATAAAAGAAAAAGATTGAGGTGTAGTTTACTGATTTAAAAGAATACAAATTAAAACTAATGAAAGCACATGTATTATATGTAAATCAGTCTTATACATTGATTTAGTATACATTTTAAAATAAAAAAATACAACTTAAAAATAATATTTATGATGGGTATGTTATGTTTATAGGAGATAATTGTGGTGAGTCCTGTTAAAAAGATTTTAGAAATTAGAAAATGTATTTTGAAAATATATTTCAGAAATTCAATATATATGTTTGAGCATTGGGATGTTGGTTTTATAGTGGATCAGGGTGGGGAGTGTTTACAAAAAATATATGTAATATTAATATTTGGCCTAAATTAAAAAAAATGGTACTTAATTAAACATTTTATTAAATTTTGCTCAACATTTTTTAAATGAAATCATTTTTGAGAGCAGTTTGGTATTTATAGGGAATAAGGGTGGGGAGTGATTAAAACAAATGTAAATAAAAAAATACATTATCATTTAAAAAAATTAATGTAACATATATATAAAAAGTTTGATTAAATATTAGGAGTGTTATGTGTATTTTATAGTTGTTAAATGAGAGAAAAAGGTAATAATAAGTCACTTTTTAATAGGATGGGGGTATTTTTATGCATGTTTATTAATTTAATAGTGTTTGTAGTGTTATTATGCCAATAATTAAGTTTGTAATATAGTATTTATATACATTTTATAGGTATTGTTGTGTGAATAGTAAGTTAAATCAATTTAGTTTACCACAACTACCCAATTTAATACTGACTGGAGTAAAAATAGTAAAATAATTTGGGGCCCATTATAATATCGGACGGATCGCCAAATGCCCCTGGTTCATTGGATTTGGGGTGGATTCTGTTCTTTCGATGTTTTTGGTCCGACGTGCAGTATTGCTGTGTTTGTGACAGTCTGCTTACTTTTGCTGCCATGACATCTTGTTGTCTCTGTGGTAGTGTTGTATTCTTTTACTTCGGTTCCGGAGTCTGGGGCTTTTGCTTCCCTTTAACTTTTGGCTGTCCGTTGGGCTGACTGGGTGTGTTATTCCAGCTTGCTTCTTTTTGGTGTGGTGCCTGTTTGTTTGTTGCTGTTGGCTACACTCGGTCCGGTCCTGTGCCTTCTCTGTCTGCCTTCTGTCGTTGGTTCGGGCTGGCTTTCTGGCTGGCCTTCGGGTCTCAGGGGTCTGGGTTTTCGGCCTTCTGGTGTCTCTCTGTCCTGGGCTGGTTCCTCCTGCTCATGTTTGCTTGTCTCTCGGGTAGTTTCTTCCACTCATCTGTGTTTTTTGGGTTTGCCCTGCTTCTTTGGCATCTCCTCCTTGTCCATTGGTTTCTTGTGAGTTTTCATGAAGCCGCTTGGCTTAGGTATGTGCTCACTTCGTTAATCATGTAGTGAGGAACATGTATGAGGAGGTAATGCCCGGTAATCTTCATTACTCCGAGTATACTCTACCTCGCCACATGAGTTCCCATCCTTCCCTCCCTGTGTGGATATCTGCTTCATGATTATGCTTGGTAGTTCTCAGGCTGAGGGTTGGGCCGGCCCTCCTCTTATAGAGGTCAAGGGTGATAGGGGTCGGCCATGTTGGGAAGGGATGGGAGGCTCGGGAGGCAAACTTTTACTTTGGAGGGTTCTGATGTGGAGCTGAAGTTCCTTTTGTTAATCATGTGGCGAGGAAGACCTACGAGGAGGTAATATCTATTAGCTATAAATATCTTAGATATAAGAGAGAAGATCACGAAAAATCCCTGAAAATGACTAATTTCATACAAATATGCTGCATCATAATCTTTGCTATTCTTGGCAAACATGTAAAGATAATGTTACGTGACTAAAATTGGATATTATAATGGGTAAAGCAGTGCAAGAAAATAACACTATTTTATAATTTATAAGTCTCTGTCAATGCTTTTTCGTGATCTTCTCTCTTATATCTAAGATATCTATAGCTAAGAGATATGTTCACACGGCACCCATTTGGTGCTTTCAGAACTCTTGTAGTGCATGTTTTGACAAAACTTGGATTACTCTATTGCCAGTAGACAATAAGGAATGGGTGAGGTTTATTCATAAGTTGGAGGTATGTCTACTTGAATGTTTTTTCAAACAAATTGTGGCTGGAATTATAATTAATATTACCTTAATACTATTGTTAACTCATAAAGACTAAAGGGAGATACTATGCTTTTGAGCCTGTAAATAAAACATTCTGCTAACTATGGGGTCGATTATGATGGCGGTGAATCCGCATCCTCTGGGCCAGTGGAAGCCACCGCCGACCCGGAGGATGCAGATTCACCGACGTGGTCCATGAAAACACCCACCGCCAGATTAAGATGGCGGTGGGATCGGCGGTGGCCGCGGGGTGTTGACCGCTATTTGGTGGCGGTGTCTACAAGACACCGCCAGCCAAATTATGATGCGTGTGGAAACATGCTTTTCCGCAGCGGTTTTTCCACCATGGAAAAGCATGTGGACCCCAGGGTGAAGGGGGGTGGGGGTGCACATGGGGGTACCTATGGTACCCCGCGCGGTGCCTGCCTCTTTGTGCATGCAAATGCAATGCATGCATATTTAACATTGCGGAGGGTGCTGCTTTAAGCAGCACCCGCCACAATGTTAAAGATACGGGTTGTGACCGCCAGGGTGGCGGTCACATCCTAATTGGTATGGAGGGAACACCGCTGCCCTTCCAGACGGTCCCTCGACCTCGGGCGTGGTGGACGGACGCAAGTCCGTCCGCCATCCTAATCGACCACTATGTGTCTTACACAACTCTGCCATGAGTTACTTATAGAACTGCAAGATAAAAGGTGCAGAATGTTATTTTATTTTTTGGGTGTAGTTGTTTTATTCATATAATTCATTGACACATGATCTTATTGTCATACTGACAGTTGATATACGTGTGCAACCATTCATATGTGCTATTATGAATACATGGGAGTTGAAGCTGTGGTGTCTTCTGGAGTCTGTTCCAACATACATAACAATTTTTTAAAAGAAATGTTGAAGTGTATTAATTATATAGATGTACATTGTTTTTAATGTATGTATATAATATAAATATTTATTTATGAGATGTATATATCTTTTGTAGCCCTGAAGAAGTCCTTGTTGGACGAAACGTATTGGCTACTCTGTTTTTTGAAGATCACCATTTACAAGAAAAAAATAAATAAAAATGTATTGAACAAAACAAATGTTGTCATATGCATTAATCATATGCTGAGTGCTGCTGCACTATGGGCATCACTGTCATGTATGGAAAGAAAATCTATGTAGAATCACAAATGTCATTGTGATACAGTTATAACATTTGAGTGCTGAACCATTCATAATCATTTGGTTGGAGATTGCTCTCCACTTGAAGTATAGAGGGGCTGTGCTTCAGGTTCTCTGCACCGTTGAAAATGTAGCCTGCTCAATACTGTTGTTGGCTAGTGCGGTTGTTTCATTGCCTCAACCCCTTGTTTTTCTCATTGAAATCAAGGTATGGTATTTATTTTATTTTAATGTGCTAAACTGTGTGATTTAGGAGTAAACATTTATTTTAGCTTAAATTAAATATAGGAGTTATTCATCATTATTTTATTTTCTTTAGTTTCCTGACATTAATTAGGGTTAAATGTTATGGTTAAATAAATGCAAGTGAGGTAAAATGGAACACTTTAAGTTAAAACAAATAGGGTTAATTATACTGATTATATCAAATCCATATGATAGAGCACAAAATAATGGTAAGGAAATATTTTCAATTTCATTATAATGAGTTTTGCTGCAAAATATATCACTTTAAATATTAATTAATTGTATTGATTTTATTTTGACGATCAGTCTTATGGTTAGCCTAAAGGACTTTTTTTATTGTGATTTAATTTAAATGACTTCAATAAAATATAAAAGAAAAAGATTGAGGTGTAGTTTACTGATTTAAAAGAATACAAATTAAAACTAATGAAAGCACATGTATTAAATGTAAATCAGTCTTATACATTGATTTAGTATACATTTTAAAATAAAAAAATACAACTTAAAAATAATATTTATGATGGGTATGTTATGTTTATAGGAGATAATTGTGGTGAGTCCTGTTAAAAAGATTTTAGAAATTAGAAAATGTATTTTGAAAATATATTTCAGAAATTCAATATATATGTTTGAGCATTGGGATGTTGGTTTTATAGTGGATGAGGGTGGGGAGTGTTTACAAAAAATATATGTAATATTAATATTTGGCCTAAATTTAAAAAAATGGTACTTAATTAAACATTTTATTACATTTTGCTCAACATTTTTTAAATGAAATCATTTTTGAGAGCAGTTTGGTATTTATAGGGAATAAGGGTGGGGAGTGATTAAAACAAATGTGAATAAAAAAATACATTATCATTTAAAAAAATAAATGTAACATATATATAAAAAGTTTGATTAAATATTAGGAGTATTATGTGTATTTTATAGTTGTTAAATGAGAGAAAAAGGTAATAATAAGTCACTTTTTAATAGGATGGGGGTATTTTTATGCATGTTTAATAATTTAATAGTGTTTGTAGTGTTATTATGCCAATAATTAAGTTTGTAATTTAGTATTTATATACATTTTATAGGTATTGTTGTATGAATAGTAAGTTAAATAAATTTAGTTTACCACAACTACCCAATTTAATACTGACTGGAGTAAAAATAGTAAAATAATTTGGGGCCCATTATAATATCGGACGGATGGCCAAATGACCCTGGTTCATTTGATTTGGGGTGGATTCTGTTCTCTCGATGTTTTTGGTCCAACGTGCAGTATTGCTGTGTTTGTGACAGTCTGCTTACTTTTGCTGCCATGACATCTTGTTGTCTCTGTGGTAGTGTTGTATTCTTTTACTTCGGTTCCGGAGTCTGGGGCTTTTGCTTCCCTTTAACTTTTGGCTGTCCGTTGGGCTGACTGGGTGTGTTATTCCAGCTTGCTTCTTTTTGGTGTGGTGCCTGTTTGTTTGTTGCTGTTGGCTACACTCGGTCCGGTCCTGTGCCTTCTCTGTCTGCCTTCTGTCGTTGGTTCGGGCTGGCTTTCTGGCTGGCCTTCGGGTCTCAGGGGTCTGGGTTTTCGGCCTTCTTGTGTCTCTCTGTCCTGGGCTGGTTCCTCCTGCTCATGTTTGCTTGTCTCTTGGGTAGTTTCTTCCACTCATCTGTGTTTTTTGGGTTTGCCCTGCTTCTTTGGCATCTCCTCCTTGTCCATTGGTTTCTTGTGAGTTTTCATGAAGCCGCTTGGCTTAGGTATGTGCTCACTTCGTTAATCATGTAGTGAGGAACATGTATGAGGAGGTAATGCCCGGTAATCTTCATTACTCCGAGTATACTCTTCCTCGCCACATGAGTTCCCATCCTGCCCTCCCTGTGTGGATATCTGCTTCATGATTATGCTTTTTAGTTCTCAGGCTGAGGGTTGGGCTGGCCCTCCTCTTATAGAGGTCAAGGGTGATAGGGGTCGGCCATGTTGGGAAGGGATGGGAGGCTCGGGAGGCAAACTTTTACTTTGGAGGGTTCTGATGTGGAGCTGAAGTTCCTTTTGTTAATCATGTGGCGAGGAAGACCTACGAGGAGGTAATATCTATTAGCTATAAATATCTTAGATATAAGAGATGTGATCACGAAAAATCCCTGAAAATGACTAATTTCATACAAATATGCTGCATCATAATCTTTGCTATTCTTGGCAAACATGTAAAGATAATGTTACGTGACTAAAATTGGATATTATAATGGGTAAAGCAGTGCAAGAAAATAACACTATTTTATAATTTATAAGTCTCTGTCAATGCTTTTTCGTGATCTTCTCTCTTATATCTAAGATATCTATAGCGAAGAGATATGTTCACACGGCACCCATTTGGTGCTTTCAGAACTCTTGTAGTGCACGTTTTGACAAAACTTGGATTACTCTATTGCCAGTAGACAATAAGGAATGGGTGAGGTTTATTCATAAGTTGGAGGTATGTCTACGTGAATGTTTTTTCAAACAAATTGTGGCTGGAATTATAATTAATATTACCTTAATACTATTGTTAACTCATAAAGACTAAAGGGAGATACTATGCTTTTGAGCCTGTAAATAAAACATTCTGCTAACTATGGGGTCGATTATGATGGCGGTGAATCCGCATCCTCTGGGCCGGTGGAAGCCACCGCCGACCCGGAGGATGCAGATTCACCGCCGTGGCCCATGAAAACACCCACCGCCAGATTAAGATGGCGGTGGGATCGGCGGTGGCCGCGGGGTGTTGACCGCTATTTGGTGGCGGTGTCTACAAGACACCGCCAGCCAAATTATGATGCGTGTGGAAACATGCTTTTCCGCAGCGGTTTTTCCACCGTGGAAAAGCATGTGGACCCCAGGGTGAAGGGGGAGTGGGGGTGCACATGGGGGGTACCAATGGTACCCCGCGCGGTGCCTGCCTCTTTGTGCATGCAAATGCAATGCATGCATATTTAACATTGCGGAGGGTGCTGCTTTAAGCAGCACCCGCCACAATGTTAAAGATACGGGTTGTGACCGCCAGGGTGGCGGTCACATCCTAATTGGTATGGAGGGAACACCGCTGCCCTTCCAGACGGTCCCTCGACCTCGGGCGTGGTGGACGGACGCAAGTCCGTCCGCCATCCTAATCGACCACTATGTGTCTTACACAACTCTGCCATGAGTTTCTTATAGAACTGCAAGATAAAAGGTGCAGAATGTTATTTTATTTTTTGGGTGTAGTTGTTTTATTCATATAATTCATTGACACATGATCTTATTGTCATACTGACAGTTGATATACGTGTGCAACCATTCATATGTGCTATTATGAATACATGGGAGTTGAAGCTGTGGTGTCTTCTGGAGTCTGTTCCAACATACATAACAATTTTTTAAAATAAATGTTGAAGTGTATTAATTATATAGATGTAAATTGTTTTTAATGTATGTATATAATATAAATATTTATTTATGAGATGTATATATCTTTTGTAGCCCTGAAGAAGTCCTTGTTGGACGAAACGTATTGGCTACTCTGTTTTTTTAAGATCACCATTTACAAGAAAAAAATAAATAAAAATGTATTGAACAAAACAAATGTTGTCATATGCATTAATCATATGCTGAGTGCTGCTGCACTATGGGCATCACTGTCATGTATGGAAAGAAAATCTACGTAGAATCACAAATGTCATTGTGATACAGTTATAACATTTGAGTGCTGAACCATTCATAATCATTTGGTTGGAGATTGCTCTCCACTTGAAGTATAGAGGGGCTGTGCTTCAGGTTCTCTGCACCGTTGAAAATGTAGCCTGCTCAATACTGTTGTTGGCTAGTGCGGTTGTTTCATTGCCTCAACCCCTTGTTTTTCTCATTGAAATCAAGGTATGGTATTTATTTTATTTTAATGTGCTAAACTGTTTGATTTAGGAGTAAACATTTATTTTAGCTTAAATTAAATATAGGAGTTATTCATCATTATTTTATTTTATTTAGTTTCCTGACATTAATTAGGGTTAAATTTTATGGTTAAATAAATGCAAGTGAGGTAAAATGAAACACTTTAAGTTAAAACAAATAGGGTTAATTATACTGATTATTTCAAATCCATATGATAGAGCACAAAATAATGGTAAGGAAATATTTTCAATTTCATTATAATGAATTTTGCTGCAAAATATATCACTTTAAATATTAATTAATTGTATTGATTTTATTTTGACGATCAGTCTTATGGTTAGCCTAAAGGACTTTTTTTATTGTGATTTAATTTAAATGACTTCAATAAAATATAAAAGAAAAGATTGAGGTGTAGTTTACTGATTTAAAAGAATACAAATTAAAACTAATGAAAGCACATGTATTAAATGTAAATCAGTCTTGTGTTATGATAAAGTAACACAGAGTTAGGTTTAAGGTTGGCATTATGGTTAAATTAAGGATACTTTACAATACAATTAATTAATTTAAAATAAATGAAGGCAATAGTGCCAACGTTAGGTTATGTATACTTATTTAGTGTGATTAAATTAAATTCAGTTAGTTTAAGTGATGATATTAACAGCCCAGCAGTTTCAGAGTTAGGTTATGTGTACCGATTTAGTATGATTCAATTCAATCCAATTAGGTGTTCCTAATGTAAAAAATGATGTTCTGCAAAAAAAGTACATATATTTTTTTTGTATTTTATTGAAAACAATGCCTTTCACTAGTTTCATGTGAGTGTTTAAGTTGCCATTTTTAGTAAATTAAAAATAAATTTGTAAAACAAAATGTTGATGCTGTCGTATTGTCTGGGTAGTAGGATTGACACAGTAGTAAAATACATTTTAACATAACTTAACAATACAGTGACAGTCAATGTAGTGCCACCGATGTATCTCTACTTTAACTTAGAAGTCATTGTGGTGATAAAATACTAATTAGAAATTCGGAGGACAATTAAATATAGCAGAAACTGATTGAATGAAGGGAGGTCAAGTTACAGTAAAGCAACTCTTTTAGGAATACATAAGTAAAGCAGAGAAATATGAGTCTTCAAATTGTGTCCATTATTCAATCAAGCATATCTCTCTGAGAATAAAACACTTCACTGAAACGAATCAAAAGTTAAGTAAAATGGCAGGAGTGGCCTTACATTTATAACATTCTATATATCATAGTCAGTGAGAAGCACTTGTCATACTTGGAAAGAGTAATACAATAAACCATCACCTATGCAGTTAGAAATATGCTCAACTTTTGTATTACACTAGAAGAGGTCATTTTGAGAATTATGAGTTTGAAGCATGACAATGAACCAGTCTCCGATAAACTATAACATATTTGTCCAAATACAATGTCAATCGTTTGATTTTTTTATGAGAGCAGTAATAGTAATAGTCATTATGCAACAGGCAAGCAAAACGAAACAGAGGAACCACTGCTGCTGCTCTTCCAACAGACAAATAGTAATCTTGAAACATGGATCTTTTTAGTAATAATAACCTTTGATGACAACAATAAGATCATTCATATAATAAATATCTCTTTGTTAATCTGTGGAGAACGGGCAGTTCTGATCATTCTGGTACCAGACAAGGCATTTCAATGGGTAGGGTGGACGGTCCTAGAATTGGGATTGGAAACTGTGGAAATCTCTAGGAAAATTATAACGATGATAACCAATTTTTAAGTCCTCTAAGGTGAGAATGACTATAAGAAGATTAACAGATTAGTCCACCTATTCTGTATTGAAATGAGACAGTGATGTCCTGCCTCCAATAAATTAGCTTAAAATACATGAAGGAGGAAAATGACTATCACATGGGAAGCAGCTAAATAACATATACACATGCTTGCTTAAGCTAGGTTTGTGACAATGACCAAACACAAATAATTACTTCCTTGCCTGCGTAATGAGTTGATGAAACTTCATGTTTTTTATCAGCCCAAATAAATCCTAAATTTGAATATGACCATAGGAAAAGAAGAGAAGCAATCTATTAAAAATATGTGCTTGTTTTGCTGGACTCAAAGACTAATCATTTTTTTGGATTAAGTACAATTTACAGCATTGCAAGGATGTATGTTACAAAATCTGATCCATTAATTAGTAAAAATAAGGCAGACACGAGGGATTGCAAGAAGTTCTTTTCTCTTTTCTTAGACATATTGACATTTTCAAATGGAGTATTCACCTAGATTTGGATTTGTATATGTCTTACATAATATTAAGTTTCAAGAGGGCCATTAAACACATATTTTGTTTATTTGATTTAGAGGGAATTAATCCAGGATAAATCCAGAACATTCTAATAGCACTGCAAATTAAATCAATGCGTTGGGATTTAAATAGTTAGAAACATTTGCCAGAATGAAGCGCGCTCACATTGACCAAGCTTTTACACAGAACTAATGTAGTCCCTGATATGGTTTTCAAAAAGCCCCAAAACGTTACAATAGCAGAATTAACAGAATGCATTTTAATGTGTGGAAAACAATCTGAGTGCATTGCATTCTTGGCATGTTCCTCTCACTGCTGACACTGATAAATTTAAATGTTGGACTACAGACTTCAGAGTGAAGGCATCAACATTTTGGCTTTGTTTAGCTCACATAAAAAATGGTTTTAGTCTGAAGATAAAACATTTTGTGAGAAGTAAAAAAGAGTTCTATATAAGTAATTGGATAAGGATGCTACTGCAGCCGGAAAAATACAAAAAAATGATGAATGGAATACTTTGAATTATTGCCAAACACTGATAATTACTTGGGAACTTTGGCAGTGCCGGGTGTGGAGTTGCCACACCTTGTGGTCGACCCCTGCAGGCAGCCAACCCCTTTGTGTGAGGACAGTCAGCAAGGTTAAAGGCTGTATTGGAAAACATCCATGTGAAGCCTGACAAAGGTGTCAATGATGTCACAAATGTTGGTGGCATATGCTCCGAGCAGGAGAAATTCAAGTTTGGGTGGCTACCAAAGTCCTCTCATCAGGTAGGTATATTTTGCATCTTTGCTCGGTCAAGATTTCTATCTTTGAACTTTTTTTTGTCCAAACCAAAATCTTACAGCAAGGCAAGCATGGGATGGTATTGGATGAAGCCCCTTTGATATCAGTGACTGTTACTGCAGAAGTCTAATAAAACTCCAGAGGTCTTAGAAGAGAAAACCTTTTTTCTACAACTCAACTTTTCAAAGTTTCTGGAGCAGCTCCTACCATCGCTATAGAAATATTACTTAGGGACCAGGACTCACTCCTGCAGAGGCCACCAGCTGGGATCAGTTCAAGTTGCTCCTGGTCAGGGGGGAACTTCAGAAAAATGACTTGTTGCAGCATGTTGTGTCCCTGTATCCACACAGAGGGTCAGTCAACTAACCATTGGAATCTACTTTTCAGCCCTTCATATAAGTGGGACCAGGTTCAGTCTTTCAGTACTCCACGCAGGTCCAGTATGTCCCTTTTCTTCCAAAGGTTCAGAGAGCTTTCTTATAAGCTGTGTGTTAGTTGCCACTTTTGTATGTTTTAGTAGCCAGTGGTTGGGGTGACTCTTGGACACTCCCTAACTAATAACACTCCATAACTAATGAGGACAAAGTGCCTAGGATCACCCCTTTTCACTTTTGTGGCATATTCTTTTTGCCTTACTTCAAACTACCATCTATTGCACCGTTCTAAGGGAAAACCATGAAGGCATAGGCCTGCTGCCCCTGAAGGGAGCCTTTAGACCTTTAGACCTGAGCTCCCTCCCACTGAGATGGTGCCCAACAAGTCTTCTGTTTCTTGGATCTCACCTCATGCTTAAATATAAATGTGCATGCCTCACCTTGGTCCCTTTCCAGGTAAAGAAGTTCATGACCCTCCCCAGGTTTCCTTTCTGAGCTCATATCTGTTACATACCCCACCCTCAGGTCTTCTTGTGATAAGACCTAAGACATTGTTTCTGCTTTAGGAGCAGTTTTTACACAGCATTATGGGGAGGAAATGGCATAGTCATCTGTCACCATGCTAATGATAATTGGCCAACTGCAGGTTGGGGCAGACTCAGTCCAACATTTTAAAAGTCACTGTTTCTAGATATTTATCAAAAATCTGACTTCACTACTGATTTGAATATTTAATAAACATTAAAATTAGTGTTTGTATTATTCCATGGCATGTCCAAACAAGAAGCAGCAGAGTTATGATTGTAGTCTGAACTTCAGTTGTTCCCACAGGACAGCTACAGCCATTCACATTGACATGCCACCATTACATTATTCTGTGTACTACTTTTAAATACTAAACTCCCTGCCTTGTGGGCTTCAATGCTTAAATAAGTGTTACTTACTTAATATTTAAATGCAAGGTTCCTTCTTGTCAGAAAGACTTATTTCTATCAAGCGCTAAAAGGAGCGTTGCTGAACGAAGTGAGCTGGAGTCCCAGTTGCCTTGTCCTAACACCTCGCCAGGCTCAAATCTCCAGGAACCTAAAGTATTGTAAGGACACTCGAGCTGTTAGATTTAGGGATCTCTAGTTGGCACAGGTAGATACTTGTGACAAATAGGGACCCTCTCCTCTAGTCAGGACAAGGGGATTGCACTCCTAAATTAACCCCTGCTCACCCTCTAGGCTACGTGGTGTGAGCAGTCAAGGCTTTCAGAGGCGTTGTAAGTTAAACAGTTGTGACCACATACAGTAACCCAGTGACAACACTAGAAATGGACACCACACAGGTTTTATATAAAAAAAAGTAGACTTTATATAGAGATACCACAAGACCATAAACGACAAAAATACTCACTATGATTACTTTAAGAAGGTAGATTTCATATTAGTTCAGTTCAGTTCTTAGATGCGACACTCTGCGTCAATGTACCTTAAGTTGCGTTGCACTTCCATGACAAGCAATGTCGCAGCGATGGGAAATGCGAGAAAGTCAGGTGCAAAGAAATAAAGACGTGAAGATCTTCCCGATGCGGCACGCTTCTCGGGGATGCGAGAAATTCTCGGTTCGATGCGTAGACTGCAGCGGCAACACCCTTACGATGCGACGGCAACAGTTTCAGAGGCGACGCTCTTCTCCATGATGCTTGAAGCTTCCACTCGATGCGACAACTACATCGGTGACATCCAAGATGCGATGGCAGCAGCTCAGACGGCGGCGCGCTTCTCGGGGATGCGAGGTGTTCTTGGTCGATGTGGTGCAATGCGACAGTTCCAGCGGCGACACCCTCCTGCTTCGGAGTTGCGACGGCAGGCACGGCGACGGCGACACGCTCCGACCTCGTTGCGAGATTCTTCTCCTGATGCGGGGCAGTGCGACAGCTCCATCGGCGACACCCTCCTTCTTCGGAGTTGCGATGGCAGCAGCAGTGATGGCAATACGCTTCCTCTTCGTTGCAGCATGCTTCTCTCCGATGCGGTGCAGTGCAAAAGTTCCAGCGGCGATACCCTCCTTCGGAGTTGTGACGGCAGGCACAGGGATGGCGACACGCTTCTTCTCATTGAGTCGCACTTCCAGCTTCTTGCGACATGCAGTTCCTCAGAAGGCCCAAAACAGCAGCAGCAGGCACTTCCACAAGAACTCTGGGGAGCTGGGAGGTGAAGTCTGTTTCACAGGAAAAACCAGCCGACACGTGTTTCGTCAAAACGGGGGTAAACCCGCGACTCTTCAGGGCTGTAGGGTGATAGGATGTAAGCTGTATCGTCGGAACGGTGATATTTCCAACCCGGTCCTGATCGGGTCTATAACACGAGGAGACGTTAGGAAAGGGTGCTTCTAAACGTCTTGGTAATTCAGTCGATTGGAAGAGAAACCCGACGCCGGATGAGCGGTCGGGGGACACAGGGAAGCTAATCCGCTTGCCCTTGTATGTGCACTAATGATCGCGGTAGCGAGGTGAAAAACGTCCGTACGTCCCAATACTATCATTGAATGAATAAACACTGAACAAGTTAAAAAATTTGGAGTTGGATCTTATCCTTTTCATCATACGACTACAAAACGAAATTGTTAAACACTGATGCAGGTTGTGTGCGCTTGACTTTGCATTTATGTACACAGAAGGTTGAGGCCCTCTCCCCTTCTTTTTTCTGAGACATGGGTTATCTCAGATCAAGTAGCACCTACCACCGAACTTCTTAAATTACCCATTGACCACTACATGTAGAGCGCCTAGATATTTCTGAACACTTTCATAACCCCTCGCCGAACTTTGTAGGTTTGAATGGTTAGACAAGCAAATATCTACTTTCTAAAAGTGGTATTTGCAAACACAGAATATTAAAATAAACTTTACTAAAAGATGTATTTTATTATCCTGAGTTCAGGCATACTAAACTCGAATTTCTACCATGTTCTCTGAGACAGTTAGGATTATAAAATGTAATAACTCTAACAGCCCATTCTGGCCTATGGAGAACAGGTAGCCTTGCAATAGTGAAAAACAAAAATGGCTGTAATTCACTATTAGGACATGCCACACACACCAGGGCTTGTCCTACCTTATACTTACAATGCTCCCTGTCCGTGGGCCTACCATACGGGTGACAGATATGAAGAAAAGGGAGGGTTTAGGGACTGGCAAGTGGGTGCACTTGCACAGTCAGCATGACAGTAGCAGACAGCACGCAGGCTCTGCAATGGCAGACCTTAGACACATTATACAAGGCTGCTTCTGTGGGTGGCACAACCAGTGCTTCAGGCCCACCAGCAGCATTTGGATTTACACGCCCTGGGCACACTTAGTGCACTAGACTAGGGTCTAACAAGTAAACCAAAATAGCCAAACATGGAATCACTAATCCATACATCAATTTACAATAGGGTGCACTTGCACTGTGGCACTGGATAGCAGTGGCAGAGTGCCCAAAGCATACAAAACCAGCAAAAAGACATGAGGCAACAGCAAAAATGGAAGGGAGACCCACACCAATGGTGCCAGGTCTAACACGAGCCCAGTAGTGGAAAAGGGAATGGGATGTGTGTGATAGAGATACTGTTCTGGTTGCCTCTGCACCTTGCGTTGTTCTTCTTGTGAAGACTTCCAACACACTGTTGGTTACTTAGGGTGGCTTTCAGTTTTTGTATATAAAGAAATGGCAATAATGATAACTGGTGTGTATGCAGTTACCGAACCTTTTCTCTAATACCCCGGAGTAAAATTAGCACCTAGTTATTCCCTCTTTCCTGCCTGTTTCCTAGTTGCTTCACTAATGGAGTGCTGAGGATTGAATATTTGACCTTAAAATAAGAACTATAGTTACTCTTGCACATTTAACCTTTATTTCTTATTCACCATGAAATGCTGCGCATACCACAGCATACCACAGCTATTGCACAGTGTCTACTTCATTGGAAAGCTTTGTAGAACATCTTAATACTCAGATGTCTTTTATGTGTATAGCGCCTTCAACGGTAATCACATGAGCGGCTGTCACCAAAGTAACAAACACTACTGTCAAATCTTTAGCAACGTATGTCAAGGAAAAACAATCCATAAAATGGCTCATGCAAATCTGCTAAAGGTTGGACTCAATGCTATGCAAAGTTTCTTAGGTAAACTCTTTTAAAGTCTCAGATTGACACAATACCTTTTGTGATTAGTATGCACTCAAATCTCAGTAAAGTTAGTGCCATTTATTTTGGATCGAAACTGTTCCTGTTTTCCTTACAGATCCAGAGGCATCAGGGAGGATGCATGCTGAGATGTCAGGGAAGGATCAAGGTAAGTTTAGTCATTTTAGCGAGCATGCTAGCTGGCGTGTTACCATCTTTTGAAAGCTGTCCTTTTGCTTTTGTTCTCCATGTAAAAAACATGGAACAGGGTACCATATTCTGAAAACTCTCAAAAGGTTTCTTGATAGCCAGAGCTGCCTGGAGAACCTTTTGGGTGAGTATACAGGAATATCAAGCGGCTTCTAAAACTTGGGTGCAGTTTAAAACACTGGCTGCACCCAAAATGGTCTCCGGATCGATGAGATTTGGTATTCACATCCGATTTTTATATTTAAATGTTTATAACTTGTTGGGCATTGGGCATGTGTTTGAGAGTGTACAGCACAGTGTTAAAACTTTGTTGGTCATTGTTTTAGAGTATACGGCACATCGAGAAGCAGATAGTATTACCAGCTCTCCTTACTCTTATCAGTATCATGAGCCTGATTATTCACGCATGTTACTTTTTGGGGAATTACAGGGACTTAGGGGCATATTATCAAGGGGGTTTATCTCTGCTTTTTTGGCTTTAAAAGCCAAGAAAGCGGAGATAAAATTATCTCCCTACCTAGCTGTCGCTAACACCAGTTAGCGACAGCTAGTAGGAGATAGCGACCATCTTGGGCCCCACTTTGCATGTCAGTGATATTTATCACTAATGACATGCAAAGCGGGCGTGCCAAGATGTTAGCGACTGGAAACAGTCTCTAACATCGCTATCTCCTATTACCAACTTATGGAGATATTCGCGCTAAGCGCAAATATCTCCAAAAGCTAACACCTGCCCTGAGCAGTTCTTAGCCATGTTATCCAATGGGAGGTGGATAACATGGCTAAGAGCATTAGCTCGGTAATGCATGAATATCGCGGACTTTTCAGCGATATTCATGCATTGCGGCCGATTTTTATCGCATTTGCGATAAACCTTGGTAACACCAAGGTTTATTTGCGATAAAAATAGCTCAGCGGTAAATTTTTGTCTCTAACCAAGCAATAGCGATAATTATCGCTATTGCTTGGTAATATGCCCCTTAATTAGTGTGATTGAAGCAACTAACCATGTTTTACTTGTCAGTGGGCCACAGAGTGCCCAGGCCCGACAATTTCTGCATGTTTGTCTGCAAGCTTTAAGCTGCAGGAGTTATGTGTTTCAGGTTGGCCTAAAGCCATGTTTTCTTTGTCAGCCTAATGGAAGACACAACGTGCAGTATTCCACAGGTGACCTTTACAATGGACTTATAGGAAAGTTAAATCAGTCAATTAGGTGTTAGCCAGTTTTGCCATGTTTTAGGTGTTAGATCTAGGCTTGAGTGAAATTTCAATTACGCCTGAGTGATTGGAGAATGTTTTGATAATTTTGCATAACACTTTAACATGGAACTGCTGATAATTACACAATTACTCTTCCTTGGGTAATCAAGAATAATTTGGGGCAAAATACACTGAGGCTTGCAGCAGTGCTCCGGTACGCAGAGTTCATTCAAAAGCAGTAATTTATCCAAAAAAGTTATGCCTTTGTATAAAGAGATAATTTCTCAAAACTGCCAACTGAAACGTTTTTATATTCAGTTAAATCCCTTGATCAACACCATTCCTACTTTACGATGCTGGGTGGTATTTTTGCCACAATAACTTTCTATCTGGTATATGCAGCTTACCTAGTATGTAGGCAACATTTTATCTGTGATATGTGAATCACCTTTAAAAATATGTAACTATGAATCTTGTACTGTTGGTTATTTATTGCCCCATCTCCTAGTCTGTGTATATTATTTGTTTGGCAGTGCTGAGTATGTTATTATAATTTTTTAATTTTTTTAAATTAATTTAATATCTCCCTATATTTTGTTTCTATCTAAATATTTTCATCTTTATTAGGGCTTTGAACTCAGAGGCTGCTCTTTCAGTCCACTAGGACAGCAGAGGGATTTCTTCTGCTGCCCTTGGGGTAGCCCAACTGTCATATGTAGAGATTTACGCCAGCTAGGAGGAGATTGCTACACTTTTAGCAAAACCATTGTTGTGACAGCTCAGTGGAAGGCACAGATTGACTCCAAGTTCCAAGTTCAATCTTTATTTCGTTGCTTTGCAACATAAAAGATAACAATAAAATATAAGCATGACATAATACAACTCACAACAACAATCGAACTTACAATTCATTATAATTAAGGACCCTATTATAAGATCTACATTTCATCATATTTGGACACACAAAGTTATAATTTGAATTTATCACAGAAATTAAATAAATATTTAAAATGTTTAAAAAACAAGTTAAAAAAAACATTAAATTGGTTTATAACAGCCAGGAGTTTAAGATGGTACAACTAACTAGACATAATTCATAATTTAAACAAGTCCAGGATAAGCAGTTTTTCTTGATTAAAATGAAATAGTTAGTTTCCGTCTAATAAAATGTACGGCCAATAAGAATTTGCTGATTCTGAACACAATTACTTGGCTAGTGTCCGTACTTAAGATCCTGCCAGCTTCCCTACGAGAAGTGGAACCAATATTGCGGCACAAGGGAACTATCCATCTTTTCCTTGCCCTACCATAACTAGGGCAGAAAAACAATATATGAAAAATATCCTCCCTTGACTCATTAAAGTAGGTTTTCATTTTAGGAAAACATACAATAATTGTCGCAGCAAGGTTTCCAGGCCTGGGCGGAGTTCGTGGAGCTCCACGACAAAAAAAGTCGGTGGAGTACCGCAAGTGGTGGAGTGCAGCAGAAAACTGCCATTCGCATTGATCTTCCAGCCACACGAGTAGAAATTCTAGTGAGTTGCAGCTCGCGCTCGCCAACTTAACATTGGCGAGTGTAAGTGAGGAAAAAACTCAGTTGCACTATGCAGAGTTGAGTTTTCTGCACTCTGTGAGCTCGGCGGCCTAATATTTTCTTCCTGCAAGGATACATTTTTTGCTTTACTTTTGTGTTCTGGACAATGAATAAAAAAGTATATTGTAACGTCAGGCCTAAGGTGGCGTGGACAGTCTGACGAACTTTGACCAATGGTCCATTATTAGTCAGCCTGACGGTCAAGAGATTATGCTGAAAGAGCCAGCAGATGCTTCACTGATGGAAACATTATAGTTCCTCCAAGACAAAATAGAGTTGATGGACGTTAAGCTTAGTGGTAAGCACAGTCACATTTGTGGTGGAGCATGTGGTCTACAAATGTTTAAGTAAAGCCTTTAGACTTCGATCAATTTCCTTTCATAAGTTACATCTTAAAGACACAACTCAGGGAGCTCCACTGCCTCCTGATACACAAACTTGCTCATTTCAAATTCCACATACACACATTCAAGGCACTATACAACTTAAGCCACACCTACCTAAACAGTTGCATCTCCGGCCACCAACCACCCAGACACCTCAACTCCACAGAAATCCTAGTCGCATACATCCTATGCATGCCAAGAACCAGATCAGTAGGACGGGAATTTTTTTATACCACTCCTAAAGCACGGAACGGCCTCCCACTTCACATCAGAGACTCCTCTTCTTTTCTTAAATGTCACAAGTATCTGAAGACCTAGCTTTTTATGAAACCAACCCATCATAGACAAGGCTAGGCACACACATCTGCTCAATGCCATTATACCCTCAAGGGTGATAGTGACCTAGTTTCCCAATAACTCCTTGTTGAGGTGAGAACTTGCTCCTAGAGATGGGACAAAGGCCTTTGGTGGAGGTAGGGGTTCTATTTCGCTGACAGGATGACCGTATGGGAATTGCCCAGGGAACAAATTAACTGCAAAGTAGCCTACTTTGTCACAGGCAGATGTAGATAAGACCTGGCCCTGCCCCATTCCATTGTCCCCCTAGCCAGTCAGGCACCAGGTTCAGTGGGAGAGGAACGGACAAAGACTCAGTTTGGCGGAACCACAAAGGAGGGGTTACTCAATGCTTTGGATGGGTAAAGGAACACTTCAAAGGCTAAGAAAGGCTCAGCCATCTTAGTTTTAGGTTCAGGGGGGCACTAAGGGATTGTTTTCAGTATATAATATTACCCCTGTGAATGTTTTCCCTATTGGTTAGGGAGGGCTAGGAGTCACCTCCACCCACAGGCTATAGCCAGACATAAATTTAACAACTCTTGGCACCATCTTCAGAACAGTACTGGTACTGTAGAAGACAGAAGAAGGATTTCATCTGCTTTTGATACCTGTGAGGAGAAGCCTAAGAGTTGTATCTGCCTCCCACTGTACCCAAGACAAAGAAATGGACTTCAAAGATCTGTTAGCTGACATCCTGTTAACCCCTTCACCGCAGAGCGAATTTTGCCGCAGTGCGGCGGGGCTAGGGGGTGAGCATGGCGCTGCTGTGCTCGTGATGGAACCACGCCATCATGAGTCACAGGCGGTGTGTGCTCATCATTACGGCATGGATCCGTCAATGCCCTGCCCACTCATTAATTCACCCACATAGGCGGGGAATTAACGATGCGTGGAAGGAGCGGTAGCCGCACAACGGAACTACGCCGTCAAGAGCACAGGCCGCCCGTGGCTCATGATGGTGTGGTTCCGTCATGAGCACGCAAGGGGTTAAGCTACAGGGACCCAGAAGCTGCAAGAAGCCCACTTTCCTTGAAAAGTCCAGCTGCCAAGTTTCAATTGGACCTGACTTGAATCTTGCTGGTGGCTTCTGTTGGAGTGAGTCTTGACCACCAAGTGCTGTTCTTGAAAACCAGGAACCTTTGATCAGTGTTAGAGTGTACTCCTCCTTTCTAACTCTAAAACTAGGAAACTTCCCTCAAGCATTTGCTGGCAGAACAGTCAATGGACTGGAAACAACCTCCAAGCTGATCCACTGAGCGCTTAAAACCAATTAGCCTGACTTCAATGTAGTTCCTGATATGTTCCTCCCAGAATGCAGGAATCTGTCGACACTGAGGCTGCTTTGATTCACTCAATGCTACCATCAAGGAGTACCACATCAGCAGGGAAGATGTCTGGGGCATGAAGCTGTAAACATTTCCTGCATAAATCAATGTTTTCTTGAGATTGCACCACAACACCGGATTTCAATAATGCAGAACCCTCTTTTCAGCCTGGTTTCTCAGGAGGTTATCGTTGTTGATAAGCTAACCTATCTACCTGGATGTACCTAGCCCTTGTATCTGATAAACACTCAATTTCAGTCAGCCTGAAAATTGACCCTTGTCCGAGTCAAGCATGACTACTTGCTTATGGCTAGCGCTTTATGCTTTTTGGTACTTTTGTATTTAAAATGTTCTAAATGTATATCTCGGGTTCCCCTAATTGGATTTTTGCTGCTTAGATGTCTATTCATTCAATAAAATATTCTTCATTTGTATAAAATGGATTGGGATTTCAATGATGTTGTGTTTTTGACTATTTAACTGTCCTGGTACTTCTAAACGCTTTACACATTTTCCTAAGATAAGCCTGCCTTTGGACTTAGCCCAGCCTGCAGGGTCACCCCCAAACCTTTTGCCTTCAACCCTCCTATTTTTTCTTAATTTGTTTTTGATGACCTTAGGACTGTGTGCAAGTTATCAATGATAAACAGGTCTAAAGTGCCTGTGATCTCCCCGCTAAATGTGATGAAATTGGTCAATACCTGTGTGACATATTTAATTTACCTATAAGTCTGTAGTAAAGTGGTAGGCCATATATCCAGTACTATTGGAACTGATGCACTTGTTGTTCCACCCACTTAAGAAGCCCTTCAAAGAATATTTAAGGCCTGCCATTGCAACCTGAATGTAGTTTTAAGCAGACAGTTTGACTTGTCACTATAACGCCTTTGCCAAGTCTTAAACCCTTCTTTTATTGCATATAAGTCAACCCTAAAGTAGGCTCTGGGGAGTCCATAAGACAGGATGCGTTTTAATTAAAAGTTTGGACATGTACTTTTAAGTTTTATTTGTCCTGATAGTGAGAAACTCCTAATCTGATTTTTCACTACTGTGAGGCATACCTGTCTGTTAGGATAATATTGGGTTCCCTTATTATAATTAAAGAGCGCTAACATTTGATTTGCAATAGATCCGCATGCCAAGTTTGGTTTCTATGAAATTGCAATTAAAAATCCTGTTGAAATGTAAAGCTTAATTATGAATTACAATTTTAAAAATGCTACTTTTAGTAAGTTGGCTTTTACTGCTCTTTGCCAGTTGCTGCATGCAGCCTGTCCGAGGTCAAATGGCTGGTGGAGTTACTAGTTACATTTTTTAATACCTTCCAGACAGTCACACAATAGAGAAATTAGGTGTGCATACATAGCCTATCTTCTGGCAGGATGAGGGAGCAGAGCTAGGCACAGCCTCACTTGCAACTGAATAGACTGTGCTCTGCCTACGCACAAAGGGCTTGTCACCACTGCATTGACTCTGCAGCCACCTTGAAGCCAGGGCGCAGTGGTCAGGAAATTCCAACTACATCAAAGAGAAACATCTAGAAATGTCTCAAACTTCAAAGAAGGGATCAGATGTAAAAATATGGTCCACTGATACAATTGTCTGTCTGTTTTCATGGCATGTGGAAGGACTTTCAGCACACTGTCTGCTGCTGTGTCATACTGTATTCTCCACAAGACTGCATTGCTACACCTGGAAGGTAATGCTTTGCTCCATAGAGCTTGCCTTGCACCCTCAGAGGCCAGCCCTGCTGCTTGAGTCCTGCTTCTTCACCTGAGCCCAAGACTAACAGAGTGACTCCAAGTGACCGAGGGCAATGTTGCCTGACTTCGATGTAGCTTGCACAACTTTTTTTCCACATCAGCAAGTCCTTTGCAGCGCTATTTTGTAAGTATGGGTGAAATTTGCGATAGCGAATTCGCGGTCCACGAAATCCACGAATTTGTGAATTTTTTTATTTTGGTGCGGTCGGGGTTTTTTTTCAGCGCGGCTACCGCGAACTTACCCATGCGGTCGTTTTTGGGCGTGACCATCTTGTTCGCGGGAGGAAAACAACTCGGCAAACTCAGAATCAAGGTAAGTCAACGTAGTGCACGCGAGATTGTATTTTTGAAGCACGAACAAGCAAAAAAAATTCACGAACTTTCGAATTGCGGATTGTTTGGCAATTTCACGCGATTCGCGGAACGCGAAATTGCCAAAAATCTGCAAATTTCGCGAGCAGAACGAATTTTCAGCCCATGCTTACTATTTTGCCAATGGGGTATCTGACCTCTTGGAACTCTTGATGGATATTTGAATCTAGAATCCCTGGAGAGCTAACACATTTTTTTGGGTCAAAGCTGTCTTTATAATTTTTCCAAGAAAAAAAACAATGCAATTATACACATAACACAATCCTTCTCGCAGTACAGAATCACCATTTAGGTATACAGTTTCTGCTTTAATTGAAATCGGCCAATATCAATTAACTTGCAGAGCTTCCGGACAGTAAATAAATAGATAAGGCAAAACAATCCAGCTATTAACCCATTCCCCCACACTCCAAATCGGAACCCATTAACTAACTAACTAATGATACATTGAGGCATCTGTGACGATATAGGAGTGCTCTTCACGTCGCTTAACAGGAGCACACAAGGAGTGTTAGGACAGCAAGGCCTGGAGCCCCCCCCAATCACAAGTGATGCAGTGTTTAAAATTGGAAGACATGCAGTGTCCTTGTTCAATTGGGACAGGCACATAAAGGAAGGCCTTTAGAAAGGTAAGTCACTTAGGGGCCCCAAACATTTTCAAAGTTTTTATAAATGTCAATGAGTATGTCTGCCATGCACACCATGGTAAACACCTGCCATACCCTTGCATGCCATTGAGTCCGTTATGGTGCTTCTTTACGTTTCCATGCAGCAGCCACCACAAATTTCGCAGCACCCAGCAAGAGCCACATTACCAGCCAATACCCAATTATTTGTCATTTGAGAGAGTCCTCCCACAAACCCAAAAGTGCAAACCTGGGGATATCAAACCTAGGGTTATCAAGAACTGGGTACCCCAGAATGTCTTTAATTTGGGATAACATTTCTGACCAAAAGGGGCGAATAGTCAGACAGTCCCACCAGATAGCTCTGAAATCACCCTCTCCAGCATAGGTATGACCTATGAGGAAATATTCTTTTTTAAGTTTTGTGGGATAAAGGTCCTAGTCGTAAAGTAGTTTATAATGAGCCCCCCTCATACTAATCAAAATGATTAAACTGGGGAATACTTTTCCATAATTTGAGCCCGATTGTCTGTGGAATAGGGCTACCCAGGGTCCGTTCCCAGAACTCCATATGTCATGGCTTGATGCTGTGCAGAGTGTCTAATATAAGTGCATAATGAAAGGAGATACACCCATTGATGCCATTTCTCCTCCTGGAAAATTGCTCAACAGGGGTGAGATCCCTGGTCGCTGCCACCCATACCTCTGGTTGAAGTACCCAGTGTTTTAATTGATTATAACAATAGTATTCTGTGGGCGGAAGTTAGAATACCCATTGACAATCCTTAATAGTTAGGATTTCCCAATTATAGAATAGGTCAGATATAATCAGACAGCCCCTGCCCCCCAAGCTTCAAAGGACCCCGACTGCAGTGCTGGGGGAAAGCCACATTATAGTGAAATGGAATAAATGGAGAGAAGAAAGGTGTCCATGGAGCTGCCATTTTCACTTCATCCAACACCTTAAGAGTGGCCCTTTTGGGTGTGCTCACGTAAGCATTAGGGGGGCATTCCTCTTTAGGCTTCCACCCGATCAAAAGCTTTCTCAGCGTCCAGTGCCAATAAGACAGCCATTATAAACTTTTTTAGTAGCTTTCATGACCAGGTGGACTACTCTCTGAATATTATCATGTGTCTGTCTATCCTTGATAAATCTGGACTGATCCGGGTGAATCCAATCTGGTAATATGTCGTCCAAACTAGCAGCCAGTATTTTCGAGTACAGTTAAGCATCAAGGTTTAACAGTGCTATGGGTGATTGGAGCCACACACCTTTGGATATTTGCCCTGTTTTGGAATAACCAAAATGATTGCCTCACTCATATAGACTACGAGACCTCCTAACTCTACCATATAGTTACAAAGAGACAGCAAGTGAGGGATTAGATCAAATTGAATTTCTTATTAAATTGGTCTGTCAGCCTATTGAGCCCAGATGTATTATGAAGTTTTAAGCCTGTTATTACTTTGCAAACTTTCTCCTCCGTAATAAGACTCCCCAGCAATTTGTTTAGTGCATCTGTCACCTTAGGTAGGTCTACCCTGCCCAGATAGTCTAACTGGGCCTGCTCATCTGCTGTCTCTACTGTATATAAGTTCTTATTAAAGTGCCTAGAGATATGTGCCTTCTCTGTCTTTGAGAATGCAACGCCTGTTGCCTCTCGATTAATGTCACGTATATATTCCTTCTCCCTCTTAACCCTGAGATGCCTTGCTCTATGGGGGCCCACTTTGTTACACTTCTCGTAGGTCATATATTGAAGTCTTAGGAAAGCGAGTTCTGCACAACTATTATAGATGGCGTTAAGTTTCTCCCTTAGGGCGGTCACCTTTCTGTGGTGGGAAGTGTCTGGCTCTCTTTATGCAACTTTTTTGAAGTATGAGCCTCTGCTTCTAACGTCTGCCTCTCCATGGCCCGCTGTATAATTAGTGACAAATTCAGTGCTATGCAGTACCCTTACCACTGCTTTAAAGGTGCTGTAGTTATTTGAGGGATTAGTATTGTGCGGGTCATACACCAGAAAATAATCTGTTACTGTCTTTCATAGATCATCCCACAGGAGCCTGTCCTACACGAGTGACACAAGAAAGAACCTGTGGCGGTCTCTAGGTGGGGGAGCCACCCATTCTAATGTCAATTTCACCGTAGCATGCTCTGATACTGCAATAGGGTAGAACATGACTGAGCAGAGGGCCTGGACCAAGGATTGACCCACAAACACATAACACAGCTACAAGTAACTTCAATGGGAGTGGGAGAAAAAAGCATAATCCCAACCCTTTGGATATAGGGCAGGCCACGCATCCTGCATTAAGAAAGCTCCCCTTGGCAGACCTGTGAGGATGTGTACTATCAACTCCCTAGTCCCATGTGAGATTAAAATCACCCATTACTATGATCTCACCCTCCACAAACCTTTTCAATGCAGATAAGAAAGCATGCAAGAATGGAGTTTGATAGGTGTTGGGTGCATATAGTGATAAGAAATTACACAAGCGGGCATGGATGTGGCCTTTCACTATACAATCCTCCCATTTCTGCCTGTTTAGCATGTCTCAGGCTGACATTTTAGAGATTAGTAAAAAAGAACACTACCCCCTTATGCTTTGAGGCTGAAGAAGACTCACAGAGTAATCTTTGCCATAACCTATGATCTTCAGCCTGCTTATGACGAGTGTCTTGTAGGGCTACCACATCATAGTTTTGATTCACTAGATATTTACACATTTTATGGTGTTTAGCGAGGGAATTAAGGCCCCCCACATTCCAAGTGCATGTGGTGCCCACCATAGTAAATGTTAACCTACCCTCCTTCATTGGCCATTGACAAATCCCCCTCGCCCATCCCTACCACTCTTGCCCCCCCCACTCTGGCTGGTATATGGATATTGCTGTCTTCCCTCATCCCCCTCGACCTCAAACCTAAAAGCAAAATCCCAATTACCAGTAAATTAAACAGTTCAAACCGCCAAACAATAAAAATATAAATAAATCCCCCCCCCCCCATGTCAATCAGTCTAGCAAGGTTATACCTCATGTCAGGCCAAATGGTCGATATCCGCTAAGACATTTATTAGGTAGCTATATGTAATCAAGGAATGTAGCAGTACAAAAAAGAGTTAGCAAAGTGATTCTATGGATGAGTGTATCCACTCATTAGCAAACTGTGGGGTGAACAGTATGTACACCTTCTTCAAAAGAGTGGTTCAGATTAAAATCAGAACAACATTTGTAGCATCATAAGTAGCCCCTGTGTCTTCTGAAGACTCTGGTTTTGCTCCACGGTCGGACTTCCCAAAGTAGTGGCATCAGAAAGGCTGATCACAGTGTTAACTTTTCTTCTAAGTCTTTGGGCAATTTAAAGTCAGCCATTGCCTTTTGTACCTCCTCTCTGTGGAGGAGCCAGGCAACTCCCCTGTGCAGCCCTCCACAGACTGCACCTCAGAAGACGACAGTCCCAGGATCTGCGATGCCTCCTGAAGGTCTGTGACATGATGCAACTTGCTATGAAATTCTAATGCCACGGGGCGAAATTATAGGTATCACACCAGTGTGGCCAGTGCAATATCCTGAAAGATGGAACAGGATGACCCTGTGAAAGGAGACTTCCCCAGTCTGTCATGCCACTTGAAGTACGTTTGAACCGAACATCTCCTGGGTGTCTCCCTTCATCAGCTGGCAGTAGGCCAACCCTGTGAACCCTGCCAACGTTCAATTTTAGTTGTTTATCCCCCAGTAGTTCAGAGAAGAGTCCCACAACAAAGGCCTCTAAGTCTGGTCCTTATGCTCCTTCAGCCAGGTTTCAGAGTCACACATTGTCCCTTCCGGACCGTTTTCAAAGTCTTTGTGCTACTGGATGGAAGCCCGGAGTTGCATATTAAGGAGGCCGGAGTAGTTCTCCATCTGATCTGTGCTGTGCTCCAACTCCTGCAGTTTGTATTCGAGATCCAGAGTCCATTTCCCCACTGAGTCAAGAGCTTTTTGAAGTGTTGAAAAGCAACTGTTATTGTCTGATCTAAGTTGCTCTAGGGAGGAGATCATATCTGCCTTTAGCTCCTCGTGTACCTCACGTTTAAAGTCCCTCAAGGAGACAAGAAGGCCCTCCTTTGTGAGTGCCATTTCGCCATCTGTGTTTGACACAGAGTGGAAGTCTCATGCTTCTACTGGGACAAAATAGCTGGATCCTCGGTTTTGGGGGCTTTTTAGGCAGTATAAATGCAGAAGGTGTAATATTTAGTGTCAAATGAAATTCACTAGTGTCTACCACCACTGGGGTCAAGAGGCCCGCCAGACTAGTCTCCTTCCAGCAGCAACTATAATGTTCCACGTTGCGGGCAGCAGGTCCCGGATCTCACTGTCAGCACCCACTAATCGATGTGGCTCCTTTAGTTCCTTACTACATGAGTTCAGAAGAGCTGACGCCTGGCCTACCCCATTTCGGGGGATGTTAGTTGCACCTCTCAGGCACCATGGCAAGTTCACCTTAACATCTCTGGCATCAACATCACAGTTCTTCAGCACATCTATGTATCATGCCTAGAATATCATCATATAGCTCCTCCTGCAATCGCCTGGTGTCTAGTACACTGTGCCCTTCATTGCTCCCGATCATCCATTTTGTCCCCCTCCACCTCAAGCATAGGACAACAATGGGGACGCCTGTTCCCGTTCTACCCAATCTGAACATGTATATGCACTCACTGTAAATCCGGTGTACAGCACTGCATCCCTATATTCACCCTTAAGGTCTCTTACTCCCTAGGCCTTCAGATTGTTCTCCTTCAGGCACTCAGTGAGCGTTGCACTCATTGACATGTCTCCTGTCATCAAAGCTCTGTGAGCTATTCAGGTTATTCCAAGGCCCACAGTGCAGCCGTCTTAAAGTCAGGCACGATGTGGCTGCCAGTCCTTGCTCCACTGAGAAAATGTATTGGCCTCACATGGTCCCGTCACAGACCTCCCCCTTCCGGATCCCCTTGTCTGGCCCTTGCTGCAGTTCGATGTCACCCAGGTACCACTTTCACCCGCTGTAATGTCCTGTTCTGCCAGGGAGGTCCGCCATCTCATCTTGTGCCAGCCCCAATGCGAGGTCATTGTGTCTGCAAGGGGCATCTTCTCTCCAACTCCCTAAGTTCAATTTACTCCCTTGTTGCAGGGTGTCCCGGGCCTCTGTTTCATCACATCCTGTCCGAACAACCTCCAGGGCTCTAGCTTGCAGATTCAATAGTTTGTGATGATAAAGCAAAAAAAGTGATGCCTATTTATTGTTTGTGCAACTTGGTCCAAGGTATGTCATCATTCAGGCCCATGATGTGGGTTTGTAATTTAAAAACCCATCTTTCTTTCTCAAATAGTCTCTTGGGGGTATCCTGTGTATCAACAATGGTCTCAAGAATCACCCACATAAGGTTGTCAGTGGAATGGTGGGTTTCTTTAAAGTGTTGGCTTAACTTGGTTCTGGACAATTGGCATCCTATGGTACGGAGAAGTTCATTGATCCTGATCTTAATTTGTCTGGTAAACATACTGACATATTGAATTCTGCATGGGCAAGTAATCAACAAGATGCAATTCTTGGTTTTACAATTAGTATGCTGGTTGAGCCTCCATATTCCTATTGGTCCCAAGTCAATAGATGTGGTAGCTAAAGTGAGAGAGATTACCATGAATTGCCCACACGGAAAGTGACCTTTGACTGGAGGTAATGTCCAGTTATTAGATTTGGCAAATTATTTAGTTAGTGATTTTTGTAGTGGTCTGGTGTGGACCACGAGCTCCTTAATATTGCCACTTCTTTTAAACTGTAGCCTCCACTCCTCAAGATAGCCCAGCGTTTATTGATGATCTTTTTTACTTTGTTAGACGAGGGTGTGAATGTAGTCACGCAGGTCTGCCTTGATTGTTCAGGTTTTGGATAGGTCATCAACAAGGCTTCCCTGTTGTTGTTACGTGCTCTTTTTGATGATGATCTGATGATTAGTGAAGGGTAATGTCGATCCTCCAGATTATGTGTGAGTTTTTCTGCCTGGAGATCAAAATTATGGAGTTCACTACAGTTCGTCCTTCTTCTCAGCAATTCACCATACAGTAGATTGGTCCTGAGGGCTGAAAGATTCCGAATATGCTGCAGTAAGGTAGTTTGCTCTGCGAGAGCTGACGTAAATATCTTGCATTTTTTACTAATGATTATTCTGTGTTTTTAAACCGTTCTAACAATTAATCTGTGTTTTTAAACTGTCCTTTTTTTTTACTTACTGCCTGCTTTTGAAATACTTAGTATTAACCAACCTTGCAGATGCTTAACTTTTCACAATCGTCATCTTACCCTCTCCTTCTCCCCAGTCCACCGCGACAGATAGTCTGCTGTTTGAGTGGAGGCAGGTTCCTTTAGCTAAGGGTGTCTTATACTCACTTCCATTGGGCCATCCTGTAGCCGCCATCTTGGAGGTGTGATGCTCTAGTCTCCCTCCATCTGTATGGGCTACCAGCTACAAACAGGGGCGATGGCCCTGATGTGCAGCAGACGTGCGCAGCAAGTGCGTAGAAGGCCTTCTGAAGGTGCGACTAAGGCAAGCCCATCTGCATCCGTCCGCCCTGGACCACGCCCGCACCCGTCCACCTGGCCTGTTTGTGCAAAACACTTCAGATATCATCAGGTACTCGCATTTCGCATTACTGGCCTTGAGATTCATAAATCCCTCCACGATTCCCTGTCAGCTCCGCTGCTCCAATCACACTGGGGTTTCTAGACCCAATCTTGTAAATAAACCAACGGCCACAGGGGCAATTGCCCATCCACACAGCAAAGTTTCCAGTGTTAATACTGCACACATCTCATGCAAGTTACTGAACATCAGATCCCTAGTAAAACATTATTTAGAATTCTATGACTTAGTGCAAACACAGTGCGTGGATGTGGCATTTGTAACGTAAATGTGGGCTGATGCTAGCTCGGGCCCAGGTATTGTTGCAGCCACCCCATCCTCCCCCCGGCTACACCGTATATATCGGCTGGACAGGAATTTTAAAAAGGAGGGGGATTGGCTGTGTTTTATTGTAATCATTTTAAAACTACATTCGAGCCACTAACCACTCCCGGCTTTGAGGCTTTAGCCTTCTCGGTGCAGCCAGCGGACTCGCTGGCTATCATGGGATTTTTAGTCTACCGCCCTCCGGGACCGAGAAGTGGTTTTGCCGACAAGCTCAGTATATTAATGGGATCGTCTATCATTAATGAGAATTCTCTGGTGTTGTGAGATTTCAATTTTCACCTTGTAAAGGAAACAGACCCAGACTCCCAAAAACTGATTGATACAATGAATGCGTTTGGACTGTCCCTAATTACCAAAGGTCAAATGCATAGGGCTGTTTACATGTTAGATGGGATCTTCTCCAATTATTCTGCCATCACGCTACTCCCATCTCTCTCTCTGACTTGGTCAGACCACTGGGTGGTTAAGTGGCAATTAAAGACTGTGAAACCTATCATGTCTAGAAACACTACTCAACACACTTTAAGCAGAGCCTGGCGTAAAATATGGCCAGTCAAACAGGGAGATGCAGTCACCCCGGGCCATTGGCAACCATGGGATAATCTGGAGCAAAGCATTGAGAAATTTGCACTCTGGCTCAACACTGCACTGGACTTAATTGCTCCAAAATTTAAAAAACACTGTTAAGAAAATATCCCAGCCCTCGTACAATGAAAACTTAAGGTTATCAAGGCAGGACTGTTGTAGACAAGAACAAAAATGGTGGAAAAATTATGAGGTGGCAGAGAAAAATACTTATAAAACTAAATTAGCCAAGCATTAAAATTTGTCTTAGCAGCAAAGACTGCATATTACTCGAGGCATATATGAGCCACCTGTGATGCAGACAAAACTCTTTTGACAGTAATAAAAGAATTGGTAACACCAGCCAGACCAAATCATGCAGGAATAAATCAAATGTTTTGTGACACACTGGCTGAATTTTTCCAAGAAAAAGTCACCAATATTTTTATAAATATACTACAAATAGAGCAGCTAAAGATCAGGATTGGCATGTAAAAAACAAATCTGTTTTTCCACCTTTAAGGTCCCTTCAGAAGAACAACTCATTGAGTTAATCCCACTTATTAAATAAGGTGAACCACAAAACCCCTGCCCCCCAAGTATTACACATATTATTCCTGCTCATGTGCACAATACCTGGGGCAAATGTTTGATAACTTTTTTTCAGAAGGGTTTTTCCCATCTCACTGGAAACTGGCCCCAATTCGCCCCCTATTAAAAAAGCCAATCTGAATACCCAGGTCCAGAATAACTATTTCAAGACTCCCTTTCGCCACCAAGCTGATAGAGAAAGTAATGAATCATCAACTTTCAGAGTACGTAGAGGAAAACTCTCTGCTGGACGACACACAACATGGGTTCAGAAAAAAACACAGTACAGAGTCTGCCCTGGTGGTAGCAACAGAGGATATATGAGAATACCTTGATGTCGGTGAGGGAGCAGCAGCTCTGATTCTGTGGGATCTCTCCGCAGCTTTTGATATGGTCAGTCATGAGATCTTGGCTGACTGTATGCGTAGTCTGGGGATAAAGGGTACAGCATTGGTTCTCCTGCAATCTTTCATGGCAAAAAGACAACATAATGTGACAATGGGCAAGTTTGTTTCTAGGCCTTTCTCCCCGCCCTGCGGAGTTATCCAGGGCTCAGCATTGAGCCCAACTCTGTTCAACCTCTATGTTATGCCACTTGTGTAAAAATTCTGGTTTCTCCTGGTGTCTTATGCTGATGACACCCATATTGTGGTATAATTGGCAAATCCTGAAAGTAATCTGGGTACTGCATTCAGCTCATGTATTATTACGGTGAGCAACTGGATGGGCTGTAGTTGCCTTAAACAGAATGCCAACAAAACTGAGGTCATCATGTTTTGCAATAATCCCTCTTTCTGGACACCGGACTGATGGCCACCAGAGCTGTACTCACTGCCTGAACCCTCAAATAAAGTAAAAAACGTAGGCTTCCAGGTAGATAAAGAAATTAAGTTTAAGGACCGAAGAAAACAAAATAGCATCTGCCTCTTTCGGCTTTTTAAGGCATCTAAAAAAGATTGAAACGTTTCTGCCCCAATCTTCTGATAACAGTAACCATGGCATTGGTTCTCAAATGGATTGATTATTGCAATAGTCTCTATCTTACTCTTGTAACGAGTCTCCTCAAAAGGATTCAGACACTGCAAAAATGCAAACTGCTGCTGCTTTTTTCCTTTTTAAAATTCCGAAATACTAGTCGGCTAGAAGAGCCATCAGGAAGTTACACTGGTTGCCAATCAAGCAATGCTGTAGATGTAAGGCTCTCTGTCTGGCCTATACATCAGCTGCAGAAGAGTTATCTCCAGTGACCCCGTGTGTTTGTAACTTTGCCACCGCGCCCATAGGCGCTAAGGTCCCTCGAGTGAGCTGTCCATCACAGTGGGGGAAAGGGCAGGAAGAGGTTGCATAGCCTAGTGTGTGTGGGGCTGGGCTTCTGTGCAAGTTCACAAGCCTCTTGTTTATAAAGGTCAGAGACCAATCAGCGCAGCAGATGAGGAGAAAGCAGCCTCCTGGTCACTGGAAGTACAGGGGGATTCGCTCGTGAAACTCGTGGATGCCTAGACCTCCATCTAGGATTACAGCTATTTGTATACGGTACATTTGGGGAGAAAGCACCTCTGCCTAGCATCGACCGTGCTCACTAGATTCTAGGGCTGATTATAATATTAATGCGTTACTGAATTTGAGCTTCAACTCGGGCACCGGCTTGATTTATATCTGTAAGTGCTTCCTGCTGAGGTTTAATTTTTGTGACAGGAGCCTCGTTGCCTAATTGTAACTATTCTCTGACCCTGCTTTGAGGGTCAGAGCAGGGTCAGAGAATAGTTGCAAGTAGCCAACCAGGCGCCGCTCAGGACGCACTTACAAGGTTACAGCAGGTGCCCAAGTTGAAGTTAATTTTTTTGTAATCCTTTTGTAAATGGTTACCAAGAAATTAGCTTGGGCACCTACTGTAACCCTGTAAGTGCTTCCTGAACAAAATTTGTCCCGCTCGTGGATTCGCGGATTTTGCCACAATTTCGCAAGATTCACGGATCGCGGAATTGCGGAAAATCCACAAATTCCACGAGCGGAACGAATTTTCGGCCCATACTTAACCTAAAGGTCTGTAGGTAAGGGTGTCTTAGAAGGTTGACTTGTTGTCACTGTGGCGTTCGAAAATTCAGGTGTTACATGGTCAACATGGTTTCGTATTTGGTGGTGATGCAGTGGATTGAATCTTTGTGGATGATGACGCTACCGCCTCCATGTTTGTTGGTGCTGTCCTGCTGTTTTCATCTTGTAGCTGATGTGTGTTCTGATGGCAATGTCAGAGGCCAAAGAGGGGTTGAGCCATGTCTCTGTGATGTAGGTCACATTGGGTGTGAGGGTGGATGGAGATGGTGTCTCAGACTTTAGTGGCTTGTTCGCAGAGAAATCTGGTGTTAAACAGGAGCCGTCATAGTGGTTCCTGGGTGATGTGGGCCAGAGAAGTGGGACTGGCAAGGGTTTCTCTGAGGGCATGAGGTTAACTGCCATCAGTGGCAGGTGAATGTTCCTGCTGTGTAGTGAGGTGATGTGTGGCAGCAGTTGTTTCAACATCAACGGACCAGGGCTCGGACCTCTACAGAGCTGTATCTGTGGGTGTCCGTGGCATAGATGCCTCCATTAAGCAGATCCTGGGAGGGACATTATATCAGTTATCCTTTACATTTAAGAAATATAATAGGTGATGCTTTATAGTTATATCAAACGAAGCAAGCATAAGGGAAACCAGTAAGTGTGTGGGAAAAGAGCATAGAAGCTAAGTGATAATCTCAGGAGGCTCAAGAGCCACAAGAAGCGCAGAAACTCTTCTTTTGAAACCACAGAGATTCCACAAGAAAAAAACATACAAACGCTCCTTCTCAGTGAGGGCTCCCAGGATCTGGAATGCCCTCCCTCCAGAAACAAGTCTTATCTCATCTACTGCATCCTTCAAAAAGGAAGTCAAATCGATCCTCTTGGCTAAATTCACTTGAACATATACTGTGGAAATACTGTTGACTGTTTATCTCTCTCTTGTACTTTATTATCTGAATCGACCACCCACTCACATCTTGTTACCTTGCACTGTTCGCTATTTGCACAAATTGCCTTGTTAAGTTTTCTTTTCTTTCTTTTTTTTGTCCTCATTTCATATTTATGTAAAGCGCTCTGATATCTGTAAGGATCTTGTTCGCGCTATATAAAACTTTGAAAATAAAATGAAAATAAATAAATAAATAAGTGATCTGTCAGTGCTATCTTATGCTGTAGATCATGTCACAGGAACAAGGACACAGTTCAAATATATGACAGCCAGGGATTTTGTGGAAAACGTTCAAGGAAAAGATCAGGTTCAAGAGCGTAATCTGATGAACATTATGGCTTCCAATTTAGTACTAATGAATATTGAGTCTGTTGCAATTGTGAGTTAAAGTGTATGTTATGTAATGTAGGGGCACCCACCTGGTTTGAGATTTTCTGCTATGCAGAGTATGTTTAGGATGATCTTCATGACTTTTTCAGCTTAGCAAATGCTAACATTGCAGGCATTAAGTTTTACACCTATGGTGAATTATGTTCCCTTGATACTGCAAATCTTGATAGGTACTTCAAGCAAAGATTTGAAGCCATACTCAATTTTATTTGTAACAAAACAAATCCTTCAGTGGGTGAAGTTCAAGAATTTTTCTGGAGAAAGAAACATCGAGCTACAGGTGTGCATCATATTCATCTGTTATTGTTAGTGAAAGATGCACAAAGGTTTGGACAAGATAATAATGAATCAGTGGTATCTTTCATTGAGCACTATGTAGCATGTAAGATTCCAGAGGAGTCTCCCAAGAGAACTGTTAGGCAACAAGTCTTATGGCTCCTGTCCCATAAATGTGGGAAATATTTATGACAAAGATACAGAGCAAAAGGGAAATTCTACTCTAAGTGTTGTTTTGGATTCCATAGGCCTATAATCTCCAAAGGAAGAGTGAGCAGTGTTATGCCTACTGTCAGCCACATTGCTGCTGGGAAAGCACCTAAAACACATATAATCTGAAGAGAAGTGAGTCATGGAACATTGTAAATGATTACAATCCTGTAATCCTATCCATGTTGAATGCCAATATGGATATTCAGTTTGCAGTAGACAAATCCATTGCTGTTGCTCAAAGCATCACTTCGTACATAACAAAGTCTGAAAGGACAGAAATGAAGGACATATGTGAAGAGGTAGCTGCAGAGAATTCTTCAAATAAAAGGCTTTACATTTTCAGTTTAAAGGTACTTTCCCACTGGGAGATTGGAACTTATGAAGCCTGTAATATGCTCAGTTCTGCTGCCATTTGTGGCAAGTCAAAAACCATATCTTGGGCACGTTTAGGTCTTGCTTTAACACAAAAGAGTATGTTGAAATCATTTCCTGAAATTGGTTATCTTGCTCATGTTGTTCCAGAGAGCACTAATTACGTAAACCCACCCCTCATCAACCTAATTAGATTGTTCAGTTAGAAAATCTTTGTCATTATCAAATGCTGCAGTAATATACATACATCAATACGTGGATGAAAATATGTAACTTGGAAAGTTTGGAGTGACTGGCTGTAATGGATATTTGGTGAGACATTCAAAGCCAAGCCTCATTAAACATTGCAAACTGAGCTGTCAAACAGCTGAGAAAAGAGAATTCTTTTATTTGGCTCTTTTGCAACTTTTTAAACATTGGTGTTCAGAGAATGAATTTCTAGGTGACCATGTCTGCTATGAAGATGTGTGCAATGCAGTAAAAGACAATATTCAATGTGAAGTGTTTCTCACGTATCAGAAAATTTTAAATGATGACATTTAGCAAGAGGAAATAATTGCTTAATAGGCTGCAAAGGACAGTTCACAAGGGAGCCAGAGCTCAGGACATAATGCTCAAGGTCCCCTTGGCCAGTCTATCATTGAAGACAAGGCATCCATAGCTATGATTGAAGTGTAAATTGATATAGGCCAAGTGAGGAGCGAGAGAATTGATTTAGAAAAGTTGACATATCAACTGAATGAAGAACAGCAAGTAATGTTTTACCATAAATCACTAGAGCACAGATTTCTACATGTTAAGTCTGAATGTCCATATTCAACATTCAAGCCTACACTTCTCTATGTTAGTGGTCAGGCATAGGCACAGGCAAATGTGCTCTGATTAAAGTGGTGACTGCATTTGTTTACAATAAGACTAGTTGTGAACTTCCATGTGTTGTGACTGCTCTACTGCACTAGCTACTCACAACATTAAAGAAATCACATTGCATCAACTACTTCTGTTGCCTGTGGAACATAACATCAAACTACTTGAAGTTATTTGGTGATGCATGTCATGAAGTCCCCTGGGTTATGAAACAATTCATCATTTTTATTGCTAATGCGGTTTAGATTAGCATGGTTTCAAACCTATTGCTAGCATACATTCACCTGAGAATGCAATAGGTCTTCAGAACTGACTTTGATATTCTTTTTAGTGGTAGGTATAGCTGACTCTTGTGAAAGGACAACCAGTTTTTAACAAACTGGTGCATGAAGAAACCAAGAAGCTCTTAGGACATTCTAGAAATGTGAACACATGGATACCTTTTCAGTACCCCGAGTTGACTCAAAATATGAGACAGTCTGCAGATGTGGAGTATACAAAATATTTAAAGACATGAGAATAGGAATTATTAGGAAAAAAGCAAGAACAGCTCCTGCTTCTCACATGGTTAGTTCTCTGTTTCCACAAAATGATTCATCTGTTTTTGTAATGAGACATGTCTTGAAAAGTCATGGACAGATTATGTGCATCAAGCCAACATTGGATGAGTGTGCCCAGTCTAAATTAGAAATGTTTCATTTGGAAAAACAAGAAATTGTGAGTCTTAATTGTAAAGACGAAATGGAACATCAGAGATTATAAACTATGTGAATCAGTGGTGAGGAAACTGGAATCACAAGAGAAAACAGATTCCCATACTGCTGGTTTATAAAAGACTCTAAACCTGTGTATAAATTACAGAGTCATTTTGCAGCAAAATCTCAAAATCAAGGAGGGATTGGTGAATTGTGTAATGATGAATGTGGTAGATTTAATCACATATCTCAGTAAAGCAGACTATGAGTACAGTGTAATAAACGTTGATGATACTGCAACATATCTTTTGGTAAAAAGACTTCTATGTGAGAAGACAACAGTTTTCTCTGTGTTTGGCCTATGCTGTCACCATTCCCAAATCTCAAATATTCGGTTTGGATGTAGCAATGATACATCATATGTCACACAGTCTTCAAAGAAGGAATATCTTTTGTTGCTTTTTCACAGGTTAGTTCATTGTAAGGACTGTTCCCTCTTCACTTTGATGACAGCAAAGTGAATGCTGACTAACGTGTAATAGAATACATTTGTTTGAGAGGACTGCATGCTCCTCATCTGGGCCTAGATTCCATTTCTGAGAAACAGGCAAGTTACAGAAAGCAAAAAAAGAGCTGATGTTGATGGTCCAGCAAGACTACCAAAAGACAGTAAAGTATAATCAAATGTTCTACAAAAAATGAGAACTCATTAAATATAGTATATTGTAAGGTTTCAATTTTGAAATAGTTAAGGTGGTTCCTGTTACTGCAATGTAGAGGAACATGTTGTTTCAATGTACCAATAGTAGTTGACTACATTAAACAAAACAAAGGTAATAAATGCCAAGCTTTCACACATTTACTAAGCTTAGACAAGGCTCAGAAACATATGTGTTCTTCAACCAAAGCTATATGTGACATTGCTGACCACTGTGCTAGTGCTATACAATTGACTTTGAATTCTCAACAGGAAGGTCAGAAAATATTACCCCCTGGGCCCCCTTTACATAAGAAGTATTGCCCCCAGGGGCTAATTAACAATGAAGTGCGGGAGTCCACGCTTCATTTTTTAAAACATTTCGGCCAAAATTTGCACTGGGTGCACAAATCTTGCTGATTTTCTTTTGAAGTGTCTCTACCCTGCCCCCTTTTTGCGATTTGTGAGTTTGTTCCTGCCTTCTTATGTCTCGGTTCTACTGAGGCACAAGATTGCTGCCAACACTTCCTGGGTTGGAGTGTTGACAGCCAATTAGCATACAGCTCATGCTGGGCAGGGTGCGCTTAGGGTGCGCAAATCCTCCGCGGCCATAGATATATTTGTGATTTTAATTTGGATTTTCTCAGGAACTACTGAACGGATTTACACCATTTAACCAAAAGGCACAACTCTGAACCAAGGGCTACCTTTTTGCCAAATTTAGTGTAATTCTGTTCGACAGCTCGGGCTGTAGCTGCGACTAAAGGTTCCTATGGGTAATTGCATGGGGAAAACATGTTTTGGGACCCCCCTTTTTTCTCGACCCCGCTTGACGTATTACCCCGGGACTTTAAGGATAGGAGCGGAATGGAGCGCCCCACCAGTTTTGAAAATTTCGCGAAGATTCGTCAACCAGGGCCAAAGTTATTCCAAATAGAATGTTGGGGATTTCCTATGGATGATAGGTCCTAACTATAACTACCTACTGACAACCGCCAGTAGGTAATATACTAAAAAACAACTAAAGTTATGGGGATGTTATAGTTAGGCTCAGGTTTCATGCATACAAACCAGAGAAATTCAGCCGTTATAGTTAGCTGAGCTAACTATAACTCCGCCCCTTCAATGCACCGCTTATGACCTCAAACATTACGTCACTCATGACATGGTCAGTGACATCACTGATCACATAACTGATGACATCATCCAGTGACAGTGAGTGTTTTTAAAAATGTTATTTTACTAAAATATTAATATTTATACCAAGGTCTGTTGATGAATTAGTGGGAGATGAGTGCCTGTATGGATGATTTGGTGGGTGCGTGACTGACTATATACGTGAACGATTAGGTATCTCAGTGAATGTATCGTTGAGTGACTAGGTCGTCAGTTGTAAGTGGATGTATGGGTTGGTGAGTGGGTACGTTAATGGCTGTATGGGTGATTCATTGAATGTCTAAGTACCTGTATGGGTGTATGTATGTCTGTATGGGTGGATGAGAGAGTGTGTGACTGCCTGCATGGATGAGTGAGTGGGTGAGTCACTGGCTGTATGTGTTAGTAAGTGTGTCTGTGAGGAGATGTATGGGTGATGAGTCTGTGTATGGCTGTGTTTTTTAAGTAAATTCATGTGTCAGTGGTATGTGGGTGAGTAACTGCATTTGTGAAAGGCAGTATAGGTGAGTGTTGGACTATACGAGTGACTGTATGTGTGAATGAGTTATTGTGAGAGTGGCTGTATGGGTGTGTGTGTGCCTGTGACACTGACAGTATGGGTGAGTAAGTATGTGTTAGTATCTGTATGAATAAGTGAGTTGGTGTGTTTAAAACTGTATAGGTGAGTAAGTGGGTGTGTGGTTGACTCCATGGGTGAGTAAGAAGGTGTGTGAGTAGGTCTAGGGTGATTGACAGTGTATGAGTGGAGATATGGGTATATGAGTGGATATATCAGTGGTTGAATTAGTGAGTGAGTTGGTGTATGTGTAGCTGTATATGTTTATGAGTGGATGAGTGTGTAGATATATGAATCAGTGAGCAAGTGTGTAAGTACTGGTATAATTGTGTCAATGGTTTTGAGAATAGTAGTGTGGAAGTTGGAGTAGATGTATGAAAGGTTATAGTGGGGTGGTGGTGGGTGCGTCAGAGATTATGTGGATGATGTCATCAGTGATGTCATTTGAGATATCATGAGTGATTTCATCAGTGATGTCACTGACCATCTCATGAGTGATGTAACATTTAAGGTCATCATCAGTGCATTATTAGGGCACGAGTTATAGTTAGCTCAACTAACTATAACTGCTGAATTTCATTAGTTTTGTACCACTGAAACTTGAGTCCAACTATAAAGTCTCTGTAACCTTTGTTTTTTTCAGTTTGTTTCCTAACTATAACGTCCCTGTAACCTTTGGATTTCTGTGGATTTCTGATGTTTTTTATATACTAATTCCTAACTATAACGCCCCTGTAACCTTTGTTTTTTTCAGTGAATTTCGAAGGTATTTTTAATTTTATATCCTAACTGTAACCTGTAAACTTTGTGGGTGGGTGTTTAAGTGGCTGAATACTTCAGTGACTGGGTGTGTGAGTGGCTCTATGGATCTGTGAGTGAATATGTAATGTCTGGATAATTATGTAAGTGCATGAGTAGTGCCTGGGTGATTGCATAATTGCATAGGTAGTGCCTTTGTGATTCTGTGAGTGGAATTACCAAGGACACACTGCAAATACTGGGTGTTTTTTTGACAAAGTGTCAAACACATATATATTCATATTTTACATAAAGTTTCAGTGTAGTTATTTAGTAAGATACCAATTTGACTTTCCCCTTTGTTTCATTTGTCAACATTAGTACATCAAAAATGCATTTTCCTTCTTCCCAGCAACCTCTGTAGACACGAAAACAAATAAAGTGTAAAACAGAAATATAGACATATTTTACAGAAAGTTTGAGTCTAGCTATTTAGTAACATATTAGTTTAACTTTATTTTAACAACAGATTTGCAAAATAAAACAAGGTTCGAAAAATAACTTTGAACATCAAAACTCACGAATATTACATAAATAACAAACAAAGAAATGTCATGGGTTTAGACAGTTTTATAGGCAGCAATAAGGCAACACGAGGCTGAAGGAGCCTCAACTTCAATAGCAGCAGCAACAACACAGCAGCAGAGAATCCCTCCAGAGATCCAATCTCAACTTCAAGATTTGGCTCCTGAGTTTTCCCGGATTGCATCATAAAGCATGAATTGTAGAGTTGTTGTGAGTGCTGAAGAGTAGCCCATAACAGCCCATCGCATTTATGCAAAGAATCATAAATGTTGAGGTTTTAAAATTTTTTGCCTGGCATAGTATTACTAAATTAGCAGGCATTCTATTATCTTCTAATTTATTTTAACACTACTTACATATACCTTGCCAAGTGGACAAGTCAAAGCATTCCTCTACAAATAAATACACAGCTAACTTTTGCCAGTTTTAATTATTTTCTTTTTCCCTTTTTAAATACAAGTCAACAGTCCGTGTTTGAATCTTGTTGTGACTGTATCAACAACATTTACAAACATACTCTGATGTTTCATACCTCACTGTGTTAATGTTGTTATCTCTTCTTCAAAACTATCAACTGTAATATCTGTGTCCTGTTCTGCTCCTCCTCATCTTAACAACTCTTAATTTTCCCTAGAACCCTGCTCAGGACCAAAGAGACGAAAGTGCACATCATCACAAACCTTTTCTACTTCTCCTACAGTACCATGCAAAAGTGTTCTATTAATTTCTCCTAAACATACAACAGGAGTTTTCACATAGTACAGGCTCCTAACTAAAGTTCACATTCTTGGGTGTTGTACAGCTAAAATCCTGAAATGAAAGGTGCTTTGGCAGACTTTCTTCAATAAACAAGCTAGTGAGTGTCCCTTATAAACTTGCAAGGATCCAATCCTTGTAAAATGCTTCTTTTTTGTTTTAAACTTCGCCTCGTAGAAATGTCCTAAATTTATCAATGGATTGCTGTTGAATACTACAAACACAATTACAATTCCATTTGTGTAGGCACCTGACTATGCCTTACTTGTACATCTCCTCCAATAACTTCTTCTACATTTGGCCATTTCTAGGAACCATCACCTCTTTTTCTATAGGAGTGCCATTCTTCATTTCATAACATCGTCCTCTGTGATCAATACCATACACTAATGTAATATCCTGGATATAGCTTTCTTCCATTTTCCACTAAAAACTGTACAATAGGTATTTCTAGTCACTAAGCTTTTTTTCTGGTTTTGTCTCCTCTTGCACAACACCATTCTGTCAAGAGTCTTCCTTCTATCTATAATCAAAATGAATAGCTTCCTCTTCAAATCAAAGGCTTCATCAACTATTCTCTCAATGTGTTCTTTCTGTTCCAGTGCATCTCTCTTTCTTCTATACGTTTTCCTAATTTTCAATAGATTTATAGCTAGTCTACTAGAAAACATCAAGGCTATGATTTCCTTAAACTGCTCCAGTCACCTGGTTAAGGTGTGTCCATCTTTGTTTCATTCTTTCCTGTTCTTGTTAAATAGATTTTGTCCACTGTTCTTTCTCATAGTTTGAATTTGATGTCCAATTATTTTGTAATCTTTGTAAATGTCCACATATATTTTTAAGAAATCACTATCTCCTCTTACTAGTAGCTTTTTTCTTAACCACTTTTTCTTTATTTTACCCCTTCTGTGTCGCTGTTCTGGATAGATACTCTAGTTGCTTCTGTTCCTTTTTCCTTTGGGTTTATGTAGGCATTCTGTCTGTAGTTATGCAGATATAATTCTGTAAAAAAAAGTTTTACATCTACGGATGAACCCAGCTACATAACTACAAGTACTTAATTCAATGTACCAAACCCAAGCCAAAACATAATTTATTAGTTACCTTTTAATATTTAAGCATTCTCTCCTACAACCCAACTGCATAATATCTTAGTTCTCACTTTTAAATGTGAAAAGACCACCTTTCCCTTTTGAGGTAAATTTTAAAATGCACCTCAGTCAAAGTGTAAAGGTGCATACAGTGTCTCAAAACTGTAAATTTAAAAACACAACATAAGAGCAATTTTTGTGCCTCTCTGCCACTGTGTCACTGGTAGATATAGTGTTTTAGTATTTTCCACTTACTTTTTAAATACATGCATTTGTGGTTGAGTACAACAATACTCCCTGGATGATTGGATAACTGCATAGATAGTGCATAGGTGATTCCCTCAGAATATAGGTAGTTTCTTGTGGTTCCATAGTAGGGGTGGGCGGAATTTGCAGAAGTGCCTTCCACAAACTTCCACGAAATGGCACAAAATCTCCGCGAACACGTGGAATTTTGCGTGCTCGTGGAAATTTAGCTGTACCCGTTGTTATAATCTATGCAGGCTAATTTACTGGCTAATCACTGATTAGCCAATAGATTAGCCTGCATATATTACAACATTAGTATGTGCTACCTCGTTGGGTAGATGTATAGTGCTTTTCCCCTACACTACAGCTGCGTAAAGGGCTGGAAGAGTTGTCTCCAGTGACCATGTATGTGTAAGTTTGCCACTGCGCCGAATGGCGCCGAGGTCCCTAGAGTGAGCTGTCCATCATAGTGGGGAAATGGCAGGAAGATGGTGCATACCAATAGTGTGTGGGGGGCATGGCCAAATGGGCGGGGCTTCAATGTGAGTTCACATGCCTCTTGTTTATAAAGGGTCAGATGCGGATCAGAGCAGCAGATGGGGAGAAAGCAGCCTCCTGGTCACAAGAACTACACAGGGAGGGCGCTTTTGTGACAGGAGGATCGTGCCAGAATGAATCCTGCTCTGCATATTAATATTTATCACAGAAAATGCCTCTGTTTTGTGCAATACCTCTACTCAACTGGAGTACTGCTTTCTACTGGCTAATCAGTAAGTGCCACCTCATCGGGTAGATGTATAGTGCTTTTCCTACACTAAAGCTGTGCAAAGGGCCAGAAGAGTTGTCTCCAGTGGCCATGTATGTGTAAGTTTTCCACCGCACCGAATGGCGCCGAGGTCTCTAGAGTGGGCTGTCCATCATAGTGGGGAAATGGCGGGAAGACCGTGCATACCGAAAGTGTGTGTGAGGCATGGCCAAACGGGCTGGGTTTCAATGCGAATTCACATGCCTCTTGTTTTTAAAGGGTCAGATGCCGATCAGAGCAGCAGATGAGGAGAAAGCAGCCTCCTGGTCACTTCCTGGTGAGGTTTAATTAGCTCCTGTATGCTCCTGAATTCTGTTTTGCCACGGATTGTGTACGTCTCGACATTTTCACGTTCCTCGCGAAACAGGAAAATGCCGAAATTTCGGAAGTTCCGCGAGCCGAACGGAATTTGGCGCCCACCCCTATTCCATATCTGTTTGGGTGAGTGCTTGAGTACTGCCCTCATGATTAGATAAGTGCATAACTAATGCCTGAACGATTAAATACATGCGCAGATAGTGGTTGGATGATTAATTGAATACTACTCTAGTCCCTGGGTGATAATAGGACTGCATATATAGCATATAGGTGATTTATTCAGTGAATTCATAGTTCATACATCATTGTTTAAGTGCATGCATTGCACCTGGCAGATTGCATGAGTGCATGAATAGTGTTTCAATGATTGAATGAGTACATGATTGATGCCTATAGGCCATATGTATCAAGTAACCATTTTGCGATTCTGAAATTGCGATTTTTACCGAATCGCAAATTCGGAATCACAAAATGGTATGTATGAAAGAAATCGCAAATAAATAGCGATTCTGTAAAAATCGCTATTTACATTGCGAGATCCCCAAATGCGATTCCTTAACCTAAAAAAATCGCAATTTTGCGATTCCTTAAAGGAAAAAATCGCAGAATTGCGATTTTCGCAAATCTGCCAATCGGAAACTCAGGTGCAGCTTGATGACATCACAACCAGGAAGTGTGACTACCCATGCTGCACCTGAGTTGCTGATTCACAGTCAGAGAGAGGAGTGTTGGAGAGTGCACTCAGCAATTTTGAACAGAATGGCAGAAAGTGGAGACATGGCCAGCTAGGAAACACAGCAGCAACAGCAGGCTGAAGTGCAGAGGAAGAGAAAGCAGAAATTCTCTGAGGCAGAGTTGGAGGTTTTAATACAAGAAATGGTGGTCAGCTATGAACAGCAATTCGGGAAAAAATCACTCAGGGTGCCTGAAATACGCAAGCGGCGCATCTGGGCTAACATAAAGCAGAAAGTAAATGCTGTTGGGGTGACACACAGGAGTGTTGACGATCTAAGGAAGCAATGGTATGACCTGCGCTAGCGCTCTATAGAGAAGGTGGCTGCCAGGCTGCAGCAGTCCAGGCAGACCGGTGGAGGAACCTCCACAGCCACAGAGAGCACACCTCGGGAGGAACTGGTGGAGGGGACCCTGTTACCTGAAAGTGTCTTGGGCGTGGCTGACCTAGACAGCTCAGAGCACCAGGGACCAGGACCAGGTAAGATGCATGCCATCACACCCCTGACACCCACCAAACCTCCCCAGCAGAGAGCCAAGGGCAGGACAAAGTCCAGGGAAGGTACCTAAGCACACACAGCAATGCATTATGGTAGATGTAGTCACATATACATAACTGTGGTGCAGGTACACCCAACCAGTCCCCAATAGAATGTGCACCTCAGGAATGGCAAATACAAGACACATGTAATCCAAAACAGTGATATTTAATAATTGTCAAGTGTAAGTCAGAACAGTTAATAAATGTGTGCTTTTACATTCACAGCACCATCTGGAAACACAGCCTACAGGCAGTGGGAGACAGGCAGGTTCCCCAAACAGAGAAGCAGCAGGGCTAGAGGAGGACACAGAGAAGGAAGATAGCCCTGTCAACCCTCCAAAACAACGCAGGAGACATGTTGTCAGACCACTACCCCCATTTGAGGACGAGGGCCAGGATAGAGATGACAATGTGCCCCCTGAGGCAACACAGCCACAGCGACAAGAAGTTGAACTTGCTGATGAAATACCACAAGTCACAAGCAGGCGCAGGTCACGCTCATCCAGCAGTGGTGCAGATCCTGGGGAGGAAACAGTCTTTGCCGTCCTGGAGATGCACATACTGCAGGTACAGCGCCTGCAAGCAAAAAACATTAAACCATTTCATAGGGAAGTGAGGGCAGGCTTCAGAGGCATGACAGGTACCCTGGAGGCACTCTGTGAAGAAATGAAGGCTGACCGTGCTGCTAGGCAAAGAGAGATGCAGTGCCTGGACCTATACACACGTGCGGTGAACCGCTGGTCCTCTGCCACAAATGTCCTATCCAGGCGCAGCATCTGCATGCAGAGCGAAGTGGACCACAACAGCCAGCAAGTTGCTAGGGCACTGGTGCAAATCACATCAGCAGTAGATGAGCTGTGGGCAGTTCGCTCTACTGGGCCTGGTGTCCTGACTCCCAGTGAAGAGGACACACTATCAGGGAGGAGCAGCTCCACCCCCCCACCCACCATGGATAGGCGCCGTAGTGCCCGTAACACTAGGCCTACTGGCCCAACTGAGGAGGGCTCTGTGCAACCCCAAACAGGGGCTTCCTCACGACAGCGCCACATGTGAGGTGCAGCTAATGTGAACACTGGATGGGTACAGCTACCCACTGTACTTATACTATTGCTCCTGTTTAAATTTAGCACTGTGACAATAACATGTGCTGGACATTGGGAGAGACATTGGGTGTCATTCAGGCTGTGTGACATAATTGATCCTGCAGTTAAGGAATAAAACACAGTCGCACTAATGAGATCTAGCATTGTGTCTTATTTACTTATCTAGAAATAGTTGCATGTAATTTCATCTCGCCTCTGGTACACCAGCTACACCGGCTGGCATTCGTCCTGGGCCAGGCCCCTCCACGTCAGATGAATCGGATTCACTGAGCTCCACTGGTGTGCCTTTCCTGGTGGCGATGTTGAGCAGCATGGCATGTGCTACCACTATCTTGCAACAGGTCTGGGGGCTGTATTGTAGTGCCCCTCCGCTCTTGTGGAGGCAGCAGAATCTGCTTTTGAGTATCCCGAATGTGCATTCAATGGAGCCTCTGGTTGCTATGTGTGCTCTGTTGTATCGCCGCTCCCCAGCGTTGGCAGGATTCAGGTAGGGCGTCAGTATGAAGTCCCGGACCGCATACGCACTGTCACCTGTGAGGTGGGAAGGATATGGTTACACACAGTTCTGCACATGCTAGGCTTACAAAATGTGGCCTCTGTTAAAATGCATTTACCTAGTAAATATCCATCGCCAAACTCCCACTTGTGAGTCTACGGTGTATCCCACTGTGACAGAAGATGAAAGCGTTGTGCGTGCTGCCTGGGTATTTTGCAACAATGTATGTGATGTTGTGTTTGGCATCACACACCACCTGTATGTTCAGGGAATGGTAGCTTTTGCGTTTCCTGAACACGTACTCAGTCTGGGATGGAGGGGAGATTGCAACATGTGTCCCATCTATGCATCCTATGACGTGGGGAAATTGGGCAATTTGATAGAAGTCCTGCTTGGTCTGGGCTAGTGCCTGTGGTGTGCTTGGGAAGTGAATGTGGTGATGCAGCCTCTGTACTATGGCATCAAGGAATGTGTGGAAAAAGCGTGAAAGTGCACTTTGTGACACCCCTCCTGCTGAGGCTATCACCCCCTGGAAACTACCTGATGCCAAGAGGTGCAGTGAGCACAGGACCTGGATGTCGGTGGGGATGGATTGTGTCCTGCGTGTGGGGTGTTCAAGGAAGAGTTTGAGTTCCTCAATTAAATCAAGGATACTCTCTTCATCCAGTCTGTAGTGTGTGTAGATGTCCTCCTCTGTGCTCTGAAAGATGGAAATGCGCGCACGGAATATCCTCTCCTGGCGTCTCCTCCTCTGTGCAGCAGCTCTGAGTCGCAGCCTCCTGGCTATCATGTACAGCCCAGCCATTGTGGAGAGAAGTCTGTTGCATTCTGGGACTGCTTAAATAGTTTGCACCTGGTTACCACCTGCTCCTACTTAGTGGTAATTGCGATTCTCTAAATTACGATTTTCGTGAATTCGCAATTTGCTAATTTTTCATACATCCCATTGCGATTTCTTACTTTGCGATTTCCCGTTTGCGAATTTCGCTAACTAAGAAATCGCAAAATCAGAAATCACAAAGAAAATTGCAGATTTTTGGCTCTCGCAATGTAAGAAATCGCGAATTTTGCGATTTCTCATTTTGCGAGGCTCTTTGGCTTCATACATTGGAAATAGCGAATTTTTATTTGCAAACGCTGTTTTTTGTGAATCGCAGCATTTGCGAATGAAAATTGGCTTGATACATATGGCCCTAAGTCTTTTTGATTAATTGAACAGGTAGTATCTGGCTGATTACAAAACAGCCTGCCTATTGCCTGCATAATTGAATGACTGCATCAGTAGTGCCTGTCCAATTACATGAGTGCATGACTAATGTCTGAGTAATTGTAGAAGTCCATTGTTAAAGCTTGAGTGATTGGATAAAAGCAATTGCGCTGCTATGAGGATCATATTAGTGCAAAAGTATTGCCCCAGTAATTGAATGAGAGCATAGATACTAAATGGGTGATAGGTTCACTGCAATGGTACTTTCTATGTAATTGGAAGAGTGCATGAATAGCACCTGAGTGTTTGGATGAGTGCATGGGTTGTGCATGTATTGTACCTCAGTATGTGGATGAGTGCATGGATTATAACTGAGTGTTTTGGATGAGTGAATTGGTTGTGCATGGGTGTTTGAATAACTACATAGGTACAGCATCGGTGACTGTATATATGATTGATTTGTGCCTGGGTTATTAGATGAATGCATGGGTATTGCCTGCGCATTTCAATGAGTATATAATTAGTGCCTATGTAATTGGAAGAGTGCATGTGTAGCGCTTGGGTGATGGAATAAGTGCGTACATAGCAAGTGAATGATTTGATAACTGCCTGAGTAGTGGCATGAGATTGGTTTGCAGGCTTGCACATACTCTTTCAAGCAAAGACACATAACATACCTACAACAGTCAGCAATGCTTTTAACAATGATTGAGATATGTCTAACTAATAACGTTTTCTTTCTCAATCATAAATTCTTTCAACAACAATGTGGTACCGCAATGGGCCTTTATATTTCACCAAACTATGCCAATATTGTAATGGGCTAATGGGAAAAAGAAATTGCATAGTGAACAGAAAATCAAGAATATTTGGAATCCATAATTTTGTGGGTCAGATATATAGACAATCTATTCACACTCTTGAATGGAAACAATGATGATTTTATAAAATATTTCAACAAGCTGAATAAAAATATTAAAGAATTATCTTTCACGTGTACAAGGAGTAAAACAAGCATTGATATTCTGGGCACACGAATATTTATAGATAAAGGGCAAATACATTTGACCCTTTTCAGAAAAGGAACTGCAACAAACTGCATACTCCGTGGAACCAGTTTCCATTCAAGACTACTGATTAAAAGCTTCCCATACAGTGAATTTGTAAGTATGCAACACAATTGATCCAAGGATGAATATGCAAAAGAAAAATTGCAGAGACAGCACGGAGACTAAAAAACAGGGTATTCTAACAAACAGATATCAGGAAATGCATAGAAAAAGCCAAAAGAAACCACATGCAGAAACACTGATCACTTCCAAAGAAAAGCAAGCGTTAACAACTGAAAGACAAGAAGCTCCTAGATTAATAATAACATACAGTAGGGAAGCACAAAAATCATCAATATAATTGAGAAATACTGGCATCTAATATCCCTTGGTTACCTACAGGAAACCAAATCGTTAAAGGACCATTTGGAACAAATTCACTTGCAAGATAAACAATTAAAAAAGAACTGGTTAGGAGAACAACAATATGGTTTCACTAAGTGCAACAATTGCAAACAAGGTAAAATTGGCATTGTTTTTTTTTTGTTTTTTTTTGTCCTCATAACCACCATATAGACTGAGTACCAAAGGAATTAGCGGAGAATAGCTGTCTCAGTTTATCTGAAAAACTGGAAGGGACACAAATCTTATGGGGGCCACCTCTCCTTCTGCTTTCCACCGTATTCCACAGAGGCACAAAGTCCTTGATTTGCCAATCTATGGCAAATCTTGGGGTAGTTTTAGCAGCCAAGTGGGGGCCGGGCATGAACCGGATATCGGCTGTTCCATTGGTACCAAATATATAAGCACCATAGGAGATCAATCATTGGACTCGGGGGAAACCCCCCCCAAAAAAAAAAACCCCGGGTAAATCACTGAAGCCACGAGAATAAATGCCAAAAGGCCCTTTTTCTGTGATTACCAGATCTAGCCAGATCTGTAACTGAGGTCTGCAATACTGAGTTTTGCCAGTCTCTAAAGGAGGGAGGTAAAGGGTCTTTCCATTTCCTGCAGATCTCTCTTCCTGCGAGCAGGATGGAATAAAAGACTAGACATCTGAGTGGATATTGTACACCTTCTAAGACTCCAAATATTATTAGAGACAACTCCATTATGACATGTCTTCCTAAAGATTCTCTAAGGGAATTGCTGATATCCTGCCAAAATGTGGTTAATACCGGGCATTCAAAAAACATATGTGTGTCCAAAGCAGCAATCAAACCACATTTAGTACAAGACACTGACTGGCCTCCTGCAAATTTAGAGAGTCTTAGAGGGGAATAGTACGCCCTATGCAGGGTAGAAATATGATTTCTGCGAAGCCAGGACGGCTTGACAATGCTCCACAGAAGCTCGAAGGAAGAATTCCAAAGATTTTGTAGATTCAGATCCATCAGAACAGAACCCCATAATGAGTCTGGCAAAACAAAGTCCCCATCTGACTCCTCCAGTATAAAATTATACCATTTAGATATTTCCTTCTTTGCTGGACCTCTGTTTAGTAAGTCAGAAATAAATGGGCTATGCCCTCCAAGTTTAAACTTATTCTTATTGGCAGGAGATGCTTTATAAGCTACAGTCCAACTGTGAATCTGTATATATTTGAAACGGGAGAAATTAGGGCCAACCTTGGCGTGCAGATGTTCCCACGAAAATAGATCTCCCTCATAAAAGAGGTCACCCCATACTTCCAAGCCCGCCTCTCTCAGAGGGATTGCTAAGGTGTCATCAAGCCAGGCAGGATTTTCGGGCAAGTCCCACATTGGAGTTTTCTCACAAAAGTAATTTACTTTTATGGATTTCATAATTTCAGCCCATGTTCTAGCAAAACCTTGTAGAGTCTTCAGTTTAATTTTTTTTAAAAACTTAGGATTTCCAAACTTAAAGAGAAAACTAAAATGGTTAATTTTTTCCCCCTCCAACATAGCTGCATACATAAGACCCACCCCCGAAGCTACGGGACCCTTCAACAGCATTTGTGAGTGAGATAATTGAAAGGCCCAAGCATACATTTTTAGATCTGGAGCTGCCAAACCACCCTTATCACTTCGCCGTCTTAGTTTTTTCCAGGCGATCCGTGGGAGATGATTGTTCCAGATGAAAGATGAGATGTTTGATTGAAATTTGGCTAGGATATTTTGATCAAAATATAAAGGAATAGTGTTAAATAAAAAAGAATTTTTTGGAAGAATAGACATTTTGATAAGATTGACCCTACCTATTAATGACAGAGGGAGGTGTGACCAAGATTGGAGAAGCCTGCGGCAATCTTTAAATACTGTGGACAAATTAACTTGGACTATTTTAATAATGTCTTTTACTATTGTCAAACCTAGATATCGCATTGAGATGCCTGGTTGGAGTTCTGTTGGAGGGTTCTCATCATTCCAAACAAGCATTTCAGTTTTGGCTGTGTTAATTTCATAACCAGACATTTGTCCGAAAGCATGAGCCAAGTTCACGATAGCTGGAAGAGCCATGGCAGCTTCTGATGTTAAGATAAGCACGTCGTCGGCATATAATGCCTCCTTCCTCTTCCAGCCATGATAACAGAAAGGTTTGATGGAAACCTCCTCCTTTAGATATTGCGCAAAAGGCTCAATGTAGAAATCGAAAAGCAAGGGGGAGAGCGGACACCCCTGTCAGGTTCCCCTAGTGATAGAAAAAGGGCTCGATTGATCACCGTTAACGAGAAGAGATGCAGAGGGATTACTGTACAACAGGCCAATCGCCCTACGGAAACTTTCCCCGACACCAAACTTGGCCAAGGCCTCCGACAGGTATACCCAATTAACCCTGTCGATGGAAGATTATTGGATGTTGCGATATCTATGGTACCAATTAAATCATAAGTCAATTCATATAATTGTCTGCCCTTCAAGAACCCCTTTTGATCCGAATGAAGGACAGAAGGTGCGATATCGGCCAGTCTTGAAGATAGAACCGTGGTAAAGATTTTATAATCCACATTCAGAATGGAAATTGGTCTATACAAGCCACAATCTTCCTTAGGTTTACCCGGTTTTAAAATGAGGGTAATAGAGGCGTTATCCCAAGATGCTGGAGGGGACATTCCTTCTAAAAGTATTTGGTTAAACAGCTTAGTGAGGAAAGGAGCGGTCTCTGAGTCCAAGATCTTATATAACTCAGCTGGCAGGCCATCGGGTCCCGACGCCTTCCCCTTCTTAGATCTCCTAATAGCAGATATCACCTCACTCTCTGTAATGGCTTTATCCAAGTATTGGGATTGTTCAAGAGAAAAGGAGGGTAGAGTAATACTATTCAACCAACTCTTAGCAGACTCAGCCGATATTATTTTGTCCTCTTGATATATTTCCTGGAAGAATTCCCTAAATGCCTTTCTAATTTCATCATCTGAAGAGAAATTGATGTTTCCTACTTTTATAGATGCAATGTTGTTCCGGACCTGATCTACTTTGGTCTTCCAAGCCAGTAATTTGCCAGCGCCTTCACTATATTCGAAGTGAGCCAACTTACTGGCTTCCCACCTCTGTTGGACCCTCAAATTTAGGATCGAAGCCAGACTTCCCTTCAGAGTCACAAGTTGATTGTGAAGAGGATCTAAAATAGACCTCGAAGCTGTACTGTTAAGGTCGATCTCATGTTGAACACGAGCCATATCTGATTCTAAAGAGGAAATCGTTTTGTTATAACTCTTCCGCCGAAAGGCAACTTTGGAAACAATCAACCCTCTCAACGTTGCCTTAAACGAGTCCCAAATAATTCTATTAGAGGCAGTACCATTATTAGACAAAAAGAAGTTGTGAGTCTCTGACTTTAGATACAAGATATCCTCCTCATTAGTGAGGAGAGAGCGATCAAAGGACCACGTAGTCGGGGAATGATCTGAGAGATGCGAAGGAAAATATTTTATTGTTTTAATAGAATCAACCAGTCTTAGAGTAATAAAAATATAGTCAATCCTTGACTTATGGTGATATTTAAAATTCCTATAGGAAACCCCCTGTTGGTTTCCCGACCTTTGTCGCCAGACATCCACAAACCCGTGCTGTCTCATAGCGTCTAGTAAAAAGGATCTAGTTTTAGACAAAACCATATATCGATTTTTAGGGGACTTGTCCAAGATGGGGTCCAACACAATATTAAAGTCGCCGGCTAAAACTATAGGTCCAGAAATGGAGAGTAACTGCAAAAAAATTGTTTCCAATGAAGAGGGGTCATCCTGATTCGGGCCGTAATAACCGACTATTGTAACTGAAAAGCCAGCCATAAGAACCAAAGCTATGGCCCATCTGCCTGAAGAATCCACAGACTGTGAGATTAACTTAGCTTTAACTCCCTTTTTAAAAATAATCGCAACACCTCTTGTATGAGAAGTTTGAGTGGTAGAGACCGTAAAGTCAATCCATCTATTCTTCTTAATAAGTGCCGACATTTCAGAATGCGTAAGGTGAGTTTCCTGAAACACCGTGACCTGCGCATCCGAGTCCTTCAGATATTGCAGAATTCTACTTGCTCGGGGCTTGGTGCGGAGGCCATTGACGTTCCAGGAAAGGAAACCTACACTACTCATCTCTTAACCAATAAAACACAATGGTTAGTACTATACCAAAGAAGATATTTAGAGTAATGTTAAATACTTGCGTACAGCAATTATGTGTGAAATATGAATTACCATTCCAAAAACTACCATTTAGGTTATTGAGGACTTTTTTACATTTTTGCCACCCCTTCGCACTCACCCCCTCAGGGTGAGAGCCCCTCCCCCCGTGAAGAACCCTTGCATTATCTAACTGGAACAATGTCCAGTAGATAGTGCCCCACCGGTTGACCCCCTGCAAGAAAGTCTAACCGCTAACTATTCAAGTGACTAATAGCGAGTGAATGAATGATTTTGAAACAAAGAGAAAAGTTAATTGAAACTATGAGGTTTTTAACTAGTGTAGTGCATATATAGTGCATGTATATATAGGTGCATCTGCCTCTTAATTTTCATATTGAGAACATGAAGGATTGAATAGCAGGACCTATTTAAGCAGTTAGGATTGTGAAAAAAGGGCACCTAATATTAAACCTTCCGGGCCCCTTTGCCCAGATCCATTAATAGCTCATCAGCTACTTGCACGGACCTGATGTTATACATCTTGTTGTTGTGCATTACTTTAGGGGCTGCCGGAAACATGAGCTGAGCTGTTGCCCCCCAATTTTCTGAAGGCATCCAGGCGCCTCCCAAATTCCCATTGCTTTTCGAGTGTTATTCGAGGAAGGTCCGATCTTATCAAAAAAGTAAAGCCTTTTCCAGACAAAGACTTTTGTTTCAAAGCCATATTTAAGATGCATTCCTTTAGGACATAAGTGTGAAAATTGACTAAAATTGTGCGTGGTTTAGATCTCTGTGGATTCAGTTTAAAGGGATCTCTATGTACCCTCTGAATATCAACTGACAGTTCTGCAGGAGTATATTCTAGAGACAGTGCTTCCTTCAGTAATGAGACGATGTATTGTTTAATATCTGACCCTTCAGATCCTTCCGGAACATTCAAAATACGGATGTTCCCCCTTCTCGCGTTGTTCTCAAGGGACTCCATCCTCTCGCTGAGAGCCAGATCTTCCTTTGTAAGTTTCTTATTATCCTCCTTCACCAGATCCAAATAAACTGAATGAACGCCAACCGTCTCTTCTAACACTCCAGTTCTTATAGTGAGACCTTCGATTTTATTGTCAAGTGTTTCACAATAGTTTTTGAACTCTAGTTGATTAGCGGATGACTCCGCAAATCCTTTCCTTATCTCCAGAGTAAGAGCTGAAAACATCTCCAGAACAGAAGCTGCCGTCATCGGAGCTTGAGAGGAAGAGGAAGGGGCCGATAATGAGTTAATGTCAAGTTGGACAGGGTTAACAGAGTCATCTTGGTCTGGACCCCCAGATGCGCCTCCCAACTCAGTAGAATCTAATTCTTCAGCCTCTTCAGAGTAAACTGTAGTAAGATCTCGAGATAAGCTCAGCTCCTGCATAGATGAAGACTGGAGCTGAGATTGTCCTGGCAGGAGGGGCTGCATGGACAACGCTAGCTGTCGCTCTATTTCTGGGTCTAGTGAGCCTTGTGCGCTTGCTGCTAAATCAGTAATTAAAGCTGTTTCTATTACTTGACCAGGGCACTTTTCAACTTGGTCTGTCACCCCAGATAATGATGGATCCGCTGATATGGCAGATTGGCAAGAAAAAAAAACAATTGCCCTCTAAGGTAGATGCCATACCTTGATCGTCTAAGCCTTCAGGAAGATGTAGGATCTGTGGAATGGCTTTAAAATAGGAACGAAGTGAAGGAGTAATCTTTGAGCCTGCTAGATGTAATGTTTTAGAGTCCTTGGACTTCCCCTTGGTTTTACTCTTCACAATTGGGGTTTTAGACTTAAATTCAGTGTTCAAAAAAGAGGATGATTTCGTCTTGGATGATATATTGACCCCTTTCACAACTTCTATTCCCCCTTCTGGAAAACCGACTTTATTTAGTCCTATTTTCTTTTTACGTCCGCGACCTCGACCTCGTTTAGGCTCGCCTTTGGGAGTATTAAGCAGGTTACCAGTAATGTTAAATGCGCCAGGGATACTTGGAATATTCTTACTTGAAAAAGCATGTATATGTTCCTCAACATCGACAGCATCAATAGCAAAATCAAGTAAAGTAGGAGTGGTTTCTACCAATGACAGGTCTGTAGGACTTCTACTGGCCAATTCATGCCCAAAAGACCCCTCCACTGCAACAAAGGGAGCGGAGTCTTGTAAATATCGGGACTGACCTTGTAGTCCTTCTTTAGAGATTAAGATTGTACTTGTGTCAGTGTGGATCTCTAACTCTGCAACACTTCGAGGAGAAAACAGATTTCTCAATCTCTTACCCTTCCTTAGCTCCAGCGCGGCTACACAAATCCTTGGGCTGGATATAAGAGTAGCTGGTGGTTCTGAGCGTTTTTTCAGGGGGTGAGAGAAGGGGGCTAAACAGCTGCTCACTAGATGGGCTGTGGGACTGATGTGCGTTTTATTTTTACTTCCCCACCGCCCCGCTACACAAACACTCTGGATCAGGCAAGTCCCGAAGCTTAGCTCGTCAAAACCCGACTTGCCTGCATCGGATGAATCCACTCGATACCCCCCCAACACCGCTACCTCCGTAGCTGTAGCCGTCTCCGTCTCCGACACCGCACTCACTTCGGCCGAGGCACCATGGGGACAGAAAGAGGACTGCTGCGCTCCACCAGCTGCTCTGCAGAGAACCCACCATCCGTACGGTGATGAAGAAATCCGACGATATAATTCAACTGTAGCCAGGAGTACAGCCGAGTAACGCTCTCACATGTCCATGAAAACGTTCACTCATATCCTCATATCCTCATGTTCATACACTCTTCTCCTCATAGCGGGAGACGATCCTGCAGGAAGATTGACACGGAGCACCGCGGCGAGCTAACTTGCCGCCGCCATGTTCTTCCTCCTATTCCAAAATTGGCATTGTTAGAACTGGGATTTCTGGTTGGCTAAGGCTTGCGCCAAAGCCAGGCAGAAACTACCACTCTAGTCAGGGCAAGGGAGTCACACGCCAAGATAACCCCCGCTCACCCCCTTGGTAGCTTGGCACGAGCAGACAGGCTTATCCCGGAGGCAATGTGTAAAGCATTAGCGCACACACACAGCAACAACATCCCAGGCACACTACAAAAGGAACTCCACACAAGGTTATATAAAAATAACTTTTGTATTGTCAAAACACATCAGATAGTAATCACACCATATACATTGTGCCAACTGGCACGCACAATATTCACAAGGGATTATGTACATAGGACAGGGCCTCATGGACCACTGTCAGGAATAAGCACTTGGTAGAACTAGCACTTAGGACATAGAACAATTGTAGCACCAAATAACAATTGTAGAACACAACCAGTAACCACTGGTAAAAGGTAAGTACATCCTAAAACACCTTAGGCCTATATCACGCAGGGACACATAACCTCACTAATATAAACCTACTAGGCAAAACAACCTTCTAAGCATGAGCACATTTAGAAGTATAAAACAAGCATAAAGGCAAAGCACATTACGCAGAAATCACATTTAGGCCTAAACAGTATAAATACAGTAGGCAATCACCTTGCGCCACATTTAGAGCACATGAATCACATTCAGGGCCTTGCACCCTACCCACAAACCAGCCCCCCTGGCCAACTGGCCATCTTAAGAAGGGGCCCAAATGCCCTGTGTCCAGAATGTCAGGGCGCGCTGCCGATGCAGCGCCAGTCGGAGGTGCTCCATCTGCGCAAGCCTAAAGGTTGCAGCTGCCCACTACTTGCTGGGCAGCTGAGGACAAGAACAGGGCCTAAACGCTGCAGCTGGCACTAAGTGCTGCGCAGCTGGGGAAGGCCAAGGTAGGGTAGAAAAGGAGTGCGACTCACTCCTAGGTTCGCAAAGGCATGTCCCCTTAGAGGAAAGAACCTAAACGGTGCAGCTGCCCACTAATTGCCCAGATCTTTGGACTGGGGTGAATGTGTGACATTGATCCACATTCTGTCCATCATTGTTGTGTTTGCAGTTACCGCACTAATTGCTGGGCAGCTGGAAATCAAGAACTGCAACAGGAGCTCTCACTAGCCCCTCAGGACAAAGACTGCGCCAAACGGAGCCATCTGGCCCTGGAAATACACATTGCGCTCTTTTGGAGCCCTCTAGGCGCTACAACAAATGCAGGTGTCCAGAACTGCAGGGGACAGGACAACATGGGCCCAGGCACAACTGTGGCCTCTGGGCCCGGCTGGGGGCTCTTTAAAGTAACATTGCCCCTGCTGCAGCCATCTGCCCTGGAAAACAACTATAGGGGCGGGGAAGCCACCTAGGCTCCTTAAACAAATATCGCGTTGTACCGGCTCACTCCCATCTGGGGACGCTCAGGACAAAGCACTGTGCCTCCTCTGGCCCTTTAAACATGGAAGCCCCACAGGGCTTTACACCGAATATGCCCCCAGTTGTTGGAGCCACCTAGGCTCGGAAAGGTAACTGGGGTCCCCCGGGGGCACGGAATGCCCAATTGTTGGAGCCATCCGAGGCTCTGAGAATTTACCAACAACGAAGGGGCAGCCCGCTGCCATCCGGGAGCGCACTAAATGCACTCTATGCTGCGCCTGTCTCATGCACCAACAGTAGCCCCTACAGAGCCCCCCCAGCCCGCTTCACTCACCGGGCTGCTCCCTTCTGGCGGGGGCTCCTCGCGGCAGCTGCACTCCTCTTGCGGGACTCACCTGGACTCCTGGGAGCCCCGCGCTGCAGTACTCTTCCCCGGGCATGGTGCAGGCTTTTCCCTGCGGCGGCAGCGTGCGCGGTACTTCCTCCAGAAAACGGAAGTCCTGCCCGCCTTTAGACACAGGTCCCCTAGACACTGGAAGATCCTCCTCAAATGACCTGTAAGTGCAGCCTAGGCTCCCAACCTGGCGCTCCCTTAGGGAACCCTCCAGGCCCTGAGACAGGGTTTTGGGTCACCATGGGACACACCGTCCCACACTCACTCCGCCTCCACTGAGACAGGACGTGAGCCTCTACACCCCTCCCATTCTACTGGGACCTAGCTGGGCTATACATGAACCTGTTCCCCTAAACAGGATCATAAGATACACAGGGCACTTCTTTTGGAATCACTCCCCAATGCCTCTGCAAGACCTCTAGCACACCGCCAGATGTCCACCTTCTCGTCCCGTGCCTACGCAGGACCTTGAGCACACCAGAGGTAGACCTCCCCTGCAAGCTTCTTGTCAAGCAAAGAATTCACACCAACTCTTCCAGGGCCTCTGCAGGACCTACCGCACACCACTAGAGGTACACTTCCTGTGCAAGCTTCTTGTCAAGATAAGAACTCACACCAACTCCTCCAGTTCAACACACCACTCATCCACACTCCCCCTCCAGACTGGTGAGACAGTTTCTCACTGCCCCTGACTCTCAACCTGTACCCCTTCTTACTGAGCACCAGGCACCCTACTCTGGGAACTGGGAATGGAACTTCATGCACTGGACGTATTTTTAGCTGCCACCACTGGATCTCACCATACTGGGGGATCCAGACATACTCACTACACTCAGGGATAACCACCCTCCTGAGCTAGCCAGAAAACATAAGTCCCACCCGCCTTCAGGCACCAGGCTGTCTGACTTCGGGTCCTGACCCGGGCTGCCGCAGTGATCACTTTCCAAGGCGCAAAACGAGGGGTAGGCACCCTCAAACCCAAAAACAAATGTGGAGGCGGGGTGGGCACCCGTTAAGGTGCACATCACGAGTGGTGGCACCCTCAACAAAAATATAAAAACTAACACCAAAACCCGTTCTCAGCTTCACACTGTCGAGCAGCCACGCTTGTCTCCTGGGCCTGGCGCTGCATCCTGCAGCGCCAGAGGCAAGGAACAAAGCCTAAAGTCCAAGGTCCCCCAAATCAGAACAGACAGCAACCAGGGTTCTCCCAGATGAAGGGGGCAGTAGGGCCCCAAAGAAACAAGGTCTCACAGAAGTCCTTCAGCATCCCGGGCATCCAGGGGCTGTGCAGGGCCCAGGGAGGCAAGCCTTCCCCTGGGCCCCAGCAGCAGCACGCCCCTGGTAGGTTCAAGTAGCAACACCAGAACATTTTAAATGAGGTCACAGCCTCTTTTTATACACCATTTCCCTTTGTTTCCAAAGGGGCAAACCAAATGCAACTGGTTCTTGAGCACTTTGTTTTGCTCAGCCCCTCTGTCTATTCACAGGGTGGTTCAGGGACATCAGACACACCACAGGGGGCGGAGCCAGCATTGTGGAAGGGAACTCAGCCCTATTCAGGTCCCAGGTGCAGCCCCTCCCTGCCATCAACATGCAGATCTCCCCATTCACCAACGGGGCAGACCCATCCTGACTCCAGGAGCCAGGCTCACCAGCCAGCTCCAGCCAATCACCAGCCAGCACACTCACTGCACAGACACACCAACTTCTAGAAGTGGTACTTCCACACTAGACACATTAAAGCCGCACACATCATTGCGCAGCATTCAATCTCACGAGTTCGCACATACCAAACTCGACCCTGCACTCCCCACACATTAGGAACTACCATGGTCACACATATTCCCCATGCATTCCTATGGGAGGGCAGGTCACTCTCACCACACATACACAGAGAGCTCACGCACTTACACTGTACCACTGGGAAAAAGTGCGCAGAGGCCTAAAATTACTAACACCAGGTTACAGAAACAGGCTAGGCAAAAGCAAAAAGTTTCAGGGTGAACCTGCCAAAAGGGCCAGGTCCAACAGGCATAAACACTAAAAACATAACAGACAAGGAGGGCAAGTCCATCAAAAGAAAACATTACATTCTATGCAATATGCAATTTGTGGTCTACATAACTCAATGCTTCTGTGGACTGCAATGCACTGGAAGCACTGCATGTATGTTAAAGAAAAGTATATTAGAACATATAAGAGCTGTAAAAAAACAAAAATATGAACTATGCTCCTGCAAAACACATGGGCCAGTGCCAAAAGAATGATTGGAAAACAATGTGGTTCTTTGGACTAGATAGAATCCCTCAAAATGAGCGTGAAGGGGATAAAACCAGAAAATTGTGACAACTAGAGTCACGCTAAATCATTAGACTCAGAACAAAGACCATGATAGGTCTGAACAATGCTGAGGAACTGTATGTACATTTATGTAATGAACCTCATGGACAATAATCATGTGTCTGAAATGTGCCTAAATTTGATACCAATCATGGAATGACAATTGGTTCATATATTATACCGAGAATTAATGATAGATTATAACATTTAATTATATATCTATGTCAATGTTCACTCCATTAAAATTTGTGACAACACGTGTCATCTCAAGAGAACATTAATTCCATGCTTCATGATGTTGATTGTCAAACTATACAATTAAGGAGCCTGTACTATATAGAAAAATGAATTTATTGTTACTTTAATTGCTAAAAATGACAAAAGTAATTTTGGTATTTAGGAAATGTAACAATATACTTTTAAAAAACTTCAAATCCCACAAGACCACATGGCCTCATAATAGGCCAAAGTGGGAGAAGTATATAAACCTGTACGAAAAAAAGATCACCTACCCTGGGCAAAGCCCTGTGAGGCCAAAACACTTTGGTGAAGTGAATATGTTCTGAGGCAATCAGAATAAACAAAAAGCTACTTGAGTTAATTGAATACGGTTTATTTTTTGTTTTAAAAATTAATATTGGGCTAATTAGTACAGTATATATATATATGTATTACCTACTGGCGGTCGCCATTAGGTAGTTATAGTTAGGACCTAGTTTCCATTTGACATGTGTTTTTTGATTTGCCAATATCTTTGGTGCCGTTTGACGAATCTTCGCTAAATGTTCAAAACTCTGGCCTGATCTTGAAAGTTTCGGGGTGATCCTACAAGCGGGGACTAAGAAAAAAGGTGGGTCCCAAAACACGTTTTCACCATGTTAATTTCCATAGGAATTTTAGACAAAGCTACAGACCGCACTGCTGAACGGATTTACACAAAAATATGCAAAAAGGTAGGTCTTGGTCCAGAAAGTGTGCTTTTGTTTTAATGGTTTAAATCCATTCAGAAGTTCCTGAGAAATTAAAAAAATACAAATATTGATATCTGAGAGCTGAGGAGGATTCACTAACCCTCCCGAGCATGAGCTTAATTTTGATTGGCTGCCAACACTCCAAACGAAGAAGTGTTATCAGTCATCTTGTGACTCGATAGAACTGAGCCACAAGATAACAGTAAAAATAAAGATTAAAAACAAGAAAATGGGGCAGGGTAGAAACACCCTGACTCCCTAGGGCTGCTCCAAGGCCCAAAAAAAGCATTAAAAAAATTATTCCGCAGAATTCGCGCTGGATGTGCGAATACTGCCAAAAAATAAAATAAAAATTAAGTGCAGTGTCCCATGCTATGTTTCTTTGAGCCCCATGGTGGGCCAGGTCCCAGGGACAATGGGGAAATTCTACCCGGTGCTTAGTTTATTGTGCGCGGGTAGCATGCGGCCACCCCGCAGCCCTGGGGACTGCCACCTATACGGGGCTGGACATTTTTTGGGGGGGTCTCAAACCCCCCCACGCTGCCCCAGGGTCTGCCACCTCCCTCGGGCTTTGATTTATTATACGCGGGTGGCCTTGCAGGCCCCTCCAAGCCCCAGGTACCACCACCTCCCTGAGGATTCCTTCATTAATGAGAGGGGAGGCTCGCGGACCCTACAAGCCCTGGGGCCACCACCTACCCGGGCTTTGATTAATTATAGGCGGGTGGCCTCGCAGGCCCCCCCCAAGCCCCAAGGACCACCACCTCGCTGGGGCTTCCTTCATTAATGAGATATGGGCCTCGCGGACCCCTCCAAGCCCCAGGGACCACCACCTCCCTGGGGCATTGTACTTGAAGGGAGGGGGCTGCGCAGACCCCCTCCTGGAGCCCTAGATGGCCCTGGTGACCCCCCCAGGAGCAGCTCCAGCAATGTCCCGGGATGCCCACCCCCAGGACATTACTCGCACCTTGCCTCTCTGTCGAAACAGCATTTCCAAATGAAGGCCTAGCAGTTACCATTGCAGGAAGTCCCTTTCATGTTTTCCACTGCTCCCGCCCTGTCATTGCAAACACTGCTTTGCTCCTTTGAGGCTCTCACTTCCAAGAAGCAAAGCAGAATTGCTTTTGGACAAGGGAGCTGAATGTCAGCAGTTCCACTTTTCCAAAAGCAATGCCGGCTCCCCAGGAGGTAAGGAGCCGGCAGGGACCGCAGGGGCATTGGGGTTCCCCCGTCACTCGGCCCCCCCTCCCCTTTATATATATTTTTTCCCACGGAAGGCCAGCCCTGGGGCATGGGGTCCCCAGGGCAATAATTAGCCTCTGGAGGGGGGCCACGCAGCCCCCTCTAAAATAATAAATAAAGGCTAACCATGTCCAGGGGATGGGATCCCCGGGGCCAGAAGAGGCCCATGGAAGGGGGCCATGCGGCCCCCTTTAGTAATATCATTTAAAATAAAAAATAGGCAATGCTCCGGGGGATGGGGCCCCAAGGGCCAAAATCAGCCTCGGGGAGGGGGGCCACGTAGCCTCCTTCTCATTTTTTCCAAAGTATTTTTTATAAAAATGGCTCAGGCCCTGGGGGATTGTGTCCCCAGGGCCCAGAAAATGTTAAGAGAAGGGACTCACACAGCCCCCCTTCTAACTAAAGAAAAAGAAAATAGAAGCCATCATCTCACCGGGAGCCTGCCCCCTCGCTGCACCACTCTGTAAACACGCCTCCATGCGCATTTTGGGTTGGGGGATGAAGTCCCCTAGAATCTTATAGGTCCTTAAGGGCCAACGAGCCCCCCAGGTACCTATAGTGAGCCCCACACATTGGGATTGCTGAGAGTTGGTCCGAGGCCACGCCCCTTTTTACACCACTCTACAAATGTGCCTCTTGGCGCATTGCTGGTGGGGTAATGAGGTCCTCTTGTGTCCTGAGGACTGCAGGTCTAAAGTGGACTTCATCCCCCGAGCAGCAGTGTGCCAGGATCCACGTTTGCAGAGGGGTGTAAAAAGGGTGCATGGCCTTTGAGCACTGTCAGCAATCCAGCTGTATGGAGATTACTGGAGGTAAAAGGAGGGCTAGTTGGCCCCAGGGACCCTCAGGAGTAAAGGGGACTTCCTCCCCTAACCAAGAGCGCACTAGGAGGCACGTTTGCAGAGTGGTGGAGAAAGGGGGCATGGCCTGTGTCCACCTCTCAGCAAGCCAGCTATTTGTAGCTACTGGAGGTAAGAAGTAGGCTATTTTGCCCCTAAGGACCCACAGCAGCAAAGAGGACTTCAATCCCCATCCAAGAGCATGCCAAGGAGCGCGTATGCAGAGTGATGGGCAAAGAAGGCGTGGCCTGCTATGAGAACTTAGCAATCCTGCTGTTTGGGACTTACTGGAGGAAATAGGAGGGGTAGTTGGCCCCCAAGGATGTCCTTGGGGCCAACTACCCCTCTTGTTACCTCCAGTAATTCCAAAACAGTGGGATTTCTAAGATTTCTTCGGAGGCCACGCCCCCTTTCTCCACTACTCCGCAAACACGTCTCCTGGCAGACTATGTGATGGGGGATGAAGTCCAGTTTACTCCTGAGGGATTTTGGGGGCCAAGATACCCTCCTGGTACCTCCTGTAAGTCCTACGCAGTGGAATTCCTGAACGCTGGTCGGAGGCCCAGCACCCTTTCTCCACCACTCTGCAAACAAGACTACTATTTAAAGAAGCATTTGCAATGTAATAGATTTTGCATTCGAGAGAGTCAGAGCTATAAGTGTTGTAAATGTAAAACTTTTTACTATTGTTTTTTGTAGTGGAGTAGATGTACGTTGTGTGTAGTGAAATTATGTGGTACTTTGTGCAGTGAAACAATGGGGATAGAAAGTATGGGGTATTTGGTGTATAGGCATTAAATAGAGTGGAATTATGTATTATGGAGAGTAATTATGCGGTATGGTAGTCTGTATTGTAGAGTGGTAAACTTAGGTTTAGTCTTCCTTGTTTCCATAGAAGCTCAACTATAAACTAAGTAAGACAAAAAAAGAAGGAATCACTGAGGAGCACTTGTGGACCTAGTAAGAGGTATGAGCACGGCCACTGGAATTATGCAACTGTTTGGCTGCACCCATTTTCGCACAATTATACATTTTCCACATTAGCCACATAATCCATCATCTGCTCCCTAATCTGCAGATTTGAACAAAAAAATCCTTGTTTCTAGCTCAAACAGCTCAAAAGTTACCAGAAATGCAACGACAAGTGTTACAGCGTGGTGGAAGGCCCTTTGCAAACCTAGAATGGTCACTTGTTACTTATTGCTAAATGTGGGTATTAAATTGTTACTAATGGTGTGAAAGCCACTCTTGCTTCTTTCTGCGCCTGTCTTGCCTCTTTCTGCATTTCTGTTGCTTCTTTCTGCACATTTCTTTATTTTTCTGCACTTCTCTTGCCTATTTCTGTACATCTCTTCTACTTTCTGCTCCTCCGTTGCCTCTTTCTGTACCTCACTTGATTCTTTCTGTACCCCTCTTGCCTCTTCTTTCTGCACCCTTCTTCCCTCTTTCTGCACCTGTCTTGCTGCTTTCTGCACCAATGTTACCTCTTTCTGCACCCCTTTTGCCTCTTTCTGCACCTCTGTTCCTTCTTTCTGTACTTGTTTTATTTCTTTCTGTACCTATCTTGCTCCTTTTTTACCCCTCTCACCTCTTTCTACACCCCTCTTCCCCCTTTCTGCACTTATCTTGCTTCTTTCTGCACCTCATGTGCCTCTTTCTGTACCTCAATTGGTTCTTTCTGCACCCCTTTTGCCATTTTCTGTACCCCTCTTCCCTCTTTGTGCAACTCTTTTGCCTCCTTCTACACCTCTCTTCCCTCTTTCTGAACCATGCTTGCCTCTTTCAGTGCCTGCTGTTCTCTTCCTTCTTTCTGCACCCCTCCTGCCTCTTTCTGTATACCTCTTGCCTCTTTGTGCACCTCTCCTACCCCTTTCTGCACCCCTCTTGCCTCTTTTTGCACCTCTGTTGGTTCTTTCTTCAACTCATTTGCTCCGTTCTGCACTTCACTTGCCTCTTTCTGTACCTCGCTTGCCTCTTTCTGCACCTCTGTTAGTTCTTTCCGCACAACTCTTGCTTCTTTCTGCACCTCAGTTCCAACTGTCTGCACCTCTCTTGCCTCAGTCTGCCCATCTGTTCCCTCTTAATGTACCACTCTTGCCCCAAGTTGTAAACTTGTTCCCTCTTTCTGCACCCCTTTTGCCTGTTTCTGTAACTCTCTTGCCTCTTTCTGAAGTTCTCTTGCTTCTTTTTGCTCCTCACTTGCCTCTTTTTGCACCTCTCTTGGTTTTTTTGCACTGCTCTAACTTCCCTCTGCACCTCTCTTGCAAATCTCCGTACCCCTCTTGCCTCTTTCTGTACCCCTCTCATCTGTTTCTGTACCTCTCTTGCGAATGTCTGCTCCCCTGTTCCCTCTTTCTTTACCTCTTTTGCCACTTCCTGCAACTCTTTTGCCTCTCTCCGGAGTTCTCTTGCCTCCAGTGATGTCACTGACCATGCCATGAGTGATGTAACGATAAACAGAAAGAGACGGCAAGGAATAATTGCTGTCTGATGTGTTTAATGTGTTAGCACCTCTAAGGTTTGTTAATAAAACCCTCAGACACCAACCTGGTTGGTGTCATACTTCATCATCGGGTCCCAGCCAGGCGGCCGAATGCCACCTGGCTGTGCTGCGACACCTGGTTACAGTGGAGCGGGTTCTTTTGAGGTGATGTGATGTGTGATTACGTTTGTGAATTTACTATTTAAAATGCCTCCAGAATACTGCCTGTTACTTTATTCCTGGAGCACTGGGGTATGGTTAAAATTTAATAGAGAGTGGATGACATATTACAGTACAATATATAGTTCGGGACTCAGACGGCTGTCTTGTAGTCCTAACTATCTACCTTGTTTTTGAATCCTTGGCAGCGCACAGCTGCGAGAGACTCTCCTCCTTTTTTCAATTGCCTCCAACATTTAACGTTCACTACCAACCTGCTAGATAGACACTCACCATGGCAGAGAACTTGGGTTTGACCTTTCCGGACGAGATAATCAGCGACCTCCTTTCTACGCCACCACTACTGGCGGATTTTAACATAGCAAGAACTATAGCACAGAGTACAGACTGAGAATCATTGACAGAAAAGAAACGTAACCACATTAGAACTATCTTTCATGGGGTCATACTCACTGAGTATCTACGAGCGAACACCACACCAAGAGGTCTGATTGTGACTAACGCACCCAGAATATTCCTTGAAGATGCAGCATTTCAAAGAGACTGGGCTAAAATAGCATGGAGATGCACAAGAGACTGGATTGTGCTAATTATCCAAACATCAAAAAGACTAGGGGCCCGATGTAGGTAATTAGTATTTACAGATTCGTAAATACCGAATTTTACCGATTCTGTATTTACAAATCGGTAAATGCTATGTCGGTATTTTTACCGATTTGTTTTTTTTTTTACAGAATCTGTAACATTCGTAATTACCGAATCGGTATTTACCGATTCGGTAATTGCCATTGATTTCTATGGGCCTTGAGGCCCATAGGAATCAATGTCAATTACCGAATTGGTAAATACCGATTCGGTAAAATTACCGAATTTGCAAGGGGGACAGGGTGTCACTTTGACACCCTGTTGCACCCCTGATTCTGGCTTTGACACCCTGTTGCACCCCTGATTCTGGCTTCTGTGCCATGTGGCACACATACATCCCAATCTGGAAATGAAGTAGATATATTTCAGCTTTCGTTAGCTGCGATAAATGAAGTAGATATATGCACAGGTGTACATACACAGATGTGCATGTACACAGGAATTTGTAATTTATCCATGACATAGTATGTCATGGTAAATAACGAATCCTTGAGGGCCGTTGGCACTGTTTTCAGTGCCACCTACATCACAAATTTGCGATTCGGTGAATTTACCGATTCAGTAATTTACAGAATCGGTAAATTTACTGAATCTGTAAATATACCGAATCTGTAAATTTAAGGCCCCCTACATCTGAAACTCCAAATATCGGTCGGTAACGGCCGAAATCTGCCGTTACCGATGGGTATTTGGCCTCCTACATCTGGCCCATGGTGTTGCATACCTAGTGGAAATCCAGGCCACGGAAAATCACGTCAAAGCCACGCTAACTGCATACAAAAAGAAATTAGATGAGGTAAACAAAGAAATACATGAATACAAAGAAAACTTGACACAATCCAAAATTCAGAATTTTCAAAAAGATCTTAAAAAGTTCTCTTATGCTAAAATGTACCCATATTCAGAACCTGAGTATGAACCTCGAAAGAATCAAGACAAGTCTAACAGCTCAGATGACACTGCTTCCAATAGCAGCGGCTCAAGAACAGGAAGTGGCAAACAGAGGTCAAGAGGAAGAGGGAGAGCAAATAAATGGCAACAAGCATGGAACCTAGGACATCTAACTGGCCATATGCCATATCCTCAGTACCACCACATGCCACCAAAAATGATGTATGGTTGGAACCCACCATTTCAACCTCCACACATCCATTTTGCGAACCCCAACCAGAGTTTTCATTTTTTAGGGAATGGCCGGAGAGGAAGGGGAAAACAAAGAAGTCAATCCCAAGTACATTGGGAGGACGACACACGAGTTGGAGCACAAACAAGAAGCAAGTCCACGGAACAACGAGCGGAACCGAGCAACAACAAAACTTAGTGACAAACTACTCCCAACATACAATTGATCGAACAGAAATGGATCTTCTCAACAAGGGACTTGGCTTTGTCCCCACACCACGTCTTGACAAATTTCGCCTCCACTGCGAGATGTCTGTTTTCTTCCGAAAAATAAAACTGAGAGCTTTCTTTTCCAAACAAGAAAAGGAGGATGACAACCAACAACAAAAGGGAGACACCGATTTAAAACCTAAGTCAACCTTATGCCACCACCATCAAGCATACCAGTGGAAATCATAACTTTTGAACAAGTGGTGTTCAAAGACATTGAAGCATTACCTGAAAAGAACATCTTTCAGAACATGACAAGAGAAGAGAAAAAAAGTCTCACAACTTTGAAAGAGAACGATGCTGTGGTGATAAAACCGGCAGACAAAGGTGGTGGCATAGTCCTGAAAGACAAAGAAGCCTACAGGAATGAATGTCTCTGCCTGTTAGCTGACAGACGCTACTACAAACCAATTCGTGAGGACCCCACCTCCAAACTCGAAGAAACCATACAGGAACTTGTTTCAGAAGCAGAAAGCCATGGACACATGAGTAAGAAGGAAGCACAATACCTCGTAACATCACAAGAAAAAGTACCATACTTTTATACCATTCCCAAGGTGCGCAAGAATTGGATCCCACTACCCGGTCGCCCTATAGTGTCGGGCATCGGCTCGGTACTAGAGCCCCTATCCAACTTCTGAGAATTCTTCTTAAAACCATTAGTACAAAGTATAACCACATACCTAAGGGACACAGAAGATCTCCTAGGACAAATCAAAAATCTAACATTCAATTCCAACACAAGCTTCCTAGTGAGTTTGGATACAGAGAGCCTATACACGAGCCTCCCCCAAGATGACACACTAGGGGTTCTGAGAGAGGCACAGACAACAGTGATTGGTCTTATAATACACTGAAGACCCTGGTGCTTAAATTCACTGAACTAGCACTAAAACAAAACTATTTTGAGTTTGAAGGCCAACAATACCAACAAACTATCGGTACTTAAATGGGGAGTATTTTCGCCCCGAGTGTGGCCGGTCTCTATGTCTACAGCTTTGAAAAAAGATTTCTATTGACCAACCCACGAATCATCAAGAACATGCACTTCTACAAACGATATATTGATGATGTTTTCCTAACCTGGGAAGGAACTATGGAATCACTACAAGCTTTCCTTGAATGGATCAATGTTTGTGACCCCAACCTTAAATTCACCAATTACATCAGCAAAAGTACAATGACCTTTCTTGATTTGGACATCACCCTTGAGAACGGAAGGCTAGTGACGAAAACACATTTCAAGCCAATTGCGAGAAACTCGTTACTTCACTACACAAGCTTCCACCCTCGCCCCCTAAGGGAGAATCTCCCTTATGGGTAATACTGAAGTCTACGCAGAAATTTTAGCAATTTGCAGGATTACAGGAATCAAGCACAAGTACTAACCGCAAAACTCAGCCATCGTGGTTACCCAGACAAAATTACCAAGAAAGCAGAAAAAAGAGCACAAAATTAAAATCGAGATGGCATTCTGGAACCTAAAACACCTGGAAACAACACTGTCCCACTAACTTGTGTGACAACGTATAATCCTGCATCTAACCAAATAGCCAAAATAGTCCAAAACCACTGGTCGATACTCAATTCTGGAACGCTTAATTGGGAAAAACCCTTATTCTCTTATCGCAGAGGTAGAAGTTTGAAAGACACTGTGGTTCACACGAGACCTCCACAACCCCAAAATGAAGATTACACAAAAACCAGCACATGGGGTCTGCCTAAGATAATAGGACACTTTCGATGCGGAGACTGTAGCGTATGTCATTTAACCACAACTACAAAAACATTGAACCTAGAGCATGGAGAGGTCTGGGATACACGCACACATACTAACTGTAATCCCCAGAATGTTGTTTATCTAATAACCTGCCCTTGCAACCTGAGCTATGTGGGCATGACGAGTCGCAAGGTCAAGGCCAGAATTATTGAACACAGAAGTAATATTCGCTGTAAGCGCAATTTTTTCTCATACGACAAACCACTACCTGGAAAAGAACCACACTCCTAATGACATGCAGTGGGTGATCATTAAGCATGGGCGTAAATCCGTTCCGCTTGCGGAATTTGCGGATTTTCGGTAAATTCGCAATCCGCGAACTCTAGCGAATTTGCCGAAAATCCGTAAATTCGCACGCGGCGGATTTTTTTTTCTTGGTGATACAATTTTGCGGCGATCGGCGTTCACTTACCGTCATTCAGCGTTTGCCGAGTTGTTTTTCTTGATATTTTGCTAGTGCTGCGCCATTTTGGATCTTGCTGCGGGATCCCGCGGGAGTTTGTCGACCGCGATTACGTCATCGCGCCTTGCCACCTTGCACAGCAGCACGCATCGCGAGAGTTCGCAATTGGGAACACGTAGGTGCGGCGGGCAGCAACAATCTCGCACTCGCAAAATATTCGCACAAAAAATCCACCAGCAAACAGCATAAACCCTCAGAAAATGATGATTTTTATCAGAATCACTCCTCAGGTTGACATTTGCCTGCACTTTTTTTAGCAAGGAGTCCATTTTGGAAGGAAGTGCCCCACAGTCTCCAACTTCCTGTTCCTGTACAGCAGGCTCCTCCCAGTGCTCTCTTCATGTGCTGGTGACTTTCATTTGGACCTTGACCTGGAAGGATTACTCTTTGTGGATGCTGCTGGATATTTGGATTTAAGGCCTTTTTGACTTTCTTTGGATCACTTTTGGATTAGAAATCAACTTTCACAAGTAAGTTTGTTTGGGGCATTACAGTTGCTGCAACTACAATTTTGGAACTTTTTCAGAACATTAAATAAAATATATTGTGGGTAGCCACAGTATCCAGTAGGACCAGGGTCAGTTATGGGTGCATGATACAACTGTTTTGTTGAATTTAAACATCATTGAGGCCATGGATGGGCTGGGATTGTGCTGAATTTTGTGTTTTTTGTCGATTTTTTGGGGGCTGCTGTTGTGACCTTTTGCCCAGGGGTCCGGTTCGAGGAATCCTAAGGTGTATAGGCGGGTTGAGAGTGCTGAGGGCGATGTGCCAGGGACGCTCCAACCCCCTTCCCGAGACCCATGGTGCAGTTAGCGCCATATTTTAAAGTGCTGAAACACTCCATAATTCGGAGTATTTTTGGGAATTGAGCGTCTCGCTCTTCCACTTTTTTATGCACTTTATCACTTTTATTTTTCACTTTCACGCCCCCAGGTCAGGGTGGACGATTAGAGAGTCCATACCGCCGGGGTTTATTGATGTCCTGACGAATGCCTAGGTAAATTGAAACCTCTTGTAAGGCTAAAACATGTTGACTGACTATATCTGAATTAACCATCCATTACCTTTGGCACTAAATTCAGACACATAACCCTCTTAACCGTGTCCTAGGGATCATTCATTAAACTTTTTTGTCGATACCCTTTAGACACTTTTACTTCTAATTTAACTTCACAACACGCCCAGTTCACACAACCAGCTCCGCAGTCTTCTGGCGTCGCAGCACACCCAAGAGGCACTCGGCCTCTTTGGTGGGGCCCGATGATGAAGCATGACACTGACTAGGTCGGTGTGTGAGGGCTTTCTTCTCCACCCAAACAGGGTGTGAGTTCCACTAGTTGTTTCGCTCCATCTATGTGGCTTTTTGATTTTTGATATTGCATACTCTCTTTTCTTGTTTATTTGTCTCTTTAATGTAAACATTATGGATGGCATTGGATTGTGGTGATTTTTGTGTGTTTTTAGGTTTTTTTGGGGTGTTCTGTTGATGTGGACTGGCCATGTGGGTGGTGGTGGCCATCTTGAGTGCTGATACAGTTCGGCCCTCCACATGTGCTTGGGGTTCAAGGGGCCATTTTGAAGACAGGCAGTGTCTGAGGCCTGCACCCATTATGCCTAGCTTTCATCCATTATGCCCAGGGGTAGTGAGTGGTGCATGGGCCTAGTCTTTCTGTGGGGTGTCTTCTTGAATTTAAACATCAATGAGGCCATGGGTGGGCTGGGATTGTGCTGAATTTTGTGGTTTTTGTCGATGTTTTGGGGCTGCTGGTGGGGCCTTTTGCCCAGGGGTAGTGAGTGGTGCATGGGCCTAGTCTTTCTGTGGGGTGTCTTCTTGAATTTAAACACCATTGAGGCCATGGATGGGCTGGGATTGTGCTGAATTTTGTGGTTTTTGTCATTTTTTTGGGGCTGCTGGTGGGGCCTTTTGCCCAGGGGTAGTGAGTGGTGCATGGACTGAATCTGCCTGTGGGGTCTCTTTAATGTAAACATCCTGGATGGCATTGGATTGTGGTGATTTTTGTGTGTTTTTAGGTTTTTCTGGGGTGTTCTGTTGATGTGGACTGGCCATGTGGGTGGTGGTGGCCATCTTGAGTGCTGGTACAGTCAGGCCCTCCACATGTGCTTGGGGTTCAAGGGGCCATTTTGAAGACAGGCAGTGTCTGAGGCCTGCACCCATTTTGCCTAGCTTTCAGCCATTATGCCCAGGGGTAGTGAGTGGTGCATGGGCCTAGTCTTTCTGTGGGGTGTCTTCTTGAATTTAAACATCATTGAGGCCATGGGTGGGCTGGGATTGTGCTGAATTTTGTGGTTTTTGTCGATGTTTTGGGGCTGCTGGTGGGGCCTTTTGCCCAGGGGTAGTGAGTGGTGCATGGGCCTAGTCTTTCTGTGGGGTGTCTTCTTGAATTTAAACACCATTGAGGCCATGGATGGGCTGGGATTGTGCTGAATTTTGTGGTTTTTGTCGTTTTTTTGGGGCTGCTGGTGGGGCCTTTTGCCCAGGGGTAGTGAGTGGTGCATGGACTGAGTCTGCCTGTGGGGTCTCTTTAATGTAAACATCCTGGATGGCATTGGATTGTGGTGATTTTTGTGTGTTTTTAGTTTTTTTTTGGGGTGTTCTGTTGATGTGGACTGGCCATGGGGGTGGTGGTGGCCATCTTGAGTGCTGGTACAGGCAGGCCCTCCACATGTGCTTGGGGTTCAAGGGGCCATTTTGAAGACAGGCAGTGTCTGAGGCCTGCACCCATTTTGCCTAGCTTTCATCCATTATGCCCAGGGGTAGTGAGTGGTGCATGGGCCTAGTCTTTCTGTGGGGTGTCTTCTTGAATTTAAACATAATTGAGGCCATGGGTGGGCTGGGATTGTGCTTAATTTTGTGGTGTTTGTCGATGTTTTGGGGCTGCTGGTGGGGCCTTTTGCCCAGGGGTAGTGAGTGGTGCATGGGCCTAGTCTTTCTGTGGGGTGTCTTCTTCAATTTAAACACCATTGAGGCCATGGATGGGCTGGGATTGTGCTGAATTTTGTGGTTTTTGTCGTTTTTTTGGGGCTGCTGGTGGGGCCTTTTGCCCAGGGGTAGTGAGTGGTGCATGGACTGAATCTGCCTGTGGGGTCTCTTTAATGTAAACATCCTGGATGGCATTGGATTGTGGTGATTTTTGTGTGTTTTTAGGTTTTTCTGGGGTGTTCTGTTGATGTGGACTGGCCATGTGGGTGGTGGTGGCCATCTTGAGTGCTGGTACAGTCAGGCCCTCCACATGTGCTTGGGGTTCAAGGGGCCATTTTGAAGACAGGCAGTGTCTGAGGCCTGCACCCATTTTGCCTAGCTTTCACCCATTATGCCCAGGGGTAGTGAGTGGTGCATGGGCCTAGTCTTTCTGTGGGGTGTCTTCTTGAATTTAAACATCATTGAGGCCATGGGTGGGCTGGGATTGTGCTGAATTTTGTGGTTTTTGTCGATGTTTTGGGGCTGCTGGTGGGGCCTTTTGCCCAAGGGTAGTGAGTGGTGCATGGGCCTAGTCTTTCTGTGGGGTGTCTTCTTGAATTTAAACACCATGGAGGCCATGGATGGGCTGGGATTGTGCTGAATTTTGTGGTTTTTGTCGTTTTTTTTGGGCTGCTGGTGGGGCCTTTTGCCCAGGGGTAGTGAGTGGTGCATGGACTGAGTCTGCCTGTGGGGTCTCTTTAATGTAAACATCCTGGATGGCATTGGATTGTGGTGATTGTTGTGTGTTTTTAGGTTTTTTTTGGGTGTTCTGTTGATGTGGACTGGCCATGTGGGTGGTGGTGGCCATCTTGAGTGCTGGTACAGGCAGGCCCTCCACATGTGCTTGGTGTTCAAGGGGCCATTTTGAAGACAGGCAGTGTCTGAGGCCTGCACCCATTTTGCCTAGCTTTCATCCATTATGCCCAGGGGTAGTGAGTGGTGCATGGGCCTAGTCTTTCTGTGGGGTGTCTTCTTGAATTTAAACATCATTGAGGCCATTGGTGGGCTGTGATTGTGCTGAATTTTGTGGTTTTTGTCGATTTGTTGGGGCTGCTGGTGGGGCCTTTTGCCCAGGGGTAGTGAGTGGTGCATGGGCCTAGTCTTTCTCTGGGGTGTCTTCTTGAATTTAAACACCATTGAGGCCATGGATGGGCTGGGATTGTGCTGAATTTTGTGGTTTTTGTCATTTTTTTGGGGCTGCTGGTGAGGCCTTTTGCCCAGGGGTAGTGAGTGGTGCATGGACTGAGTCTGCCTGTGCGGTCTCTTTAATGTAAACATCCTGGATGGCATTGGATTGTGGTGATTTTTGTGTGTTTTTAGGTTTTTTTGGGGTGTTCTGTTGATGTGGACTGGCCATGTGGGTGGTGGTGGCCATCTTGAGTGCTGGTACAGTCAGGCCCTCCACATGTGCTTGGGGTTCAAGGGGCCATTTTGAAGACAGGCAGTGTCTGAGGCCTGCACCCATTATGCCTAGCTTTCATCCATTATGCCCAGGGGTAGTGAGTGGTGCATGGGCCTAGTCTTTCTGTGGGGTGTCTTCTTGAATTTAAACATCATTGAGGCCATGGGTGGGCTGGGATTGTGCTGAATTTTGTGGTTTTTGTCGATGTTTTGGGGCTGCTGGTGGGGCCTTTTGCCCAGGGGTAGTGAGTGGTGCATGGGCCTAGTCTTTCTATGGGGTGTCTTCTTGAATTTAAACACCATTGAGGCCATGGATGGGCTGGGATTGTGCTGAATTTTGTGGTTTTTGTCATTTTTTTGGGGCTGCTGGTGGGGCCTTTTGCCCAGGGGTAGTGAGTGGTGCATGGACTGAATCTGCCTGTGGGGTCTCTTTAATGTAAACATCCTGGATGGCATTGGATTGTGGTGATTTTTGTGTGTTTTTAGGTTTTTCTGGGGTGTTCTGTTGATGTGGACTGGCCATGTGGGTGGTGGTGGCCATCTTGAGTGCTGGTACAGTCAGGCCCTCCACATGTGCTTGGGGTTCAAGGGGCCATTTTGAAGACAGGCAGTGTCTGAGGCCTGCACCCATTTTGCCTAGCTTTCACCCATTATGCCCAGGGGTAGTGAGTGGTGCATGGGCCTAGTCTTTCTGTGGGGTGTCTTCTTGAATTTAAACATCATTGAGGCCATGGGTGGGCTGGGATTGTGCTGAATTTTGTGGTTTTTGTCGATGTTTTGGGGCTGCTGGTGGGGCCTTTTGCCCAGGGGTAGTGAGTGGTGCATGGGCCTAGTCTTTCTGTGGGGTGTCTTCTTGAATTTAAACACCATTGAGGCCATGGATGGGCTGGGATTGTGCTGAATTTTGTGGTTTTTGTCGTTTTTTGGGGGCTGCTGGTGGGGCCTTTTGCCCAGGGGTAGTGAGTGGTGCATGGACTGAGTCTGCCTGTGGGGTCTCTTTAATGTAAACATCCTGGATGGCATTGGATTGTGGTGATTTTTGTGTGTTTTTAGTTTTTTTTGGGGTGTTCTGTTGATGTGGACTGGCCATGTGGGTGGTGGTGGCCATCTTGAGTGCTGGTACAGGCAGGCCCTCCACATGTGCTTGGGGTTCAAGGGGCCATTTTGAAGACAGGCAGTGTCTGAGGCCTGCACCCATTTTGCCTAGCTTTCATCCATTATGCCCAGGGGTAGTGAGTGGTGCATGGGCCTAGTCTTTCTGTGGGGTGTCTTCTTGAATTTAAACATCATTGAGGCCATGGGTGGGCTGGGATTGTGCTGAATTTTGTGGTTTTTGTCGATGTTTTGGGGCTGCTGGTGGGGCCTTTTGCCCAGGGGTAGTGAGTGGTGCATGGGCCTAGTCTTTCTGTGGGGTGTCTTCTTGAATTTAAACACCATTGAGGCCAAGGATGGGCTGGGATTGTGCTGAATTTTGTGGTTTTTGTCGTTTTTTTGGGGCTGCTGGTGGGGCCTTTTGCCCAGGGGTAGTGAGTGGTGCATGGACTGAATCTGCCTGTGGGGTCTCTTTAATGTAAACATCCTGGATGGCATTGGATTGTGGTGATTTTTGTGTGTTTTTAGGTTTTTCTGGGGTGTTCTGTTGATGTGGACTGGCCATGTGGGTGGTGGTGGCCATCTTGAGTGCTGGTACAGTCAGGCCCTCCACATGTGCTTGGGGTTCAAGGGGCCATTTTGAAGACAGGCAGTGTCTGAGGCCTGCACCCATTTTGCCTAGCTTTCACCCATTATGCCCAGGGGTAGTGAGTGGTGCATGGGCCTAGTCTTTCTGTGGGGTGTCTTCTTGAATTTAAACATCATTGAGGCCATTGGTGGGCTGGGATTGTGCTGAATTTTGTGGTTTTTGTCGATGTTTTGGGGCTGCTGGTGGGGCCTTTTGCCCAAGGGTAGTGAGTGGTGCATGGGCCTAGTCTTTCTGTGGGGTGTCTTCTTGAATTTAAACACCATGGAGGCCATGGATGGGCTGGGATTGTGCTGAATTTTGTGTTTTTTGTCGTTTTTTTGGGGCTGCTGGTGGGGCCTTTTGCCCAGGGGTAGTGAGTGGTGCATGGACTGAGTCTGCCTGTGGGGTCTCTTTAATGTAAACATCCTGGATGGCATTGGATTGTGGTGATTTTTGTGTGTTTTTAGTTTTTTTTTTGGGGTGTTCTGTTGATGTGGACTGGCCATGTGGGTGGTGGTGGCCATCTTGAGTGCTGGTACAGGCAGGCCCTCCACATGTGCTTGGTGTTCAAGGGGCCATTTTGAAGACAGGCAGTGTCTGAGGCCTGCACCCATTTTGCCTAGCTTTCATCCAATATGCCCAGGGGTAGTGAGTGGTGCATGGGCCTAGTCTTTCTCTGGGGTGTCTTCTTGAATTTAAACACCATTGAGGCCATGGATGGGCTGGGATTGTGCTGAATTTTGTGGTTTTTGTCATTTTTTGGGGGCTGCTGGTGAGGCCTTTTGCCCAGGGGTAGTGAGTGGTGCATGGACTGAGTCTGCCTGTGCGGTCTCTTTAATGTAAACATCCTGGATGGCATTGGATTGTGGTGATTTTTGTGTGTTTTTAGGTTTTTTTGGGGTGTTCTGTTGATGTGGACTGGCCATGTGGGTGGTGGTGGCCATCTTGAGTGCTGGTACAGTCAGGCCCTCCACATGTGCTTGGGGTTCAAGGGGCCATTTTGAAGACAGGCAGTGTCTGAGGCCTGCACCCATTTTGCCTAGCTTTCATCCATTATGCCCAGGGGTAGTGAGTGGTGCATGGGCCTAGTCTTTCTGTGGGGTGTCTTCTTGAATTTAAACATCATTGAGGCCATGGGTGGGCTGGGATTGTGCTGAATTTTGTGGTTTTTGTCGATGTTTTGGGGCTGCTGGTGGGGCCTTTTGCCCAGGTGTAGTGAGTGGTGCGTGGGCCTAGTCTTTCTGTGGGGTGTCTTCTTGAATTTAAACACCATTGAGGCCATGGATGGGCTGGGATTGTGCTGAATTTTGTGTTTTTTTTTTTTTTGGGGGCTGCTGGTGGGGCCTTTTTCCCAGGGGTAGTGAGTGGTGCATGGACTGAGTCTGCCTGTGGGGTCTCTTTAATGTAAACATCCTGGATGGCATTGGATTGTGGTGATTTTTGTGTGTTTTTAGGTTTTTTTTGGGTGTTCTGTTGATGTGGACTGGCCATGTGGGTGGTGGTGGCCATCTTGAGTGCTGGTACAGGCAGGCCCTCCACATGTGCTTGGGGTTCAAGGGGCCATTTTGAAGACAGGCAGTGTCTGAGGCCTGCACCCATTTTGCCTAGCTTTCATCCATTATGCCCAGGGGTAGTGAGTGGTGCATGGGCCTAGTCTTTCTGTGGGGTGTCTTCTTGAATTTAAACATCATTGAGGGCATGGGTGGGCTGTGATTGTGCTGAATTTTGTGGTTATTGTCGATTTTTTGGGTTGTATAACTGATGTTCCTCTGTCTTCCATTGTTTTTAGGTGCACAAGAGAACCACCAGTGCCAGGAAGAAGTCCTGCTGCGGTGTGTGCAGCACAACGTCACGTGTGGCCACAGACAACTCTGCAACTAATGCAACTGCGGCCTGCTGTTCTGAGTGACATCTGAAGAAGATTGCCCCCAAAAAAGTTCCCCGTAGCTCCTCTAGAATGAAAGATGCCAGAAAGGAGCAGAAGAAGCAAGTTACCAAGCAAACTGGTGTGCCGCCCGCCACATTTTTTGGGAATAAAAAAAAAAGTACACCTGCAGCAGCAGCGGGAACTGCTGGGGACCATGCTGGGAGCAGCACCCCCGCTCCATTGGGCTCAGTGCCACCACCCCCATGCCAACTTAAGTCCAAGCCATTGAGTGCTGCAGAGGCAGCCAGTCTACTTGTTCAATCACCATCGACCAGTGATGTTGGCTCATCGCAAGAAAGTAGCAGCAATGTCCCTCAATCAACACAAGTTGTTGTAACTCATCTGACGAGTGTTGAACAACCACAGCCGCAACAACAACCACATGTGCAAGTACAAGCCCAAGTACATGTGGAAGGAGAGGCGGTGCAAGGAGAGGAGCAAGCAGAGGTGCATGGAGGGGCACAACAAGTGCCCACAGTAGTTGTTCCTCCAGAAGTAGGGGCACATCTGGAAATCGACAATCAAGCCGAGGTATCATTCGAGGAAGCCACTCCTCCTAATGATCATTCATTGTCTTCCACATCCCGAGCAAGGAAAAGATCAAGGGTGGTGGTGTCTACATCTTCTTCAAGCCCACCTCCTTCTGATGATATGGATCTTACTTGGGAACCAGCACCACTGCCGTCTGAGAGTGAGGCTGAGGCACATCATGATCTGACAAAGGTAGCTAAGCGTAAAAGGAAGGTCGTCGAAACTCTCATAGTTATGGAGTGTGATGACGCTCAACAAGAAGTGGCGTATACTCCTGCTGCTGAAGACTCTCACGACGATGACGCAGTCATCACTAACGTCACTGAAGCCCCAGCGGGCATGCAGCAAACAGACATTTTGACCCTAGCCCGACAAGCTGCTGAGCGTGATGATGAAGTCGACGAGGAGGCAATGGGAACACCACAATCATTGAAGTTAACTAGTACACCACCACCTACCGCTTCCATATTTCTTCCTCGCCAGAAGGGACCTCCATCCACCTCGACCTCATTTAGTGGTGGGCAAAGTGCACAACGTAGTAAAGTTCAGCAATACGCATCCTCCACTTCATCTGGCATTAGCAGCATGACCACCACCAGTATCGCCTCCTCCGGCCCCCACAGACATTTCAAGTCCGCAGTTTGGGACTTCTTTAGTGTTTGCCCAAAAAAGGAAAACCTAGCCATTTGTAGCATTTGTAAGCTTGCAGTTAGTCGTGGTAAGCTTGGTACCAACTATGGGACTGGAGGCCAGAGAGGTCATCTTGAGAGACAGCACACTGTCCAATGGTTTGCGCACCTAGAGGAGATCAAGAAAGCCCGAATTGCAAGTCGAGAAAACGTTGATGTTCCATCTGATGATGACGAGGAGGAAGAAGCCTCACATGCTTCACTTACACCCAGTACCCCTGTCAGCACACCCCCTGTGAGCCACACTAAGAGTGTGGGACAGAGTGAGACACCAATGCGAAAAAGTTCATCAGCGAGCGTAACTGGGTCAAAGAAGTCATCATCATCCCGTAAAATGGTCCAGGGCAACATTAAAACCATGTTGTTTTCAGACGCGCCATATGAACGCAACCACCCAATGGTGCGTCTGTATAACACTAAGCTGGCTAAAATGCTAGCGCTGGATCTTCTCCCTTTTTCTTTTGTAGAAGGGGTTGGTTTTCTAGAATTAGTGGCAGCGCTCTGCCCTAAATGGAAGGTTCCTAGCCGGTTCTATTTTGCCCGAGTTGCGGTTCCAGCACTACATGAAGATGTGCTGGAGGTGATTGGGGCAGCTTTGCAGAAGAGTGCTGTTCACACTATACATCTGACAACAGACAGACATGTGGACCAGTGGCGCAGGCACTGATTACATGTGCATCACTGCACACTGGGTCTCTTTTTCAGGGGTTAAAGCAAAGCTAAACGCAGGTGCTGACCTGGACCAAGTTTTTAAAGCTGCTCGGAAACATGCAACACTAGCCATGTTTGGCTTGGAGAAACGTCATACAGCATAAAACATTTTGAATGAGTTCAACACAAAGGTCTTTCACTGGCTGTCTCCAAATAAATGCGGCATTGGTTATGTTTCCACGGATAATGGCGCCAATGTAGTTAAGGCCATGGAACTGGGTGACTATTTCAGAGTGCTGTGTTTGGCGCACTGTATAAACCTGGTTGTTAAAATGTTTTAGGATAAAGACAGTCCAGCATGCCAGTTAGTGGTCACCTGCCGAAAAAAGTGCAACCATTTCAGCCATTCTTTTAAGGCCCGGAAGCATCTGAAGCGCCTGCTACATGAACGTCGAATGCCAGTGAAAGCACTCATCCAGGAGGTGCCAACACGTTGGAACTCAACCTTCTACATGCTTGAGCGTCTGTATGAGCAGTTTACGGTACTCGATCAGTATTTCTTAACAATGGGTACAGCTGTGAAGGAGGACCTGAGGTTAAATGCGGCGGAATGGGAGCTAGTTAAAAGCCTGACAGACATGATTCGTCCTTTTGAGGTCTTCACGCGTGAAGTCAGCAGGGAGGACTGTAATTTGGGAAAAGCTATCCCATTGTTGCGCATGCTGGAGCACAAACTGAAGGCGGTGTCTTCAAAGTTTCAAAAAGATGAAGAAAAGCAAGAAGCTTTTGTTTTGGCGGAGAAATTATTAGAGCGCCTACTTGGCGATGAACGTCTTCAAAAGATCCACTCAGAACAGCATTACATTTGTGCTACTATTCTGCATCCACGCTACAAAAAGGCGCTGGCAGGCTGTGCAATATTTCCTTTTAGTGATGAAGATGTTACAAAGTACAAACGTTGGCTAGCCTTGTCAGCCATCAGGTTTGAAAGAGAACGGAAGTAAATTGAAGGAAAAGGCAGTACATCAACATCAGCAGGCCATCCCCAGTCAAAAGACTCCACTTCTGCACCTGTGGCTGTGGCAGAAGTGACCTCTCAGCCGTTAAAGACACCGGCAACCGCATCATCTGCACCAGACACAACAGAAATATCGAGTGATGAAGAGGATTGGCTAGCTGAGATTGGGTATGGTTCTCAAAAGGTCCGAGCAAAAATTCAGCAAAATGGAGGAACCATGGAGAACTTTGAGTCGATGGTGCAGGACTATCTGAATGACTCAACAGAGGTCATTGTTAATGCTGACCCATTGGGTATTGGCATGGGAAAAAAGAATTGTGGCCAGAGATCACCAACCTGGCTATACATTACTTGTCTTGCCCACTCGCAAGCGTGTCTTCTGAACGTGTTTTCAGTGCTGCTGGTGGCATTGTAACTTGCAAACGGACCCGCCTCTCGCCCAAAAATGTGGAGATATTGACAATGATCAAGATCAATGAGCACCTCATACCACCAGATTTCAAAGTACCAGATTGCACGACGGAAGAAGACGAGGAGGACAGCAACTTAGATGAGGGAATTTCTTCTGTGTTAGGTAACACTGACCTACTCCTGTCTGAATTTGCAGAGTATGAGGACGAACTCTTCTTCCCTGACACCGAGCCCTGAAAATGAGCCAATGAATTCAGAAATTTTCTTTTTCGAACTTATTCACTTTTATTCCTGTGTTTCTGGCTTTCTTTGTTTTGCACAGTTAATATAATTAAAACTTTAATCACCTGTACTTTTGCTTTTTGGCTGTTTGGGGGTCTTCTACTTGTTTTTGCCTGGGTTGACGGCTCTGGGGCTATTGCTGGGAAGGTCTAATACCGGATAAAACTGGTGTAAACAACATCCATGAGGAAAAAGGTTTTGCATTTTCTGACTTTTCGCTCAATGTAGCGTTTTCGGGGGCCTGTTTGGGGGGCTTCCTGGTGTTTGTGGGTGGGTTTCGGGGTCTGGGAGCACTACTGGGTATGGATAGTTTAGATAGCAAGAGGTTTGAAGGAAATCCATGGAGGCAGAGGGGAGTTAGGGCCTAGCTGCAGAGCGCGCGCTGAGTGATTTTGGAAATTTTCAGAAAATTGACTAAGTCCACATTTTTGTACTTTTGCTTTTTGGCTGTTTGGGGGTCTTCTACTTGTTTTCGCCTGGGTTGACGGCTCTGGGGACATTTCTGGGAAGGTCTAATACCAGATAAAACTGGTTTAAACAACATCCATGAGGAAAAAGGTTTTGCATTTTCTGACTTTTTGCTCAATGTAGCGTTTTCGGGGGCCTGTTTGGGGGGCTTCCTGGTGTTTGTGGGTGGGTTTCGGGGTCTGGGAGCACTACTGGGTATGGATAGTTTAGATAGCAAGAGGTTTGAAGGAAATCCATGGAGGCAGAGGGGAGTTAGGGCCTAGCTGCAGAGCGCGCGCTGAGTGATTTTGGAAATTTTCAGAAAAGTGACTAAGTCCACATTTTTGTACTTTTGCTTTTTGGCTGTTTGGGGGTCTTCTACTTGTTTTCGCCTGGGTTGACGGCTCAGGGGCCATTGCTGGGAAGGTCTAATACTGGATAAAACTGGTTTGGACAACATCCATGAGGAAAAAGGTTTTGGCACTTTTTGTAACTTAGGGTTCGTTAGGGTTAGCCCTAGCAGCAGGATTGCATGTGTTTTGGGGTGTTCTTGATTTTTGCAACTGAGTTCTGGGGTCTTAGAGCACTTGTGGGAATGTGTAATTTTTGTTGCAAGTGATTTGAAGAAAATCCATGGTGGGAAAGGGGGGATCACTTACTCTGTGAGAGGCACTTAGTGTTGAAAACATTTAGCCATTTACACTTAAAGGAAGAAAATGACACAGACTTACGTTTCAGGAAAACAAACTTACTGTTAAACCACCACCCACCAGACTCAAAAGCAGTAAAAAACAGGTATGCTCAGATAAAGTTTCAAAAAGTATATTTGTATAGCCCTAACAAAATAATCTCCCTCAAGACCCTCCCTAACCCCAACGAATGTCTTTCAAAAGTCCCAAAAAGAACTCAACTCCCAAATCCCACCCCCAAAAGTCTCTAAAAAAGGGGCAAGGGACACTACGGCAGGATGCTGTTCACTGTAGCGGCCAGGGCATCATACTCCTTGCGGAGGGTGGCATGGTCGGAGCGGAGGCCCTCCACCAAGTTCTTATAGGTTAAGACCTCCTGCTCCAGGTAGGACACTCTGAGGGATAAGCGGCGCTGGCGTGCCTTGCAACTCCTGTGGGGGGCAGCTGATCTCTTTGCTGCTCGGCGGTGGCGGTTGGCTTTGGTAGCCCGGCTCTGTACCGCTGGAGCACTGCGCTGGCTGGCAGCCCGTGTGGGCCCGGAGGAGGATGCAGCTGTCGCAGTAGATGTACTAGTAGACTGCGTGTCCTCCTCCTCCTCCAGGGCCAGCAGCCGCCGATATTCTGCAACAGTGGCATCCAGCCTTCGTTGCCGGGCCATTCGAGCCTGCTCCTTCCTTGGTGGTTTGTTGAATTTGGAAGGAGCAACTATATAAAGAAAGAAAGATATAGTCTGTAACCAATGCTCTTCAGATTAACACAAAATGATTGAGCAGAAAGTTGTGTCACAGTACAACTAGCAACTTGAAAGCACAGTACATAACTATTGAGGCCAGTATCTATCTAACCTCCCACTTCTTCATCCTTGCTCTAACATTAGTGGGAGTTTAAGGAACAAATTCTACGAGCACTATGGACTTCCATTACAGTCGACTATGACAGTACACCAGTCTTATTCTTCTTCTTCTTTCTTGTTTAGGAAAATTGGTACGTTCTCTTCTGCAAGCCGGCATAATGCCAGCGCAGTGAACTTGCACCCGAGAAAAACAGACGCACACCATGATGAGTGAGACAGACTTGCGTTACTGTACCGGTACAGTACATGCAGGTGGTGAAGCTCATATTTTTCTATTACAGGTGGCACTGAGAATACTCTGTTGAAAGGGCTACTGCTTAAATAATTTAACTTTCACCCTACAGTGCAAATGAGTACTAGAGAAGGAAAAAGAAGAAACTAAATAATCTGATTATCTATCACTTCACATGGGATGTATTTGATTACATATGGGATGACTTTAGATGCTTTGCTTTTTATTGAGTGAACAGTGATACACCCACACATGAATGACGTACTACTACCAAACTAAAATTATTAAGAGAGGTAGGGAGTGTCCACCATAATAACCGGATATATGCTGTGCTTGCAGTTGCAATACAAACTACTGCTACTATTCATGGTAGTATTTGGACAAAATTACAACTTCTTTTCCTTGCCTTTCCCACACTGGAACGGACGTGCGGGTGCGGTGTTACATGATCTTCAAAGTAACACTTTGTTCATCCAGTGACCATCTACTCTCTCTAGATACACATATGCTATCTAAGAGTCAGATAGTACCATGATCCAGGCATCCATCCATTCAAAGTATATGCACACATACAGTTTCTGTTTCACCCACCAAGGCTGTTCTCCTTCCACCCATTCTTGCTTCATCATTCACCCAGCCATGCACCATACCATATTCTTTCCTTCCCAGCCATCTCGGGGACCAAGCAAACACATATCATTCTTCTTTGCCAGTCATCATTAAATTTCTCGTCCTTCCACACTTACTTACACCCTTCTTTCGCTTTTCGTTCATCCCATCCATCAAGTTCATCTCAGAACTGATTGGGATTCTTCTCGCCAAAAACTTCACAGCTAAGTCGAAGTACATTTAGAGGAGGCTACTTCCTGGTTGATTTATAATACACCCGTGCAGAAAGCACACTCTGCAGTCTTCAATCTCAATAAGTAAGGAATCTATAGCTTACCTCTGCCCGCCACCACCGTGTGAACCCTCACAGGCACATTGGTGTTGTCCGGCACTTGCACCGCCTCCTCCCCAGAAGTGTCCTCCTCATCCACTACCACCCCCTCCGCGTTGGCCCCGCCACCAGATGTTCCACCTACAAAGTACATTTAAGATTGTTAGAATACACCACTCACTACTATATAATATTTGGTCTAGGAATAAAGAAATGTGAAAAAAACAGAAAACAATGTAATCATTTGTGACTGTCTAATCTAAAGTAAAAATGTTCCTTTTTCCAGGGAAGGCTCAGTGCATAGAGCTATTGCTGACTAGAATGGGAGTCCAATGGAATTGCCAAATGTGCAATCTTAGTTAGCTACACAGACAGACAAATAAGAATAATATAGTAATACCACAGGGAGTCATAGTCGAGGCAGGATAAGAATTTAGATACAGTCTACAAGAAGAACAAAGACGATTTAGAAAAAATCGAATGAGGAACGCTAGGAAAAAATAGGTACTCTATATTAAAATGAAAACTTACTGGGCCAGCAAAGGAGCCGTCGCCTGGCCGATCCTGCCCTTCTACAGCAGCAGCAGCAACCACCTCCTCCTCTGTCCTCTTGCCCCTGGGGGGAGCTGATGTACAACATGAAAGAAAGAAAGACACGAAAACATGGATGATTGTTGTCAACCAAATCAAACATTTCAAAAGAACAATAACAAAATAATTTGGCGAAATAGCAAATAGACAACTATTCCACAGGATATATTGACCGATCCCATGTGGTCTACTACGTTATTAGTATTGCTTGATTTGCGGACCGTCGACTTGGAAAGTTCTTATGTAACTCACTAAACAAACTACTAAAAAGGTTCGCCTAGGACTGGCAGGCAGCAGTCCGCAGCACGCAAAGTGACAGACAAAGTCCATCGTGATTGCAGATCAGCGACAACACTAAAAAGTTTCCTACTACATTAACCAGTCATTAAAATACTCAAACTATCAATCCTCCACCACTATTTCTTCTTATCGCCATGTGTACAAAAGAATACTAAACTTGAGTCTGTAGGGGCTGATTTAGAAGCCCCTTGCGGCTCTTTTGCTCCATTGTTGCATGACTTTTGTGACGCAGCGGCAGGACAAAAGAGGCGCCATGGTGCGGCGTATATTAACAACGTGACGCATATGGGGCGTTCCGGTGCAAGGGAGGGCGTTCCTACGCAGGAACGCCCCCTAAAAGTGGCTGAGTGACATCTACAAGATTTCAATCGGTCACTTTGAGGACAATGATGCGTGACTCAAACCCTGCGCCTTCTTGAAGCAGACGTACGGCTTGACGCAGCATTGGGGAGATAGAGCACCCCAGAGCATTGCTGGAGCTGCACCATCGTTGCGACGCAACTCCAGCAATGCGCCGCCTTTACGGCACAGAAGCGTAACGCTTCGGTGACATTTTGGGCACATGGTGCGCCGCATTGTAAATACGGTGCACCATGGGTGGTGGTGGCGTGGCGCACAATTACTGGCGCATCCCTGCTACTTTGCAGGGATGCGCCAGTAATGAAATATCTGACCCTTAGTGTCTAGCATTACACAGTTCTTTAAACTACACTCATGCATAATTTCACAGGCCAATGAAATTAACACAAAATCGAAAACAAATAAGCATAGTAGCAGCGCTACTGAGAAGGAGAGCAGTGCACCTGAAATGCACAGAAGATTTTGAAATATAATTTACCTACAATGTAATCAGCAGCATTATTGCTCTTGGTAAAAAACCAAAATTTGCAAGATAATAACACACAGAGCAGGAGAAAACAGAGTAGTAAAGAAATAGCTACTACTACTCACCAAGCCCGGGGATCTCAAGGCCGAGCAGGTCCAGCAGATCGCTCCCGGTCCAGGATATCCGTCCAACGGTGGGTGACTTGGTTGTAGGTGCGCCGGACCCGAGATTGTTGGTACATGGACCGGCACACCTTCTCCGACCGCTTCCGGCGCTCCCGGATCCCATACCCACTAGCGATCTTGCCGCCTGCCGTGATGGTCCTGGGGAGGCGGCGCTGAACATAAAAAACTAGTGCGGCCACTGAAGATCTCCCGGGGCGCGACATTCTCCCCCCTCAAACGCCCGCACGGGAGCCGGGCATGGGGTGTGGGACCCTTCCCCTCCGCGGGCTGCTTCCCAACTCCCTTTACCATGGTCTGGGCAGAAAGGAAGCTAAATAATAAAGAAGAAATAGAATAGGGAAGAAGAAAAGAAAAGAGTTTAAAAAAGTAGTTTAAAATTAACAAAAAGTAGCAGAAAACACAAAAATATAGAGCTAGAAAAATAGAGGGATAGATAATAAGTAAAATAGATTAAAAAAAACTTCAAACAAGCAAAGGATGGCAGAGATTCAGAGAGGATACAGATTCAGAAAGCATGCCCAGAACCATAGGAATGAATGAGAAACAAGATGGCCGCGCCCGTTCACGACCGCGTGGGTAAAGTTAGCGCGAGATTTTCCTCGCGAGCACACGCAAAATTGTACTAGCAAGCTGCACACTTTGCGAGATTACACATAGCGCCCGGAAACGGATCTACGTCACGCAAACAAGATGGCCGCGCCCATGTACGACCGCTAGGGTACATTTGCAAACCTGTGATGATGAACCAGACGTAGAAACAACATAGTCGCGGCCGTTGTGAGCCGACAAGTAAGTTCGCAATTGCGAACTGGTACACAACCCTCGCGAACTGGCAGAAACCCTTGCGAACAAAAAAAATAAAAAATCTGCAAATTCGCAAGAGTTCGCGGATCCTGCGGATTGCGAATCCGTAAATACGCACATTTGCATACGTCAGATTCGCAAAATCCACCCATGCTTAGTGATCATTGAACAATTACCTCGCAACACCAGCAACATCCAACAGGTTCTGTTGGATAAAGAACAGAGATGGATATATCGTCTGTCCACACACACCATAGGGCTCAACGATAATATCCCCTGGAATTCCCTGAACCAAAGATAAATCCAGACCAAACACTAGTATTGGTAAAAACATCCCCCCACCTTTTTTATCCCATTCCTTCAATTTTAATGCCACCCTAACAACTAGTCATTAATTGTGCAACACTGCTATTGGGACAGTAATATTCGTCACAAGAATTCCTGGCTCCCCATCTATCAACTACCCTGAATCCGACTTTGTTCCATATTAATAGGAGACAGCAGCATTTATATTATTACTGCATGAAATTTGACCTAGCACAGTGTTTTTTAAACCGCTATGTCCGAGTCCACGGAGCCTTCCAATAGGGACGCAGTAAAAGCACCCACGTCCTCAACGTTTCACCGCTTATTGAGAGGTCTAGTGTATTGAAGAACGCACGCCCCCACGTGATGACGTATCTTCACAATGAAGCGTTTGCGGCTTTACACATCCCGCATAAAGAGCCATACGGGATGCAGGTAGTTGCCAGCCTTTGCCCCGGAGACACACGAACTAGGTGACATGGCGGTTACCTTTGGACTACCAAGTAAGATCTTCCGTGAGCACAGGGGTCTTTTACCACTGCGCTCACATCGCGAACTAAGCCTCGCTATCAACTCTGTTTCCATCTTCCACAAACAAATGTCGCTTTTATCTCCTCTCGTTTTTGGGAAAACCCATTTCTTTTCTTCTTTTTCTTTTTAGATAGTGATCTGACAGAGGCAACATAAAATAACCCCCGACTCCGGGAAAAGATTAGAAAACCTAATTCTGGATAAATGTAAATACGAGTGTTAATTTAGCAGTGCATGCCCTGTGATAGTACACGTAGCATAATGCGCGCACGGTTAACTTCTCATTCCATCCTTATGCAATTCGTATATATTTCCAGTATCATACTGAGGGCACACAATAGTTGTCATTAGCAATATATAAAGGCACACGTTGCTTTCCGCACCGTAAAGGATACAACAATGACACAAGCACGAATTTTAGTTCTTTGATGTTCTGCATGCTTACGTTTTTTGTCCCTGTGCATGGTAAGGCATGTCCCAGCAGATAAGACATGGTAATCTGACAACCAGACAAGTACTTAGCACCAGTTATTTACCACCAGTACTGTTGATATCCACGGCATGAATGTGAATGTTCACTGGATATCACTAGGCAGCACTGGCGATAAAAGAGGCATGAACACAGCCTACACTAAAGGCATATATCTAATGCAATTGTTCTATTTGTATTTTCCTTTACAGGTATTCCACATTTTTATGGAGGACACACAAATGGTCAGTCCTCGATGCATGAGATACACTCCTTAGCTCGAGTGTGAAAATGCAATTCACGCGGTAACATTTTTTTACCACTCACTTATTTTCACTTATACACACCGTTTTTTGAGAGGTCCTGAAGTAAGCCCTCCCTATTTTTTCCTTGGGCTGAAACATGTCAACCAACTGATAATACAAACAGCTGCACATAGTGCCTGTAATATGTCATCCACTCTTTATTGAATTTTAACTATACCCCAGAACTCCTGGAATAAAGTAACAGGCAGTATTCTGGAGGTATTTTTAATAGTAAATTCACACACTTAATCACTTATCACATCACCTCAAAATAAACCGCTCCACTGTAACCAGGTGTCGCAGCACAGCCAGGTGGCATTCGGCCGCCTGGCTGGGACCCGATGATGAAGCATTACACCAACCAGGTTGGTGTGTGAGGGTTTAATTAACAAACCTTAGAGGTGCTAACACTTTAAACACGTCAGACAGCAATTATTCCTGGCCGTCTCTTTCTGTTTATCAATATATAGTTTGGGATACAGACGGCTGTCTTGTAGTCCTAACTCTCTACCTTGTTTTTGAAAATGTGTGATGTAACGTCATCAGCAGTACATTGTGGGGGCCCAAGGTATAGTTAGCTCAACTAACTATAACACCTGAAATTCTCTGGTTATGTATGAGTGAAATTTCCAACTAACTATAACAGACGTAAAACCTGGGGGTTTTCAGTGAATTTCTAAGGGTTTTAAAATGCTAATAACATTATACTATACACACACTTCTCATCCAAACATCTGTTATACCAGAGATAATTATTAACTATTTTTTTACTGTCAGTTTTAATACTACTGTACTATGCATGGGTCACAGCCCAGTGAGAGCTCTTAGTGTAGAGACATCTTCCTTCTCACACACTGCTATGGACACTCATAACCTTGGGAGGAGCTGTCACTAAGAGTCCAATCTCTCACCACAACCTACTACATATACCCGTCATACTGTGGGAAGGTCTCAGTAGAGATGCTAGTGCCTACTTGCACTCGTTTATGTACATCGATCATCTAAGAGTGAATTTTCAGGAGAGAGGACAGTCCCTATTTAAATTCTAGTATGCACATATATTGCCCTATGAGAGGTGTTAGCAGGGAGGTCTGTATCTCTCCATACCCTACTATACACATTAATCTTTTCAGAGAGATCTCTCGTAAGAAGCCAATCTATCCCACCCTCCGCTACACATGCTCATCATCCTTGGGATATGTGCGAACAGAGATTGAAGTCTTACCTCACACCTTACTAGCCATGTTCATCACACTGAGAACATGTTTCAGTGAAAAATGCACTCTCTCTGCGCACACTACTATGTATGCATGTCACTTTGGGAGGAGATCAAAGGAAGTACCCAGTCTTTCCTCACACCCTAATACGTACAGCTAACACCATGGGGAATGCTCTCGGCAGAGCGTTCAGTGTGTTTACAGTGGCTACTCTGCACATCTGTTACACAACCGAAATATCTTACACACACCTGTTGACAAGGGCAGAGGTGTCAGTGCAGAAGTCAGTCACTTCCCACACCTTACTATAAACAACTATCTCCCAAGGGAAAGTTCAGTGTTTCCATGCATCCTAGAAACCACACTAACACTGGGAATAGGTCTCAGCACACAAGATACTACTTCTCTACAGGCTAGTACATACATAAGTTTTGTAATGCAGAATTTATTCACATATGCAGGGTTGCTATCTCTCTTTCAAGCATGCATCAGTGGATGTACTGACTCTTTCCTGACCCTACTATGACCAGCCTTCTTTTTCTCATTTGGGAGTAGGTATTCGATGTGCATGAGTCTGTTTACCACAGTCAGCCTATTGTCTACAATTAGTGGACAACTTTGAAGCGAAGATAGGTTGTCTTCATCAGACACTGAGGAAGAGATACGAGGTCCCCTATCCCAACCTACTAAGCCAAAGTAGTAATCAATTGTATGGCAATTTTTTAAATGAAACCTGATAGGAAGAAAGTGTCAGCAAATCACATGAAGTTCACACTGTGTCATAAAGAATTTAGCAGGAGCAGTAAAAAAACATATAGTATGTGGACAACTGTGTTTTGCGCATGAAGAGATGCAGAGGAGTGCAGCTCTAGAGACTTCCTCAGTTGCCTCTCCATTTGTTGAACTAGCACCATTGAGTATGTGGCAAGGCAGGCCAGTAGCAACTTGGCCTATTTGAATAAGGCACTTTTCTGCTGCCTTTGCAAAACCCAAATTCTTTCTTCTGAAAGAAGCCCTAGGCATTAGTTTGATTTTCTATACTCTATCCTCCCAGTTGACAATTCCTGATTTTTGTGAAAACTCCTTACTTCTGTTTTGCACTGTCGAAAAAATAATTACAAAAAAATAGAAAAATGTGGATAAAAAATAGAAACACAAAATTGTATGTTATTTGTGTTTTGTGTGATTATATGTCACTAACACATGCTCATTTATGATGAGTTGCTTGCATACACTTCATCTCTGTGCGGTAGGGGGTTAACTTTATGTGTGGTAATAAAATACTACTTTACATATTGAAAAAACTAGAAATTTACTGAAAAAGCAAAGGTTAAAGTGATGTTATTGTTAGGCGTGATAAATAGATCTGATTTTGGTTTTTAAAAAACCTTTGAAATTCACTAAAAAAGCCAAAGGTTAAAGTGTTGTTATAGTTAGTTGACTATGTCAGTGCCATCATTAATATTTTTAACAAAAAAAACCTGTAATTCACTAGTTATAGTTAGCAGACATAACTATAACTTTACGGCCACACCATGCATTGCTTATGACCTCACATTTTTAATTACTCATGGCATGTTCTATGACATCATTTGTGATATCACTGATGACATCTCAAATTACATAATTGATGACATGACTGATGACATCATCCAATGACTGTGCTAGTTTGTTTTATCATTTTCATAGTGGTGGGCAACTACCATATTACTTCTGTACCTAATTTTGTATAGCATGTGTCTAGCAAATGGGTGTAAGTGTTTACAAAATGCATGTGGTCCTAATGCATCATAGTTGTGCAGAGGTATTGAACATGTTTTAAATCTTTGTATTGAAGAGGACCTCTGTGTGGAGATGACAGTTGTCTACTCGTGTCCAGTATGTTCCTCTCGTTTTTTGGTTTTTCAGAAAATGTTTCCACCAGGTCAAAGGAAGCTTCGCTCAGGCTGCTACAGGGCTGTATTTAGGTAACATCAGGAAAGCAATTTTACAACTTATTTTCCTGCAATACTATTATAAATCCAACTTTGTCAAGTTGCTGGATTAATTGTAACTATTATTTTCATGCTTTTAATTATATGTCTGTCTCACTCCTGTCAAAAAATAGGCTTTATTAAATTGTAATAAGGCCTTCCACCGTTAACCTATGGAGCTATAAATCTACAATGGGGAATTATGACATAGGCAGTTTATTGTCACCAGGGCATATATTACAACGTTTATAGTGTCCCTACTTATTATCACAAAGAACTCTACCCTTGGGGAAATTAGGGTAGATCTTAGATGTGACATATATGTAACAATAAGGTGGTTTAAGTCTTTGGAAGTACTCTTCATTCTAAAGTCCATATTGGATTTATTTTAAAAGCAGTCTGCAAAGCAGGGCTCCCTTTAAAATGAATGCAGAGAACCACAACAGTGCACACTTTTTTTTAATAACTCTGGTTTGTTCGAGTAAAGCAGTTCACCACATTATAAAATGCCAAATTCTCATAAAGTTGGTTAGCAGTACATAGAAAATGACTAACAAGTACCATATTTTCTATCAAAAGCCAAGATGTCGACATAGGTGCCCCCAGTGTACCCTTGTGCACTGGGGCACCATTGATACAGCCATCCTGATGAAACAATGGACTTCCCTAGAACACATTCAATTTACCGCCAATTTCTTCCCACTTCAGGGGACAGCCTCTATTTTCATACACAGACCTCTCTGCTACCATACACCACTCCATGTCTCTCTTTCAGTCTGTAAGAGACGGCACGGGCTCTGCCCCCCACAGTTGTGCTATGTTTCATTTAGCTAACATCTTGCCCTAGGTGACCCAGGCTTGATCAGCCCATGTTAGGTCAGTGGCCTCCCAGACATTGAGTAGGCAGAATTTAGCTGATAACGACAGGGTCACCCCACAGACCTCACCTATGGACGACACCACTGCCTCCCGATAGAACGGATTTTTGGGCATTCCCAAAGGATGTGATAAAAAGTGCCTTCTTGCCCACATTGTCTGAGGCACATCATCTCCGACATCCTACCCACTTTTACCAATGTGGTGCAAGACATGTAAACCCTATGCAGTATTTTGAGTTGCGCTAGTCGTAGACTCATCCGAATGGCCACCTCCCTAGGTGATACCATAAGTCTTTCGCAGATTATCAAAAGGACTCACCCCGTGCTGGAGCAGAGATCTCCAACCATGGAGATCCCAATTAGTTCTTCTTGTCAAACCCCTAACTCTTCACCCTCACCCTCAAAAGTTTGGAGTTCCACAGAAGTGTGGCTCCCTTGATCTTCTAACCCCATCCTAGTTTGCGCAGTGTTTTATGCCAGAGATGGACCGTCAGTGCCATTGGTCTCTCCAGCTAGAGATGGCGAGGGGCCGTACAGAGTGCTTATCTGTAACCCTCCCTGATGGAAAACCAGTCGGTCCATGCGATAGGCTGGTTCTCCCCTAGGCTGATGAACTCAGTGGTTAATAGTCATCAATTGCACCGCTGTATAATAGGATTGAATGTCGGGCAGAGTCATTCCTCCATCCTACCCACCCCGATCAATCAATTTCGCTAGGGCTATACGCGGGGGGCTTCCGTCCCATAGCAAGGTCCTGATCTCCCCATCTATCGCCCTGAAATAGGTATCAGGCACAGGAAGTGTTCTTTAACACATAAAGGAAGCATGGTAGCACCATCATTTTAAAGAATGCTGCTATACCTAATAGAAATAGAGGGAGGGTCCTCCAGTGGCATATATAACTTTTGAGGTGAATCATAGGGTTTTGCAGGTTTCTTGCCGACAATACCTCCGGGTCAGTGGTGATGAAGATACCCAAATATCAGAACCCTTCTATTACTAGCCACGCCTCACAATCCAGCGAGAGGCGCAGTGTAGGCCCATGGAGGACAAATACCACTGATTTAGACCAGTTGATCGTATACCCAAAGTAATTACCAACGGTAGAAAAGATATTCAGTAGACTGTCAATGGAGGATTTCGGAGGAGTCACATAAAGGAGGATATCATCGACATATAACAAAATTCTATCCTCCCAATCTTTTGTCCACCGTAGCCCACGTATCTACAGGTCTCCCCTAATTCAGGCCACCAATGGTTCAAGAATCAAGGTGAATAAAAGGGGACACAGGGAACAACCCTGTCGGGTTCCTCTCTGGAGGGTGAAAATACGAGACACCCTGCCATTGACCACTAGTTGTGCCAAAGGTTCAGCAGGAAGCAGTTGAAACTAGGGCAGAAAACCAGGGTCAAAATCCATATCCCATATTGTAGCCTTGTTCACATTGCTTGTCATTATACAAATATCAATGTTGAAAAATATTTCCATATCATTACATGATCAGTATATCCAATCACCAATCAGTTAGATCCTCAGTATTGAGTATTGGCCATATTAGAGTGCACTGTCCAAAACATAGTTAAAAAATATCACAACCACATATAAACAGACAATATATTTTGTAAATTTCATATACATTAGAGTTCACTCATAATCATCGAAGTATATCATTAACATACTATATGTATTAGATATTATACCAATGTTTTCTTCCTACTCGTTATTGGACATATGTTTTGAGTGTTAAATATTGTGCCATTTTGTAAGTGCAACTCATTCTAACACGAAATGTAATAAGTGCCATGTCTCACACACCTAAAACCAAGACTTTCAAGCAACGAGTGTGCATATGTGTGCCCACAAGCCATTATAATTAAAAGCTTCATGTTTAGTGCCTCAATGTAAAATCTGCAAATGTGAAATCACTGCCAACCATTCAATATTATTGCCTCACACATGCGCGCACACACACACATACACACAGTTAAAAATTGGGTCCCGGTGAATCAGCGACCACAATCCTAGTCAGGGTAAGGCACAAGAAAACCCCAAATTAACCTGTGCCCAACTCCCTGGTATATTGGCACAGAGCAGTCACTCTAAATTTAGAGGCAACATTTAAAGTATAAGTGCAACACTTCAAATTGTGCAACAGTGGAAACACCACACTAAAAGATTCCAGTACCTGAGTTTAAACAACAGAGCTAAATTTAATAAAGAAATCTCTGAGATTGTAATAAAGTTTATATATGATATGAATAAAGAAATCAAGAACAAAATGACGAACATTCAATGAGTAGAACTGGAGATATTGAATTCCAGATTTTGTAGAGAAAATAGAGCCAAAGGGTGTAATGCTCCATTTGTGGATATCTGGTCGAGCCAAACAGGGACAAAATCACAAGTTCAGGGCGACCGTGATGGAGTGTAGGCTAACTACAGCGACCCAGTTAGGACCACTGAACAGAGTATCTTAATTCCTGGTCTGCAGAGCGTTGTGTGGATTTGTGTCAAAGATGTATTATGCAGTGTAGGCGTTGCATCGGTTTTGAGATGGGATGATCAGTCCGGGAGATGCATCAGTTCCAAAGATCTGCAGAGCTAGGATGCAGAGTTCATCGTCAAGGCTGTCATCAACAAGAGATACAGGGGCCTGCGCAGAGGAGCCATCATGCAGCAGCGTGTCTGAAGGTAATACGGACTGCAGTGGTGATGCAAGCCTTTGCAATGGGTCCAAGCCAGGCAGCAGTAGAGATTTGGTGGTACTGCTAAGGGTGGCATTGCACAACGGAGGTTATGTGTCAGTTCTGCTGGATCTACAGAGGCTGGTTAAGCACCTTACACCCAATTCCAATGTTACAGGACTGGGGTAACAACACTTGGCAGGGTAGAATCACAGGTGGCAGAGTGCAGGTGCAAAAGCAAGGTTATTGGAAGCCTGTTATATTCTTCAGGCTTCAGATCAAGAGGCAAGCCAACTGGCCCTTGAAGCCACACAGGGTTGTGGGTTCAAGAGCTGCAGGTCCAGTCCTTCACACCCAGGCAAGGTGGCAGCAGGTCATGTTTTTTATTTTTTCTGGAAGCAATGCTACAGTTTATAATTAACTTTCTATGTCCATTCCAAGTACCAGATGGATCGAACTAACACAGATATGATAGTTTCCTGATTGGGAGAGTAGTTATAAAAGGGCGAATAACTGAAATTGTAGATGGTAAGGGATACACAACATTTGTTTACCGGCACATCTGTGGAAGAATGGCCTTAGTCTGCAAGTTGAAATCACAGACATACCCTTAAGAACAGATATAGTATCAAGACATGGCATTTCGACTGAACATCCACCCCCAGACAGATAAGCAGCCCCCCACGCTCAGTGCCTTGAGACCCTCGGGGGTGATTAGTCATACTATACAAACGCCTGATTGATTGAATGATTAGATTGATTGTCTTATGTATGGTGGAAAAAATACTTCCATCAAAGCTCAGGAATTGATAACATACCGTAGGGCAGCTTGGAATGAAACTAGAGATTATCTGACTGATTATCATATCGTGTGAGTAGGCATAGCTTTTCTGAAGAGACTACATCTAACTCAGCAGTGATACTTACAAGCGCTTGATTGTGGAAATCAAAAGGTTGGGTGATCTTATTTTTGGGTGTTTGCATTTTTTATACACATTAATATAAGGTTGCAACCTTTTGATTAAATATTTTGTCTTTTGGAGCCTTTTTCACTCTGGTGCTTTATAAGTTAGGAGAAGGATTATATACATGCGGCTTATATCCTGACAATTGCTTACTAATCTTTGGCTTCATTGTTCCTCTTATTTTCTGAATTCCGACTGGCCAGTGCTTGCCAGCTCCACTTCCTTCCTCTCCTTTCGGAAGAAGCAATGGCCAAGTACTAATTGCTTCAACTTTATTGCTGTCCTTCAGTTAGTCACTCTGTGTTTGATGTACTATTTTCCCCGCTGTCCTTGTCTATGTTGCTTTTCACTCTCGCTGCCACATTGCTCTTGTTGCATCTTCCCTTCCCAACCCAGTCTTCATATCAGTCTTCCCCTCTCACCACCCCTTCCGTGCTGTTTTCTACCCTCCCACTGTTCGTTTTGCTTCGTACGCTCTAAACCTCGCTCATTCGTCCGTTGTGCTTCTTCCCCTCACACCCCCATTGTCTGTGTTGCTTCAAACTCTCCCACCTCCACTCCCCATTGTCTGTGTTAATTGCTCCCCTCCCACCCCCACCCTCTCGCTGTCTATGTTGATTCTTCTCCTCTAAATCAGAATGTAATACTACACATTACACAAGATCACTATCGGCATGAGAGTGACACGTTACATTATGCCATATATCTTTTTTTAAACATTTTTTTTACTTGTTTGAGGTTTTGGTAGAACTTAGGGCTCACTGCAGCATCACAGCTCAAGAAACTGCATACAAACACGTCCATTCACCGTGCCCTAATAGCAATATAAGCAATGCAATTTTATATTACTTTGTACATAAACATGGAAAAGAAGAAAACACCAGGCTACCAATATATATCCTAATTATTTTAAATATATTAACGAAAATAAAATACATCCAAAGTGGGTCTAACTCTTACTATTTGCATTGCTCTTTTGAGCTTTGCTGTCATGTTGTAAGACAATAAGAGTAAATAGTAATTACAACGAGCTGGCAATGCGACCCACAGCCGCACTCACAAACTGTCCCAACCTTGATCAAGTAAAATAAAATAAAAAACAAAAAAACAGTAAAGTGAGAAACCTTTCTTAAATGTTGAGGTGCTGAAACAGTGTAGAAACACTTGCCATTTAAGAGTTAATAATATCTATAGTCGATGTGAGGACCGTGTGTCACCTGCGCACACCACGGTTAACAGGTTATAACTATACTGTATGCACAACAATGGTTTGTATACAGCGGTGAATGGTTTCTTGCAAATTCATTAATCGAGTTTGAAGAATTTTCTGTTTCGCCTTCACTAGTTTGCACCTCATTTACTGAGCTGCATGGCTAACTCTTCCCAAATACTTTTCTTACTTACTTGTCTTACGCTTTGGGTCACAAAATACAAACAACTGAATAATATCAGAGTGGCAAGTATGACCTTTTACAACAACCAGTATTAGGCGCTTGTAAAATACCAAAGCGTTTGCTTTGGGTTATGATAAATATATGAGCTGAGATATGTGGGTCAGCCTTTGCTCAGCTAACGAAATGAATCGTTATGGAGATTTTATTGCAATGAAAAAAGCATCAATTTAAAATGTGAGAATAAAATTGCAATAATTAGGAGCACTTTGAAATGACATCCAAGGTCTCATTTCATGTCCCCAAGGATTTGTATCATGACTGCTAATTTTTAATTTATGATGGGTATACATACAAAATGGAAAAATAGACAGAACAAACCCAACGAACAAAACAGCTAGTTTTGTAATTTTAGCAAAACGTAGTGATGCATTTTTGAACCTCAAAGTGCACAATTTAGGCTAAAAGTACGATCCACTGTAAATTGCGTATCATATTTTAGTTGGTCCGGTCTAAGGTAATTAGGCTACCAATTGTGCTGCAACCAGTCCACCATATCACATGTTCATGAGGGCACACCCATCGAAATGAACTTTTTTCTAATTGCAGTAGCAGCCACTAAATCTCATTGCCTGATTCTGGAACTCAGGTAAATGGCAACCTGCTAACACTTTCTGCTTGGGATTATGACTTGCCTGCTAATTGTGCACTCTGTAGTTGTTTCACGTTACAATTTAGTATGGTATGTTTGGCGCTTCCTGGGGTTTACATGATTTTGCTGCATCAAAATCCAAGAGTGTTGCATGGGAAAACCCTCTGCAATGCCTGTAGAACGCCTCCCTTGGGCAGAGTAAGGTTATGCTTATTCATGAGGCAGCTCAAAGCCATGGAGGGTGGCATTGCGGGGCTTCATAAATTGGATTGGGAGCACTGGGTCATGCATGTACCACTTTACATGGCACAAACGTGACGCAGAGATGTTTCTCCATTTTTTAAGCAACACACACACTATGATGGACGGAATGTTGCACATTGGCAAAACATTCACCCCCAGTCACAGATCTGGGTTTAATCCATCGTTATTTTGCTCACCACGCAACCCCAGTTGAGACAGGTTCGCCCTACGTGGGAAGGGTATGCCCAGATGTGGGTCCTGTGCTCACTACGCCACTGGAGTCAAGCTATCCTGACTGATGACGGCTGATAGCCAGAAACCGTTCCTAGGATGCTTGATTCCGGTCCAGGGAAGACATGGCTTGGCAGTTCGGTCTGGACTGTACCCATGAGGTACAGGGTCAAGACTGATTAGCATATGGCCATGTCTGAACTGGGGTGGCGTGGTGAGCAAAATAACGATGGATTAAACCCAGATCTGTGACTGAGGTGAATGTTTTGCCAACGTCCAACATTCCATCCATCATCTTGCGTGTTTTGCTCTCCATTTTCAAAGACCAGAACAGATGGCGCAAATAACCTTAACATTTTCTATTATTGTTTTGTTATAGGAAATACATTTAATGATAATGACTACTGAATGAGGTAGCACATGACTTTAAGTTGAAGAATTTTCCTATCCATGGACAGCGGTCATAAATTCTAGAAAAAAAGTTTTCTAATTAAAATTGTTCTCTAACTATAAAATATTGTAGTGCCTATGGTGACCTGGAAAAATAGAAATCCCAACATTTTACTGGCTTAGTTGTAGATTAAATTTTCTATGTAGAAGATTGAAATTAATTTTCCTATACCAGTATCATTTCAAATAATTTAGTATATGAATTTAGTATTACAATTTGGCATGGTGAAATAAATAAAGCAAATGTATCCTGCAATACTTTGCAGCTTATTTTTAAAATTGACTATGTAAAAACAAAGTTGCTTCAATCCTTATCATGAAGTCAATTGAAAACACTGACTGGTTTTGAGGTCTAAATTTTGATATGTATAACATAATAGTTGAACTGTATTTCATTGCACACATGTTTATTCAATTCTTTTGTATCAAAAGATATTCTTCATAGGCCAACACATGTTTCAGGTCAACATGTGGCTTCATCATGGCCATTTAGTATACATTTCACAATTGGTGTTAGTGATGCACAGCAAAAGATTTTAACATCATTAACAATATTTCTTTTGAGGACAACATGCTCTATGTTTCAATGGATGTCAAATCCCTTATACTTGTATATATACCACACAGACAGTATTAAAAGTATAGAGTATTGTTGTGTAGCGTTTTAGGATCCAAGCGTAATTTACCGATTCATGCCCTCATATAGGTATAATTCACCTTGCCCTCATATAGGCATAGAAATCATAACCATATTTAGACATAGTCCATCCAATCCAAATACAGGCATGGCTACTTCCTCTGGTTCCAAAAAGCCACAACGATTTCTTGGAAAACTCAACGTCAGCAGTCAGGGACATCCCCTTTCTTGAATATTGATTTGTCCTAGAAATCATGGAGTTTTCAAAGAACTACCAATCCCTTGGGGTTTTTTGGTGACGTTAATATGTCCGACTTTACATCAAACCAGGCACTTTCAAGGTATAAATATGCCTACACTTGCCCTAGCAAACACACGGTGGTTCGGAGTAGCTCGACTATCAACTTGCCCAACGCAGCTCGCTACAGCAAGTGCCGAAGGAAGCCGACCCTCCAGCTGACGCACTGACAGAGAGGCTGTCTTTCTCTCGCTGAGAATCCAGCTCCAGTGTTTCCAAGCTCCCCTTGCGGGGTGTTGGGAAATCGAGTCCTGAGACAGAGATACCAGACCTCCTTCATTCTAAAACCAAGGTACGGAGCTGATTAGACCCTAAGAGAAATCTTGGATAGATTATTGATAAAGAAACTAAACTTAAGCTACACCATTCTTACTTCTTCCCTCGTACTAGACTTAGGTTAGGTACATTGGGTTAGGCGTATTTTAGAAGCACCAGTTGACTACCTTTTAGTCTTTGTTATTTATGTATGTATTTTATGGCTTAGAAACCATACCATGCTTTTACAGTATTATTTTATAATACTCTTCTTACTGTACGCATTATACTTTGCAACCAGTATTACGATTGTAGCAGTTCATTTCTTTTGCATGAGAAAGAGGACTGTTAAATAAATCCTTTTATGGAAAACGCCCGTCTCTATTTCTCTGCACCTCTGTTGAAACGAAGCATGCACGATTGACTGGGGTAAAATATCTATCTATTGTTTCCACGACTCTGAAGATACGGTTTATCTTTGGGAAACAAAGTTGTTATGTTTATGCGGTTGTCAGAAACTAATCCCTTCTTGTTTATTCGAGAAAGTTTCTAGTGACCTCTGAGCTAGCTGGCACTCACAATTAAGTCTAATATATTTGATAGAGACCCTGTAGACCTAAGTCCTACGTCAAATCTATAGGATATGTTATTCCAATGCGCAGAGCCTGTTGGGAATATAGGAACTACACTACAGTATTATCTCATTAGCAGAAGAGCAAACCTATTTTCACATATTAGGATGCTAGTAGAAATGGATCATTTTGTATTATGCAATAATTTTCTCTATCAATTTTCTTTATGCCATCAGAATCGTTGAACTGCGATGAGTTCTCGATTCACGCCCTCGTACGCATAATTGTTCATCGTCTATTTTGAAATCGAGATGAGTCACGGAGCTTTGTCTTTTAAATTCGAGAACAATGTACTATTATGGCAAAGGTTTATAGATGATATTTTATCATATGGAAACGTGATATTAATATTCTAAAACAATTTCATTGAACCCGTAACCGGAACTTGAGCAATATTGAATCATCAATAGAGTACAGTACATAAAGTTTTTAGATTGTATTATAAATATTGAGAATCAGAAACTGATGAGCAAGACATGCAGGAAACTGATTTCAGTAAACATTATTTTGCATTCAACTTCAGTACATTAGTCCCATCAGAAACAAAACATTCCCTTTGGATAATTGCTCAGAACAAGACAGATTTGCAGTAAAGATTCTGACTTTATGAATGAGGCTATGTACATAGGAACACGTGTCATCCAACTGTGTTACAGTCCTCAAGTGATCCAAAAACCTCCTCACAAGATTAAACATGTTAGGAGGATCTGTTATCCCATAATTGTAATAAGCCTCCTAAAACGCGTGCGAAAACTGTGAACTCCTGAAATACCATTAGGTTCATCACCAAGTATATCCCAGAGAGTTCAATGATACATAACGTTTTTGATAGACATTAGCATCTTTTGTGACTGGACAATGACCTATGTAAACAACAGAATACATGTCTTCAGATTACTTTTTAAAGAGGTAAATCTTTGCCGGACACTCTATGTCCTAGTGACATGGTCAGTTATTTTTTTTAAACTGAGTAGAGAAAACATTATAGATGCACCTTGCTTTTTCAAATGTGGGAATTGCATCTGTTGTGACTTCATGTATGGCAAACAAATGCAATTTTCTGAATTAGAAAAGACAAATATCTTTGTCATTAAAGATTTTAGCAATGGGAACACTCGTTTATGTATTTATGCAATTATATGGGCATGTGAGAAACATTACGTAGGCTCTACAAAAAGACATCTTAAACAACGTTGAAAGGAACATTTATGAGCCTTTAAAAATCCAAATCAGAAATACCCCATGTCACTACATTTAAGACACACCTCTGGTGGCACTGAGCACAACCACATACGCTTTGTAGAAATTGAAACCATTAACCACATGGAAGAGGTGTGGTTTGTGAAAAAAGGTTAAAAGAAAGTGAGATCTTCAGGATTTTCAAACTCCAGGTGTATACATTAGGTTTTTACAAAGAAGAGGAATTACATTACCTACTATGATGTCTGACCATCTAAAATATTTATATTGTATACCCTACGTTCTGCTATGATGAGTTAATATTTTTCAGATGATCCTATGTTGAACAAAGATATTGTAATGATGTTTCCACAGTGAAAAGATTTTTTGTATTGATAGTGACATAACCTACATTAAGGCAGATCGAGCTGTTGTAATGTTGTAATGAGAAACATCCCCCAACAAATTCTGACACTATATGTGTTATTAACGCTATTGAGCCAGAACAAAAGCCGTTAAAAGTATATTTTTCTTCTCACTGAAGCCCTATACACTCAAATATGAATGTATAAAGTAGCATATGTTCTCATGCTACCCCCCGCCAGGATTGTAACCAGCACTTCTGTTTAGTCATATAATTACATTTGCACATGTAGGGATATGAAAGTTCGGTTTCTGAGTCCCGGCATGCATGGGGTTGTCTTTGAGCACCTCCCCTTGATTTGTAGATTAGAAGGCACTTTTGATTTACTTAGCAGGCTAGGAAATCATCCATATTAATGTTTCCCACAAGCTACATTTAGGTTTTACATGCCATATCATTTTGGTCTGGGGCTTACGTAATCAAAAGAATGCCACTAGGATTTATGGTTTAAAGGATTGGAGGCCCCTTTGGTTTGGGTTAGTAGTGAATCATAGAAAAGTAAAACCTGGTAGTGATTTATCAACTTAAGTTAGCGTTCTAGTCACTCCGTAATCAGTGCAAATATGTAATATTATGGGATGTAGAACCTGGAAGTGAGTCACCGACTGTGTAACAAGTTCCAGAAATTATACTGTGTTTAGTATCCTTTCTTCTTCTTGTTGTAAGGATAGATTTTCTTTTTAATGTATTAACTTAGTTTCTATTTTATTTTATTTGTATTAATCGCAGGAATTTGTTGTTTTTATACTGTATAATTCATGTGATTTGTTTGCACTTTTATGGATAAGTTTTCTTATCCGAATAAAGTTTTATTTGATTTGATTTGATTTGAGTCACCGACCTTTTAAAATGTTATGCTCCAATCACTTTGAGAGTAGGTGATGAGCGCAGATGTGTTGCGTTAACCTTTAATTTTATGTCAAGACCAGAGGCTCCTATTATGCTTTTCTAATCTTGCTTTACTCAATAGCAGCCAAGATAAACAGTAACACTACAGTTCCCAGAAGGACAAGCAACAGATTGTCCAATGGGGAAACATGGAATCTAGAACCAATAACCAATGAATGGGCAGTCCCATGTATACCGCTTGCCCTGACTGCGAACAGTCCTCTTTTCTTGCTGCTCGCTGTCAAGATAAGTACATGGGCTTGTTATATTTTTCATTAACGTTTATGCTGTTGGTTTAAATCATGTTTACTGGTAACATTTTGTTACTTCTAAGTGTTGGTGCCTTCCGTTTGCGCGCCCCTGCTGCTGCATGCATCTGTGCTCTTCCTTGCTACTCATGCGCTCATTATTTCCTCAGTGTGGCGCGAGGCAGCCATTTTTTACTGCTTCTTACGTCAACGGTTTTACCGGTATTTCTCCTCGACGTGCTTCAGCCCGGCTGTGTTTCTCTGTACCGGAGCTTGGTTTTCCTTCGCTCTCTCTGTGGTTACGTCCTGCCCCTCTGGGAGTGGTTTCCCTTCCTGGCCCTGGCTAGTCAGCTTTTCCCTCACGCCCAGGCACGGTTCCAGGTTTAGGTTATTTTGTTTTAACCCGTTCCAACCTCTTTTTTTGCCTGACTGCAGATTTTGACGGTGTAGCTCGATAGCTCTCCTGGCTCTGACATGCAAAATGAAGAAGAGGCATTTAAAAATGATTTGAATGTGTTTACTAATTCCTCTGTGGAACATGATGTTAAAGTTTCTATAAAAAAGGTTTTCTAAAGATATGGAAAACTCAATGTTATCTTTAATTTCCAAAGCTTTGGCCCATTCTGCGGGGGATAGCAGGAAGAGAAAGTTGGCACCTCCAGCACTAAATATGATGTTCCTACCAATGTGACATCACAAGAGTTAAGTGAGGTTTACTCACGTGAGGTTGTGGACGTTGTGCCTCCCAGGCCTCCTTCTAAGGAGGGGATTTCTATTGCTACTGCTGGTAAATGTGAATCTAAACTAAAAAATCCTGAGGAACATAAAAAACAGGTTATTTCTCAGATTTTGGACACAGATGATCATCTTGGTGACGCAGATGATGTGTTTGACCTTTTTGATGCCAATAACCCTTCTTCCCCTCCTGCTAAGAAGTCAAAAACTGAATCTTTTTACTCCAGACCTCTTCCGGATTCGGAGGGTTCCCCTATGTTTGATCCTTCTTTTATTCACCATCCAAATTCCACTGAATGGTTCCCTGCTTCTCATGTTGGTGATTATATATCAGCTAGACTTTGTCTGCCTTCGGACAAATCCACCAGGTCCAAACTCAAGTCGGAATGTCCTGAGTCTTCCCTTTCTTCTAAAATGACTTCTGTTCCAACTATTGACCAACCTTTGTTAACTCTTTTCTCCAAAGTTGGTAAGGACCCTCTTAAAGGGGTGGATAAGGCTTGGTCTGCTTGTTAGGACAAGTTGTTGGATGTTTTGGGGCCCCTGGCTCACATTTTTGATATGTCGGAATCTGCTCCTTTAGATGACTCAGACTTGGATCCTCAGGACATTTCTTTATGGGCACAAGGAGCCTTTCGTCTCCTTGGTAATGCCAACTCGGCAACTGTGCAATTATCCGTGAACGCTGCAAAGGTCTTCTTATAAAGTTGGATCCCAAGAAGGCTAACTTGGCTGCCCTTGACCCTGATATTAAGGCCGATGGACTTTTGTTTGGTGACTCTTTAGTAAAGGACTTAAGTAAGTTCGTCACCACACTTGCTTCCAATGATAAAGCACAACAATTGTTAAAGACGTTTTTTTCTCAATGGGTTTTTGGACGGGCGGGTAGAGGCAGGAGTCGTTTTTGCCAGCCGTTCATACCATAACCAAGGCTTTAGAGGATCTTCCAATTCCAACTCCAACTATCAAGAGTTTAAACCCCAATTCAACTCTGAAAGAGGTTGGGGTTTCAGAGGTTGTGGACAAAAGAACTTCAGAAATAAGGTAAGTCCCTCAGAGCCTCCCCCCGTAGGGGGTCGTTTAAGTCTATTCCTTTCAAAATGGCGAACTCTAACTGCGATCCTTGGGTTTTAAACTCTATTCAAGGTTATCTTATAGAATTCTACACTCCACCTAAACAAACAATTTTCCCTCCTGCTCTTGACTTTTCAACCAACATGTCCAATCTCATTTCAATAGAGGTGCAATCCTTTTTCCAAAAACAAGCTATTCAAGTCGCCCCCTGTAGACCCTTCAGGGTTTCTCAGTTCCATCTTTCTGGTTCGCAAGAAAAACAAGAAATACATCCTGTCATGAATCTGAAGTGGTTCAACCAATTCGTGGTTTATTATCGCCACTTCAAAATGGAAACCATTATTCATCTCAGAGACTCTCTCCGTTTACATGGTCAGAATTGACTTACAGGACGCATACCTTACAATCCTGATTCATCATGCTCACAGAAAAAGTCTCCATTTTCAATGGCTTGGAGTGATTTATCAGTTTCGCTCCATCCCCTTCGGCCTGTTGTCAGCACCATGGTGCTTTACAAAGATAATGAAACCGTTTGTGATGTATCTGAGGTCTCTGGGGGTCACATTAATATCCTATTTCAACGATATCTTGATAATGAATTCAGACAAACACACCCTGTCCCATATGAACATCACTCGTTCACCCTTTTCAGAACTGGGTTTCCTTTTAAATCCTGAAAAATCCATGCTCATTCCTTCTCAACAAATCGAATTCTTAGGTTTTCTCGTAGATTCTTCCACTGCTTCCCTTCATCTTCACAGTCAAAAGTCTCAGCTATAGAATCTGAAATCTCCCAAGTTCTATGGAACTCCTCGAATTCCCTCAGATCTCTTGCAAGAATCGTAGGTCTTTTGTCTGCCTCCATTCAGGCGATCTTTACAGGGCCTCTGCACTACCGAGCCCTACAGCGACAAAAAAAACGCCATCTGCATCAAGTCCTAGATTATTCAGACCTGATTCTTTAGATCCAGAATCTCATCTAGAACTCCAATGGTGGATAGACCATTTAGATGCGTGGAACGGCACGACAATCTTCACCTCAGCCCCAGATCTTGTATTAGAATCCGATGCAAGTCTGTCGTGCTGGGGCACCTGTTGTGACACAATTTCGACTGGCGGTACATGGTCACTCGAGGAGTTGAGATTGCATATAAACTGTTTAGAGATGCTGGCGTGTTCCTTTGCAATCAAAAGCCTCGCAAAGGACAGAGTCTGCTGTTCTATCCTCTTTCGCATGGACAATGTTTCTGTGGTCCGTTACATTAACCATCTAGGTGGCGCAAACTCCAAACCTCTTGCAGAGTTAGCAAAGAGCCTTTGGGAATTTGGCCTCCTCAACAAGATCTCAGTCAGAGCAGAATACCACCCAGGCAATCTCAACTCCATCGCAGACTGGCACTCTCTTATCTATGGGACTCCAGTGATTGAAAGCTTCTTTCATCCGTCTTTCAATCTCTGTTTAAAAAATGGGGCCCTTTGCAGGTCGATCTCTTTGCCTCTCGCCTCAATACCCACCTTCCACACTTCTTCAGTTGGCGTCCAGATCCTTTGGCTCTTGCCACTGACGCCTTACTCCAAGATTGGTCTCTTCATCTGAATTAAGCTTTCTTTCCTTTTATTATGATCAACAGAGTCCTTGCCAAGTCCAGATGCCAACTAGCCTCTCTGGTGAAAGTGGTCCCCTTCTGGCAATCACAGATTTGGTTCTCATTGCCTTCCCTCATGCAACAATCTTCTGCTAGATCCCTTGGGCCAGCCGCACAACCTCATTCTGGACAACTCTTTGTCTCTGTCCGCTTGAAAGATTTCGGGTCTAGCCACCCTGACCTCCTCATTTCGCAAGAAGCTTCTCTCTTCATTTGCAGAGCCTGGGCTAACAAACCAGCGTAGTGTTTATGGGCAAGCTAGTGTTTGGGAAAACATATCTATCCATTTTCATCACATTTAAATTACATTGTCAATTTTCTGGCTTCTGAAGCCAGTTCAGGTAAGTCTTACAAAACGGTGAACCTGTACAGATCTGTGATTTCTCTTAATCACAATACTGTTGAAGGCAAACCAGTTGGTGAACACCCCCGAGTTTGTCATCTCCTATGAGGCATAAGTGTTTCTAAACCTCCTTTAGCAAAGTATTCTAAGTTATAGGACGTGAATTTGGTACTCAAACTCTTCTCTGAGTGGCCAGATAATGCGGCTCTTTCTTTGAAAAAGCTCCCAGCCAAACTTACTATGCTCTTGTGCTTGGTTTCTATAAAACGTGTTTCTGATGTCAAAGCTATGGATGTTTCCTCTCGTCAATTTACCCCTTCTGGGGTGATGCTTCACATGACTAAACGTATAAAAACAAATCTAAATTCATTTTTTTTATCCGTATTTTGCTACTCAGCCTAATTTATGTGTAGCTCAATGCCTCAAGTTGTATGAACAACAGACCTTTGATCTCAGAAAGTCCTCCGAGTCCCAACTTCTCATTTCTTTCCGTAAAACTCATACACCTGTTTCTTCTGCCACTTTAGCCCATTGGGTTCGTTGTGTTATGTACCTTGCCGCTATTGATGTTTCTGTCTTCTGGGTCCATTCTGCCAGGTGAGCCATGGCCTCCAAAGATTTTTGGCCAGGCTCCAGATTGGAGGACATTCTGAGATTGGCTGATTGGTCCAATGACAATGTATTTTGTATGTTTCATTTTAAACCTGTTATTAATGCTGCTTCTTTCGATGTTGATATGCATTGAACAAGCATAATAGGAGCCTCCGGCTTGACATAAAATATAGATTTTCCTAGTAATTTATGACGGAAAATCTTAATTTTATTAGAGACATGGAGTATTATCCCACCGCAACAATTTTCAATATGTGTTCTTCTCCCTCCCTCTAGTGACTCCAGCTCTACCACCAGCTTCTTCCTGATCAGTGCCATCACCTGCAAACTGATTCTGTTATGCAATGTCCTGTTCCATCGTTCAACACTGATCCTCCGATCCTCGTTCTGGCTTCAAGAATGATTTTTTTGGACTTTAGGCAGGAGCTTTTTGTTTGGACTCTAGCCTTTGGTATTGTTCTCTCTATTTTCCCTTTGTTTATAGACAGTATTTAATCAGCTCGCCAAAGAAAAGAGAGCTGTTCGCAGTGAGGGCATGCGTTACACATGGGACTGCCCGTTCTTTGGTTTTTGGTTCTAGATTCCATGTTTCCCCATTGGTCAATCTGTTGCTTGGCCTTCTGGGAACGGCAGTTTTACTGTTTATCTTGGCTGCTATTGAATAAAGCAAGATTAGAAAAGCATAATACTCACCTCTGTGTCTTTAATAAAATTAAGACTTTCCATCATAACTGACTACGAAAATCTACATTTGTGCCGTTTTAGTAGGATGCAGCATTGACAGACCTCCCCGCTGTATCTGGCTTGCAGCCATTGTATTAGTGAGTTTGGGGCACATTACGGGTGTGTGGTACTGCTCTGCTAGGTCCTTTCGATAGGACCTTTTAAATACAGTCCTTTTATAAATACGTAGCATTATTTATTTATTTATTTCGCAATGTTCTGTGTAATGGGGGTTAGGGGGAAGGCCAGTGACTTTGACCAATTAACCTTCAGACCTGATAGGGCACCGAAGCAGACTACCTCTCTAAGTACTGAGGCGAGATGGTTGTCTGGGTCGCGGACATATAGCAGGGTGTCATCTGCATACATTGACACCACAATCTTGTACCTGGGGAAGCCTATGCCTTCGTTCCCGTGATATTCCCGAAGGGCACATGCTAGTGGTTCTGCCACCAGGGCATATAGAAGGGGCGACAGCAGGCATCCCTGTCTGGTGCCCCTACTGATGGGAAAGGAGTCAGTAACCAGGTCGCCCATCCGGAGCCTGGCACGCGGCTGGTTATATAGTGCTCCCAAAATCTGTAGGAATGGCTGTCCCAGACCCATTAGTTGCATCACCAATCGCATAAAAGGCCATTCTACCGAATCGAAGGCCTTTTCCATGTCAAGAAACACTGCTAACGCCTTCCTGTCCCACATGTTGTATCGTCCGGATGTTGTATACCAAGTTCCTGCCGGGGATAAAGCCGGCCTGTTCGGGTGCAACTAGCTTTAGCGAACAGTTCAGCATCAACATTTAGCAGAGAGGGGGGTCTGTATGAGCTACATTCATCACGGGGCTTGCCTGGTTTCAGTATCGTGACCAAAAGTGCCTCCCTCATGGATTGAGGCATAATGCCCTCCAAGCAAATATCGTCAAAAAGAGCAGATAGGTGCGGAAGCAGCTGGTCCTTGAAAGTTTTGTAGAAACCCGCTGTGAGGCCGTCTGCGCCAGGTGCGCCACCAGACCTCATACTGAACAGAGCCTCTATAATTTCGTCCTTTTCTATGGGGGGCATAAGGAATTCCCTATGTGTATTAGTCAATGTGGGCATGTCGATGTGGTCAAGATAGTCAGTTATGTCATCCTGCATGTCCCCACTTTTGGACGTGTACAGCTCATCATAGTAGGCCTTGAAGACGTCTGCTATGTCAGTTTCGTCCGCAAGCACCTTCCCATCTGAGGATTTTACCTCAGTAATGTGTTGTCGCCCTCTCTTCCCACCCAAGGTCCTGGCCAGTTCTCCACTAGGTCTTTCCCCTTCTCCATATGTCCTAGCTGTAGCGTACTTTCCCATATGTTTAACTTCCCTGTCTGCCTCGTCGTGATATTCAGCAAGTAGTGTCTTAATTTCCTCGCCTATCGTGCTGTCCGCTTGCCTACTCTGTCTCCCCTCTAGGGTTGGCCAACTGTCGCTCAAGGTCAGCTAGTCTCTGTCTGATGGACTTGAGTACTCCAGAATGTTTGGACATTGCTACGCCCCTTATATATACTTTAAAAGCTTCCCAGACCACTTGAAAACTGTCTACGGAGCCGACATTGGCCTCAAAGAATACGTCAATTGCTTCTGCAAGTTCTCCTCTGAACACCGGGTCCAGTAGGGAATAAGGAGGGAAACTCCACCTGAAGGGCGGAACGGTCATTCCCGGGATGCGCATCTCCAAGAGCACTGGCGAGTGGTCGGAAAAGGTTCTAGTCCCTAATCTGGCCTAGCCTGGAGGCAGGTGCCAGCCAATAATTTATCCTGGTGTGGATGTCGTGAAATGCGGAGTAGTGTGTGTATCCCCCCTGCTCCGGATTGCGGAGTCGCCATACATCTTCCAGGCCCAGACTCGTTATTACACTCTTCAGCTCCAAGGCAGCTGCCAGAGGTCTGCGATGAGGGCCAGCCGACCTGTCCAGCACAGGGTCCAAAATGAGGTTGAGGTCTCCTCCCCATAGGAGGCGGTCCGAGTCATACTGTTTGACCTTGGCTGCCAGGGTTCTATAAAATTCTGGAGAGTCATATGTGTTAATAATTACAAACTTCAAACCTGGTCCATCGCACTTGGAGATGACAAATCTACCCTCTGTGTCTGCTACAAGTGTCTGAAAGGTGAGTTTCGATTTTGGGTTCACCCAAGTTAACACGCCCCTGGCGTGCGACGTGAAGCCTGCTGCCGCTATATTACCCTCTAGTCCCCCTACTGCGCAGCATATTACTGGTCATAGGGAGAAAATACGTTGCATAATTGTCTGAGGTAATGACGGTGTGGTTGTTTATTACATTTTGCCTTCTAGTTGCTTGATGTTTGAGTTGTGCTGTCATTATTGCTATTTTTCAATTAAAAGAATAGTATTTTCCTTAGACATTGTTTTTCTTTTTCTCCAATTATCAGCAAGTTATATTAAACCTTGGCGTAAGATTGAATCCTCGTCTGTCTGGTGTGTTGCTGTTCTTTCTTTATGGGGCTACTATAAGGACCAATTAGATCTCTAATTTAGACCCTTGCCTCCTCGACTTCTTAGAAGACTTGAGGTTTACATTTTGCTTTAATTATTGGTGTGTTGATCAATGCATAATCGCTGCTGTGACTTAATAGACTGCAAACCCCTTAGAAAAATATTGTGAAAATGTAAAAAAAACGAATTTGTGTCAAAGGAGATGTTTATGTTCTCTGCGTAGGAAAACCTGCAGGCACTTTAGAGCACCCTTCATTTACAAGTATAGTTTTTTATCACCTCTTAGTCACAGATAGTGTAATTATACTGAGTATACTTTGGTCATAACCATGAGTAAATATGATTACCTTGTTTTATTCTCATTGGTTAGATGAGTACACTAATTGTTGAGATGGCTTAGGACTTACTTATTGTCAGAAATAATGTCATTTTGCCACTCAGAATGAATATCACTAAATCATTCACTAAATCTTCTTTAGGAACATTGTAAGTATTGGACCCCAGACAGATATGAGCTCCTTATGAACTTCCCTTTGAGGATTTTAAGATAAACAACAAGTTTAATACGTTAAAATAAATCTCCCATATTTTTTCTTTGGCAGATGTTTGATGAATTTAATGAAAATATCCTCTTCCTCTACACTTTGAAACATTTTGAGTAGGTGATGGAAGAGGCCCGTTTAGGGTCACTCGGGTCACTAATGACCTCCTGTCAGCCTTCCATACCAAATGAAGAGTGAGTCAGACAGTAGAGAATACAAACCCATAACTATTTTTTATATACACTCAGAGTAGAGCCCAATCTGCCCAGTCACTAGGAGTGCTGCAGAGGGACTGAAATCGACAAGCATATAGATACATCATGTACTTTTCCTAACAGGGCTAAAACATGCGCATAGTGGAATTTTCCAAGCAGGTGCTGCTAAGCAATGGAAGACTAGAAAATACAGTCTCAGCACTCTTATCTTACACAAACGTGCAAAGTTCAGGATTGGTCCAGTCGGGCCCGTCACTAGACAAGTCTAAGAAGGCCTCTAACTAGTCAGAAAGCTATATGCTAATAGAAACAGTGTACTCATTATGGGACCAGGCCTACATGGCAAAAACAAAACTTAGATTGGAGGATTTCTCGGAAATATACTAACTTACTTGCGTACTGCCTAAAATGATGCCTTGAAAGAAAATGGCGCAGCGAATGCTAACTTACACAGGGCAATGCGCAAATATGAAACTTTTTATTCTAACATAGGTATGACTCCTCAATTATATTTATATTTCATCTTGTGTGTATTTTAACTCTACGAGACACTATGGGTGCACTATTCTCTAAATAGGAAGTGGCAAAAATGATTTCATGTTCTTGATGTAGGCGATTTATTAATCTACCTACCTTTTTAATTGTCACACGTAATAGAAAGCCATGACATACCTTTCTGATACGGCTGTTGTTCAATATGAATCTAAAATCACTTTCATTGTCCAATATTGGAACTAACCTGTCTTCTTTGTCCAAACACTCAAATGTTTGCTTTTCCCAGCATGTTGCCTATTACGAATTAAGGTGTGATGTTTTGAGTATTTAATTTTGTATTTATTTTCTTTTTCTGTACTAGCTGGACATCTTTTGTGATTTGTAGTGTAGTTCCTATATTCCCAATAGGCTCTGCGCATTGGAATAATATATTCAGTAGTGTAGACGTAGGACTGAGGTTATCTAGGTCTCTACTGACTATATTAGACTTAAGTTTTGCCAGCTAGCTCAGAGGTCACTAGAAACTTTCTCGAATAAACGAGGAGGAGTTTAACCTCCCTGGATAGACAAGAAGGGATTAGCTTCTGACAATCATAAAACATGACAACTTAGCTCTCCCTGAATAAGAGTGTATCTCTAGAGTCGTGTGAAGACAATAGACAGCTATTTCACTCAGTCAAATGTGCATACTTAGTTTCACCAGAATGCAGAGAAAAGAGAGACTGGCGTTTTCAATAAAAGGTGTTATTTAATGAGCAGTCTCATACAAGAGAAATGAATTGCCACGATTGTAATACTCATGGTAAAGTAAAGTGCGTACAGTAAAAGGAGGATTATAAAATAATACTGTAAAAGCATTGATATGGTTTCTTAGCCATATGATGCTTTAAAATAGATAAAATATATACATACATATATACATTGACTAATCATACTCAACTGGTGCTTCTAAATACGCCTACCCCGGTGTACCTGACCTAAGCCTAATACGTGGGAAGGAGTAAGTAAGTAGCAGTTTAAGTTAAGTTTGGTTTTCCAAGTACCTGACTCAATAATTCTCTGTAAGGGTTTAGTCAGTTCCGTACCTGGGTAATAGAAAGCAGGAGGTCTTGTATCTCTTTCTCAGGACTCGATATCCCAGTAACCCGCGAAGGTATCTGGAAACATCGGAGCTGGATTTCTCGGCAGGAGAAAAGACAGCGTCTCTCTCAGTGCATCAAAGAGGAGGGGCAGCGTCCGTGGGCTCTCGCATCAGCTGGGCTCTCGGGCAAGTAGATAGCTGCTCTGCTCCAGAATCACCACCATGTGTTTGCTTAAGGCAACATTGGTATATTTATACCTGAAAGGTGCCTGGGTTTGACGTAACGGTACAAAAAAGGGGGTTGAACCCATGCAGTTGCGGGGACCTGGGCGCTATGTGGTATACAGGAAAAAGGGGGTCCCCGCAAGGAGACAGTATTGTGTACAACACACACTGATAAAGTGTATAGTCAAATTAAACTAGAAAGACTTCAATCAAAATTACTTATGAAAGGTATTGTCCTTTATTTAGCAATACCTGATTTCGCTTGTGAAACAACCATCGTATTTACATTTAATAATAAGCCCCAATCGGGTAGGAAAAGGGAGGGAAAGGGTGTGCTCAGGGCAGTGTAAAGTCATAGAAAGATAAGTACAATAAAGAAAAAGGTGAATTTACTACAATTTTACATAAAATTCAAAGTCAAAATGACTCAAATAAAGCCTAGACAATTAAGGCATCCCTTGAAAACTGTCAATCTAGGAACATTCCACGGCTGCATACATAGTTGGAAATAATCATGGGCATGTGCCGGAAGTCCAAAAAGGAAAGAAAAGGCGTCGACGTTTCGACCCCTAGCCGTAGGTTACTTTAAATCCTATAACGGGGTCTTCATCAGGACAAGTGCAGGGGGGTAGTGGGGCGTTGAAATCTGTAAATTAAAACTGAAGGTCAGACTGATTTGTTTATGCGACCTATTAAATGTCATGTTATTTAACATCAATGAAATCACAGTTACCATGGTATCAGGGCCCAACTGGGACTCCGGACATGAGGATAAGTAAAACCAAGCTCACGGTCAGGGTCTAACTTAATGATATTCAATATCAACATTAGAGGAGAGATGAACCAGTATTGAGTCTTATCAGACATTATTGTACCTCAAGGATAAACTTATGTCAAATTTTGACACGTGGTTATAAAGAGTGATGGTGGTATACAAATACCAGTTGCCGTTATCCACACCTGGGCAAGGTATCAAACATTTACACGAATTCTAGATTAAAAGGAGAATAGTGAAACTCGTTTAAGGACATAACATTCTAAGTGCAGGACCAACGGAAACAGCATGTAAGTCATCTGGTCACTTACATTAGATACAAGGAGTGAAGCGCTGGCGGCCTTGACCCAAGGGATATTAATTCTGAAGTGGTTTGATTGCGTCGCTTTTACTGTGAAGATAAATTAGAGGACCAGCTAGTAAAACAAACACTTGGCCCTACTAACGTAATGTGACATAATTATCGAGATTGATTATAAAATGATCACTTACATTTGGACTCACATGGCGGACGTGGGTTTGACGTAAGGTTGGACATAAGACGTCAATAAAGATGTCACGAAGAACTGGCCGTTCTTACAGTGCTTTACAGGAGTTCTAGGACGAAATCAAAACAAAAGCAAGGGGGATTTCCCAGGTTGCTGGAGGCTTGGTTTGTTTAGAGAACTCGGTGTGCTTACTTGGGGGCCGGAGAAGTAGCCTTGCTTAATGTGACAGCATGTGCTACGACTGAATTATGGATATGATTATTATGCCGTTGTATGGATATTATTGATTATAACCGGACAAGGGCATAAAATAGGAATATCGATTCAGGTTCCTAGATAAAACACTACACCCACTCCACGAATTAATGTCCATCATTACTAAAACTTAAGCAATAGTAAACATAAAAGGTGCATGTGTATTCCAACCCACCCCAAAATACATTTTTGCATTTGAAATAGTGTATGCGAAATACATGAAAATGATTATAGGTACTGTACGCTTTTCAAGCATTGTAATCATTCATTAAAAAGGATTGCATATATTTATCAGCTGAAGGATAATGCAAAATTACACATGAAATGGCTCTTAATACAGAAAAGAAGTGCAAGACCATTCCATCACATATAACTACAGTTATTTGTAAATATGCTAGAGGCTGAGGTAATATATTGTCTCTAGAGTTCCTAAAAATAGAAGCTCTGTTCTCTAAGAATAGTTCTACTTTAAGCAGAGTACAAGTGCCCAAAAAAAAGTAAATATTTTGGAAGGGGACGTGGAGAAAATGTTTTCGCTTTCAGAGCAAAAATAGTTCCAAATATTTTCAGCAGCTTTTGTTTTCAAAGCCGAAGGCCGAATTCAGAGTTCATGGAACGCTGTGTGCTTGTTCGCTTAAAAGTAATTCTTTCTGTTCAGGGGAGAACATCATTTCAGACAGACTCGAAAAAAAGTTGTCTACGGCTTCAGGTGAAAGTTCAACCAAATTTGAAAATACCGCAACTGTGCAGTCTTGAGCATGATTGCTATCATCGATGACAGGATCAGCAGTGCTCACAGAAGGTCGTACCTGGGTGATGTTGCTCTCATTTCGCACTTCACTACCCTCTAATCGCAGTGGTGAAGTCTCAACGAATGCCGTCATCAGGATTGGTAACCGCTGGGGACAACACGATGCATGAGCCGTTACAGGACTTAGCAAAGTATCTGTATCCAATGGTACTGCTGATTGTAGTGTAAGACAGACGTCCAACATGCATTCTTCTCCGCATAGCATACATCGAAGCACAGGTAAGATACAATTCTGCCAGATGGGTCTGAATGAAAGAAACCAGGTCATATTCAGATCTCTTAGCCGGGCTAATCCAAGGACTTTAGTTATGCGGTCCCTATAGCGTATAGCTAGGATCGTTTCTTCCATCGTTGCTGGAGTCTTGTCTGCGATTTGGCTTGCCATAACAAAGCAGAAGTATCAAAAATAAAATGCCTGCTACGAGTCCCAACAGGAGTGGTAGGCCGCCAAAGACAGAATGGACAAAATTAGGAAAAATGCCCAGAACTGTTGTGAAGGGTGTTAACAGTCCCGAAAAAAATGTCTTAAATACATGTGGGATACCGCTGGTATAAGACATATTTAGGATTTGGCTTAACATTTCTGCAAAATGCAGGCGGCAATTTGTTGATAAAAGTGTATGTATCTCTGCCGTTGTCCTTGCAACTTGTACATCATACGTTTCTTTTGATGACGTCAAGGGCACAGTTGTCTGCAAAAGGACAGACTTCATTCTGCTTAAAGTATCAATTCGAATAGAAGAGATATTCAAAAAGGGCCAAATTTTTGCCTCCCTGTCTGGAGTGCTGTTTGGAAACAATACTTGCATACAGCAAGTGACCATGGAACTAACTCTCATGAGATAAGCTTTTCCTGGCACCATGCCACAACATCTGTGGTCTACTATTAGAATATAGCTCCCGTTAGAAAGCCGTCTAAAGAATGGCTCTATTCGAGTTGCAGGTGCGCCATGCTGGTGACATGAAAGGTTATTTGAAGTCCCCTCACAGGCCCCATGCAGGTTAATACCTTGACACAGAAGTATACCACTTAGTGATCTTTTACAATTATTACCACTAAGAAATACATTCTGTTCCTTTTCACTATAACATGTGTGTGTGTAAGGTAATTTCCATGATGACTTAATGTACCCTTTACCCAACCTTTCATACTGGCCTGCTGGTATATACTCTTGACAGAATTTAAATTGGAAAGTTGTTATCGGAATAGTTATTATTCCGTGTATTATCCATTCAATGACAGGTCGTTCTGACATTGTCAATGGTAATCTCTCAAGTTTTTCAATGCTCAGAATTTTATATTCCGCTCCTTTCTGCGCCAAGCTGATTTGTGTATCAGTAGGGTTAAAGATAGAGATTAATGACGTTGTGTTGATTAAACGCCAAGGCACGTAGCCTGAACGTAGATTTTGTAACGTCCAGCCAAGCTGTACAATAGAACGTAATTGGGACTGACCGTGTTGTAACATTAGCAAGTCCTGTTCTATTATATCTATAGCAGATGATACAATACTGTCCAGTGAATATATTCTGGAAGACAGAGTCATTAACCCATTGTCCACAACAGAAAGTGATTTTTCTAAATTAATACAGTCAATTTCCCGTATTTTTTCTGCTGTTTCAATTTGCGTTTCTTTCCAAGCTTCGTTGTAAGCTGCATATATACCGGCCGCTATGAAACGTTTTGGACGCTGTTTGCGTGGTCCCATTATGAAATCACGCAAGTCAGCACCATCTTTAAGTAAAGTCAAGTGTTGCTTAATTTCTGCCAGTGTGTATTTCTGTAGCCATTCGAGGCAGAGTTTTCCTGCACTGTATGTTGTAACTATCCCTGGATGTTGTCTCTGGGAGTATCTAGGGTCTGGCCTGGTCAATTTGAACCCCTGTATTTTGTTCTCGAATCTGTCTTGACAGTTATTTGTGTCTGTGGGCCAGATCAACCATTTTTTCCAATCAGGATGTGTTCTGTTTTGGTTAAAAATATGGGATACGTCTATCTCAACATCTGTAGTATTATTACTTTCAGGTCTTGGCTTTGGAATAGACGGTTTGTTTAAGTCTTTAATTTTGGCTAGGCCAAGACAGGTTGTCTGTTGAATGGTATCACTGAAGAATATAATTTGTTCTGGGATCATGCAGGCTCTAAATAATGATTCTATACCTTGGACCTGCCAATCTTTGGTACCCCAGATGGTTTTTGTTTCAATATTGTTTTTCCAAAAATCAAAAACAAATGTAGTCATTTGTTCATAAAATGCTTCTGAATAGAATAATTTAGTGTTTGTCAGCATTGTTTTCATTCCTGTCTTATTTAACATTTTGAAATAAAAGGCTTCTGCTTCACTTGTGTTAAACCCTGAGAAGTATGGGAATTTCTCATAAAATGTTTTTGAACTGCCTTTTGGTGGAGTTGCACAATGTTCCCATTGATTATAATTTAAAACATTTCTAGGTTGAGCAGATTTATGCAAATAGTGATGTGCAAAGTGGTTGTAGCAGTACATTTCTTCATAATTAGATGAACCCTGCAAGTAATCATGTTCTGTAAATTTTGCTGACATTACTAAATCTGACATCATATCATTAATACGTTCAACGTCCCAATCATCAGAGAATGTGCTCGGTTTTACAAAGTCACTTAATGAAACCTTAAACTGGTGTGGATACTTCAAGAGCTCGACCGGGCCATAGATTTCGTAATCTGTTTTGTCCCAAGCTACCCCACCGGGTATTGGATTGGCTGTGACATTCACGGATGATAGTTCTCTTTTCTCGATGTGAGATGACTTGTGTGGCTTTAGGACCAAGTTGATGTTCTGACTTGCTGTGTCCATTGTACTGTATTTTCCCTCAATGAATTTTCCCAAACAAAGAACCATGATGAGCCAAAGCAGGAGGAAAAGTACACCTAACACAATCCAAAATTCAATCCATGGAGAAATCAGATAGGTTTCTTTGAGTTGATGAAAGATTTCTGTTGTTTTGGTTTTAAAAGATTTAGCTGTTGGCTGTTCTTCAGGCTCACTTGGATCCTCAGAAAAGTCATCGTAATTGATGAAGTAACCAGATGCAGTTCTGTCAATTGTTGGAATCACTTACGGATTTTTATTTGCTTTTGGAATTTTCTTTGTTTCATTAGCATAGTCTGTGGCTACATCGTTGTAGACAGGTGTTTCTTGATAAACTTTTGCAATTTGGGTTTCAAGAGGCACAAGTTCCATGGCATTATTGCATAGTCCTTTTTTATTCACTGCATGTTTATCAAATGTGATTAGTCTCTCAGTTTGAACCTCTTGTATTGTAGCAAAATTTGGTATTCTGCTATTTTTTGGGAGTCCACTGGGCCTACTACTTATTATCGGCCACATGATTGTGGTTTTACCAGATCGATGGATACAACTCGGTTCTCCTTTTTACCAGCAAGGGGCAGTAGTACAACTGATCTTGTTCCGTTGACAGCTAAGACAGGTACTGCTTTTCTGTAAGAAGGCCCAAATTCCTTCTTCACCGCGATCTTCTCTCTGACCAGATCCCCAATCTTTGGAATCCAGACAGGCCTTGCTGGAACAGGTGGTTTATCTTCAGTGGCTGTGGGCTGCTGTTTTAGCTTTACGTTGCTCAGGTCTTTTCTTGTTTCATTTAAGTCCTGTAAAATAGCCAAACGATCTTTGATATCAAAGCATTTTTCTTCTATCACTGAAGTCTGACTATCTAAGTCCTGAATATGCATTCTAGTACCGAACAATAGTTCATACGGACTGAAACCTTTTAGAGAATTTCTTGGCAGATTGTTAAGACTACGTTGGACACTTGTTAAATGTTGGACCCACCCATCACCCGTACCTAATACCCTTGCCGTTATAGATTGCTTTATGTCTCGGTTTTTTCTTTCCACAATCCCGTTTCCCTCAGGATGGAAGGGACAAGAGTACCGCAATGCAATGCCCATGCTGGTCATGGCCTCCTTATAAGCTCGAGAGCTAAAAGCAGGACCATGGTCAGAATGTAGCATGCCAATTGCGTATGTGCCGATATAAACTCGCAAATCTTTTATAACAGTTCTGGCGTCAGCCGAGCGCTGGTGTCTACATTTTAAGTGAATCTAGTCTTAAATAATATACATTGGGACGCATTTTTCCTGTTTAATCATGCGTATAGATCGCCTTATGCTTTCTATTAGGTGTTCTGGCACTACTTTGGCCGGTTCGCCACTGCGATCTCTGTTGCAGTTTTCACAATTTTTTGCAAATTTGTGATTATGCAAGCTCATTCCCGGCCACCAGTATTCTGATTGTAATTCTGTCAGAGATTCTTTGATCATCTGATGCCTTGGACCTAATCCCATATGTGCTTCTTGTATTAAGAAGATTCTCCTGTTCGTGTTTGGAATTACTCTATCCCCCACTCCAGGGATTCGAGCAAAAGGAACGGAGTTTGCATCGATTATGTATGTATAATTGAGTGGATAGTTCACGGGTAATGCTGCACAGTCGCCTTTTGAAGACGTTTTTACCGCCAGCATGGTTTCATCGTCTATGTGTTTTTCTGAACGCTTTTTTGTGGCTACGGAAGCCGGATTAGTTGCTTCCGCTGTGGCAGTCTCAGCCAATGAATTCCCTGCAGCGTGATCGCCATCACGCTGATGACTCAGTGTATGGATCACGTGAGTCTTTTGTAGTTCTTTCTTCAAAAGAACTACTTGTTCCCAAAGCGATTTTTGCTTGATTGTGGCACCTGTGTCATCTTTGTAACCATTTTGAACCCATTTCTGCAAGTCATTATTGTATGATTTGAGGCAGGAATGCGAATCGCACACTATTAGTGTCGGGAATTCGCGATCGGCAATGTTGAGCACCATTTTTAAAGCTATTAATTCAGTTTGTTGACCTGAATTGTCTTTTACAGATTGTGACATTGTTACCAGTGGTCTCAATTTACCTCCGCGCCACCGGCATTTGACAACCTCGCACGTAGCGTTATAAGCTTGTTTTCCCCAAACTGAGGGTTGTGCATATCCGTCTGTATATATTACACAGGCGTAAAGTTGTATGGGCTGAATTTCGATTGGCAGAGGATATTCTCTTTCATATGTTAGATATTTCAATTGTTTCATTTCCGAGTCAAAATAGTATTTCACTTTTTCTGTAGCAAGAGAATTCTCCCATTGTATCCATCTTTGATCTAATGCCACGGTAGTTAAATTGCGTGGACTTGTTAATGCCCCAAAGGCTGATTCTGCTGTTAAAACAGTTATCCTTTTGCCTTGGGCTTGGTCTCTTTCGCTGGCTACAGCTGTTTGAACAGCATTTACAACATTTTCAGCAAGACTGAATGTTTTTTCAGCTTGTGGGTACAAGTGTGATTTGTATGCTATTGGTACCTTTTCTCCCTCATTAGAGGTCAGGTACGTGAATCCGCATCTTCCTGGGATGACTCGTATTACAAGGTTGCGTGTATTATCGCGAGTTTGCAATTTTGTTTTTGCTAGCATGTCTGTTTGCAATGATCTCAAAATTTCTGTGTGTGTTTGAGTCCAATTGATTGGTTTAAAATCAGGTTTTATTAATTCATAGAGAGGTTTAACCCTCTCTGCATAATTTAGAATGTATGTTCTTCCGAAATTCAGGAAACCTAGTATTGATTGTAAGTTCCTAAGCGTTTTTGGTGCTTGGAGTACAGCACACTTCTCTAAGAAATTGTCTTCTAGGCTTTTGCCTTCACTTGATAATTCATATCCTAAAAACAGGAAAGTCAGATGGGCAATTCGTGACTTTTTAAAGTTGAATTTGTAACCCTCTGCTGCGAACCCAAGTATTATGGTGTTCACTCTTTTCAAGTGAGTATCCAAGTCATCATCTGTCAAATAGATGTCATCGACGTAAGATAATGCTTCATCATCATACATTTGTAGTAACTCTGTTAGTCTTGCTGAGAATAATCCTGGGCTATTCTTGAACCCCTGTGGGAGTCGACAGAAATTTTACTGCGAACCCATTATTGAGAAAGCGGTCAAATACCTGCTTTCAGGTGCAATGTTTTAACAAAAGAATCCATTAGAGATGTCTAATGTTGTTTTGTATTTTTTGCGCACGATGTTATTCATTAGTGCTGCACTGTGTGCGTTTTGTACTGCAAATGTCTTGCAACATGAGTTAAGGTGTCTCTAGTCCAAAACTAGACGATATGACTCGTCTGGCTTGGAGACAGGAAACAAAGGATTGTTCATTTGTGAGGTGCATGTTTCAATCACCCCCTGGTATTCAAGTTGATCTAAGATCTCCCTGACCTGTTTTTTTAGCTTCTTGCTTAATTGGGTACTGCCTGTGTGCAGTTGGTTGACATTTTAATTGGATTTTGTGAGGAGGAGAGTCCTCATCCCATCCTGCATGATTTTTATATAATGCAGGAGCTTGGGCTACTGCCCACTTTCTTGCAAGAGTATATTTTTTATGAATTGGAATGTGATTTGAGAAGGCAGGCATAATCATTTCTTCGCCATGAGGGAAATTCCTGACAAACTCTGGTGGCCAGTCCTTTCCAGCTAAAAGGATGTCATAGCCTTTGGAAAGGTTATCCCAAAATAGACCCCTTACTTTCCTAGTCTTATCTCCCTCTATACGTAATGTTATCTCCTATATTTTATGAGGTTTGCTAACTCTGATGTCTGCAGATTCCACTTGAATGTATTCATTTGTGTCCACTGTCTCCAGATGATTCATCAGGATCTTGCGAGCTATGGTCACTTCTGCTGCGCTGTCTAGCACTGTCTGGGCCCACTCTTCGTTTTTCAGCTGTGTCCTCAGTATCCTCGGCATGTTTGATTATTTTAATGCTGGCTACCTTCTTTCTTGGAAATTGTAATTTTTTTACTTTGATGAGCAGGTTCCTTGTCTTTGGACTTGACGTGCTCTTCCCTGTGTTCTGACCGTCCTTTTCTTTCCGATTTCTGCGAGAAAGTCTGAAAAGATCGAGAGGGACGTGTATCAATATCTTGATATCTATCAGGTTTCTTTAGATTATCCCTATTTCTAAGGTTGTATCTTTTCTCAGAGGGCTCCCTCTGGGGAGACTTGTGTCCTTGGTCCGGAGATCTTTCTCTCCGCCGAGGAGACCTTCCTCTGGACTGGAATCTTTTTTCTTTGGGAGTGGATTGTTTATTTCCATCCCCGCTCTTTTTTTGGAGTGTTTAGATTATTTTTAATAAATATCTTTTCTGGATTTTCAATTAGTTGGGGTTTTACTGGTTTCCCACCCAAACTATCTCTTCCTAGTTCTTCATAGGATTTTTCTATGATTCTGGCAAGTTCAAATGGTTGTTCTGCTATATCTGTTTCTTTCAATTTCTGGCGGATCGCCACAGATGCTGCTTCCCCTTTTATGTTGGCTAATAATATAGCCGAGACCTGCTTGAAGTCTTTTAGTAATTTCATACCCAGAGTTAAAGTAGGTTCTGGACCGTATTCATTTTTAATCTGTCTTAGCACATCGGATATTACCGCCATGGACGGAACACCATGTGTTTTTGTGTAAATGGAAGCAAAGACTGTGCCCCAAGTGTCACAGTCCTCTACATGTGGTGCGATCCCCATTGGAAGACAGATAGTCAGAATTCTGTGTTTCTCAGTAGGGGTAGTATCCGGAAATACTGCCTCTATTTGAGTTATTTTTTGTGCTAACCAGAATGGAATTTGTTCCCGTTTTATGGGTACTTTACCCAGACATGATTGTATGTTCTGTGGTGTAATTTTGTTTGTGTTCCCCTGATGAGGGGTCAGCTGTGGAATGTTAACAGTTGGTTGGACTGTTGAACTCCGCATTACATATTGGACTAATTGTCTATGTATTTTAATTATTATTTTTAGCTGGACTAAAAGTTCTGGTTCTGACATTTTTTCAATGTCTGGATGTGGTGTGTAGCTGGCTAGAACCGGCCACGTTGCTCCTGGTCTACCTAGTGGACCGAGCCTGGTGATGTGATTATTATGTTTTAGGGCGCCTTTAAACCAGAGCAGGTGCTCTTGGTATTTTAATGGGATTTCCACATCCTCGAAAGGAGTGTATTCATCCGGAGGTTCCTCTATTTTGTAATAGTGGAATTCGTGTGTGACAGCGTTTGCTGCTGGAAAGTTTATCCATGAATAGAATACCTCTGTCTGCCGATATTCATGTGCCTCAATTACGAATATGACTGTACCACCTCTCGATGTTAGTCCATTTTCTATAAGTTTAAGAGTTATAGTTTTTCTTATGTTGACAGGAATGAGTATTGCATTCGGGTCATTCTGTTGGAGACTTGTGTCATCCTCTAGGAGTCGAGCTGCTATTCTTGCTGCCTCCCTTTCGCTTTCACTTTCTGACATTTTTACTGACAGAAAGGTTTTTGTTGCAGATCAAGTTTCAAGGAAACAAAGATTAGGTGCACAATATTTTTGGAACACTGTATCCTTCAACGTTGACTAAACCAAAAACTATACATAGAAATCTCTTCCTACTAAGTTCCGGCGGATTTTTAACCTTTTACCCACTCCAGACGTCTTTTGGAGTATTTACGGGAAAAAGGGTCTGTGTGAAAAAGCACGACTGAGTTACTATAACGTCTTGCGTTAGATTTATCGCCTTACCAAACGTTGTGCGCCATGTAGTGTAGTTCCTATATTCCCAATAGGCTCTGCGCATTGGAATAATATATTCAGTAGTGTAGATGTAGGACTGAGGTTATCTAGGTCTCTACTGACTATATTAGACTTAAGTTTTGCCAGCTAGCTCAGAAGTCACTAGAAACTTTCTCGAATAAACGAGGAGGAGTTTAACCTCCCTGGATAGACAAGAAGGGATTAGCTTCTGACAACCATAAAACATGACAACTTTGCTCTCCCTGAATAAGAGTGTATCTCTAGAGTCGTGTGAAAACAATAGACAGCTATTTCACTCAGTGGTTAATGGGAAAATGTATCGATTTTCGGCTGTTACCGACCGGTATTAGCCCACCTACATATGGCCCTTTGTTTCCCTAGGACTGGAACAAATATCTTGTCGTGGAAACAATAGATAACTATTTTACCCAGTCATTCGTGGATGCTTCGTTTCTACAGAGTTGCAGAGAAATAGTGAGATGGGAGGTTTCAATAAAAGGATTTATTGAACAGTATTCTTTCTCATGCAAGAGAGGTGAACGGCTATAATTGTTAGACAGAATGCAAAGTATAATGCGTACAGCAAGAATAGTATTATAAAATAATACTGTTTTAGCATTGTCTGTTGCTATGACATGTAAAATTACATGCATAAATAACACAGGCCAAAATACTCAACTGGTGCTTCTAAAATACGCCTACCCCAATGTACCTAACATTGGTCTAGTACCAGGGAAGAAGTAAGTGCCGCTTAGCATAAGTTTTAGTTCTGCCAAGAATTGCCAAAGGTTTCTCTAGGTTCTAATCAGCTCCATACCTTAGAATGAAAGAGGTTGGTATCTCTGTCTCAGGACTCGATTTCCCAACAACCCGCAAGGGGAGTCATAAACACTGGAGTTGGATTCTCGGTAGGAGGATGTCAGCTTCTTTGTCAGTGCATCAGCTGGAAAGTTGGCTTCCTTCGGCACTTGCTGTAGCGAGCTGCGTCGGGTGAGTAGGTAGTCGAACTGCAGCGAACCACACCGTGCTGTGCCATAGCAAGTGGAGGTATATTGATACCTTGGCGGTGTTTAGGAATGTCAGCTTTGACTTAAAGTCGGGCATATGAACTCATGGATGAACCCCAAAGGAATAGTTATTCATGCATAATAATGAGTTTCTTGGAGAAATTAATATCCAGACTTGGGGAAGTCCCTTCTGCTTAACAGTCTGGTTTTCCAAGAAATCGTTGTGACGTAGATGAATGGATAGAAGTAGCCATGGCTGTATTTGGGCAGCAAGAGCTATGCCTAAATAGGACTGGATTTCCATGCCTATATAAAGTGAGCGCAAATTGTACCTATATAAGGGCATGAATTGGGAAAATTCATTTGGAATCTAAAACGCCATACAACATGTAGGCCAGATAATGCAACTCTTTCTTTGAAAATGCTCCCAGCCAAACTTACTATTCTCTTGTGCTTTGTTTCTATGAAACGTGTTTCTGATGTCAAAGCTATCGATATTTCCTCTCGTCAATTTACCCCTTCTGGGGTGGAGTTTCTCATTACCAAGCGTATATAAACAAATCTAAATTCAGTTTATTTATCCTTATTTTCCTTCTCAGCCTAATTAATGTGTAGGTCAATGCCTCAAGGTGTACGAACAAAGGACCTTTGATCTCAGAAAGTCCACCGAGTCCCAACTTCTCATTTCTTTCCATAAAACTCAAACACCTGTTTCTTCTGCCACTTTAGCCCATTGGGTTCGTTGTGTTATGTACCTTGCCGGTATTGCTGTTTCTGTCTTCTGGGTGCATTCTGCCAGGGGAGCCATAGCCTCCAAAGATTTTTGGGCAGGCTCCAGATTGGAGGACATTCTGAGAATGGCTGATTGGTTCAATGACAATGTGTTTTGTATGTTTTATTGTACACCTGTTATTAATGCTGCTTCTTTCGACGTTGATATGCTTTGAGCAAGCATAATAGGAACCTCCGGTCTTGACTTAAAATATAGATTTTCCCATTCATTTATGACGGAAAATCTTAATTTTATTAGAGACACGGAGGCAAGTATTATCCCACCGCAACAACTTTCAATATGTGTTCTTCTCTCTCCCTCTCACAACTCCAGCTCTACCACCGGCTTCTTCCTGATCAGTGCCATCTCCTGCAAACTGTTTCTGTTATGCAATGTCCTGTTCCATCGTTCAACACTGATCCTCCGATCCTCGTTCTGGCTTCAAGAATGACTTTTTTGGACTTTAGTCAGAAGCTTTTTGTTTGGACTCTAGCCGTTGGTATGTTCTCTCTATATTCCCTTGGTTTATAGACAGTATCTAATCTGCTCCCCGAAGAAAAGAGGGTTGTTTGCAGTGAGGGCATGCGTTATTACATGGGACTGCCCGTTCATTGGTTATTGGTTCTAGATTCCATGTTTCCCCATTGGTCAATCTGTTGCTTGGCCTTCTGGGAACTGCAGTTTTACTGTTTATCTTGGTTGCTATTGAATAAAGCAAGATTAGTTGCTAGGAAAATCTACATAGTGCCATTTTAGGAGGATGCGGAATTGACAGACCTCCCCGCTGTATCTGGCTTGCAGCCATTGTATTAGCGAGTTTGGGGCACATTAAGAGTGTATGGTATTGCTGTGGTAGGTCTTTTCGATAGGACCTTTTGAATACAGTCCTTTTATAAATACATTGCATAATTGTCTGAAGTGATGACGGTGTGGTTGTTTATAACATTTTGCCTTCTAGTTGCTTGATGTTCGAGTTGTGCTGTAATTATTGCTATTTTGCAATTAAAGGAATAGTATTTTCCTTAGACATTGTTTTTCTTTTTCTCCAAATATCAACAAGTTATATTAAACCTTGGCGTAAGATTGAATCCTCGTCTGTCTGGTGTGTTGTTAAAACTGCTGTTCTTTGTTTATGAGGCTACTTTAAGGACCAATTAGATCTCTAATTTTGAGGTGTCATGACCTTAGCCTCCTTGACTTCTTAGAAGACTTGAGGTTTACATTTTGCTTTCATTATTGGTGTGTTGATCAATGCGTAATCGCTGCTGTGACCTAATAGACTGCAAACCCCTTAGAAAAATATTGTGAAAATGTAAAAAAAACAAATTTGTGTCATAGGACGAGTTTATGTTCTCTGCGTAGGAAAACCTGCATGCACTTTAGAGCACCCTTCATTTACAAGTATATTTTTTATCAGCTCTTAGTCACAGATAGTGCAATAATACTGAGTATACTTTGGTGAAAACCATGAGTAAATATGATTACCTTGTTTTATTCTCATTGGTTAGATGAGTACACTAATGGTTGAGATGGCTTAGGACTTACTTATTTTCAGAAATAATGTCATTTTGCAACTCTGAATGAATACCACTAAATCATTCACTGGATCTTCTCTAGAAACATTGTAAGTATTGGACCCCAGACAGATATGAGCTCCTTATGAACTTCCTTATAAGAAACAACAATTTTAATATTTTTTCTTTGGCAGATGTTTGATAAATGTAATTAAAATATCCACTTCCTCTACACTTTGAAACATTTTGAGTAGGTGATGGAAGTGGCCTGTTTAGGGTCACTCAGGTCACTAATGACCACCTCTCAGCCTTCCATACCAAATGAAGAGTGAGTCAGACAGTAGAGAATACAAACCCATAACTGTTTATTATACACACTCAGAATAGAGCCCAATCTGCCCAGTCACTAGGAGTGCTGCAGAGGGACTGAAATCTACAAGCATATAGATACATCATGTACTTTTCATAACTGGGCTAAAACATGTGCATAGTGGAATTTTCCAAGCAGGTGCTGCTAAGCAATGGAAGACAAGAAAATACGGTCTCAATCAATCAATCATGCAGTAAATTTATAGAGTGCGCTACTCACCTGTGAGGGTCTAAAGGCGTTGAGAGAGAGGGGGGCGCTACTGCTTGAATAGCCAGGTCTTGAGGTGTTTTCTGAAGGTGAGATGGTCCTGGGTCAGTCGTAGGTGAGCGGGGAGGGAAATCCATGTCTTGGCGGCTAGGTAGGAGATTGATCGTCCTGCGGCGGTGGCTCTGTGAATCCGTGGGACAGCTGCGAGGGCGAGGCTGGCGGAGCGGAGTTGGCGAGTGGGAGAGTAGAACGAGAGGCGGTTGTTGAGGTATTCGGGGCCCATGTCATGGAGTACTTTCTATGCGTGGGTGAGGAGCCTGAACGTTATCCTCTTGCTAACGGGGAGCCAGGGCAGGTCTCTCAGGTGGGCCGATATGTGGCTGCGGCGAGGGACGTCGAGGATGAGTCGTGCGGCGGTGTTCTGTATTTGCTGCAGTCTTTTCTGAAGTTTGGCTGTGGTTCCTGCGTATAGGGTGTTCCCATAGTCCAGTCAGCTGGTGACAAGGGCCTGCGTGACCGTCTTTCTGGTTTCTGTGCGGATCCACCGGAAGATCTTTCGGAGCATGCGCAGGGTGTTGAAGCAGGAGGATGAGATTTCGTTGACTTGTTTGGTCATCGTGAGTGAGGAGGGTATACACCCGTTACGACGCAACTTTTACTCCGCACTACCATTACAACGCGGGCATTACAACGCATGACATTACAACGCATTGCGCTGGGGGGCGCTCTAGGATAAGAGGTAAGTTTAATTTACTATCCAACACCTTCCCTAGGGTCCACGGGGACTGGAGTTAGAATAGTAAATTATACTTACCACTATCCAGCACCCCAAAGCGCTATGCGTTGTAACGGTATTCGTTGTAAATACCGCGTTGTAATGGTACGCGGAGTAAAAGTATGCGTTGTAACGTCATACATCCGTGAGGAGTCCAGGATGAATCCCAGGTTGCGTGCGTGGTCTATGGGTGACTGTGCGGTGCCCAGCGCAGTGGGCCACCAGGAGTCGTCCCAGGCGGATGGGGAGTGTCCGAGGATTTGTCTGAGTTCAGTTTCAATCGGCTGAGCTTCATCCATTCCGCGACTTCTTTCATTCCTTCCTGGAGGTTGGTTTTGGCGGTGGTTGGGTCTTTGGTGAGGGAGAATATCAGCCAGGTGCCGTTGGCGTAGGAGATGATGTTGAGGTTGTGTTTGCGTGTGATGGTGGCGAGGGGGCTCATGTAGATATTGAAGAGGGTTGGGCTGAGCGAGGAGCCTTGGGGTACGCCGCAGATGATCTTGGTGGCCTTGGAGTGGAACGGTGGGAGGCGGACTCTCTGGGTTCTGTTGGAGAGGAACGAGGTGATCCAGTCCAGTGCTTTTCCTTGGATCCCAGTGTTGTAGAGGCGGGTTGTTAGGGTGCGGTGGCAGACGGTATCAGAGGCGGCTGAGAGGTCTAGGAGGATGAGGGCAGTTGTCTCCCCGTTGTTCTTCAGGGTCCTGATGTCGTCGGTGGCTGCGATGAGGGCTCTCTCGGTGCTGTGGTTGGCTCGGAATCCGGACTGGGATGGGTCAAGCAAGTTGTTTGCCTCGAGGAATGCAGTCAGCTGTTTGTTGATGGTCTTCTTGATGACTTTAGCCAGGAAGGGAAGGAGAGAGATGGGGCGGAAGTTCTTGAGGTCCTTAGGGTCCGCCTTGGGTTTTTTGAGAAGGGCGTTGATCTCTGCATGCTTCCATCTCTCTGGGAAGGTGGCTGATGTGAAGGAGCTGTTTATGACATTCCGGAGGTGGGGTGCGATGATGGCGTCTGCTTTTTTGTAGATGTGATGGGGGCATGGGTCGGAGGGAGAGCCGGAGTGGATGATGTTCATGACGTGGGTGGTGTCTTCTGTGCTGATGGGGGTCCAGTCGCTGAGGGTGGTGGTGGGGGTCGTTGGTGTGGCAACTGGAGGCGGAGTCTGGGTGTCAAAGCTGTTGTGTATGTCTGCGATCTTGCGGTAGAAGAACGTGGCGAGGGAGTTGCAGAGGTCTTGTGATGGTGTATTGTCATTGTTGCTGGCGTTGGGGTTGGAGAGCTCTTTTACAATGCTGAAGAGTTCCTTGCTGTTGTGGTTGTTGTTGTCCAGCCGCTCTTTGAATGATGTCCTTTTGGTGGTGCGGATCAGCTGGTGGTGTTCGCGAGTGGCGTTCTTGAGGGCTGTCAGGTTTTCTGTCGTTCATTCGTGGCGCCAGGTTTTTTCGAGCATGCGGCATGCTTTCTTTGAGTCTTTCAGGGTGTCGGTGAACCATGTGGTTTTTCTGTTTGTGTTCTTGCCTGGGGGGTTCTTCAGCGGCGCGAGGCTGTCGGCGCAGTTGGTGATCCACTGTGTGAGGTTGTGAGCTGCGTCGTTGGTGTCGGGGGAGTCGGCTGGTGGGTTCTGGCTCAGAGCTGTGGTGAGTTGGTCTGTTGTGACTTTGCTCCAGCATCTGCGGGGGATCTGTAGCGTGCTGAGGTGTGTTGTGGTCTTCATGTAGGTGAAATGGATGCAGCGGTGGTCGGTCCAGTGTAGTCCGGTGGAGTGGCTGAAGGAGACGTGGTTGCTGGCGGAGAAGATGGGGTCCAGCCTTTGGCCGGCGTAGTGGGTGGGGGTGTTCACCAGTTGCTTGAGTCCGAGGTTGGCGAGGTTGTCGAGTAGGGTGGTAGTGTTGCTGTCGTTGTTGTTCTCTAGGTGGAAGTTCAGGTCCCCTAGGAGGATGTATTCGGGTGAGGTTAGTGCATGTGGGCTGACGAAGTCGGCGATGGTTTCGCTGAATTATGTGCGGGGGGTCGGGGGTCGGTAGACGAGGGTTCCTATGAGTGTGGTTTTGGGGTCGGTGTGGCTCTGGAAGTGTAGGTGTTCAGCGGTGGAGGGTGTGTCTTCGGCGTTGGTCGTGAAGCTGATGGTGTTCCTGTAGATGATGGCGATTCCTCCTCCGGTTTGGTTGATGTGGTCCTTCTGGGTGATCTTGTAGCCGTCCGGGATGGCTATGGCGATGTCGGGGGCCGAGGAGGCATTCTACCAGGTTTCCGTGAGGAAGGCGACATCTGGTGCTGTTGTGTTGAGGAGGTCCCAGAGTTCAATGGCGTGTTTGTGGACGGAGCGGGTGTTGAGGAGGATGCACTTGAGGTGGTTATCGTTGTTGCTAGATTCGACGGGCGGGGTGTAGGTTGGGAGGCAGGTGAATTTGCAGGCTTGGCAGGTGAAGGGTCCGTGGGTTTGCTTCGGGTTTGCTTGGTACCAGGCGGGCGGTCGTCCGGTGTTGAGTGCATTGAGGGTGGCGGTGTCGTATCTCAGTCGGGCGCCCGGGCATCGGCGTAGGCCAGGGGGTCTGGCGATGGGCATGGTCCAGGCGCGGACGGGCGCAGACGGGCTTGCCTTTGGCGCGCCTTCGGTGCACCAGCAGCGCGCCCGCTGCGCTTCCGCGCGGCGGCCTCCATAAGAGGCGAGGTGGGAGGGAGGAGCAGCTGGGAGGCGGGAGTGGGGTGGCCAATGGGCGAGGGAAGGGTCACAGAAGGCAAAAGGGGGTGGGGCCACACTGAGCAGCGGCGGGAAGCGTGGGGCGGGGGGTAAAGGGGGCGAGGGGTGTAAGGAGCGAGAACAGATGATGTAAAAGGCAACTACAGAATATCAGGATCACAAGCAGCAGTCAAGGCAAGAAAACCAATACAAAACAAAATAAGGCAGAAATACAGAGGCAGTCACCCGCGGCGAACTCCCGGCGGCGGCAGCAGAGTCACGGGTGCACTGGGGGAGCCGAGCGGCGTGGGGCGTGACCAGGACGGGTCTCAGCACTCTTATCTTACACAAACTTGCAAAGTTCAAGGTAAGTCCAGTCTGGCCCGTCACTAGACAAGTGGGAGAAGGCCTCTAACTAGTGAGAAAGGTATGCGCAAATAGAAACAGTGTACTCATTATGGGACCAGGCCTACATGGCAAAACCAAAACTTAGATTGGAGTATTTCTGGGAATTAAACTAACTTACTTGCGTACTGCCTAAAATGATGCCTTGCAAGAAAATGGTGCAACGAATGCTAACTTACACAGGGCAATGCGCAAATATGAAAATCTTTATTCTAACATAGGTATGACTCCTCAATTATATTTTATATTTCATCTTGTGTGTATTTTAACTCTACGAGACACTAAATAGGAAGTGGCAAAAATTATTTCATGTTCTTGATTTAGGTGACTTATTATTCTATGGTTCACTACTTTTTTAATTGTCGCACGTAATAGAAAGCCATGACATACCTTTCTGGTACGGCTGTTGTTCAATATACATCTAAAAACAATTTCACTGCCCAATATTGGAACTAACCTGACTTCTTTGTCCATACACTCAAATGTTTGCTTTCCCCAGCATGTTGCCTATCACAAATTAAGGTGTGATGTTTTGAGAATTTAATTTTGCATTCGTTTTCGTTTTCTGTACTAGCTGGACATGATTTGTTATTTACATCATGTGCATAATTCTAACATTTTTTGTATATTTTTTGCCCTTTTCAGTTTTCGCCAAGTTTTCTTCATTCTTTTGATCTCCCTCACTTGGAGAAATAATCTATAAAGTCTATAATTATTTCTTTATATGTAACTTTTTCCTCTATTAGCTGTGTATTACTAACAGCAACTGTGAAACTTATGCTACATGGCTCTGATGAAGCGACATGTCATGAAACATGTGTTTTCCTGTGAAAAATATACTTTTATACAAAAGAACTGAATAGACTTGTGATCAGTCACCTAAATTTCGGCCATTAAGTTTACCTCATCTAACTTGAGACCTCAAAACCAGCCAGTGTTTTCCTTACATGGGTATAAGACTGGATTGTTTTGTCCTTTACTTTCTTTTGAGGTCTGTGTCAAACCGTTTTGCGAAGCATCTGTCCCCCCCTCCATTTTTGTAGCAAACAACAAACTGATTTAGGTAAAGAATGTGTGTCACATGTATTTATCATATATATTCTTATAGGTTATTTAGGTGTTTCATGCCCCTTTACTAAATACATAAATCAAACTGAGTTTAAAATGCACATGTTTTTTATGTAACTTGAATTGGTGCAAACTAATTGTTGCTCAAATCTAAACAGATCCTTTACATTTGTAAAGTGGAGAACATATATTACCGGCATGATTTATGATATAAATACAGCAAAAAGCTCATAATAATTATTATGGTGCAAATAGTGTTTCCTCTATTCACTAAGAATGTATGACGTTTCAACACATACATTTACAACGCATGCAGTTACAACACAGTTTTTACATCGCAACATCCACTACAACGCATTCCATTACATCGCATACTACCTTTACGACTCATACTATTACAACGCATACCATTACATTGCATTTAAGGTAGGTATTGATAGTATAGGGGTAAAAATTACTATTCTAACTCCAGGGGGTGCAACAGTAGGGTAAGTGTTGGATAGTGTAGGGGTAAAAATGACTATTCTAACTCCAGGGAGTGCAACTCTAGGGTAAGTGTTGGATAGTGTAGGGGTTAAAAAATTACTATTCTAACTCCAATGGTATGTGTTGTAATGGCATGTAATTGTATGCGTTGTAATGCCTGCGTTGTAGTGACATGCGATGTAGTGTCATGCGTTGTAATGGTATGCGTTGTAATGCCTGCGTTGTAGTGTCATGCGTTGTAAAGGATATTGCGATGTAATGCCTGAATTGTAAGTGTAATGCGATGTAATGGTTGCGTTGTACAGGTTGTTTCCCTTCCCTAACACATAAGTAGCACAAATGGAGCTAATTGATGGAAAATACTGAAATATGATATCAATAGGGATCCGTAAAAGAAAAACATAAGGGTCTTTCATTTCCCCTGAGTAATCACACATAATAGAAGTCTGTCTACTGGTGAATACACTTTTATAAGCTTCCCCTCCAGAGCTAGAGATGAACATCCATAAACGCAGGCCTCGCATCTCCCTGAAATGTACAAAACTTGGCAAACACATTTGTTTGCTCTTCATACAACTAGAATACATTAGGTAATACAATTTGTGCTTTGTCAATGCAGGGTATGTTTTGTTTTGTTATTTTATGTTATGCCATGTTATGTCATGCTATTTATGGTATCGCATGGTATGGGATTGTCTCTTATGTTATGTTATGCATATTTGTAGAGTGCAGTATCACCTGAAAGGACACCTAGCGTTGAGAAGGTGAAGATCTACGCAAACCTAGGCTTCAATTAGACTAGTATAAAAAAACAGGTCTCCAGCTTCCTGCCGAATTCAAAAAGTGAGGAGGAGGCTCTTATTTGTCATTGCAGATTGTTCCATGCTTTAGTAGTGATGTAGTAGAAGGATCAACTGCTGGAACAGGTTTTTCGAATGTGAGGGATGTGTGCAAGTTGGATTCCGGACAAGTGGGGGTGTCTGGAAGGTTTGTGAAAGCAAATATGATTATGTCGTTCCTTGAATGTGTGGGTGAGAAGTTTGAAATGTGCTCATTTGTGTTTGAGGAGCCATTGGAGCACCTTTAGGTGTGGTGCGATGTGAATGCAGCATGGGAGGTTGAAAGTGATTCTGTTCGCTGAGTTCTGAATGGTTGTAGCCTTTGGGTGTGTATTTTATTGATGACGGCCTAGAGGGTGAGCAAGGGAAGAGGCACAGCATGCACAAGCTAGAAACGGAACAATGTTGCTATGCTAAGGAATGGATAATGAGGCGACTCCTGAGAACTCTGGAAGCCAGAAGAATATTGTACACATTTAAAAAACTAATAATAATTAAAATGCACTTCATAAATCTGTATCCTTAAATGTACTGTCTTTATTCATAGGTATTGATTTATGTTCCACCATCCAAAAATGTTCCATGAAAGAAAGTTGATGAGCGGACCTTCCCCAAAACCTATTTTCTTTTGGAAACATTCTCACAATTATGATGGAATTGGAATTCATATCACTTTGTGGCTCCATTAAAACGATTGACTTTCGCAAACTTTTTAAAACTTTAAAGGCTACTGATTCCAGAAAAAAAAAATTCTGAATTTCTCCAGAATGTTTAAAAATACTAATTACATGAAAAATAACATGGCTCTACTCTTTGACATTTAAGTATTTCTGGCACATGAGTCTTAATCGTTACGTTTCCTGTACATATGAAGAAATTAATGCACTTGCTCTATTGCATTTCTCCGCACATTTTTATACTTCCTATTGTTTCTAATGCATTTCAAGAGACCATTAAAAGCCATCTATTTGATCTCATATACCCATCATTATCTTCAACACTCATGAGTAGTAATTGTATAACTACTAGATGTCGATTAAATATTTCATAGATTTGTATCTATAATTATGCCTCTGATCGCATTTTTATTCACACATTCCATTTACATATTTATAACTGTAATGTAAGTAAATCGTTTCTTTAAATTCTGTTTGTTAGCAAAAAGGCAGCTGAAATCCATAGCGTGCATTTCATTTGCAAATATTGGCAACATATTTGAAAGATTGCTCTGTTTACATTTTTATAAAATGTTGGCACACAGTTCTGTGAAGACTATCCAAGTGAAATAACTGAACAGATGTGCACGGTAAAAAAGATCTTTGTTTTTATAGCAACTGTGCTTCTCTTGTTATTGTGTGTCGACAAAGTCATATATCTTTGCAAGCTTCTTAGCTGAAATTATTGAATTGCAAAAATAAAGGCACTAAAAAGCACTGTATATTCTACTTGTGTGCTGGGCCTTCTTTTACTGTATGATTTGCCACCCGTTTACAATTTAAATTACAAACAAGAGTGTCCAATTTGAAAGTACACAAGTACACAGCCCAAAAATTATTCTTTTCTCCACACCGTTGTGCATTTGTCTATTTTTCCCTTTTCAACCTAGCATGTACAAACTCTGGTCCTACCTTGTAAGGAAGCAGGCCTTTTTGCTAAGTGTCACAACACTCTGACAGTACACTGAAGCCTGTTAACCAGGAATCAGTGCTAGTACTCTGTCCTTAAACTTGAGCCGAATACTTCTGCTCTATGATTTGCAGTGCTGCAAACAGATCCAGGAGCATCTTTAAGATTTTGAACAGTCTAACTAGCCCTGAATGCTCTAAGAAGTCGACTCCCCCCACGCAGGCTCTCTGCGATAACTTGCCTTCGATTATCAAGGAAAAAATTGATGCCATTATTAACGATCTTAGTACCGCTTCTGATCCGACCAGTTCCACTGGCCTGGGGGATGGGGGTGCAGAGGATGGGGATGAGTGCCCTAGTTGGCAGCCTGCTGATCTACTCTCAGAGTTTCCCCCCGTTACGGAGGAGAACCTTGGCAGGCTGGCTCGGGGTATCTCATTAGGATCACCCCTGGACCCTATTCCTCATAAGATCTGGAAAGACTACGGAGATGAACTATTTCCTACCCTCTGTAGGATTTGTAATCAATCGCTGGCTAGTGATATTGTTCCTGCATCCTGGAAACAGGCCTTGGTATCCCCGCTTTTGAAAAAACCTTCCCTGGACCCAGAATGTTTAAAGAATTATAGACCAATCTCCTTGCTACCGTTCCCTGCAAAAATTGTTGAACGTTGGGTGAGCTCACTCCTTTCTAATCATCTGGAGCAGCACCAATTTTTGGAAGAAATACAATTTGGCTTTCGCCAGGCCCATGGGACCGAAACGACACTGCTCACTGCCATGGATGATCTTCGAAGGCGTGCAGACAGAGGTCAAGCAGCAGCTCTGATTCTGCTTGACCTGTCTGCCGCATTTGATAGGTAAATCATGAGATCCTCCTGAGAAGACTGAGTGAGGCCGGGGTGTGTGGTGGTGCCTTGCGATGGTTCCGCTCCTTCTTGCTAGACAGAAAGCAGGCTGTGTTCCTCCCACTTTTCAATCTGCATTCTCTCCGGTGTCACAAGGGTTTCCTCAGGGTTCGGCAGTTAGCCCGATCCTGTTTAACCTTTACCTGAAACCCCTGATTGCACTGATAAAGTCTTATCGGATCAATGCAATCAACTACGCAGATGACACCCAACTTATTTTGTCTTGGGAGGGTGAGGAGTCGATCCCGCTGGAGACATTTCATGATTGTTTGCGAGACACTGCCGGCTGGCTACATAATAACTCATTGCAGTTTAACGCTAGCAAGACTGAGGTGCTTTACTGTGCTGGAAATCGGATTCCTCGACCTCTTCTGGATAACTTCTGGCCTCCAGAAACATCCATAAAAGTTCAACCGGTTACTACTGTTCGCAAATAGGGCGTCATGTTGGACAGCAAGTTGAGCATGGAAGCTCATGTAGCGAAAATGGTGTCCTGCTGCTTTGCCCTCATTAGGTCCCTTCGAAAGATCCTACCGCTACTTCCCTTGCAGGCCCGGGCTTTAGTAGTCAGGTGTACCATCTTGAGCAGACTCGATTATTGTAACGCCCTTCTGCTTGAGTCTCCGAGTCTTCTGCTAGACAGACTTCAAAGAATTCAGTCCGCCGCCGCCAAGCTGGTTCTTGGCTGGCCCAGAAGATCTTCTGCCTCAGCGGCGCTGGCTGAACTCCATTGGCTTCCTCTTAGGCAGAGAGTATTTTTTAAATCCCTTTGCCTTGTTTTTAAAGCCCTTCATGGGCTTGGCCCTAGCTCATTGCTAGCTAAATTCGTCTGGTTCACCCCAACTAGAGCACTTCGCTCAGCAACTGCGCGTCTGGTGAGAGTACCCAGATTTAAGAAAGCCAGGGCAGGGGGTAGATCCTTTAGAGTTGCTGCTGCTAAACTCTGGAATAGTCAGCCCTTGGAGATTCGTCAAACTGAGGAACTTCTCCCCTTTAGGAAGCGTGTTAAAACCTGGCTGTTTCCTAAGGCTTAACCTGATGGGATCTTCTGCTACTTCCTCTGTTCGCCACTTCTGTGGAGCCTTAGCGCCAGGATGCCTGTAAGATGATAGTTGCGCTTTATAAATCTCCCAAATAAATAAATAATATGTGTAAATTCGTAACACTCTTTGTCAAAAAATGTAAGCCCCTTAAAAGCCCCCTGTTGATGGTAAATATGGTACCCACGGCTTAGATGTTAGAGGGATCACCAGGGCCTGAAGCATTGTTTGTAGCATCCTGAGTGACCCCAGTAAGCTAAAGACAGCAGGCCCGTCATTGCAGACTGCAGAAGCAGTGCAACCTGCTCAAGGCCGACTTTGCCCTCACCATGCAAGGCAAAGTCAGTGCATTGTTTTTAATATATGTCAGTCACCCTTAAAGAAGGCATCCTTAGCCCAGGATGCATGTTATTAAAGTTTTGGCCATGCAAGTGAAAGCTTTTATGTCCCTATAGTGGCCTTTACCATTAAAGGCTCTATAAATGATAGGCAGTCTGGCATCCCGGCAATACCGAGGTTGGCAGCTCCATTATGGTACAACCAACATATGTCATGTCTGGTATCAAACAATGTGCATCATCACCACTGACATCACTCTTGAGTCGAGGTCGATGTAGCATACACCCAGGTGGCTACCATAGAGGTTGTCCATCTGCTTGCCACCGCCATCCATGTGCTCTGGCTGCCTGCCCCACCTGCTTCAACCAAGATAGGAATCTGACACACGTGCCAGGAGGTGAGAACTTTCCCAGGAATCAGAAACAAAGGCCTGGATAGGAAGGAGGTCACACCTTCCTCCATGACAGGAGGGCTAGTGAAGTGGCACATCAAGGCAGTGAGCTTCAAATACTTCACTGCCTGTAAAATGCAACCAGAGGAAAAGCAGCCTCCCTCTGCCCCAGGCACAGGTGTCCAAATTTATATATAACAATATGCTTTATTTTTATAAATTGGTGTTGAATTTCTTCCGAGTCTTGTTAGTTAATTATTGTCCATGTTGATACTCCGAAATGCATAACACATGTTCCTCTAGTAAAGCCTGACTGCTCTTTGACACCTACTAGGACTGAGGTAAGGTTTTTTTATTGTGAACCCTGAACCACATCAGCAACAGTAAAAGCCGTATTACTTAAGACTCTTTCACTACTTTACTTTGATCGTTACATCTCTTAAGATTTACTAATCTTTTTTACAGTGTGAAAGTGATACAAAGTGATGCAAAGCTTTGTATTGCTATTTGCTTTCCAGTGCAAAAGGTAATTCACACTGGAAAGGTGCTATCTATGGGTACAAAAGCGACTTTGCAATGTTTTATGTCCCCTTTTGCCAAGAGGTTGTTACTGGATTCTGTTGCTAAATATGATCAGCTAACATTGTAATATCGGGCATTCCATCAAAAATAATGACTCCTTGAAGCGTGCTTCAACAAGAAGAAATGTTCTCATATCTTACATGTCTAAAAAAAAACATTGCATGTGTGTTGAAGTGTACAGCATGTATCCACTATGTGGGATACTTCTGAGTGAGTTTTTCTGGGCAAAGGAATTTGCACTGTAAGGGTATGGTTCCAGTACATATCCTATGCTAGACGCGTGCACTCACCGTTGAACTATGTTTTCAGATTGTAGGTCATGCAAGGGAGCCAAATTGAGTGCAGTGCAGGGATAACTGCAGCAGCAGGACAATCTTGGTATGTTTCTGCAATATGTTTTTCACCTTGGACAATGCAGGGTAACAAACTTGGTTGATGCTTTGGAGTAAATCTGCCCCATTGAGTATTCCCAATAAGTGTCTAAGAAGATGGTCATTGCTGGAGTTCAGCGATCTTTGATCATTTCTGAGATGCTGTGCTCACAGACTGCAGGTTTTAAGGTAACATTAACCCTTGCCTAATCCTTTATAGGGAGTGACCTCTGAATTTGAATCTTTGTTGAAGTCTGCCTGACTGCCTAACATAAGGCTTTAAAAAAATTACATCTGTTTAGTTGTCTCCTTGTGGGTTCTATGGTATGAAATGTACTTGCTGAAATTTGTACTATATGGTATCTCCTTTCTCCTCTACTCAGTCATGATTATTATTTTCACCAGAGCTCTTTCTGTCATTCCATTTCTTGTCAACACACTGTTTGCTTTATCAATATCAGAGCGCCCACCCACTGTCCATTGAAATAATTCATGATATGTCAGTTATTTATTGTCACCCCTTCACTGTTCACTATTTCATACTTTTCTATCCTCAATTCTTATGCTGTTGTAGGTACTGGACTGCTCATCAAGGACTGTACCTCCATGATTACATTCTTCTGCACAGGGAAACCGAAAAATTGAGACGAACCTGAGAGCGAGCAACAGAAATCACTTTCAGTTGTCAATCTACTTGGCTTCACTTAAAACTCAGTACTGCCTCAGGGATCTCGAATTCTGCCTGAGATGAAATTACCAAAATCAGCGTTAAGATGAAATGAATACTAGATAACATGATTACAATCATATTAATATTTCCATTCACCCAATAATTAAGCAGGGTTGTGTTTCTAAATGGATTGCCGAAGTAAATCCTCATGTTCAGCCCCTTTCTATCACTGTAACTTAAGACACAAGACCTACATTGATTGCTTTGAAAGTGAGTACAATTTGGTATACTTAAGAAGCAGGACCACCTTGAAACAAAAGTACTGCAAACAAATGAGGAAATCGTAATAATAATCATAATAATAGCTAGAGACAAAATGGCACAGGGGTGATAAATAAATATAAATAATAAAAGGGATCATCGATGTACCTGATTGACATGAGTAATTACCAACAACTAAGTGAAAACCCAATCAAGAAATACAAAGCAACTCAACAATCATGCTAGGCTACATCTGGGGACACTGACAACTTCTAACATCAAACAACTTAACACGTGAGACAAGCTCTATGTGAACAAAATGGCATGAACCTGTAAATGAAAGATACATACCGATCACCTCTGGACTCAACACTTTGACAGAAGCTACACTGAACACATGCTCATTATGAATGGTATTGTATATATCCTCTAGATGATTCAACAGTTATGGATGGTGCCACACAATCCCTCTGAGTCTCTGTGCATTGTAAGTACGTAAAGTAGGTAAATAGCGCTATTATTTGGTTAGTTAAAACCATAACAATGTGACCAATAAACATTTATAAAAACTGTAGTTTGCTCAAGACATGATTTATCAATCCGTTACTGTAAACGTTGTATGATATCCTCTCAAGTATAATAGTATTTATAACAGTTCAAAATACAATACATTATAAAAAAGTTATCATTTCTGGTGTACTATCATTTCAAAATGCCTGATAAAAAATATTTCTTTTTTTGCCGGTTTGCAGTTCAGATAGGGATCTGGCGGGTTGAGTCCTTATTTAATAGCTGAGCTACATGTCCTTATGCATCTGGTGATAAAGTCTTTTACTGATAAAGTGACCTGTGCTGTATGTAGATATGGGCGTGAAAAATCCTCTTTTTTTTGCAGCCACAGTATCTGCGTCAGGCAATTTTACACTCTATAGGTCAACTGTGGTCAATTTATTTTACCAGTTTACAATTTAATTGGGGATCTGACAGATCAAGCCCTTTTATGATCGCTATTCTACATGTCCTTATTCCAATAGCGATAACATATTTTCTTAGTAAAGCGAACCGTGCTGTATGTAAGTAAGGGCATATACAAATCAGGTGAATTTAATCCTCTTTTTTGCTGCCACAAAGTCTACATGCTGTGGACCCGCTTTGCTTCCAGCTCGGTTAGTCCATTGTCGACGGTAAGCTGGGCAAAGCAAAGTGCCATCAGTTGTTTTTTTATGTGTACTAAAAATGTAAGACTTATGTTAGGAGTAGGTTTTAAGGTTTATAGTTTTTGATCACCAATCAGGCGGGTGATCTGTGGATGAAGCTGTTGTGTTTAAAGTTTATAAAAGATAGGTTCTCGTTCCACTATAGTGGATGGAACCCTCCAGTGGTAAGTTGTCCATTGTCCATGTTTCTTGAAGGGCTATTATATCATACAAATACAAGTCCTGAGGTGGTGTGCCTTCTTTAAGCATTTTTTTCACTCCAGCTATGTTCTGTGAGAGCAGATGTAAGTCGTATCTTTCAGATTTATTTGCTGAACTCCCCCTAGGTTAGTCTCCTTTGTGCGCTTTAAGGGTGGCTGGAAGCCAACTCCAGGTCCTTTGGCTTGTGTGTGTGTTAATATTCTGGTCATTGTGGTTGCTTCTCCTCATTGATGTGTTTAAACTTCTTCCTTGGGCATTCTGCAACACTGAATATACCACAGTCTTCTCTGGCGTTTGATTGCTCTGGTTTGTGAGATAGTTTTAATGTTAAGGGTCGGGGTAGCATGGTGTAGTTGGTTTAGATAGTTGTATGCTCTTAACTTTGAATTGTTGTGTGAGGTCCATGATAAGGAGTGCTGTTTGTTCCATTTTCCAGATAGTAATAGTTTGTTCATTGCGTATTGAGTGTTCAACTGGACTGAATTCTACTGATAGGAGGTTCGAAAATTCTATATGCTTTAACTCTGTAAATGTAAATGTACAGGAATTTATATAGCGCAAATCACCGAGCGGTTTCTAAGCGCTTGCTTAGGGAACCCGTCCTGGTATTCCCCTGTGAGATAACCCCGGCAGGGTATCCGCAAGGTGAAAGCCAGGCATCCCGCCTCGAGGGGCCGTTGTGGAGATTAAGCAAGCTATTGCCCAGAGTCGCAGAGTGTGAACCCGTGAATCGAGTAGGCACCGGAGCGAGAATTGTCAAGTCCATGGACATTTCAGGACTCAAGACCCCGCTGTGCCGGGAATTGAACCCTGGTCCCGGGCTGACCTCTGCTTCCAGGTCTGCCTCCTCTAACCAGTGAGCCACACTTCTCCACAGATCTGGGATCTATGCAGTTTTAGGATTTTCCCCCTGTTTAGGGCATAGTGCCAGCCCGGTGATTTATATTCAGGTGTTAGGATAATTTGCTGAGTCAGTTATTTGCACTAGTGGAGATTTTCCCAGTTTGCGTATGGTTGCCTATTAACTTCTGACAGGTTTTAACTTGTGGTGCTTTTGGACAGTAAACCTGAGGTTTTCTTCTAATGTTGTACCATCCACTATTACATTGACTAATGACATCTTCTGGCCAATCTGCCTGTTGATTCTCTGTCTGTTTGTTTGCTACATTCCATGCCTGGCTGTAAAGCTCAGACTTCTGGGTTCTGTTTTAATGCAGTTTTGTTGGTCGAGCTTGCTGGCTGAGTCCGCGGTTCAGTCTGTCAGGGGATCTGTTGTGGGTAGTGTCTTGGCTATTGGTAGTTACTCTTCTTGCCAGGATACTAGTTTTGTTCCTCAGTTCATTGTCGTTATTATCTGTAGACGGTAAGCTCTGCTGGTTTACTCCTTTTTCGCTTTTGCCAGCTGTTCTCCATTTGTCATCAATTATTGGTGGTACAAGAGTTCCATTAGTGCTTTCTTCTCTGTCTGGTGATTTTCTTCTATCTTTTGTTACCGTTTGGGCAGTTTCTTCAATTGTTTTGTTCTTTGACTGATTGACTGAGACATCTGTGAATGGGTATTGTAGTCCTGATGCTTTACTTGAACTTGATTTTTCCAGTGAGTCCATTTTCCATTTCCCATTTTGTTTGGCTTACTCTGGTTGCTACGTTAGTGTAAATGAGATTCTTATATGGGCCAGGCTTGGCTTTACCATCCCATGTTAGTCAAAATATGGGGTATACTTTAGGTGCCTACTGTTTCACCCATTCCAGTGTTTTATTTCTTGTTTTTCTTTCACTTTTTTTCTTGTGTTCTTGTTTGGTTAGAAGTTGTAAGCTCTCCCGTGGTTTTTATTTCTACTGTACGCTGATGGGACGTTTCCAGTGTTTCCCTTTTTGTTTCCTCCTTTTTTGAGGTTCACTCACTTCTACCATTGGCTGGCTGGAGTTTGCAGGATTCCTTTCTTGCTTTATACTATGTTTGGCATGTTCTTCTGACCAAGAGGTGGTGGGAGGATTATTGGACAGGTTGAATTTTTTGATGTTTATCATCTCGTCCAGTATCAGTGGTAAGGAGCTTAAATTATCAATTATTATCCAAAAGATGATTGTAATGGCGAGTGAGTCAATTGGTTTCTTATTATTAGATTTGTTCGTTTTTCCATCTTGGTGTTAATGCCTGAAATGTAGGAAGCTATAATGTTCATTAGGTTTATTTGTATGACTAATTTATCAGATTCTACTCTAAGTGCGTCTGTTGAGGATTGTAGGTTTTGTAATAATTTGAGGTGAAGAGGCCAAACTGGCTGACCAGATCACTTGTGCTAATATTGATACAGAACGTTGTAAGTATTTTGCGAGATGTTTTTTAATGATTGAGGGAAGTTAAAGGGGATATCATGGGAAGTTTGAATAAACTTTTCGTTGTCTTTGTTGTGACAGTCATAAGTTATCTCCACATCCTTTTCTGTTGTTGTTTTGCAATCATCTTTATTCTTCAGTCCTTTAACTTTGTTCTTCTACTTAAATGTTTTAGTTTCCATTGCCTGTAAAAGAACCACATTGGATGAGAGGGTCATTGATCTTAGCCAAGAACTTTCCAAGTCATCCTGGAGTGCGTTACGACTGTTTCAGATCCCTGGGTTGCTTCCTGCTTAGGGCTAACTCTAGGTGTAGAGTGTGAGGGCATTGCATCATCCATATGTGTTGGTTTCTTTGCTTTGCTATGTTCATGGAGTCCGTGTTGTGGGGGCAGGACTGCCTTGCTCCTCTCTTTTACCTCTTTATTGAATCTGTTGCTTACATCAGTAATGGAATCTATTATTTCTACAGTGTGGATCTGCACTTTTGCCATTGTCTACTTTGTTGGAACCTTCCTTTTGTGGAAAGGACGTTTACTCCCTCCAAGCCTTGGTCATGGGTGTGATCATAGATGTACACTTGGTTGTATAATGTTTCTATTTGCTCTTCTTGTGGCATTAGACTCCATTTTATTCTCTAAGGAGCCAGCAGTATTAGAAGGACTGCTACACCTCCAGGCATTGAATACATTGTGGGCCCGGGGATTTGAGGAAGGAGAAATTGGAGCATGTGCTCCTAACTGCTTGTGTCTGCTTTGCCAAATAGGGTTAGTATTGGCGATATAAGAGGGCTCCTTTGTTTGTTGCGTGATTCTCTAGTTTTGGTTGTTTTATTTGTCTTTAATTTTTTTGATGCATGCTTCTGCCCTGGGGTTTGCCTCATTTTTCCTGATCTCATTTCGTTTTCAGTGCCTGCTGAAGTAGGCCTGATGTTTGCTGCCATTCCTGGTACTTCTAGCATTTCTAGCGCATCTGTATGCTTCTAACATTGTGACTTTGTCCCTTATTTTTGTAAGGATCTTTACTGTTTGCTTTACTAGCATCTGGGGATATGGTCTGGAGGTCTAGAGAGGCGATCAGGGCCTTGGATCTGAGCGGAGCTTCCAGGTATAACCACAAACTGCACCCAGACCTGGCTAGGTTGTTTCAGTGAGATACCCAGGGATTTCACTTTGCTCCAGCTGAGTACTGCTGCTGCGTTTGTTCCTTGATTTGACTGCCTCAATGGCCCTCCTTTTGTCTCTGCTGTTACTCTTTCAGTATGCCCAACCTCCTCTTCCCTCAAGGAATCAGTCGCTTTCCAGCTCCGGGCCCGCTGGGCACCAGCATCCCTGCTCATCTTTGACTCCTCACCTCCTTGCCTTCAAACTCTCTGCTACTGGGTGTGGTCCAGTGGATGTATCCACATCAGCACACCTTGTTTCCTAGAAATCCTGGGTTGCTGTACCATTGATTGCCCCCAGATGGAGTAAATGTGGGTGGTGGACAGTTTTGGGGAAGAGATGTGTTTGCGAGCAGGTGTTAGCTGGGCGCACTGGGGAAGCCCGCAAGCAGCACCCAGCTTTAACCAGGCTGCTTCTATGGAGAAACCCCAGGGGATGCAGTCCATGGTGGCTGACTACAGCTGCCTTACTCACTCGCTCCTAAGGAGGTCTCTCCCCGCAGACGCCCAGGCTCAGGCTCCGGGTCATCCTCACACCGCAATCAGCCCCCAATGCCTTCAGCACTTGTTTTTTGGGTGGGTTCGCATGTGTGGGCTTTAGCGGCTTTGGTAGCTTGATCCACCTACACAGGAACTGGACGAACGTCAGTACTAGTTGCCAGAAGTAGCGAACGCTCAGTAGCCGATGAACCTCCTAACTGTACCGGATTTGCTGCTGCCCTACTGTTACAAGTAGTCACTCTGTGGATGGCACATCAATATAGACCAACATTTCACATGATGATGGGGTAGCTGACTACCAGAGAATAAAAACAATGGAATGAATAATCTAAGTGATGTGATTGTGGACCTCATCACTCATATACCTTAACAAAGAACATCTTTTGCAATGTCAATATATTTCGGTAAAAATTGGCAAAGCTAAGAGTACATGCATAGCACCACAGAATATGAAAGTCTTTTTAGAAAACCAAATGCAGGATTTAATACATCAACAATTTATCGATGACTTTTTTGTGATTTGGCCAGTAGAAATGAAAGGGAATTAGCAAACACCAAAAAGACATAGGGGTTTATGACAAAGGGTTGCCTAGGCCATTTTTACTAGGGTTTCATCGTCCTTGACTACCCTCTCAGGCTGCCCTGAAGCTTGTGGTCAGGAACACCCACTCAGCCAATGAAACATTTCCAAGTGGGACCTGACCTCTATCTCCATTCAGACATTGTGCTCTTTTGAGATATAGATAAGGTAAGTCATTACTAAGCAGAAAATCCACAGTCACTGCAGGACTCACAGCTATCCGAAAGACCCCCTACCCACTCAAAGGGAAGCAGAACCATAGAGATAGTCTGCTCAACAACCTGGTGGAACATATAAGGGATTACCTGCTCTGAGGAGACCAGATGGCACCTTACTGTAGTCATACTAACTCTTGTGTCTTTCAGAGCATCCACCTGCCGCCCATTGATGGTGACACATTGCCGCTACTTGGAAGTATTGGTAGGTATGTGGGCTTTTTGCACTATCTCCTTGTCATCCAGGGACACTAGAGTAAACTCTACTCTACCCACATGCTAACTGAGTTAACCCCTTCCTAAGGGCTAAACTAGCCAACTCTGGTGTTTGCCCTCCAGAGGGGTGCTACACCCTCTTGGAACACTTGGCTTCTCCCTTCTGGTGCTCATATTTTTAGCAGTCATAGCATTTGGGGTGATCTTTTTTTCAGGGAACCCACTCTTCTTGTGGTCATGTTGGGATTAGGTATTCTTTTTCCTGAGAACTGTTTTGGGGGCCTTTTGAGAACTCATTGTAAGCATGCTGTCAATTACAAGCTGGCTCAACTCTGTAAAGCATGAACTGAGCATGTGTACCCTCAACATCAAATCAAATCAATACAGCCTATTAAAATCACTCACTTTACTGCTCCTTAGGCACCCACTTATTGCCTTTCTAGAATAATATAGGAAATTTACCCAGGAATGGTTTGTTACCTTCGGGTTCTCCATGAATCTCATACGGTTCTTCTCAAGGGTGAGCCCAAACTCATTGAGAAGTGTGGCTTTCGTGGGAGCATACCTCATCTTGTCCATTACTTCTAGTGTGAGTAGAGTATCCTTCTCCACTGTATGTATGTGTTTCTAGAGACTTGCACCTCAATCCTCCTCCAGGATAATATACATTCTCAAGGGTACTCCATAAGCTGAAACCAATTATCTATGTCATCCAGACCACATAGCCAGGCACCAGTTTTCCACTGAATACTGTATTTACGCCACCATTGTTGCTGGACTTTGAAATATGCTTGGCTTTGAGGTCTTACTCTTATTCACTCATTTCAAGAGCAGCAGAATACATTTCTCCTCCTTGACCAGCTTTTTCTCCTCTAAGGACCTATCACCCTCAGATTTCTCTCATCTGCAGCCAGTTTCAGTTTGGGCAGCTGCAGATGAAACTCTCGTTCTACCTTCCTGTCCTTTTAGGGGACAGGCTGTGGGAGGACACACTGCTTCCTCACCCATGCAGAGGGCCTCGTTTTTGTGGGCAAGGGGCCTTCCTATCTTATCTCATGGTGATTTGTAAAGCACCTGGCTACCCTAAGTCTTCTCAGTGCTAAGTGAGCCAATTACGCATCATTAATTTTCTAGAACAGGGACATGATTAAAACTAATGAGGGTAAAGACATGTTTTATTGTCTTTTCTAAACATTGTCTCATTAGGTTCCATTCTTAATTTCCTAGGCAGAGAATCCAAAAATTGGGGGACAGACAGGAGAATTATCTGCCACCTCATGTGGAACTGTGGACATGCAGCACCCACAGGAGATACACATTTCAAGAAATTAAGCTCCTGCCCTGGACATAAGCTGATAGAACAGAATTTATCAAGGGAGATCCCAATGATTGACACTCCTGTGGACTAAGAAGAGCACCTTAAATTGTATCCTTTCCTCCACTGATAGCAAGTGTAGGGAGACCAAGGCACGTTTCACAGATGAATGCTTGGGTATCTTGTAGATGGTCCTTGCTGGACCACTTTGGAGTGTCTGAAGTCATTTAATGACTGACTTTGGGGATCCCATATACAAGTAGTTACTGTAGTCCACTGAGGAAGGTATGAGTGCCTGGAAACACTTCTCCTGGCTTATGAGGGAAATAAGTCTAAGAATTTCCGTAGGGTTTTTAATATTACAATGCAGGATGTGGTATGCCTATTGGCCTGGGCTTCTATTGTTAGAGAACTCTCCAACCACGAATCCAGACTTTTTATAGAGGAGGCAGGGAGAGGAGAAGGTCCTAGGTCTTCTGGTCAGCTTAATGTTGCATGTGGGTTTATTTCTCACCATCATCACTAAAACCCCTGAAGGTTTTTAACAACATATAGCGCAGCAGCAGTGACAAAATGAAAAATACACAAAATGAACCGCCAAGGACTAGTACAGGGGAGACTTGGTGCCAGAGGATAGTAATACGGCATCATAGTACAATGATAAACAAATCAGTACAAATTTCACACAAAAAATCCAAGAAAATGGAGAAAAAGTATATTTTACCCCAGGCCTCCACTATGAAAAAGTGCAAATGTTTACCTTTAAAAAAGTTATTCCACATGGGCCCCCACCTAATGCTGTTCAAACAAAGATACAAAAATAAAAATGGAAAAAATAATACTGGTGAATACCCTCCTTCAAACAACTAACAGTTTTCAAAGTACTGCATTAAACGTGTTTGAAATTTCCCAAAAAGTTAAAATTCCAATGATATGGATGCAACAGAGATTGCAGACAAAGAGAGTGAAGTTTTCCCTACAAATTCAAAATGTAAAATGACAAAGAGCTGAACAAAGAAAGGGGACGTGTCTTCAGGAAAGAAAGGAGAAAGATTTTCTACTGTATATATAGTTGAATTCCTGACTCTATAGCACTTCCTTCTTGGGTCGAGATAAAAATAAGAATTGTATTGTGTGCTAAAAGAATACCTAAATGGTCAATTCGGATAAAATGCCTATTTGAAAATATATTTTTTCTTGATTTCCTAGCTGCTCATGTAAAAAAAACTCTACCCCAAATGCTGACGAGGGACCGCCCATTATTAAAGAACTTCGACTCATATTTGAAATGCAGCTGAATGTACTGTTCATGCTCACCAAAAGAAGATAAATGCAAGTGATCATGCTATCACTTTTTAATAGGGATTCTCACATCTGATTTTCAACGAACAGGATCATCAATTATGCGATGTGGCATCATGGCGTTAAAATCAGCGATTACATGGAACTTGTTTTACACAAAATCACCAAATTGCTCTGAATTACGGTGACATCATTTAAATTATGCCCATGCCAAATTTTACCACACATTAAGTCAATAAAAAAAAATGATATCAGTTACCCAGCAGCACTATATTTCCACACATACTATGAAGGCAACAGTGATCTTTTATATTAATCTTTGTATTATAGTATAGTTTTGAGCTTTAGGGATGGAAATAGAGAGAAAGTTCTCAAAAGTTCAAAAGTCTGGAGTCCAGGTAGTTATTGAACTTCAATACAAGAGAATCCAATGGTCTAAACATTGATGATGAGCTGTTTGAATTACAATTATTTATACTTGATTCATCTTATGCATTCAGGGGGAGAAAGTCACCATATTGTATCTAATTATCACTCTTATTAGTAATTAATCACAGATTTTTAGGTGTAATAAAATATAATGTAATGAAATTTAATGGAAATGGAACAAAATGATCATGTGATGCATAATTTAAAGTTTGATTAGAAATAATCCTTTGCGGACGAAGAGCATTGCCGAGTTTCTGTGTTGTACTTTGGTATGTTGTTTTTGTATCTTGAGTACACATCGTGGGTTTTAATATTTAAAAAGAATGTGAAATGGCTAAGGCTTTGAGATACCTAAAACACGCTGACTTGGCTGTGGGTATTTCAGTAAACACCATGCAATTTAGTGACATAAAGTTCCTCTTTTTCCTACAACTACAATTTTCTATCGGCACGGTGCCTGCCTTAATTTACATATACATTTGAAACGAGTCAAATCTTTTTCACCTCTAGATTTCATGCCTTTTTCAGTAATATTTTGTCAGTCTGTATTTATTGTCTGTATTAATCCTTGCATGAGTGAGCTCTGTCTGATATTTTTAAGGAGTCTCTTCAAAATTGTTTTGCCCAAACAGATCGCTAGATACACACAATAACGTTTGCTGTAATTTATTCCATTCATTACCACAACAAAAACATTTCCTTTTACTATTAAAACTAATACACTTCAAAGATCCTTTAATTAAAAAAAGATCCAATAGTAATACATGATGATATGAAAATAAATATTATACGTTCATTCTACTGTAAACAACTGGGCATAGAGAGGATAAAATAGGTTGCTATTAGTTAGTTACATTTGAATCCCAGCAACTCAGCATTTGCTTCAGAGTATATGATCTTCAGTATCTTAGCTTGATTTGTCTTCAGTTATATGAGCAATAGTTTTTATGACATGTAAAGTCAAATCTGGAAACTGAAGCCAGATTGGGATTCCACAAGGCTGTATACAGTGAGTAATTTGTCCCTTTGTAGCCTTGACAGTCCCACACCAATTAAGAATTGAGAAAAAAAAAAGAATGAGGACACTAAGGTCTCTTCTTTTCTGAAGAGTATTGGCAAATTGCCCCGTGATTCAGGAGTAGATGTTTTCTAAGATCAAAGTTTATTTCAGGGTGTTCTGGTAGCACTTTATTATCTAAAAGAAAACTCTTCAGATATTCAGAATTGTCTTTTTTTTACAGTAGAGTCTTTTCCAAATTATAAGAGGGGTACTACCTCTCGGTCTTCAGGCCTATGACAACATCTAGTTGCGACTAGCTCACTAAATATGCAAGCATGCAAACCCTTCCCATGCCCATAACATTTTAGACCTTCTAGTAGGGTGCGGAGCAGGAATATCAACAGAGAAATATCGTGGGACATTAATAGCGCCGCAGAAATATTGTTTGGAAGAAATATTGTCAACAAAAATATAGTTGACAAGAATATTGACTGACAGGTAAGTAATATTGATTACAAAAATATAGTTGTAATAAATATCGTTGTAATAAATATCGTTCACAAAAATATAGTTGACAATAATATCGATTTAAAAATAATGTTATGTATTTTAGTGTTTTTAATAGGAATTGTTTGTCATTTTAATATATGTTTTAGAATTTTTCTAGTTAATAATTTATTTTATGTTTCATTTGGCGTTATTAGTTCCGTAGCGGATTGTGTATTTATAGGGGAATAGGGTGGTAAGTAATTTATTTATATAAAATGAATTGATTAATTAAGGTGTTAATTTATTAATTAATAATTAGTTGTTAATTAATTTCAATTAGCCAATTAATAATTGATTATTTAAATTTTTTTACTTAATTTTAGGTGTGTGCTGTGGTGTTTGTATGTGTAAATGGTGTGAAGGGAGGTAAGTAATACATTTTGTATTGATTAATTATTAAATATTTTAAAATTAATTACTATTAATTGTTTAGTAATTATTGATTGTAATTGTGTAATTAATTTTAGGTGTTTGTTGTCGTGTTTATATGTGTAAATGGTGTGAAAGCTGGTAAGTAATACATTTTTTATTGAATAATTCATAAATAATAATACATTAATTTTGATTAATTAATTAATTAGTAAATATTAAATGTAATTGTGTAATTAATTTTAGGTGTGTGCTGTGGTGTTCATATGTGTAAATGGTGTGAAAGCTGGTAAGTAATTAATTTGTTATTGATTAATTATTAAATATTAATACATTAATTTTCATTAATTCATAAGTAAATATTAAATGTAATTGTGTAATTAATTTGAGGTCTGTGTTGTGGATATTATAGTGCTAAATAAAGTGTAAATATTTATTTTTTACTATGTTTGTTAATAATAATATATTCACATTTATATATTAATTATGTTGAAATTGGTAATTGCATTTAATAAAAATGTTGATAGTTTTGTTTTTTATTACTTTTGGGATACCGCGCTTTCCCTACTGTTGCACTCATATTTAAACATGGAATCCTTTTTAGAGTAGAACAACAGGGACAAGCCAACTTTATAAGCAAGGCCTGGAACCAAGTAGGTACCATTAGTTGAAATGGAACTGGCACCTCCCGTAGAGAGCAATTTATTGGAATACCAATTTCTAGGCAGAGCTGGATTAAATGCTTACAATAATCATGAAGCAATCAAGGGATTCTTTACTGCCCAATCTTCTCCTCTTCATATCCAGGCAGATTTTGTACTTGGAGTAAATCAAAAGAGCATTTTAAAAGTCAGAATGTTCAGTTTGCTGTGAGTGATATCTATTGACAATATAATTAATTGGCTTTTCACTCATGGCATTGCAGCAATGTGATCCCTTTTGTTCGAGGGTACATGGTTTGTGGTGTAAAAACCATGTGGCAGGTCCACGCCTTCTACATCAAAAATATTGAATTCTTGTATCAACTGTGCCTAGCTCTCTTATACCTCCTAACTCCTTCCTGGCCATTGAAGCTCTGAACCCTTTTTGTCACACAAAATCTCCCCACTGGGCCACAACTTGATCCAGGCCATCTCTATATCTGTAAGACACTTGGCACTACATAGTGGTTCTCTCCCAGATAGGTCATTGTTTGCCAGTGTTTGAAATCGTACCAAGCATGCAGAGGCCAGGAAAGGTATGAATAGGTTGAGATCCAGATGAAAGCAAGGATGAGGATGGACGGTATTTCATCCTGAATATATTTCTCATGTTAAAACTGCTGTAAGTATAAATACATGATAAAAATGGAACTTCGCCATATGTAATTTCATTGCAATCTTGCTTTTAATCTATTTTATACTGCAGATTTGAATACATATTACAAATGTAACATGTATGCATTTGTTCTCGGTTCTGATCTCCTAGCACGCAGCTCCGCCTCAGCCCAGCCTGCTAGTGCCCGGCCTCCCAGAGCAGCTGAGCACGGTTTGAGTCCCCGTGCCTCTCCTGTCTTAGCCGGCCCCCCGCCTCTGCTTTGACTCCACTCTCTCCTCTTTGGTGCCTTTATTGTTTGCCTTTTTTCTGTGCCTTTTTTCTTGCCTTTCTTTTCATTGTGCCCTTCATTTGAATTTTTATTTTTCCTGTTTCCCCCTTTCCTCTCGCCCTGTATTTTCCCACTCTCTCTCCTCCTGCCACAGCTGCCCCGCTGCCTATTCTGCTTCCACCTCTCAGATATTCCCGCTCTACCCCTACTTCACAGCAGCCACTGCGTGCTCAGGTTGAACAAGACCCTATGAATTCTGCTCTCCCAGCACGCAGCTCCATCTCTGCCCATCATGCTAGAACCTGGCCTCCCAGTGCAGCCGAGCATGGTTCAAGTCCCTGTGACTCTCCTGACTTAGCTGGCATTCTGGCTCCTCTTTCTTAGTGCTCTCTCCTCTTTGGTGCCATTACTCTTTGTCTTTTTTTGTGCCTTTTTTCTTGCCTTTCTTGGCATTGCGTCTTTATGCCATTTATGTGCCTTTTTACTTTTCCTTTCCACTTTTCCTCTTTCCTCTCTCCCCATTTTTCCCGCTCTCTCTCCTCTTGCTGCTGCTGCCCATGTGGCCCCTCCCACCTCTAAGCTGTTTCCGCCCTCCCCTACCCCTACTTAATGGTGGCCGCTGCCCCCTGAGGTAGAGAAAGCCCCTATGGGTTCTGCTCTCTCAGCACGCAGCTCCACCTCAGCCCATCCTGCTAGTACCTGTCTTCCCAGTGCAGCCGAGCACAGTTCGAGTCCCTGTGACTCTCCTGCCTTAGCAGGCCTCCCAGCTTTGCTTTTTCGCCACTTTCTCCTCTTTGGTGCCTTTTTTTTTGCCTTTTTCCCATGCCTTTTTTCTTGCCTTTCTTGGCATCGCTATTTTTATTTGCGTATTTACTTTTCCTGTTTCCCCTTTTCCTCTTTCCTCTCTCCACTCCCTCTCCTCCCGCCACTGCTGTCCCTGCATACCCTCCCGCTCATGCCTCTCAGCTGTTACTGCCCTCCTCTATCTCTACTTAATGGGGGCTGCTGCCTGCTGAGGTCCAGCAAGACCCCCTGGGTTCTGCTCTCCCAGCACGCAGCTCAACCTCAGCCCAGCCTGCTAGTGCAAGCCTCCCAGTGTAGCCGAGCACAATTTGAGTCCCCGTGTCTCTCCTACCTTGGCCTGCCTCTCGGCTCCACTTTTTTGCAGCTCTCTAATCTTTGGGGCTTTTATTTTTTGCCTTTTTTCTGTGCCTTTTTCTTGCCTTTCTTGGCATCGCGCCTTTCATTTGCCTGGTAGTTGCTGTTTTCATTTTTCCTGTTTCCCCTTTTCATCTTTCATGTCTCCCTATTTTTTCCTGCTCTCTCTCTCTCTCCTCCCCTGCTGACCCCATGGCCCCTCCCGCCTCTGAGCTAGTCCCACCTCCCCCTACTCATACTTAATGATGGCTACGCCACTGGTGCACCAAAGGCACACCAAAGGCAAGCATGTCTGCACCCATCTGTGACCCACCCGTGACCTGTGCCAGGAGCCATGGTCCTCAGACCCACGAGCTCTATGACACAGCAACTCGCCACACTCTCCCCCCCAAAAGAAACAACAACTGCCAGCTCTCTACACCAAACTCCACCCAAGGCCAGTTCCCCTGCTGACATTGCCGCTGCACCTACACCCTCCTCCAGACCCCCACAGCCACCGTCAACCCACCGGACCCCAGCGCACCCAAACCCCTGAGCTGCATCCTAATAAATGTTCGCTCCCTGCACGCAATAGAAATCTGGACCTCCTCAGCACCCTCTCGGCTGACGTCGCCTTCCTCACAGAAACCTGGACCAACACCAGCTTTGCACCCAATGGATACGAGATCCAGAGGAAGGACTGACCAAACCACCCAGGAGGGGGACTCGTCATCATACACAAAAATTCCCCCCGACTCACCACATCCAGCACAAATGACTCCACGTCCCCCATTGAACACCTGCATTTCCATTATCCAGACCAACCCCAGAACAACTCTATACTACACCCTCGCCTACAGCCCTCCCAGATCAAGCGCCACCTTAACCACCACTATCATTGACCTCATCGCGGCCCATGCCTTCATATCCACAGACTATCTAATCCTTGGAGACCTGAATTTGGACCTCGACAACCCCAATGACCCAAACTCCACCGCCCTCCTGGACAACATTGCCAACATTGGACTGAAACAGCTTGTCACCACCTACACCCACAAGGAAGGACACACCCGCCACCCCATCTTCGCTGACGGACACAACATTTGCTTCTGCCATACCATGCAACCCATCTGGAAGGACCACCACTGCGTCCACTTCTCCTTCTCGAATCCCACTGCACACAAGACCACACCACATGCCCATGCAGGAACTGGAGCAAGATCACCTCCACTCTGCCCTCAAACGCGTTCCTTCCCCCACCAAAACTGACACCAACTCTACAGCCAGTATTCCAACAGACAACGCACCACGAAAGCCACCTGGTTTCATCACCGACCTCTGAGAATCCAAGGGCATGTGCCAGTGACTCGAGAAAGCTTGGCGGAATGACAAAACCCTCGAAACATGATCCACCTACAAGAACGTTGTCACAGAACACAACAAACTCATCAGAACCAGAAAGAAGAATTTAATCCAGAACAGAATACTCTCCAACTCACGCAACTCCAAGGATCTCTTCAGCATCATACAAGAATACACCAAACCCACCAGCAAATCCTCGGACATCCCTCCCTCCCAGGACCTCTGCAACAAACTTGGCTCCTACTATCATCTTAAGATGTAGACACTCTACTGCAACTTCGACGAGCAGTACCTAGACATCGACACTATTCCTTCAACCGACAACACAACCCAGCCTTCCATCATCCCCTGGACCCCTGTCACCACAGAAGACACTGCCAAGACCATGAAAGGTACACACTCAGGAGCCCCCATCAACCCCTGCCTGCCCCACATCTTCCACAGAGCCACCTCTACCATAGCACCCGAACTTTGACACACCATCAACTGCACCCTTGAATCAGGCACATTCCCTGATAACTGTAAACACATAGAAGTCAAGCCATGCCTCAGAAAACCCATTGCAGACCCGTCAGACCTCAAGAACTACAGACCCATCTCTCTCCTCCCCTTCACAGCTAAAGTCACTGAGAAGATCATCAACAACCCGCTCACGACTCTTCCCAATGTGCTAAATGGTATACAACATAAACTATGAGTAAAATAACATTTAAATTACTAATATCTGCTCGACTGCTATGTGAATATTTAACTTTGGTTGTGGAACAAAATGGTTTTATTTATGATTTAACCCCTTGGCTGCAGGGCCGATTCCCCCCCTGTGCTGGGGGAGGGGGGGGCACGCACAGCGCCCCTGTGCTCATGACGAGCTGTCATGAGCCATGTTTCTCGTGTGCTCATGACAAGCTGAGCTCATCATGACCACGCCCGTTCCTTAAAACGCCCAGCACAGCAGGGGAATTAGCCCCGCGTCTGAGCATTCTAACGGTCATGACGAGCTCAGCTCGTCATGAGCACATGAGAACAGTGGCTCATGATGAGCTGAGCTCGTCATGAGCATGGGAGGGGTTATGTAAATAGCACTACAACTCTGTCCTCTCCTACACCCAGTCCAGAAGGAACAAGGACATGCTTAAGGCTTTCCAGAAACCTAAATCCCCATCAAATATGTCAAGCATACTCTAGTCTTTTCAAAAAAGTTGAAGACCCTGCTTAATTGGTTGAATATAGCACATGCTCCAAATCTTTCTACAGGACCTGTGGAACCCTACTAATCCCTCAGATCCTAAAACTACATCTGAGAACACCAGTATATTTAAAAAACAAGATTCATTCCATGAGTCCTCTAGGCATTTCGAACACTAGCAGCGCACATGGGCGTTTAGTGCTGTGCTGATTAAAAGGAAAACTAGGAAACTCAAAATATGTCTTACCTTTAGTTAAATATAGTGAAATATTCAGGGATTGGTGTAGGGGTCAATACTGACAAGAGCCAGGTTGCAACTTCAAATCTCTCATTTCGATGTTAAAGTAGAGAGCAGGATATCCCACGAAACCACATCCAGTTCCACATTTCTAAGTGAACATCTCACTTGCATTTGGCCCATATTTTGTTTTGTATTACTATTAGGGACATGTAAAACTACAAATAAGTATGACAGTAAAAAGATGCTTAGTTTATAGAGCCATAAGTTGCCTCAGCATCTCACGTTTGGCAGAATTACTAGCATTGGGGAGCTTTGGCACTGTTGTAGTCAGCATTTACAATTAATGCATAAACCGTACAGCGAATGATACTGCCAAAACTATTTAAAATTTCAAATGAAGTGCGTCTATTTAATCAGATCTGACATGTTCTATTTGCAGAGCATTTAGGCTTTGGAGGAAATTCATCTCTAGCTCATCCATTCAGAGATTCAATGTTTGCATTCTGATACTCATAGTTTTCTTTTCCATTATAAATATAGAACTACAAATGCTAGTATACAATGATAAAAGCTGGTGCTAGTGATTGTAACGGGCTAATGCTTATGGGTTGGACAAAGACACATGTGTATACACACACACATACACGCACATTTATACTACTTATCCCTATCCCTTAACTAACAAGAGTATGTTGTTATCTTACCTGGTCCCAGGTTGGTGATTAGATCCTCGCCTTTCACCAATCTTTCTAGGACCCTGGCAACTTGAAATTAACTACACCTCATTAGTCACAAGTTAGAATACTGTACCTGGTCCTCCACAACACAACATACAAAGGTTGAGTCAATCAATCAATCAATCAATCAATATTTGCTTTATTCGTTTTAATTATTAAATCATAAAAGCACAGAAAAGTATCATTAAACATTTAGAAATAAACATTTATGATTTAAAAATGTATCAAGCTAACAACTAATTAAAATCCATTACAGTTACCATAGATATGAAATAACAGACAGATTACAAAGTGTGAGGCGCATGCTCAGGTCGTATCAAAATCTTCATATAAATCTCTTAGTTTCAACAAGGATTGGACCTTGCATCGATGACCTTGTTCTGACCATCCCTTTCAGATATTTTGCAATATGATTAGTGAAATTTTTCATCAGCTAGAGATTGAAGCCAGGTCAACATTGCCTCAAGCCTAGCATCTTCAAATAAGACACAATCCATCTTCTCCTAAGTACAGTATAAAATTTACAAAATAAATATTAAGGATTGTCGACTGATTAGATACATTGTCACTAGGACAGGGGCGGAGAGGACATGACCAATCATTTAATAGGGGAAAAATGACCAGGTTGTGAAAGTTGCCTAAGCGTAGGCACGTCAGTAAAAACCTATCATAGTTACTTGGGGTGCATAATAAATACGGTTGTATCCCTGTTTAAATCAAGAGTAATTGATTGGCTCTGACTGACTGTTTCAGAATATTAGCAGACAGCCTGATTGTCTCCAGGTGATTTAAACATAATTTTTTTAGATTCGTCCTTGTGATATGAAACATAGAGTCAGGATTGGCAAACAACTCAATGCAGTCAAGATCACAATTTTTTTTTTAACATAAGCCAGCCAGGGGATGTAATTTACCTGCTGCAGTTTCAAACAGTCTAATATCACTTCCCGATTTAGGCCTGTAGACACATCTGTACAGACATTATGCCACAATAAAATCGGTTGGATTTTAATAAGATCAGAAAGGTATGGAAGGCCTAGTTCGGCATGGCAGATATACATAGCTATTAAGTATGGGCAAAAAAATCCGCTCCGCTCGCCAAATTTGCAAATTTTCAGCAATTTTGCGATCCGCGAATCTCGCGAAATTGCCGAAAAATTCGCGAATTCGCGAGCGGGCGGACTTTTTTTTGGCCCCATTTTAGAGTGGCGCCGGCAAGCTGCCAGAGTGCTTGCTGGCGCCATTCTAAAATGGTTACAAAGTTAGCTTCAACTCAGGCACCTGCCTTAACTCTGTAAGTGCTTCCTGTGGGCCAAAAATTAAACCTCAACAGGAAGCACTTACAGATATAAATAAAGCAGCTGCCCGAGTTGAAGATCAAATTCAGTAACGTTTTAATCAGCCCAAAACATTAGTGAGCACGGTCGAGGCTGGGCAAGTGTGCTTTAACCCCATATCTGCCGTCGACAATTATCTGTAAAACCCGAGGGAGGTCTTTGCATGCCTGAGTTTCTCGAGCGCAATCCCCGCTCCTGTGACCAGGAGGCTGATTTCTCCTCACCTGCTTCCCTGCTCGCTCTCTGACCCATTATACACAAGAGGCATGTGAACACGCATAGAAGCCCCGCACCACACACTAGCGGTATCAAACGTCTTCCCGCCCTTTCCCAACTATGATGGACAGCTCACTCAAGGGACCTCGGCGCCTTTTTGCGCTGTGGCAAAGTTCCTGGCACACATGGTCAGTGGAGACAAATCTTCTGGCCCTACGCAGCTGCAGTGTAGGAAAAGCATTATCATTTACCCAACGAGGTAGCACTTACTGGATTAGCCAGTAGTACTCCAGTTGAGTAGAGGTATTGCACAAAACGGTGGCATCTTCATGGATAACTATGCAGGGCAGGATTAATTCTGGCATGAAGCTCCTGTCACAAAAATTAAACCTCAACAGGAAGCACTTACTTACAGATATAAATAAAGCAGGTGCCCGAGTTGAAGCTCAAATTCAGTAACGTTTTAATCAGCCCAAAAGCATTAGTGAGCACGGTCGAGGCTGGGCATGTGTGCTTTAACCCCATATCTTCCGTCGAAAATTAGCTGTAATACCCGAGGGAGGTCTTTGCATTCCTGAGTTTCTCGAGTGCAATCCCCGTTCCTGTGACCAGGAGGCTGCTTTCTCCTCACCTGCTGCCCTGCTCGCTCTCTGACCCTTTATACACAAGAGGCATGTGAACACGCATAGAAGCCCCGCACCACACACTAGCGGTATGAAACGGCTTCCTGCCCTTTCGCAACTATGATGGACAGCTCACTCAAGGGACCTCGGCGCCTTTTGGCGCGGTGACAAAGTTACAGGCACACATGGTCAGTGGAAACAAATCTTCTGGCCCTTTACGCAGCTGCAGTGTAGGAAAAGCACTATACATTTACCCAACGAGGTAGCACTTACTGATTAGCCAGTAGAAAGTACTCCAGTTGAGTAGATGGAAATCACAAAACAATCCACGATTTCACGGGAAAATCTGCGAATTTGCGGACTTTTTTGCGATTTCGCACAAATTCGCTGACCGCAGATACTTAATAGCTATGCTATCAGGGACAGCCAAGAGGTATTTTAGGAAACTATTTTCAAATTGTTGGAGGGGTTCCACATTTACATGGCCCCAAATGCCTGCCCCATACAAGGCAACTGAGATAAATTTGGCTTTATATATTACGAGGCGGTCATTAATAGGGCGCTTGCCTAGCCTCCTTGCAAAATTAATCAGAGCACCTGTAGCTTTAGGAAAAAGACATTTTCTGCAATTAGCAGCTTTTACTCACAAGCAACTATTGTCAAAAACAATCCCCAGATATGAAAAGTGATCTAAAAAATCAAGTTTCCTGCTAAGTATGAAAATATTGCGCCACTTTACACTGGGCTTACTAGATATCATAACAAAGGTTTTTGAGATGTTAACTTTAACCATGCTTGACATATAAGATACAAAACTTGTCACTATTTTTTGCAGAACGTTCAAGGTGTGGGTTAACAGGACTGTATCATCGGCGTATAATAATACGCCAATTGCCCTGTTTCCAATGCTGGGCACAGTCTTGACATTTCTGTGATAAAAAGTCTCCCAAACTGTTTATATAGAGGATGAAAAGGAGTGGTGCCAGCACACACCCTTGCCTCGCCTCCTTTCCAATATGAAGTTGAAACTAAGCTCAACCGTTCTGCTGTAGATATGATTGTTTAAAAAAATTAACTAATTGACCTTCCACCCCCATTTCCTCTAAAATTCGCCAGTGCTTTGAGTGATTGACACAATCAAACGCTGAGGTCAAGTCAGCAAATCACATATACAGACTCCCTTTTATTGCTTGGACATATTTTCCTGTTAAGAGACTCAGGTTCAGGCTTTGTTCGATTGTACCCAGACCTGTGCGAAATGCATATTGTAGATTTGAAATGATACCTGTGTCCTCAGCCCATGTCTGCAATCTATTTAAGACCACGCACCCGGCGACCTTTACTAGCGAGTCAAATAATGAAATGGGACGGTAGCAAGCTGGATCATTGCTATCACCTTTGTTAAAGATGGGAACAAGGGACTTGAACAAAGCATGCCCTTAGGACCATTGTTAGAAGTGGACCCCACAACATAAGGCATGATTTGAAAAGGTCTACAGGTACACAGTCTGGGCCCAGATCATTTTTCCCAGCACTAGCATTAATAGCCTCAATCACTTCATCCACCTCAAAATCGAGGTGGATGGGGAGGTGGCTAAAAGGGCCAAAACCAGGACCCACACCAGGGGTCGGAACAGAGCCACTGCTATTTAGTCTAGACAAATGGGACACCAATTTATCCTCCCCAATTTTATTTTCAAAACTAGCGGAGTGTTTGAGGGACAAGAACGGGGCACTCACAGCCTTCCAAAAGCCTTTCATGTCCTTTAAGACAGAGGCTTGCCGAAGTGGCTCCCACAATTCAGTTCAGATGGCCTCTGTACGTACTTTAAAGGATGTTTTATATGCCACCCTTGCCCGTTTTATTTCATCCCCATCTCTCATTGACTTATTTAAAGCCGATATCAAGGCGGCATGCGACTTACTACACTGAGTGTCAAACCAACGCGATCTGCTATTAGACGTGCTTTTTGATTTTGTCATTAGGTTTGATTGAATAGCCTTTGAGATTTTTATAAAGGAATTACGGATATCTATATCCCCTGCCCTCTCATATAGGCAGATCTGGAAATCTAGATTGTAATTGGCTAGCAGTGTCTTAGTTAGTTGGAAGGCATCCACTCCTGCCCATCTGAAAGAATATCAATATCAATGTCTTTTAGTGGCTCTGTTGGTAAGGGTTCAAGGGATAACACTTTAGTGGGCAAATCTAACTTAAAACTGGTCACTAAAAGCTACTGTGTGGGTTTTAAAATTAAAAATTCTATCCGCATATCTATTTGATATTAGATAAAAATCTATAGTTGAGGACAACCCGACCATTAAATGAACTACTAAAGGGGATGGACGGAGAGCACAAATCATTGGCAAAGCCTAAGTCCAAAGAATATTTGACCGTGTTTAGCATTTCTCCAATAAGTGAGTGTGAAAAGTGGTAGATGTCTATATCATCATCATGTGACAGTCCACAATATACACCATTCCCTTGACTACAGGGATTCACATTGAAGTGAGCTCCCCAAATTACAAAAAGTTCTTTAGATATGTTCCTTTGAATGGTTGACAAGTCCTCCAGCAACTGCCTAATAACTTAGCTCATTTCTATAACAAGAATATTGTTATGAAAATGTATAAGAACGATACAATACAGTTTATCAATATACAATTTTAAAATTTGATAGAAATAATGGATGCCACAATAGCCACCCTTCTGAAGTTCAACCTCTGTGATATAAAAATACCCAAGCCCCCCTTACTCCTCCCATGACTGGAAGGCACAGCCGGATTTAAAAAGTTTTTAAAACCATTGATATGTAAAGTTTCAGTTAGCCAAGTTTCCTGAATGCATAAAATATCAAAATCATAAATAAAATAAAGCCAATCCGGGTCACTTAGTTTGGTACTTAAGCCTGCCATATTCCCTGAAAGTATAGTCAAGTGGCTGGCCCTGGAATTGACCCTAGTTAAACGTTTTATGTAGCCACAGTTTGAGCTATGGATTGTGGTACAGGACTTTGCATCACTCGTTAAATGCAGGTTTTTGTTGTTTCCTTGTAGCATAAGTGGTCCCTGGTCGCTGTTATCAGGTACAGAATTAGTGTCAGCTGTTTCCCAATTCATCAGAATGGCATTAGTTGGCCCAATACATTGATCAATAGGGCACATGGCCTGATTTTCAGTATGTTTCTTATAATTATAAAAGCACTTCTTTGGGACCAGAGGTGCAACTTTTACAGTATTGAAAGTATCTTTTTTTTATTTTTTTTTTATTTGGGGTTTTATATAGCACTAGCCAGACCCAAAGGTATCGGAGCGCTTTACAACATTTATCAATAACGGTCAAGTATAGAAAGAGTGTCAGAGTAAACACAGTCTTCAAAGGTGGGTCATTGATCAGTATAATTCATGTAGCATTCAGATGCAGAGTTGTAAAGTTTGCGGTAAAAGTAGGGGAGAGTACTGTGCGGTTCAAGTGGAAGATGTTTTAAGGAGTGTTCTTTTCATAGTCACTGGGTCCTCTGGTTTGTGGCGGAATATTATTGTAGGTCCGTTGTCACTTTGTGAGGGCTTGATTGAGGAAGAGCGCTTTGAGCTGGCTTTTGAATACTTTGAAGGAAGGGTTAGTTCTGATATGTATAGGGATGGCATTCCAAATTCTGGGTGCATTTCTCGGAAAAGGACCTAGATAAGGTCTTTTGCTTGCAGGTTTTCGGGGGGATGTGTAGCAGAGTGTTGGTGCTTCTGAGATTTCCTGTCTGTTCCGCTTTCTTGAGTTTGGCGGCTAGATAGGTGGGTTTACCATTTTGCAGGTTGTGTGTGAGACAAGCAGTTCTGAAGTTCGCCCGCATTTCTATTGGGAGCCACATAAGCTCCTTTAGAGCAGGGGAGATGTGTTCATAGTTCTTTACTCCCGTCACCATTCTGGCTGCTGCATTTAGGGTTGTTCTGAGAGGAGCAAGGTGTAGTTTAGCCGTGCCTGTGAGGGTGATGATCCCATAGTCTAATCTGGATAGGATGAGGGATTGCGTGACTTGCTTAAGGTCATTTGGTGGGATTAAGGGTTTGATTTTGTTCAGAAGTTTTAAGTTGAAGAAGGCACATCTTGCGGTGTTCTTGATGTATTTGACCATATCAAGGTTGGGGTCTAGAGTGATACCCAATGACTTCACTGAGTCTGCCGGGGTGAGAGTACAGTTGAGAGCATCAATAGACTTTATCCATTCCGTGATTCAGGGGGTTCTGTTCTTTGTTGACTATGAGGAGGATTTCCATTTTGGCTTGGTTGAGTTTCAGATAGTTTTGAGACAGCCACTTTTGGACTTCTATTAGGGTGTTATTGAGTCTTTGCATGTCGGCTATGGTGGAGGTTTTGTGGTAGATCTGGGTGTCATCTGCATAGAGGTGGAGTGGAATATTGGCTTTTTTGAGGATGATGGTGAGTGGTTCCATGTAAATGTTGAACAGTGCGGGTGAAACAACTGAACCTTGGGGAACACCTCTAGTTATAAGGTGTAGGTCGGACGTGAAGTTTCCGATTTTTATTCTTTGAGAGCGGTTTTGCAAGAAGGAGGTGAACCATTGTGAGACCACCCCTTTTGCTCCAACCCTTTATTAGAGAACATTGATGAGAAGTTTGTGGTCGACCGTGTCAAAGGCAGCCGAGAGGTCCAGGAGTATGAGTAGACAGCAGCGGTCCTTGTCCAATGATTTCTGGACGTCATTCATGACATTTAATATGGCAAACTCTGTGCTGCATCCTTTTCTAAAGACTGATTGGTGAGGGTCGAGGAGGTTGTTGTTGTCCATGTGATGGGTGAGTTGATGGAGTACATATTTTTCTAGTAGTTTTGCTAGGAGTGGGAGATTGGAAACAGGCCTGTAGTTGTTGAGATCGTTAGGGTCAGCACCCGGTTTTTTAGTAATGGTGTTACCTGAACGATTTTGAGGCAGTCAGGCATGATTCCTGTTTCCAGGGAGCTATTTATAATCTCAGTCCAGAGAGGGGCTAGGGAGTGTAGGGAGTGTTTGAGTTTTTTTGACAGTTGAGCGGAGAGGTAGTCCTCAAGGTGTGATGAGGGCTTGGATCCAGTAGTTAGTTCAATATTTTCCATTTCAGTGGTGGGTTTAAAGGTTAGCCAGTTGTTGGTGGATTGGCTGGGTGGGTTCATGTCTTCTTTGATTCATAGCGGGTCTTCCTTTGGGGAACGGGAGTGGTCCATAAGTGAGAGCTCAATCTTTAGTATTTTTTCATTGAAGAAATTGGCAAAGTTGTTACATACGTCTTTGGAGGCCGGAATTTCAAAAGGTGATGATTTGGATGTTTGCTGTCTGATGATATTGAAGAGTTCTTTGGGGCGTTTTTTCGCATTGTTAAGTGTGTCGCAAAAGAAGGTGGATTTTTCATGTACTATGTGCTTATTATATTTCCTACGTTCTTTTTTGAGTAGCTCGAGGTGGGTTGTCGAGGGGTTGTTGTGCCAAAGTCTTTCTGCCGCCCTTAGTTGCCTTCTTTCCAGGTGTAGGTCAGTGTTGAACCACAATCTTGATGGGAGGGTCTTGATTTTTTCTGTTTCTGGGGGGCTATTTTGTCCAACATGTCGGTGAGAGCCTCATTGTATTATGAGGTAAGTTCTGTTGAGGACCTGACCCCTTAGTGTTTCAGAACTAGGGTTTAAGGTGAGTCAATCTATGTCTTCTAGGGATGGAAGTATATCAAATCTGTTTTGAACTGGTATACTAAACTGCTGGAAAAAATTGGTAGCATTCGGTCTCTGTGATATGGGCTGATGGAGATGGATTCTGGGAGGGTTAAAATATCCTAGAGGCAGAACATTTATCCAATTTGATATCACAAAATCACAACCAAGTCTGAAAAGAAGCTCACATACCAGGCTTTGTGATTTAAAAGTGAGAACAATGCAGTCCCCTGAAAGTGTTTTTTCCCTTCTCCCTACCCATCCTACCCTTCTGGCCATTTTAAACTTACTAAACAAGGCCTCAGTCAGTCCGGTTTTGGTCCCAAGCCAGCAGAGAGCCTTGTTTCTTAATGCCTCCCAAGATTAATTTGCCTCAGAGACAGAGGGAGGCACATTTGCTAAAATGAAATGATCGTCAATGGGGTGGCTTCTGGGGGTAGGTTGAGCCTCACCTCCTCCTTCTTTGTAGGGACAACAAGTGGGATGGATACCTTAGTGGTGTCAGAAGGCTAGTCATAAACAGAAGTGTGGTTTGGGATTGACCCAGAAGTATTCTTGGGTCTTACAAGCGCTCTATCTATTATATTAGGGGCCATAACCTGCCGTGGAGGAACTGAAATGCCACCTTCTGGTACTACGATGTTATGAAAAATGCTAGAATCGCAATCTCCCAGCCATTTGGGTAGCAGATACTCAATAGCTGTTATCCTAGCAAACAGGTCCACTGAAGGAGCTTTAGCTGGAGTACAGAATGCTGCTAGGCCCATACCCTCCCCCATAGAATTACCATCCGATTTGGCTGCTCAGTCTGCTTACAAGGTCCATATGGTCTAGTCGATTCTGAAGTAGAGCAAAACGGGTTTCAAGCAATGTTTCCATTTGAGCACAAACACAAACACTGCCCCTGGTGTCCTCACCCCCAATGTTCCAAGTGGCGGGCCTAGAAACGGAGCTTGAAGGGCGGGTAGCATCAAATTGAGATTCAGTTTGAGGACAGACAGTGCGTGCTAAAGATGCCTCATGGTTGTTTAATCGCAGCGGCTTTTGTTGATTGACCTTTTGAGACCCAGACCCTCTCCTTCTCTTCCCTATATGCTCTTTTGCCTTGGTCACGGGATACTTAATAGAGGAATTGAGGGTCTTCTGCCTAGTGACTATACTTGATCCAGGTGGCATGTCTATAGAGGATGATGCAATTTCGGGGATGGGCCGAGACTGGTCATCGATAGAAGGGAGCAAGCAGGTTAAAAGAGTGTTACTTACAACCATGGGTCCTGAAAATAATCGCCTTGGCATAACTAATGGTTCAAGCGACAGGCAACCCTCCGTAAGTTTAATCTCGTGGCAGAGTAATCTCGTGGCAGAACACGGACTCCGCCCTAACAAGGAAAGCATCCAGAGTGCCTGCAACTCCTTTAAGTTAACTCATATTGTAGCACAATGAACACTTGAAGACTTGGCAATGGGAAGTAACACTACAAAAGAATCACAAACGACAGCACAAAGGATTGGCAAGTGAATGAGAAACTTCCAGGTAGAGCAACCATATAAGCTGCAATAAACATTTGATGGAACCACTACCTTGAAGCGAAGAGACAGCCCGTAGATCTAATGCAACGAATGTCAGTGCCGTGGCCCAACCCTGCCTCTACCGGTCGATGACGGGCAAAGATGGACCCGCCCTTGGCCCGGGCACATCCCACGCTGCGTGTGTGGAGAGCGCTTTTTGTAGTGCTAGGCTGTCAGAAAGCTCCTCCCACCAGGAAGAGCAAAGATTGCTGGTCATTGTAGTCCCCAGCCGGTCCCCCAGCCAGAAATCAGCAAAACAAAACAGCAACTACAAATGCTAGTATACAATGATAAAATCTGGTGCTAGTGATTGTAATGGGGGAATTCTTATGGGTTGGACAGTGACACATGTGTATACACACACACACACACGCACACACATACATTTTTACAATGTATCCCTATCCCTTAACTAATAATAGTATGTTGTTATCTTACCTGGTCGCAGGTTGGTGATTAGTTCCTCGCCTTTCACCAATCTTTCTAGGACCTAGGCAACTTGAAATCAACTACACCTCATTAGTCGCAAGTTAGAATACTGTACCTGGTCCTCCACAAAACAACAAACAAAGGTTGAGTCAAACAGAGTTATAGTTATATGGGTGGACTGGATTGGATAAAGGGGATCGCCAGAGTCCTTTTAAGACTAGTGGATTCAGCAAGTGTAAGATCTAAGCATATGCTATTCATGGGAAATCACACTAGTATTTTGCTCAACTTCAAAGATCAGAGCCTAGCATACCAGTGGAGGTGGTCGGGTATGCAACAGAATGATCATTGCGGGCAGCCCTGTCAAATGCACAGGCCAAGAATCCGGAGTTTAGTAGTGAGGTTTGACAGAGAGAACAGAGACTGTATGTCATTTAAACTGTTGTTTTAGAGGGTGGGGAGGGATATGTTCATGCCACGAAAATGTTGTAATATGCTCTTGAGCATTCCATCATGCCTCAGTAGACATCAGTACTGGCCTACAGACACAAAGTTGGGAGCATCTCGGTTGTTTATTAAGGGTAATGGAAATACAAAATCTGAGGAGTTCTAAAACTACATCCACTTCTATAATGAAGACTTTACCTATATCCTGATATAGGATTTATAGTGCTACCCAGGGCATGCACGAGAGCCTACACTTGACATGCAACACTCCAGCCTTGCGGTGGCTGTGTAACACCAGGGCTGGCATGTTGCAGCTGTGGATCTCTTGCACATAAACATTTGTTTGAATACCTAGATATTTAAATGTCACAGAACTCCCATTTCAATGCCCATGCCTAACAACTGTAAAAAGATGAGCAGCAAAAAGCGGTGTTTGCAAGAAGAACGGATCTGATGATGAGATCTGCTACCATCAGCTACTCTTTTACGATCAACAGCCAGTACCCTTCTGGAAACTGTTAATTTGTACAACGATATGTGGCACACTGTGGTCTGTCCACCAGATATATAATGTACATATTATATAGTCTTTGGTGCAAGACTAGGACAATATTCATGTATTTTGGGTATTTCTAGAAATATTTAATGAGCCTGTGAGACATTGGGTTGGGGATTGGTGTGTGAGCCCTGGTCAAGAAACAGTCACAATCCCTGACAGGGTGAACCACAAAAAGTCACTAAATTAGCCTGTGCTTAACTCTGGATAGCTGGGAACAAAATGCAGTCCTGCTTAACTTTTTTTTTTAATAAACACATTTCACAATTATATTGAAATATATGTTTATTTTGCGTGCAACAAACAACATAGCATCCATTAACGTCCCACATTCCTACAGGTTTTTAGATCCCTATCTACACTTTGTGCTGCGTACCTCAGTTAGCTTACCAGTCCATAATACTCCATCTATTTACCCCAAATCGTATGACATTTTTCGGAAACCCTCAAACCACATAAATAGGTTTTCAATGCTTGGTAAACCAGTCCATTGCCACTCACCATTTTGACAATGCGAGTGGACTAGGAGACTTCCATTTGTGTGCAATGTCCCTTTTGGTGACCATCGTCTCAATGCCCACAAGGGTCCTGTCTCTTGTACCACCCCCAAGAGCATCCAGGAGCCCCAGCAAAGGCCAGTTAGGGTGATAGGTCCACTGTTCAATCCAGAACTCATGAGAGAGTTCCAGCTATCCTGCTCTAGTGCACTGTGTTGCAGGGACATTGCCACACCATGTGAAAAAAGTCTGCTTGAGTATAGCCACACCGTGCAAATTTAAGTTCAATAATATGCTTGTAGAGCAAAGACACTGTCGAGTGAAGTCGGCCATGTGTGGGCATTGAAGTTGACTAGCCATATCCAGGATGAGATAGCAAGTTTCTGAGGGGCCATACATGCCTCTTGCTATTACAGACCTTGTAACGGTCCAACAAAGCTTTCCCATTTGTATCTAAGTTTGTCTAGGGCAGTAGGGGCATTGCAGATAAGAGAACACTAAATCTGGAACATCCCATCCTTGTCCAGTTTACCCATCAATAGTTTGTCCTCCATAGGGCTAAACTCCCTGACATCTGTGAGGTCTGTACGGGGACTTGCTAAGACACATTGAAGTTGTAAATATTTGTGGAATTGAGTGCGCACCAGGCAAAAGTTTCCTGCAGCTCTGGAAACAAATTTAGGCAGGACCCACCCCATGCAACTCCCTATGTGGACATTCCTATTCCGTCCGCACGGTCGAGGCTGGGCATGTGTGCTTTAACCCCATATCTTCCGTCGAAAATTAGCTGTAATACCCGAGGGAGGTCTTTGCATTCCTGAGTTTCTCGAGTGCAATCCCCGTTCCTGTGACCAGGAGGCTGCTTTCTCCTCACCTGCTGCCCTGCTCGCTCTCTGACCCTTTATACACAAGAGGCATGTGAACACGCATAGAAGCCCCGCACCACACTCTAGCGGTATGAAACGGCTTCCTGCCCTTTCGCAACTATGAGGGACAGCTCACTCAAGGGACCTCGGCGCCTTTTGGCGCGGTGACAAAGTTACAGGCACACATGGTCAGTGGAAACAAATCTTCTGGCCCTTTACGCAGCTGCAGTGTAGGAAAAGCACTATACATTTACCCAACGAGGTAGCACTTACTGATTAGCCAGTAGAAAGTATTCCAGTTGAGTAGATGGAAATCACAAAACAATCCACGATTTCACGGGAAAATCTGCGAATTTGCGGACTTTTTTGCGATTTCGCACAAATTCGCTGACCGCAGATACTTAATAGCTATGCTATCAGGGACAGCCAAGAGGTATTTTAGGAAACTATTTTCAAATTGTTGGAGGGGTTCCACATTTACATGGCCCCAAATGCCTGCCCCATACAAGGCAACTGAGATAAATTTGGCTTTATATATTACGAGGAGGTCATTAATAGGGCGCTTGCCTAGCCTCCTTGCAAAATTAATCAGAGCACCTGTAGCTTTAGGAAAAAGACATTTTCTGCAATTAGCAGCTTTCACTCACAAGCAACTATTGTCAAAAACAATCCCCAGATATGAAAAGTGATCTAAAAAATCAAGTTTCCTGCTAAGTATGAAAATATTGCGCCACTTTACACTGGGCTTACTAGATATCATAACAAAGGTTTTTGAGATGTTAACTTTAACCATGCTTGACATATAAGATACAAAACTTGTCACTATTTTTTGCAGAACGTTCAAGGTGTGGGTTAACAGGACTGTATCATCGGCGTATAATAATACGCCAATTGCCCTGTTTCCAATGCTGGGCACAGTCTTGACATTTCTGTGATAAAAAGTCTCCCAAACTGTTTATATAGAGGATGAAAAGGAGTGGTGCCAGCACACACCCTTGCCTCGCCTCCTTTCCAATGTGAAGTTGAAACTAAGCTCAACCGTTCTGCTGTAGATATGATTGTTTAAAAAAATTAACTAATTGACCTTCCACCCCCATTTCCTCTAAAATTCGCCAGTGCTTTGAGTGATTGACACAATCAAACGCTGAGGTCAAGTCAGCAAATCACATATACAGACTCCCTTTTTTTGCTTGGACATATTTTCCTGTTAAGAGACTCAGGTTCAGGCTTTGTTCGATTGTACCCAGACCTGTGCGAAATGCATATTGTAGATTTGAAATGATACCTGTGTCCTCAGCCCATGTCTGCAATCTATTTAAGACCACGCACCCGGCGACCTTTACTAGCGAGTCAAATAATGAAATGGGACGGTAGCAAGCTGGATCATTGCGATCACCTTTGTTAAAGATGGGAACAAGGGACTTCAACAAAGCATGCCCTTAGGACCATTGTTAGAAGTGGACCCCACAACATAAGGCATGATTTGAAAAGGTCCACAGGTACACAGTCTGGGCCCAGATCATTTTTCCCAGCACTAGCATTAATAGCCTCAATCACCTCATCCACCTCAAAATCGAGGTGGATGGGGAGGTGGCTAAAAGGGCCAAAACCAGGACCCACACCAGGGGTCGGAACAGAGCCACTGCTATTTAGTCTAGACAAATGGGACACCAATTTATCCTCCCCAATTTTATTTTCAAAACTAGCGGAGTGTTTGAGGGACAAGAACGGGGCACTCACAGCCTTCCAAAAGCCTTTCATATCCTTTAAGACAGAGGCTTGCCGAAGTGGCTCCCACAATTCAGTTCAGATGGCCTCTGTACGTACTTTAAAGGATGTTTTATATGCCACCCTTGCCCATTTTATTTCATCCCCATCTCTCATTGACTTATTTAAAGCCGATATCAAGGCGGCATGCGACTTACTACACTGAGTGTCAAACCAACGCGATCTGCTATTAGACGTGCTTTTTGATTTTGTCATTAGGTTTGATTGAATAGCCTTTGAGATTTTTATAAAGGAATTACGCTGATCTATATCCCCTGCCCTCTCATATAGGCAGATCTGGAAATCTAGATTGTAATTGGCTAGCAGTGTCTTAGTTAGTTGGAAGGCATCCACTCCTGCCCATCTGAAAGAATATCAATATCAATGTCTTTTAGTGGCTCTGTTGGTAAGGGTTCAAGGGATAACACTTTAGTGGGCAAATCTAACTTAAAACTGGTCACTAAAAGCTACTGTGTGGGTTTTAAAATTAAAAATTCTATCCGCATATCTATTTGATATTAGATAAAAATCTATAGTTGAGGACAACCCGACCATTAAATGAACTACTAAAGGGGATGGACGAAGAGCACAAATCATTGGCAAAGCCTAAGTCCAAAGAATATTTGACCGTGTTTAGCATTTCTCCAATAAGTGAGTGTGAAAAGTGGTAGATGTCTATATCATCATCATGTGACAGTCCACAATATACACCATTCGCTTGACTACAGGGATTCACATTGAAGTGAGCTCCCCAAATTACAAAAAGTTCTTTAGATATGTTCCTTTGAATGGTTGACAAGTCCTCCAGCAACTGCCTAATAACTTAGCTCATTTCTATAACAAGAATATTGTTATGAAAATGTATAAGAAAGATACAATACAGTTTATCATTATACAATTTTAAAATTTGATAGAAATAATGGATGCCACAATAGCCACCCTTCTGAAGTTCAACCTCTGTGATATAAAAATACCCAAGCCCCCCTTACTCCTCCCATGACTGGAAGGCACAGCCGGATTTAAAAAGTTTTTAAAACCATTGATATGTAAAGTTTCAGTTAGCCAAGTTTCCTGAATGCATAAAATATCAAAATCATAAATAAAATAAAGCCAATCCGGGTCACTTAGTTTGGTACTTAAGCCTGCCATATTCCCTGAAAGTATAGTCAAGTGGCTGGCCCTGGAATTGACCCTAGTTAAACGTTTTATGTAGCCACAGTTTGAGCTATGGATTGTGGTACAGGACTTTGCATCACTCGTTAAATGCAGGTTTTTGTTGTTTCCTTGTAGCATAAGTGGTCCCTGGTCGCTGTTATCAGGTACAGAATTAGTGTCAGCTGTTTCCCAATTCATCAGAGTGGCATTAGTTGGCCCAATACATTGATCAATAGGGCACATGGCCTGATTTTCAGTATGTTTCTTATAATTATAAAAGCACTTCTTTGGGACCACAGGTGCAACTTTTACAGTATTGAAAGTATCTTTTTTTTTATTTTTATTTTTAATTTGGGGTTTTATATAGCACTAGCCAGACCCAAAGGTATCGGAGCGCTTTACAACATTTATCAATAACGGTCAAGTATAGAAAGAGTGTCAGAGTAAACACAGTCTTCAAAGGTGGGTCATTGATCAGTATAATTCATGTAGCATTCAGATGCAGAGTTGTAAAGTTTGCGGTAAAAGTAGGGGAGAGTACTGTGCGGTTCAAGTGGAAGATGTTTTAAGGAGTGTTCTTTTCATAGTCACTGGGTCCTCTGGTTTGTGGCGGAATATTATTGTAGGTCCGTTGTCACTTTGTGAGGGCTTGATTGAGGAAGAGCGCTTTGAGCTGGCTTTTGAATACTTTGAAGGAAGGGTTAGTTCTGATATGTATAGGGATGGCATTCCAAATTCTGGGTGCATTTCTCGGAAAAGGACCTAGATAAGGTCTTTTGCTTGCAGGTTTTCGGGGGGATGTGTAGCAGAGTGTTGGTGCTTCTGAGATTTCCTGTCTGTTCCGCTTTCTTGAGTTTGGCGGCTAGATAGGTGGGTTTACCATTTTGCAGGTTGTGTGTGAGACAAGCAGTTCTGAGGTTCGCCCGCATTTCTATTGGGAGCCACATAAGCTCCTTTAGAGCAGGGGAGATGTGTTCATAGTTCTTTACTCCCGTCACCATTCTGGCTGCTGCATTTAGGGTTGTTCTGAGAGGAGCAAGGTGTAGTTTAGCCGTGCCTGTGAGGGTGATGATCCCATAGTCTAATCTGGATAGGATGAGGGATTGCGTGACTTGCTTAAGGTCATTTGGTGGGATTAAGGGTTTGATTTTGTTCAGAAGTTTTAAGTTGAAGAAGGCACATCTTGGAGTGTTCTTGATGTATTTGACCATATCAAGGTTGGGGTCTAGAGTGATACCCAATGACTTCACTGAGTCTGCCGGGGTGAGAGTACAGTTGAGAGCATCAATAGACTTTATCCATTCCGTGATTCAGGGGGTTCTGTTCTTTGTTGACTATGAGGAGGATTTCCATTTTGGCTTGGTTGAGTTTCAGATAGTTTTGAGACAGCCACTTTTGGACTCCTATTAGGGTGTTATTGAGTCTTTGCATGTCAGCTATGGTGGAGGTTTTGTGGTAGATCTGGGTGTCATCTGCATAGAGGTGGAATGGAATATTGGCTTTTTTGAGGATGATGGTGAGTGGTTCCATGTAAATGTTGAACAGTGCGGGTGAAACAACTGAACCTTGGGGAACACCTCTAGTTATAAGGTGTAGGTCGAACGTGAAGTTTCCGATTTTTATTCTTTGAGAGCGGTTTTGCAAGAAGGAGGTGAACCATTGTGAGACCACCCCTTTTGCTCCAACCCTTTATTAGAGAACATTGATGAGAAGTTTGTGGTCGACCGTGTCAAAGGCCGCCGAGAGGTCCAGGAGTATGAGTAGACAGCAGCGGTCCTTGTCCAATGATTTCTGGACGTCGTTCATGACATTTAATATGGCAAACTCTGTGCTGCATCCTTTTCTAAAGACTGATTGGTGAGGGTCGAGGAGGTTGTTGTTGTCCATGTGATGGGTGAGTTGATGGAGTACATATTTTTCTAGTAGTTTTGCTAGGAGTGGGAGATTGGAAACAGGCCTGTAGTTGTTGAGATCGTTAGGGTCAGCACCCGGTTTTTTAGTAATGGTGTTACCTGAACGATTTTGAGGCAGTCAGGCATGATTCCTGTTTCCAGGGAGCTATTTATAATCTCAGTCCAGAGAGGGGCTAGGGAGTGTAGGGAGTGTTTGAGTTTTTTTGCCAGTTGAGCGGAGAGGTAGTCCTCAAGGTGTGATGAGGGCTTGGATCCAGTAGTTAGTTCAATAATTTCCATTTCAGTGGTGGGTTTAAAGGTTAGCCAGTTGTTGGTGGATTGGCTGGGTGGGTTCATGTCTTCTTTGATACATAGCGGGTCTTCCTTTGGGGAACGGGAGTGGTCCATAAGTGAGAGCTCAATCTTTAGTATTTTTTCATTGAAGAAATTGGCAAAGTTGTTACATACGTCTTTGGAGGCCGGAATTTCAAAAGGTGATGATTTGGATGTTTGCTGTCTGATGATATTGAAGAGTTCTTTGGGGCATTTTTTCGCATTGTTAAGTGTGTCGCAAAAGAAGGTGGATTTTTCATGTACTATGTACTTATTATATTTCCTACGTTCTTTTTTGAGTAGCTCGAGGTGGGTTCTCGAGGGGTTGTTGTGCCAAAGTCTTTCTGCCGCCCTTAGTTGCCTTCTTTCCAGGTGTAGGTCAGTGTTGAACCACAATCTTGATGGGAGGGTCTTGTTTTTTTTCTGTTTCTGGGGGGCTATTTTGTCCAACATGTCGGTGAGAGCCTCATTGTATTATGAGGTAAGTTCTGTTGAGGAACTGACCCCTTAGTGTTTCAGAACTACGGTTTAAGGTGAGTCAATCTATGTCTTCTAGGGATGGAAGTATATCAAATCTGTTTTGAACTGGTATACTAAACTGCTGGAAAAAATTGGTAGCATTCGGTCTCTGTGATATGGGCTGATGGAGATGGATTCTGGGAGGGTTAAAATATCCTAGAGGCAGAACATTTATCCAATTTGATATCACAAAATCACAACCAAGTCTGAAAAGAAGCTCACATACCAGGCTTTGTGATTTAAAAGTGAGAACAATGCAGTCCCCTGAAAGTGTTTTTTCCCTTCTCCCTACCCATCCTACCCTTCTGGCCATTTTAAACTTACTAAACAAGGCCTCAGTCAGTCCAGTTTTGGTCCAAAGCCAGCAGAGAGCCTTGTTTCTTAATGCCTCCCAAGATTAATTTGCCTCAGAGACAGAGGGAGGCACATTTGCTAAAATGAAATGATCGTCAATGGGGTGGCTTCTGGGGGTAGGTTGAGCCTCACCTTCTCCTTCTTTGTAGGGACAACAAGTGGGATGGATACCTTAGTGGTGTCAGAAGGCTAGTCATAAACAGAAGTGTGGTTTGGGATTGACCCAGAAGTATTCTTGGGTCTTACAAGCGCTCTATCTATTATATTAGGGGCCGTAACCTGCCGTGGAGGAACTGAAACGCCACCTTCTGGTACTACGATGTTATGCAAAATGCTAGAATCGCAATCTCCCAGCCATTTGGGTAGCAGATACTCAATAGCTGTTATCCTAGCAAACAGGTCCACTGAAGGAGCTTTAGCTGGAGTACAGAATGCTGCTAGGCCCATACCCTCCCCCATAGAATTACCATCCGAGTTGGCTGCTCAGTCTGCTTACAAGGTCCATATGGTCTAGTCGATTCTGAAGTAGAGCAAAACGGGTTTCAAGCAATGTTTCCATTTGAGCACAAACACAAACACTGCCCCTGGTGTCCTCACCCCCAATGTTCCAAGTAGCGGTCCTAGAAACGGAGCTTGAAGGGCGGGGAGCATCAAATTGAGATTCAGTTTGAGGACAGACAGTGCGTGCTAAAGATGCCTCATGGTTGTTTAATCGCAGCGGCTTTTGTTGATTGACCTTTTGAGACCCAGACCCTCTCCTTCTCTTCCCTATATGCTCTTTTGCCTTGGTCACGGGATACTTAATAGAGGAATTGAGGGTCTTCTGCCTAGTGACTATACTTGATCCAGGTGGCATGTCTATAGAGGATGATGCAATTTCGGGGATGGGCCGAGACTGGTCATCGATAGAAGGCAGCAAGCAGGTTAAAAGAGTGTTACTTACAACCATGGGTCCTGAAGATAATCGCCTTGGCACAACTAATGGTTCAAGCGACAGGCACCCCTCCGTAAGTTTAATCTCGTGGCAGAGTAATCTCGTGGCAGAGCACGGACTCCGCCCTAACAAGGAAAGCATCCAGAGTGCCTGCAACTCCTTTAAGTTAACTCATATTGTAGCACAATGAACACTTGAAGACTTTGCAATGGGAAGTAACACTACAAAAGAATCACAAACGACAGCACAAAGGATTGGCAAGTGAATGAGAAACTTCCAGGTAGAGCAACCATATAAGCTGCAATAAACATTTGATGGAACCACTACCTTGAAGCGAAGAGACAGCCCGTAGATCTAATGCAACGAATGTCAGTGCCGTGGCCCAGCCCTGCCTCTACCGGTCGATGACGGGCAAAGATGGACCCGCCCTTGGCCCGGGCACATCCCACGCTGCGTGTGTGGAGAGCGCTTTTTGTAGTGCTAGGCTGTCAGAAAGCTCCTCCCACCAGGAAGAGCAAAGATTGCTGGTCATTGTAGTCCCCAGCCGGTCCCCCAGCCAGAAATCAGCAAAACAAAACAGCAACTACAAATGCTAGTATACAATGATAAAATCTGGTGCTAGTGATTATAACGGGGGAATTCTTATGGGTTGGACAGTGACACATGTATATACACACACACACACACACACACACGTACATTTTTACAATGTATCCCTATCCCTTAACTAATAATAGTATGTTGTTATCTTACCTGGTCGCAGGTTGGTGATTAGTTCCTCGCCTTTCACCAATCTTTCTAGGACCTAGGCAACTTGAAATCAACTACACCTCATTAGTCGCAAGTTAGAATACTGTACCTGGTCCTCCACAAAACAACAAACAAAGGTTGAGTCAAATAGAGTTATAGTTATATGGGTGGACTTGATTGGATAAAGGGGATCGCCAGAGTCCTTTTAAGACTAGTGGATTCAGCAAGTGTAAGATCTAAGCATATGCTATTCATGGGAAATCACACTAGTATTTTGCTCAACTTCAAAGATCAGAGCCTAGCATACCAGTGGAGGTGGTCGGGTATGCAACAGAATGATCATTGCGGGCAGCCCTGTCAAATGCACAGGCCAAGAATCCGGAGTTTAGTAGTGAGGTTTGACAGAGAGAACAGAGACTGTATGTCATTTAAACTGTTGTTTTAGAGGGTGGGGAGGGATATGTTCATGCCACGAAAATGTTGTAATATGCTCTTGAGCATTCCATCATGCCTCAGTAGACATCAGTACTGGCCTACAGACACAAAGTTGGGAGCATCTCGGTTGTTTATTAAGGGTAATGGAAATACAAAATCTGAGGAGTTCTAAAACTACATCCACTTCTATAATGAAGACTTTACCTATATCCTGATATAGGATTTATAGTGCTACCCAGGGTATGCACGAGAGCCTACACTTGACATGCAACACTCCAGCCTTGCGGTGGCCGTGTAACACCAGGGCTGGCATGTTGCAGCTGTGGATCTCTTGCACATAAACATTTGTTTGAATACCTAGATATTTAAATGTCACAGAACTCCCATTTCAATGCCCATGCCTAACAACTGTAAAAAGATGAGCAGCAAAAAGCGGTGTTTGCAAGAAGAACGGATCTGATGATGAGAGCTGCTACCATCAGCTACTCTTTTACGATCAACAGCCAGTACCCTTCTGGAAACTGTTAATTTGTACAACGATATGTGGCACACTGTGGTCTGTCCACCAGATATATAATGTACATATTATATAGTCTTTGGTGCAAGACTAGGACAATATTCATGTATTTTGGGTATTTCTAGAAATATTTAATGAGCCTGTGAGACATTGGGTTGGTGATTGGTGTGTGAGCCCTGGTCAAGAAACAGTCACAATCCCTGACAGGGTGAACCACAAAAAGTCACTAAATTAGCCTGTGCTTAACTCTGGATAGCTGGGAACAAAATGCAGTCCTGCTTAACTTTTTTTTTAAATAAACACATTTCACAATTATATTGTAATATATGTTTATTTTGCGTGCAACAAACAACATAGCATCCATTAACGTCCCACATTCCTACAGGTTTTTAGATCCCTATCTACTCTTTGTGCTGCGTACCTCAGTTAGCTTACCAGTCCATAATACTCCATCTATTTACCCCAAATCGTATGACATTTTTCGGAAACCCTCAAACCACATAAATAGGTTTTCAATGCTTGGTAAACCAGTCCATTGCCACTCACCATTTTGACAATGCGAGTGGACTAGGAGACTTCCATTTGTGTGCAATGTCCCTTTTGGTGACCATCGTCTCAATGCCCACAAGGGTCCTGTCTCTTGTACCACCCCCAAGAGCATCCAGGAGCCCCAGCAAAGGCCAGTTAGGGTGATAGGTCCACTGTTCAATCCAGAACTCATGAGAGAGTTCCAGCTATCCTGCTCTAGTACACTGTGTTGCAGGGACATTGCCACACCATGTGAAAAAAGTCTGCTTGAGTATAGCCACACCGTGCAAATTTAAGTTCAATAATATGCTTGTAGAGCAAAGACACTGTCGAGTGAAGTCGGCCATGTGTGGGCATTGAAGTTGACTAGCCATATCCAGGATGAGATAGCAAGTTTCTGAGGGGCCATACATGCCTCTTGCTATTACAGACCTTGTAACAAAGCTTTCCCATTTGTATCTAAGTTTGTCTAGGGCAGTAGGGGCATTGCAGATAAGAGAACACTAAATCTGGAACATCCCATCCTTGTCCAGTTTACCCATCAATAGTTTGTCCTCCATAGGGCTAAACTCTCTGACATCTGTGAGGTCTGTACGGGGACTTGCTAAGACACATTGAAGTTGCAAATATTTGTGGAATTGAGTGCGCACCAGGCAAAAGTTTCCTGCAGCTCTGGAAACAAATTTAGGCAGGACCCACCCCATGCAACTCCCTATGTGGACATTCCTATTCCGTCCCATTTCTTGAAACCTGCCAATTTGCACCAGCCTATCCATAGGGGACTCTGGTGTTTTTACTTTTTGACCCAGACCATAAATCTATTTGCAGCTTGCCAGGCTATAAAGACAGCCTTCGCGCTCTCTGGTACCTAGGATAGAATAGACTTTCCATATAGTACATTCATCACTGAGACAAACCCTATGATGTCAAACTCCATACAGTACGCCGGATTGCTCCAACCCTCCCATTCAGCCAATCATTGATCACTAGAAGCGGAGAGGCACAATAGTACAGCCACACATCTGCTGATAACATGCCACCTTCATCACTGATCTGCAGCATTTATTAAAAGCAATACGTGGTGATTTGCCTTTCCATAGAAACGCTTTGATGATTGCCATTGCTCCTATAAATCACGCTTTGGGAAACACTCAAGTCCAGCCCACTCAACACCTGTTAGTGTTGATGCACCACTTGGCAGACATTTTTTGACTGTGAACAGGAGCTGCTCGACTTGCTAATCATCGAGACTGTGGGGCTCGTGAGTAATTATTTGTTGTATTTGTGTTCTACAATGCTAATATTTTATTTTCAAACAGTATGCTGCTCACACTCAGATGTAAGCTAAGTTTACAATACAACTAATACTATGTGATCCAGAATGACTAGCCAGGTGCTCGGCACTACCTAATCGCACGCCCTGCCACTTAAATACTGATATTAGTGTTGGCTTTCCTTGAGATTTTCTTTATGTAGCTCACACATTCCTAACCTAACCAGTGATGTGTACTTTGCATCTATGAATTGAAACTAAAGGGGAGACTGAGTTGGACCATTAAGGGAGTTGAGAAATGAGAATGACAATCAAAGATCATTTGTTGTAATGCATTAGTTTCAAACATAGTTTAGATTTAGGAAATTTGGAATAGAGGCTTAGAATGGTCAACTAGATACTCAATATAGGTCCTATAGGCACTCTGATTTAGAAAAGTACAATGTTACTTTGTTTGCCAGTCTAAATATTTTTGGGGAGATTAACTGTACCACTACTGATCTATTTTTCTCTCTTCTTTATTTCCTACATCAGCACCCGAGGGCAAGAAGAGCGATAGTTATTCTGAGGTGGGTCAGGGAGCTGGGGATGCTACCACCAGGACTGCAGCCAATGGTTCTACTGATCCCAGTAAGTCCTGCAATATTAGAATAATTTTAATTTAGCCTTGTTTATTTTTTTAATATTGTCTCCTGTTGTTCAACTTCTCTATCGAATGTTTGTTAAATTCTTGGTATCTCTGCTTTATAATTTTTTCTATATTTTATATTTTTGTACCTCCTGTCTGTACTAGTTTGTAGTTTTTTTCTGCATTGTTAGTAAGCTTTATCTCTCCCTCATTTATCTTGTTGTACTGCAAGACTAAGAGAACAGATTTTTATACTCTACGCTCTACTGTGAAGATTGCAGGCCCAAGTAATCTAGTATTATTCACCATGCATGTTTGTTGAGAAGGCTTTCTTTTACTTGCTCATGCTCAAACAGTTAAAACGAGAGAGTGGCTATAGCAGTGTAGCATGGCGGGAAAGTATGAGGTCCCATTGCATTCGCCAACCAATACAGATGTCCTTTCTTGGCCACTATTTCACCCCTTCATTGCACTTCATTGACTCAGAGTCTCCATAGCTCTACCCCTCCATTACAAAATGTTTTTAGTTGGCTTGGATACATGGCTTTTCCAACATTGTGAACCAACACAATGTCCAAAGCAGTGTAGCATGGCGGGAAAGTATGAGGTCCCATTGCATTTGCCAACCAATACAGATGTCCTTTCTTGGCCACTATTTCACCCCTTCATTGCACTTCATTGACTCAGAGTCTCCATAGCTCTACCCCTCCATTACAAAATGTTTTTAGTTGGCTTGGATACATGGCTTTTCCAACATTGTGAACCAACACAATGTCCAAATCTTGATAAAAGATACTGGTAGTGCTAACTGCATGGCAGTGATGTATTGCAGTTGTTTAAAAAAAATAACAATAACGTAAGTCTTATCTGGCATCTAAAAATGTGTAATGTTTTTTCTAGCTACACAGACCACCAGTGCCTTTATTTATTAAATGTGCACACATGTATCCCACCCATCATCATTCATCACCTCCCTCACTGCCTATGGCATTTCACCACCCATGTCCTAAGAGCAGTGCGGTTCCATTCGTCACTGCTGTGCAATGTGTTTCTGTTTCATTTACTGCAGCATTTACAATGTTTTCAATCGATTGCAAACCTAAAACAAGGTGTGTTTCCCTCCCCTCCCAGTGTCTACCTAGACACCTCCTAGTAGTAGTCTTTCCTAAGTTCTGCCCCAGTCTACGCAATGGGCACCGCAGGGATTCTCCGCATGCCTTTCTGTGGCATTGCCGCCACGGAAAGGCATCCACAATTGCCCATCATAATATGGCTGGTGGTGTCTGATAGACACCGCCATCAAATTATTCCTGTTCCGTGTCTTTTTTTCATTTGTTTTTTTTCTTGATTTATCTACTCCTGCTGGTCCACCTCTTGCACCTATATTGCAGGCAATAGCAGCCTGGAATGGCAGTGCCAAAGGCTGGTGACAATTCAGTGGGAGAACAGTATTCTGGTGGCTCAGGAGGATGTTCAAACATCTGCCGCTGTCCAGGGCCCTAGTTCCTCCTGCCAGTCGTAGCCTCAAGGAAACATTACTGTAAGTGCAGCCCACAGCTGTCAGGTACCCAGTCAACCACCACTGCTGCACCTCCTCCTGATCATTCCAGTGCTGTGTCATGCAGCATCTGGTGTGGCTAGCAGAAAATGTAACTTGAATCAAGCAGAGCCTGGACCATTTCCAACCTCTTTCACCTTTGTGCAGGAGAAGAGAAGGCTTGCAGATTGTAAAAAGAAAAAATATTGGAGAGTAAAGGAGAAGGACAGATGGTAAGCTTTATGAGGAGTGCACCAAGAAGACTCAGAGGCAGCTCAAAAGCACAGTCTTCGGCTATTATTCATTGTATTACTCCTATGCAATCGATTAACTCAGAAGTGAGTGCAATTTACAAATACAATCAATCACAAACAAATGGCTGCATGACCAGAGTGATTAGTCTCACAACTGTTATCCTAACATTTAGCTGAGTACTTGCATAATGTGATATGACATCACATGTCTGTCTCCAATTATTTACAAAATCAGGTCCCCACCCATCAACAACCACATAATAGAGGAGCTAGCACATAAACTCAGCAGCATCGCATTTCCAAAATTAGAGCTTATATAACAACAGTCCACTGAGCTGAGTAGGCCTTGTAAAGTCATCATCATGTTGGTTTCCCTGAAGATGATAACTTCCTGCTTCTCATTGTTGTTGAGGTAGACCATCTCTGAGTCCTTCCATCATCCTGCTGACTCCTTGAAGTGAATCAGTTCAACTCCGTCCCCACCCAAACAAAAGAGCTTGACCTGTAGTTGACTGCTGTTGATCAACAAGAAGAAAAACATTGAGTAATTTTTTGTGTAGATTTGTGTTTGTTAACTCAAAAGATTGGTCTGGTCTTTCAAGATTGAGACCCAGAAAAAAGGAAGACCTGGCAAGTAAATCTAGCTAAGAAACTTTGCAAATCATCACAATTAAGGCTGCAAATTAGTTGAAACCCCTCCTTCACTGTCTGCCTCCACATGAATCATCAATCATCACTCACAATCATTTAATAATATACCCCTCATTGGTGCAATAGTTACCTATTCAAATCCAAGCACCGTGGTATGCATTTGTGTCTACTCTTTGATGTAAGAAACACACATTGGGATGTCTTGGAATTCAAATGTTCTGAGGCTGTCCTGCTAGGGGATGAAAAAAGATAGACATTGAACCGAGGCAGTCATTGTCTCTCTAATGTACTTGAAGGGAATGGAGGGGAGGCTTCTTCACTTCACACTGTTTCAACCCTAACTGGCTCTATATTTGCATAAAACAGTGAGGCCGCATAAACCAGGCCGCATAAACCAGGCAAACACAAACAAAATACATACTGTTCCTCTAGCTATATCCTATTTCTTTGTTTTTTGTCAAGCAATATGATAATAATTTCTATGGTGGCCTACCAATTCAGGGAAGTAGAATTACTCCTCAAACTCAGGTGGTTTACCCAGACGTTGGTCAGGTAGTACACTCTCACCTGAGTCTAACCGATCACCCTCGACCTCCTCCTTTAGTAGTTCAGGAATGTTGTAATTTGGTGTTACAAAGTGTTTTTTCATTTTGATCATGGTCATTTTCTTCACTTTTTTGTGGCACGAGATTAGTCCTCACTGTGAGAACTGCACTAACTGCAATAAACACATGCTCAGCAGACGCCCTGGCTACCAGACAAGCAAGATACTTTAGTGCCAGTCTTCTGAGCACTGGTCATTGACACATCTTCCTATACTAATACACCAATGGGGTTTGATCCACATAGACCTCTTTTGGGTCATCCAGACACTCCTGAAACATCCGTACAATGGTTATTGGTGCTGCCACTTGGTGAACATCTTTTGCATTCACCTTTGCCATGGACTTAAGCCCAGCCACTTGATACCAGGCCAATGCAGAGGATGTGGCCGGTTCTTGTGTTGCCATTGTTGTTCTTTTTGCTGATGTTCTGAATGCTGGTGTTCGTTGCTGTGAGACAACAGGACTGCTCTTTCTGGAAGTTGAAGTCGGCACCCCAGAACTTCTTTCAGGGAGTGTGACTCCTTCCATTCTTCTTCCAGGACACAAACTTGCTCAGCAATCCACATCTTGTATTGTGAAACATCCCCTTATGAAAAAGTAATGAAATTGCCCAGTATTTTTTGTACCGTGGATCCTTTTTTGTGGCACATATGTTCTCTTTGGATGACACAATGTGTTGTTGCAGCCTTGTGTATCAGAAAAGCAAAGGATTATAACCTCAAACAACCATCTTCATTTTAGTTCTCACCTGAGAGTATGAACCTTTCACCCACCTTTTTTTAGCTGGTCCTGTGGCAGATGCAATAAGTAGATATCTTGACCCGTCATACAGTCCATGTTCTCCTTTTTGATTTCCGATGTGAAAACCTCAAAAGGAAGTTGCATCTCTGTCGGGCATTTGACTAGGCCCCATTTGTCCATCTCAATGATCATGATTTTCCTAGTTGCATTCCCTCTTGGCATGGCATACTAATTGATCAATTTGTAGTTCTCAAACAAACATTGCAACCTGTAGTAGGTCGAGTTCCAATGTGTTGGCACCTCCTATATGAGGGCTTTAACTAGTACTCTATTAGCACGCTTAATGTTTTTCAACTGGTTTTGGGCTTTAAAAGAATGACTGAAATTAGTGCAGGTTCCTGCGGAATTATATTCGGAAGCTCGATGGAAGGTCAGGAAAACTACCAAACGGGACAGGTTGTTCACAGCATACAGATTTAATTATATAACGAAATTGATAAGAAGAAGAATGACATAGGATCTGTTAACCATTTACATATAATTCACAAATAGGACTATTTGGGATTATTTGATCAACATTTTATTAGGATCCAACGGATTGAAAGATGTTTTGCACATCCCCTATGGAAAATCTGTAATAATAATGAAGAGACCCATTACCTTTTGAGTCAGCTTTAAATGCGCAGATCTGACATGGCGACATTCCGAGCCAGAGATATAGGAAAGACATCCACCTATTTTCTGAAAACATATATGAAGAACCCTCAGTTTTTAATTGGAATTTTATGTATTTTCGGCCCTGCTGAAGGTGATAACATCTAGATTTCGCCGAAACATGCGTAGGCCAAATACACACATCTGAGAATTCCATCTAAGGATGATGTCAAGACAAATGATTAACCACAAAGTGAAATAATGGATTTATGCCTTCTGAGAACACAGAACAAATGTTATTGCTGTAATAGGTCTTTTTCTCAGATGTTGTTGTTCTATATTATTATATTTGCACAGTATGAGAGTGTGTATGTTTGAGAAGAATGAATGGTGAGAAAGTTTGAATGAGAGTATGATCTCGATTTCACTTGAGTCTTTTACAATTGTTTCATGGGGGTTATTGAAACAATAACTGAAGGATTTGTATTAATATCTGATGTTTTCTTCACTCTTTATTTCACATGTTATTGTAATGATTTGTAAACCAATTTTTCTAAAAAAAGATAAAAAGACACATATATATCAGAAGAGAAAAAAAGGAAAATATTTTGAACAATAAAAGATAATCTAAATGAAAGTCATATTTTCTTGAAATCATATATCTGTGCTGTATATTTGAAATTAATAGCAGAGTTATAACCAATTGGTAAACTAGATAGGTCTGATAAGAGGTTTTTGTATACAATGTGCACTCCTTTTCCCCCTCCTCTTGAACCTAAAAGTAACAGTGGCTACCTTAGCTCAATAGCAGTGTGTTCCTCTGGAGCAATACCCTCCAATGCCCACCTGTCTGCCAGCACCGACTTCAATGACCAAAGAACCCTACAGCGTTTGTAATCTCAGGAACAGTAATTCAGCACTTGGCATACTTTAGCATAAAAAACTCTAAACCACTTTACCTGTAGTGGAATGAAGGTGTTTACCTCACAGCTAGACACTGATTTCTGGCATTTGTGTTGAACACGATTTTAGGGCACTGGTTCTTTGCCTGCTGTTCTTATGAGGAGATCCCAGGATTCAATACTTCTGCTTAGTTTATGAAGTCATTGGGTTATGCCTTCATTGTGCTTCATTTTCACACTTGTTATGCCAGCTTTGTACCTTTTGCAAACCAGGCATTAAAACACTTTACTTTGATTAGGGAAGGGCAGAGCTTACGGAAAATTGATTGTGCAGAATTCTGCATAGTTAGCTGAAAAACTGAGTGAAATTCCGTGGAGTAACAGTCACAAATGTCATGGTAATAACTTTGAGAGGTGACACTGGAGGGGAGTTCAGGTCTTCCACATGCTGTGCATCACAGCAATTCAAAAAGGGGGTGGTGATGGACAGAGTATCTGAGTTAATCAGAACACTCCTACCCAGTCAAAAGATCAGGGCTTGATCCATCACCGTTTTTTAGCTCACTGCACCATCCCAGTTCAGAACCCGGCTACATGCAAATTAGTCTGACCCTGGCCCAGTGCGTCATGGGAACAGGGCAGACCAAACTACCAAGCCAATTCTTTACTGGAAAGGAAACAAGCTTCCGGGGACCGGTTTCTGGCATTACAGCTGTCTTCCGCCCGGCTTGCTTGAATCCTGATGGTGCAGTGAGCAAGGGACTCATGTCTGAGCATACCCTGCCACACCTGTAGTGGCCAAAACGATTCAAAAAGGGGGTGGTGATGGACAGAGTATCTGAGTTAATCAGAACACTCCTACCCAGTCAAAAGATCAGGGCTTGATCCATCACCGTTTTTTAGCTCACTGCACCATCCCAGTTCAGAACCCGGCTACATGCAAATTAGTCTGACCCTGGCCCAGTGCGTCATGGGAACAGGGCAGACCAAACTACCAAGCCAATTCTTTACTGGAAAGGAAACAAGCTTCCGGGGACCGGTTTCTGGCATTACAGCCGTCTTCGGCCCGGCTTGCTTGAATCCTGATGGTGCAGTGAGCAAGGGACTCATGTCTGAGCATACCCTGCCACACCTGTAGTGGCCAAAACGATTCAAAAAGGGGGTGGTGATGGACAGAGTATCTGAGTTAATCAGAACACTCCTACCCAGTCAAAAGATCAGGGCTTGATCCATCACCGTTTTTTAGCTCACTGCACCATCCCAGTTCAGAACCCGGCTACATGCAAATTAGTCTGACCCTGGCCCGGTGCGTCATGGGAACAGGGCAGACCAAACTACCAAGCCAATTCTTTACTGGAAAGGAAACAAGCTTCTGGGGACCGGTTTCTGGCATTACAGCCGTCTTCGGCCCGGCTTGCTTGAATCCTGATGGTGCAGTGAGCAAGGGACTCAGGTCTGAGCATACCCTGCCACACCTGTAGTGGCCAAAACGATTCAAAAAGGGGGTGGTGATGGACAGAGTATCTGAGTTAATCAGAACACTCCTACCCAGTCAAAAGATCAGGGCTTGATCCATCACCATTTTTTAGCTCACTGCACCATCCCAGTTCAGAACCCGGCTACATGCAAATTAGTCTGACCCTGGCCCAGTGCGTCATGGGAACAGGGCAGACCAAACTACCAAGCCAATTCTTTACTGGAAAGGAAACAAGCTTCCGGGGACCGGTTTCTGGCATTACAGCCGTCTTCGGCCCGGCTTGCTTGAATCCTGATGGTGCAGTGAGCAAGGGACTCATGTCTGAGCATACCCTGCCACACCTGTAGTGGCCAAAACGATTCAAAAAGGGGGTGGTGATGGACAGAGTATCTGAGTTAATCAGAACACTCCTACCCAGTCAAAAGATCAGGGCTTGATCCATCACCGTTTTTTAGCTCACTGCACCATCCCAGTTCAGAACCCGGCTACATGCAAATTAGTCTGACCCTGGCCCAGTGCGTCATGAGAACAGGGCAGACCAAACTACCAAGCCAATTCTTTACTGGAAAGGAAACAAGCTTCCGGGGACCGGTTTCTGGCATTACAGCCGTCTTCGGCCCGGCTTGCTTGAATCCTGATGGTGCAGTGAGCAAGGGACTCATGTCTGAGCATACCCTGCCACACCTGTAGTGGCCAAAACGATTCAAAAAGGGGGTGGTGATGGACAGAGTATCTGAGTTAATCAGAACACTCCTACCCAGTCAAAAGATCAGGGCTTGATCCATCACCGTTTTTTAGCTCACTGCACCATCCCAGTTCAGAACCCGGCTACATGCAAATTAGTCTGACCCTGGCCCAGTGCGTCATGGGAACAGGGCAGACCAAACTACCAAGCCAATTCTTTACTGGAAAGGAAACAAGCTTCCGGGGACCGGTTTCTGGCATTACAGCCGTCTTCGGCCCGGCTTGCTTGAATCCTGATGGTGCAGTGAGCAAGGGACTCATGTCTGAGCATACCCTGCCACACCTGTAGTGGCCAAAACGATTCAAAAAGGGGGTGGTGATGGACAGAGTATCTGAGTTAATCAGAACACTCCTACCCAGTCAAAAGATCAGGGCTTGATCCATCACCGTTTTTTAGCTCACTGCACCATCCCAGTTCAGAACCCGGCTACATGCAAATTAGTCTGACCCTGGCCCAGTGCGTCATGGGAACAGGGCAGACCAAACTACCAAGCCAATTCTTTACTGGAAAGGAAACAAGCTTCCGGGGACCGGTTTCTGGCATTACAGCCGTCTTCGGCCCGGCTTGCTTGAATCCTGATGGTGCAGTGAGCAAGGGACTCATGTCTGAGCATACCCTGCCACACCTGTAGTGGCCAAAACGATTCAAAAAGGGGGTGGTGATGGACAGAGTATCTGAGTTAATCAGAACACTCCTACCCAGTCAAAAGATCAGGGCTTGATCCATCACCGTTTTTTAGCTCACTGCACCATCCCAGTTCAGAACCCGGCTACATGCAAATTAGTCTGACCCTGGCCCAGTGCGTCATGGGAACAGGGCAGACCAAACTACCAAGCCAATTCTTTACTGGAAAGGAAACAAGCTTCCGGGGACCGGTTTCTGGCATTACAGCCGTCTTCGGCCCGGCTTGCTTGAATCCTGATGGTGCAGTGAGCAAGGGACTCATGTCTGAGCATACCCTGCCACACCTGTAGTGGCCAAAACGATTCAAAAAGGGGGTGGTGATGGACAGAGTATCTGAGTTAATCAGAACACTCCTACCCAGTCAAAAGATCAGGGCTTGATCCATCACCGTTTTTTAGCTCACTGCACCATCCCAGTTCAGAACCCGGCTACATGCAAATTAGTCTGACCCTGGCCCAGTGCGTCATGGGAACAGGGCAGACCAAACTACCAAGCCAATTCTTTACTGGAAAGGAAACAAGCTTCCGGGGACCGGTTTCTGGCATTACAGCCGTCTTCGGCCCGGCTTGCTTGTCTGGTCTGCCCTGTTCCCATGATGCACTGGGCCAGGGACAGACTAATTCGCATACAGCCAGGTTCTGAAACTGGGATGGTGCAATGAGCTAAAAAACGGTGTTGGATCTAGCCCTGATCTCTTGACTGGGTGAGAGTACTCTGATTAATTCAGAGACTCTGTCCATCACCACCCCTTGTTGTAAATAATTTTGTCCACCCTAAGCATGGAAGGGTATACTCAGATGTGAGTCCCTTGCTCATTGCACCATCAGGATTCAAGCAAGCCGGGCCGAAGACGGCTGTAATGCCAGAAACCGGTCCCCGGAAGCTTGTTTCCTTCCCAGTGTAAGAATTGGCTTTTGTAGTCTGGTCTGCCCTGTTCCCATGATGCACTGGGCCAGGGACAGACTAATTTGCATACAGCCAGGTTCTGAAACTGGGATGGTGCAATGAGCTAAAAAACGGTGTTGGATCTAGCCCTGATCTCTTGACTGGGTGAGAGTACTCTGATTAATTCAGAGACTCTGTCCATCACCACCCCTTGTTGTGCATCACAGCAGGCACCGTCCAGAAGGAGTCCAGCAGGGAGTCAGTGATTGAAGCGGTGCAGAAGCCCCCATTGCCCCACCACCTCCTACTAGCCAGTGCTGAGGGACGATTACCGCTTCTACTGCATCGCTACATTCAGTGCCTTCTACCACTCCAGGTGCTTCAAATTTCTTGCTGGTAGGTCTGTGCACTGCGTTCTCAGGGAAATCTTCCTCAGTGAGCCTGTGCTGGAATAGGATGTACTTCAGAGAGCTGCTGTCTGCTTGTACAAATGCATGAGAGAGTGCATGTGAGCAGCAGCAAGTGGCCATGGCTGACTGCAATTGAGTATGAGGAGCAACACAAAGTTTGTGACATCACTCCGAGTTGTAGCTATGCTCATTGGCTAAGCTGCTGCGGTCAACGCTTTGTGATTATTTGAAGTCCAATGAGGGTCAGGTAGCCTGGTACTTGCAGGCTAATTCTGCACATGCACGCACACACAGAGTGCTGTTGACACACTTAACCTTACTCACTGGTAAGAAAGAAACATAGATCATCAGGAAGCTTTACTTGCTATGCCTTATTGTTAGCAATTATATTGACAAGCCCACTGTCTGTTCTCTAGGGGGGCAGCATGCTGCACAGCGGAGTTTTTTGCTGAACTCCGCACTGAGCTCAGAGTTGGCAAAACTGTGTGGACTCTGCTGGTGGAGCTGTGTATGCTACCCACTCCTAACTATTATACCCAGAACACCCACTGGTTCTGATCTTATTCTGCAGCACTGTATATTAGTCTTTTCACCAAGCCTGTTAACAGTTTCACATGTATGCTCACTTAGAAATCCACCAAGTCTTAAAAGCGCTTCCACATTTGTGCTCTATTAGGATTACACCAAGTCTTAAAAGTACTTCTACATGTGTACTCTATTAGAGTTCATCAAGTCTGTAAAGCACATGCACATATGGTTTAATACATCAGTCTAGGCACAAAGCGATCTTTCCTCACTCACAACACAGTTATGCTTTAACATTGGAACAGTGAAAATTATAAACCAGAACAAAGGATTATGCACATTAAGCTGCTCTCTAAAGGAGTCCTGTCTTAGTGAGGGCACAGTGCTCGCCACAAGACTTACAGTGATTAATTTGGGAGATCTGTGACTACAGCTGTTGCCAGGTTCAGGAGTTTAGTGCTAATCATGAGTGCTGGCCTGTTGACTGTGGTCTTCTTTTTTGATCTGCTGCACCCAAGATGGTGAAAAACCAAAGGTGGTGATGGACGGAGCGTTCACAATACAAACACTCACCCCCAGTCAACTGATCTGGGTTTAATCCATCACCGTTCTTTAGCTCACTCCACCACCTCAGTTCAGACATGGCCATATGCAAATCAGTCTGACCCTGTGCCTCATGGGAACAGTCCAGTCCGAACTGCCAAGACATGTCTTCCCTGGACCGGAATCAAGCTTCCTAGGACCGGTTTCTGGCATTACAGCCGTCTTCAGCTTCAGCTTGCTTGACTCCAGTGGCAAAGTGAGCAAGGGACTCACGTCTGAGCATACCCTGCCAACTTAGGGCGAACAAAGAAAAACCAAAGGTGGTAGCCTCAGCACTTCTGGGCACACAGATGAATCAGCATGGCAACAACTAGAATGCAAACCAGAAAGTTAGTTGAGGCAATACTACGCTTTGTGCACATTGCATGTAGCTTATGCGTTGTAATGTGTGTTTAAGTATGTGCCTCAGCATTCCAGGAAACATTAGTATAAATAGAGACACACAACATGTGACCTTTAGCCTGCATACCTGAAGTCAATAAGGACAGTTTATCCTTTTGGCTCAAGCAACATGCATTTATATTGAGGTGTCATGTTACATTTGTACTGCAGTGCCACTGTTGCCCGAGGATTGGGACTGACGTCTAGACTAATCATGAGAGAGTGCCTCTCTGCAGGGTGTACTAATGAGTAGTGGTGGATGCAGGCCTCAGCAGGGGCATTACACATGTGGATGCTGGTGGTAGTGTCACATCCCTCTGGGCAGGTTGATTATGAGGGGACATTCTGGTCTCCTCTGGGCCAGCTTCCACGATGACTGGCTTGCCATCCTCATCCCCTTTATTAATTCTAAGGCTTTCAGTAACTTTAATTTTCCCTTGCATCTCCTGGCATGCCTTGGAGTCAGTCGGGATCCACTCCATGTCCAGATAATCAGAAGATGGTGGAGCACCCTTCCTTTTTATTGCTGGAGATCTGGAATCTAATGGTTCTTAAAGAGGATGTTCTTACCCAGCAGGAAGCTAAACCTCCTGTTCTGCTTCTACTTCAGGAAAATACTTTGCTCTCTGCGGCTGTTGTCCACTTTTGTGACTTTCCTGCAAAGATTGAGTAATTATTTATGAATAGACAAATCCAATTCAATGTCACTGTTCATCGAAGTAGACATGATTATAGTGTCTGCCACCCTGAGACACATGGCGTTTGCCTTAAGTTGGAGTGCTGCTTTCAGCCTTTCTCCATGGAGGCTGGTTTTGGACAATCAATCAATCAATCAATCAGCAAATTTGTAGAGCACGCTACTCACCGGATAGGGTCTCAAGGCGCTGGGGGGAGGGGGAGTCGCTACTGCTCGAACAGCCAGGTCTTGAGTTGTTTCCTGAAGGAGAGATGATCCTGGGTCAGCCGTAGGTGGGTGGGGAGGGAGTTCCATGTCTTGGCCGCCAGGTAGGAGAAGGATCTTCCTCCGGCGGTGGATCTGCGAATTTGTGGGACGGTGGCGAGGGCAAGGCTGGCGGATCAGAGCTGGCGAGTGGGTGTGTAGAATGCGAGGCGGCTGTTGAGGTGTTTGGGGCCCATGTCGTGGAGAGCCTTGTGTGCGTGGGTGAGGAGTCTGAACGTGATCCTCTTGTTGACAGGCAGCCAGTGCAGGTCTTTCAGGTGGGCAGAGATGTGGCTGTGACGGGGGATGTCCAGGATGAGTCATGCAGAAGCGTTCTGTATGCGCTGGAGTCTTTTCTGGAGTTTGGCTGTGGTTCCAGCATAGAGCGTGTTCCCGTAGTCCAGTCGGCTGGTGATGAGGGCCTGGGTGACGGTCTTCCTGGTTTCGGTGGGGATCCACCGGAAGATCTTTCAGAGCATGCGCAGGGTGTTAAAGCAGGATGACGAGACAGCATTGACTTGCTTGGACATCGTGAGGGAGGAGTCCAGGATGAAGCCCAGGTTGCGGGCATGGTCCGTTGGCTTGGGGGCGGTGCCCAGGGCAGGGGGCCATCAGGAGTCATTCCAGGCAGAGGGGGATTGTCCCAGAATAAGGACTTCCCTCTTGTCTGAGTTCAGTTTCAGACGGCTGAGCTTCATCCATTCCGCGACGTCCTTCATTCCTTCCTGGCGGCTGGCTCTGGCGGTGTCGTTGGAGAGGGAGAGGATCAGCTGGGTGTCGTCGGCGTAGGAGATGATGTTTAGGTTGTGTTGGCGTGCGATGGCTGCAAGGGGGCTCATGTAGATGTTGAAGAGGGTGGGGCTGAGCGAGGTTCCTTGCGGAACGCCGCAGATGACTTCGGTGGCTGCGGATCGGAACGGGGGAGGTGGACTCTCTGGGTTCTTCCGGCGAGGAACGAGATGATCCACTCCAAGGCCGTTCCTTGGATTCCGGTGTTGCTGAGGCATTGTATCAGCGTACGGTGACATACGGTGTCAAAGGCTGCTGAGAGGTCCAGGAGGATGAGTGCAGCTGTTTCCCCGTTGTCGAGCAGGGACCTGATGTCGTCGTTAGCTGCGATGAGGGCGGTCTCGGTGCTGTGGTTTGCTCGGAAACCGGACTGCGAGGGGTCGAGGGATCCGTTTGTTTCGAGGAAGGCGGAGAGTTGTTTGTTGACGGTCTTCTCAATGACTTTGGCAGGAAAAGGGAGGAGCGAGATGGGGTGGAAGTTCTTGAGGTCCGTGGGGTACGCGGTGGGTTTCTTCAAGAGAGCGCTAAGCTCGGCATGTTTCCAGCTCTCCGGGAAGGTGGCGGATGCAAAGGAGCTGTTAATGATGTCCTGGAGTTGGGGTGCGATGATGGAGTCGGCTTTGTTGAAGATGTGGTGTGGACAGGGGTCGGTGGGGGAGCCGGAGTGGATGGTGTTCATCGTGCGGGTGGTGTCTTCGGTGCTGACTGGGGTCCAGTTGCAGAGGGTGGTGGTGGGGGGCGCTGGTTCGGGGGTTGGGTGCGTGGTCTTTGCACCGAAGCTGTTGTGTATGTCGGCGATCTTGCGGTGAAAGAACAAGGCGAGTGAGTCGCAGAGGTCTTGCGAGGGTGTGATGTCGTTGTTGCAGGCGCCGGGGTTGGAGAGCTCTTTAACGATGTTGAAGAGTTCCTTGCTGTTGTGGGTGTTGTTGTCCAGACGTTCTTTGAATGTTGTCCTTTTGGTGGTGCAGATCAGCTGGTGGTGTTTGCGGGTGGCGTTCTTGAGGGCTGTCATGCTCTCTGTTGTCTGGTCGTGGCGCCAGGCTTTCTCGAGGGTGCGGCAGGTATTCTTGGAGTTTTTGAGGTCGTTGGTGAACCACGAGGCTTTCTTGCTGCCGGGTCTGCTGGGAGGGTTCTTTAGTGGCGGGAAGTCATCGGCGCAGTTGGTGAGTCACTGTGTGAGGTTGCGGGCTGCTTCGTTGGGGTCCCTCGTGTTGGTGGGAGGGTTCTGGCTGAGGGAGGTGGTGAGTTGGTCGGCGGTGATCTTGCTCCAGCTTCTGCGGGGAACCTGTTGCGGGTGGTGGTGGGTCGTGGTTCTCCTGAAGTTGAAGTGGACGCAGCTGTGATCTGTCCAGTGTAGTCCGGTGGAGTGGCTGAAGGAGATGTGCTTGCTGGAGGAGAAGATGGCGTCCAGCGTCTGACCGGCGTAGTGGGTGGGGGTGTTCACCAGCTGCTTGAGTCCGAGGTTGGCGAGGTTGTCCAGGAGGGCGGCGGTGTTGCTGTCATTGTTGTTCTCCAGGTGGAAGTTGAGGTCTCCTAGGAGGATGTAGTCTGAGGAGGTAAGGGCGTGCTGGCTGATGAAGTCTGCGATGGCTTCGCTGAATTGTGTGCGTGGTCCCGGGGGTCTGTAGATGAGAGTGCCTCTGAGGGTGGTCTTGGGGTCGGTGTGTATCTGAAAGTGGAGGTGCTCGGCGGCGGTGAGGGTGTCGTCGGAGTTGGTTGTGATTCGGATGGTGTTTTTGTGGACGATGGCGATGCCTCCTCCGGTTTGATTGACGCGGTCCCTCCGGGTGATCTTGTAGCCCTCCGGGATGGCTATGGCGATGTTGGGGGCTGAGGAGACGTTCATCCAGGTTTCTGTGAGGAAGGCGACGTCTGGTGAGGTTGTGTCGAGGAGGTTCCAGAGTTCGACGGCGTGTCTGTGGACGGAGCGGGTGTTGAGCAGGATGCACTTGAGGTGGGTGCTGATGGTCCCTGGCCTGGCGGGAGCGGTGCCGGTTCGGAAGCAGGAGAATTTGCAGGCTTGGCAGGTGAAGGGTCCATGGGTGCGTTTCGGGTTGGCTCGATAGCAGGCTGGGTTCCGGCTGGCGTTGAGTGCGTTGAGGGTGGCGGCGTCGTAAGTTCGTCACGTGGGCTGGCATCGTCAGGGGCCAGGGGTCCTGGCGCGGGGCGCGGTCGGGCGCAGACGGGCTTGCCTTAGGCGCACCTTTGGCGTGCCAGCGGCGTACCCTCTGCGCGCGTACGCTGCGCGGTCGCTTCGTGGTCTGCACAAGAGTGCTGACGGGAGGGAGGAGCAGCTGGGTGGAGGGAGCGGGGTGGCGAATGGTGAGACAGGGGGATCCTGGGGGGGGGGGCCACAGGGAGCAGCGGCGGGAAAAAAACGAGCGGCAGGAGGCAGCAGGAGACTGGGGAGAGCAGGCGGCAGTGGCTTGGGGGCGACCTAACCTGAAGACAGGGTCAGAGGTCGCTCCCTGCGCTGCTGCGAGGCCTCCTTAAGAGCACTGACGGGAGGGAGGAGCAACTGGGTGGTGGGAGCGGGGCGGCGAATGGGGAGACAGGAGTGGACCGGGGGGGCGGGACCGCAGGGAGCAGCGGTGGGAAAAAAACGAGCGGCAGCAGGCAGCAGGAGACTGGGGAGAGCAGGCGGCAGCGGCGTGGGGGTGACCTAACTTGAAGTCAGGGTCAGTGGTCGCTCCCTGCGCTGCTGCGAGGCCTCCTTAAGAGCACTGACGGGAGGGAGGAGCAGCTGGGTGGCGGGAGCGGGGCGGCGAATGGGGTGACAGGGGTGGTCCGGGGGGGCGGGACCACAGGGAGCAGCGGCGGGAAAAGAACGAGCGGCAGCAGGCAGCAGGAGACTGGGGAGAGCAGGCGGCAGCGACGTGGGGGCGATCTAACCTGAAGTCAGGGTCAGAGGTCGCTCCCTGCGCTGCTGCGAGGCCTCCTTAAGAGCGCTGACGGGAGGGAGGAGCAGCTGGGTGGCGGGAGCGGGGCGGCAAATGGGGAGACAGGGGGGTACGGGGGGCCGGGCCGCAGGGAGCAGCGGCGGGAAAAAAACGAGCGGCAGGAGACAGCAGGAGACTCGGGAGAGCAGGCGGCAGCGGCGTGGGGGCGACCTAACCTGAAGTCAGGGTCAGAGGTCACTCTGGTGTAAATCTGGTGTAAATCTGCTTCTTCTTCTAATCCCCACAGGCCACTTTCTTGGCAGCACCTTTCTTTGGGGCCATCTTGAGTCTTTCAATTGGCAGAGGCACTTAGTTGCACAAGCGGAAGAGGCAGGACGACTCATGTGACTGTCTGGCAGTGCTGTGGGTGATGTCTCTTGTGCACCTAAAAGCAAACAAGCAAGAATAACATTTAGTGAAACGTGGCATTGTTGCAGTTTGAATCAGTAAAGACAAGACAATATAACTTTGTGTGGTTACTTGAGTTATCATTATTATCCTATATGATTAACAACAATAGTGTACCCATTTCAAAGTCAAACTTCACCACCAGAACATAATATTTCATCAGGACAACAACCTACAGATGTAATTGTTTACTTCATGTGCATCTAAGGAAGACACCTTTGGAAGACAGGGCGGTACAGAGAAAAATAAAAAAATGCTTACAAAATTAATGCTGGTGTGCACCTATGACAGACAAGAGGGCCCAAAGAGAAATGTAATAATCCTTAAAAGATTATTTCTGGTGTGTTTTCATTTATGGCAAGCTAGGGATCCTGGGGAAAACAGAATGATTATAAAACCTAAAAAACAAATGATGTTGTATGGCTGTATACCAACAGCAGGCAGGTGGTGGATGTATGGTGGCAAACTGTAAAAAAAATCATTACAAAAAGTAGAACAAAAGAAAACGAAAGAAAAGATAAAAATATTTTTTTAAAAAGAAAAGGAAAAAAGAAAAGAAAAAATAATAAAGAAAAGGAATTATTGCTGGTGCACTAGGGGATACTAGGGGACTATGAGAAACCCATTAAGAGGCATGGAATTGCAGGTGAAAAATGCAAAAATGCATATAATATAACACACTGCTGATTAACACAGACTACAATAATCCCCTAGCATAATATTAAACTATTATCAGGGAAAAGTAAACAAAAGAACAAATACAAAGGGAGGCGTGGCCACGATGGCAATCGTAGCGGACGCTCAGTGAAGAGCTCTGTCCCGGTCCGAACTAAGATTCTGAATAATACGTAGTGGTGGCCCCCTATGGACCTGACTGCTGCTGCCCACACGCGGACCAGAGTCCCTGCAGGGCGGGGCGCTCGTTCTCAATATGTCCTGTCCGGCATTCTGGCTTTCAGGGCACAGACAGGGGCAGAATCCACCCCCAAGTCCCAGGGGCAGGGGATTCACTTGAGAGAGCCGGCACTGAGGTTTGAGTAGAAGAGGCAAGACAGAGCCTAGAGTGTTTCTTTGGAGACATGTGAAGGTGGCACTATGGAGTGTAGAGACCACAGAGTCATCTAAGGGGGGCCTGTGATGAAGAAGACCTCTGGGTTGAAGGGGGTGCACCCAACTGGCTCTATTGAGGCAGAAGTGCACGGAGAAACAGACTGGTAGGACCAAGCCTCAGAGTGCAACAACATTTAAGGCCCAATGATGTCTAGAGTGGGGTGTCACCAGATATTGGAGGGCCACGAAAGACACTGCTTTGATAACCCCAACACACGTCGGGTGAAGAAAGACTAAAGCTTGTGGCTGGCCTCAGCTGGTGCTCTCCTGCTGGTGCAGCAGTGAAGTAAGTGCCGCTGAGGAAAACATACATTGGAGACAGCTGAATGAGCTGTTGCAGCTAATTAAGGGACAAAGATTGGGCAGCCTAAACCCAAACAGGGGAGTGGACCACCAGAAAACAAAAGTAACAAGGGTACTCCCGATGGTAATTTCAGGTCTAGAAGAGGGAGTGGCATACGAACAACAATGGACAAGGTAACCTCTATTCTGACCTATCTGTCTTTACATAATAGCATTAAAGTCTATTCACAATTTCATACAGGATGCATCATGGTATATGAAATCATTCACTTAAACATTGAATTTTTTATTTTCCATTTATTCATCATTTTAACAAGTTATTTTTTCATTTTTTTGTGATCATGTTATCAAAATTATCGTGCAGTAGTATGTCAACATGTGTACAAAAATGTAAAATACAGGCCTAAGACTGGGCTTAGCAGGAACCCCTGAAACAATCTATATACATATACTGTCACTCATACCATCATTCATACAAACTCAGGCTCTCATACCTTCTGTCTTAACAAAACTAACACAACATACACAATGAAGAAATAATAGTATGTCCTCTAATGGACTCCTCAAAATGTAGCTCAACCAGTGGTTTGAGTCTTCCTTTTTGTATTTTTGCACGGATTAGTGATCTTTTATAATCCTTTCCTTTCTTTCTTCAAGGTTTAATTCTATTTTGTGTGAGGGTCTCACGTTTCGGTGATATCATTGCTTTAGTTCACCTTCTTCAGGGCCAACATGAAATTGGACAACAGACAGATACATGCATTCTATTAAAACCAGGGGGTTCTCATTATCTGAAATAAGAGCAAATATGCCTGCATTAGTTACTGAGCATCCTGATAAGCAATACATTTCTTAATTATTTAACGTACATTTTGTGCTATGGTCTACTTTGTGTTGAAGTCAAAAATAGTTGGGTGACATAGTGTACAAGGCCTTTAGTACCTTAATTCCCAGAGTTAAGAAGAGTCATTTAGCAAAAAAAGACATTTAACAAAGAGATTATAGTGAAAGTCTTGTGGCCTGGGAATGTTAAAAAGTTTGTAGATAAAGAGAAATGTATCCCTGTGTACTCATGCTGAACTATATTACATGCGAAGAGCTTTTGTGATTTCACATATAGGGAGTTTGCATAAGTATGATCTACCTTTGTCAATGATCTCCCTTTCAGGGAAATTATAAAGAAATTCGTCTGATGATCGACAAATATTCTGACTCTCTGTGCAGATATTAGTCCTACAACAGGGATGCAAGAAAAACCTAATGAGAAACTATTATGGTTATGAGACATGGAATAAAGAGGGGTGAAAACAAAATTTGCATTTACCCAGAATGTTGTGGTCCACGGCATGCCTCTGTATTCCGTATTTAAACTTAGTGATATCTCGGGACTACACCGGAAGTGACTGGTGTAGCACTGACTACCTGGAAGGAAATAGGGCAAGTTATAACCAAAATATAAGGAGGAATTTAGTATACTGTGGTCTACATGGCTCTTTGTCAACTCTTGTATATAAGATGTTGGGAATCCCTCCATTGTTATGGTAATCCCTCCATTGTTATTGAGTGGACCACCAGAAACAGGAGAATCCTCTCAGGGTAATGTAGTCACTGAAATGGAAGAGGATCGACAGAGTCCCTGTACATCCACAACAGGTGAAGAAGTGGGTCACCAGAAAGCACCAAAGTGCTATCGTTACTCGGATCCCCTCCAGGGACTCATGAAGTTTGCTTTCGAGAATCTGAGAGTACTATACGAGAGGAAATCCTCCTCTTAAAGTTAGAGCACCTTAGCGAGTGCTACACAATGGAACACTTATACATCAGATGTAGCTCCTTTTTAAATCTCATTTGCACATAGGTCCTGAAGAAAGTCAGATTTAAAACGAGGCCTGGCTGAAACTAGTTGACCACACGGGATGTGGGAGACCATAAGTCTCTCCAACCTCATCCACTAGCCTTATTTTTAATACTGCCAAGGGCCCATGAATAAATTAACCTTGCATACCATCAATGCACACTCACTTAACAAAAAAAACGTTTCGCTGTAAACAGTCAGCGTAGCACACCTGAGGCAAACTCGGTGCCTCGGGTGGGGCCCGATGATGAAGCATGCCACCAACTAGGTTGGTTGGTGAGGGCCTTCATAAAAAACGAATATGTTTTTCTGACACACACTACATGAGCAGCATCAGTATAGCTAGTTATTTTTGATTATCTATAACCTACGGGGAAGTGAACTAGCTACCCTAGTTCCTCGCTCTCCCTCCTGATATTGATCGAGGGTCCAAATACATGCCACCAACTTCTCTGCATTCTCTAGCGGTGCATTGATATGGATTAGGGCTGGCGTATCATTTGAATTACTACACGTACATATAGACAAGGAGGGTAGATATGTATTGGTGCTTGGTAGGTTTTTGGGATGGGAAATCACTTTAGGAAGCATATACACTCCTAACCACGATCAGATTAGCTTCTTGGAGGAGTTGTCCACACCGCTACATTTCCTGGGCTCAACTGACTTATTTTTTGGGTGGAACTTTAATTCATGGTGAATATTGTGCTTGATAGATCCGTCCCTCCACTACGCTGCATATGTCTCCAAGCTAGCTCGGATTTTGGAAAATAGCTGAAACAGTGAGAATGAACTGATGTTTGGCGGGTGCAACAGGGACTGCAGCAAGATTAGTTTTATTACTCGCATTTGTATAACTTTCACACTAGACTGGATCTGCAAGCCTGTTTGTCTCTTCCGACTGCTTAACTTCTGTAGTGAGACACACCGAATACCTGGGATGCACCTTCTCAGATCATAATCCGCAGTTCCTTAGCCTCTTCCAGGTTGTGTAACGAACTGTTACCCCTACTTGGTGGCTGAACCCTGACCCTCTGACAGATGAAACTTTTATGCACTAACTAGACGCGATGGTCACTGAATACTTTCAACATAATGATGATACAATGGACTCTAGAGCTTTAGAGCAAGATGCTTTTAAGGTGGTGGTAAGATGCCACTGCTTGGGTCAGACAGTGGGTCTGAGAAAAGAACAGCTGACTGAACTTACTAGGTTCGAAAACACACTACATAATCAAGGCCTGCAACTGTCCAGTGGTGCTCAAACACATAGGCAAATGGACACCATGAGAAAGGAGTATAATTGTACGCTGAAGGGGCTGTGGAGCCTCGACCTCCACGAACATACCAAGGTACATGAAGAGGGAGGTAAAGCGGGTAGATTATTAGCATGGCTAGTTGACCTGAATCAAGAGGGTCAACCATTACTCATATTATGTCTGCAGATGGGGTGGGTCTATACTCCCCTAAAGCAATAAAGAAGGTATTTATTAGATATTACGAAAATGTATGCGTGGCCCTGGACCGATTACCGGCAGAAGACATAAGGGAGATTCTGTTGCCTCTGCTGCTGCGGACACTAGACCCTCAATTATGGGTGGCACTGGGGGCCTGGTGACAGCCCATGAAATATGGGAAGCTATCCAAGAGATAGCCTCAGGAAAAACAACAGGACTTGATGGCCTGGAGATGGAATTGTATTAAGCGCTGGCACACACCCTAACTCCCAAATTCCTTATACGCGGAGGCCTTGAAGGCAGGTGCACTGCCAAAATCAGGACAAATGGGAGCACAGGTTTCGGGGTTCCGACCTCTTTTTATGTTGCACACCAATTTTAAAATCCTGAGCAAAGTGTTGGTGTTGTGACTTCTCCCGCATATGCAATCCTTGTTCACCCACCCAAAATGGGTTCATTCCGATGAGGGCCACATCTGCCAACATTCGTAGGCTCCTTTATATTATGCATCACCCAGAGGGGAATAGGTATCCAGAAGCCCTAATAATGCCAGTAGACTGGAGAAAGTCTTTGTTTCGTTACAGCGGGACATTCTATGTGCTACGATGGCTAGAATGGGACTAGGAGATGGGTCGATAAAGTGGGTTACATTACTGTATACCAACCCAACAGCTCGGGTGAAAGCAGGAGGGGTGATATGACGATCATATAACATATTCAGGGGCACAAGGCAGGGATGCCCATTCTCCACACTCTTGTTTGCCCTGGCAATTGAACCATTAGTGGAACTCTTCAGACTGAGTGGTCTGCTGCATGGGATGTGAATGGGGGAGAGACCACATCATCTCACTCTACACGGAAGACCTACTGATATATCTAGGAGACAGGAGTTGGGGAGTGACACAGGTGCTGGTTCTTTTGGAGACCTACTCGGCTTTAGCAGGGTTAAGACTAAATAAAACAAAAACACACATATTCCCACAACTAGGAAACCACAATGCCCGGCTGACCTACCTGCAGATTGGAATTTGGCTCCCTGATCCTTTATGTATCTTTGGACTACAGGCATATCATGAGATAGAGGATCTGCAAGAGGGAAATCTGAACCCAGTTCTGCGGTGTGTTTCCCTTTCTGACATTCCCTTAAACTTCCCATGATGGCTCTAATCGCACTGCCAAAAATGATTATGCTCCACAGATTATTATATTATTTTGGGAATCTTTCAGTGATAATTCCACCCTCATGGTTCACGGGGCTTAATAGACTGTATGAGAACTGATCTGGGATGAGAGAGGAAACAGAGTCATGTTGGCCACCTTGCAGAGAACCCCAGAGGAGGGAAGGATCGGGACCCCAGAGTTTGAGCTATACTATCTGCCTACCCAATTGCAGCAGCTAGCTTAATGGTTGGAGGGTCGGAACCCGGAGCTCCTACAAACTACGAACTCGGTCATTACTCAGAAGCACCTACTGGCCGGCTGATACATCCCTTGGAGGCTGTTCAAGACCCGGGGTGCTCCTACAAGTGGCACTGCACAGTTGGAAGAGATGCTGTAGACCTACGGCAGGAATCCCACCATATGCACTGAGCCTGCCCCTAATAGGGCTTCCAGGTGGGGGGGCATCTACATTACTTTCGAGCACTCAAACGACTAGCTGAACAGATGATGGGGTAATGTCAGTGGGAAACTACTATCAGGATGGAATACTCATTCCGCTATTAGACTTCCAGGCTCAATTTGATTTACCTGGTGGCCAATTCCTAATCTAACATGCAGTATTTAGAACATTCAAAGAACTATGGGGCAGCCCTCAGCTGTATCCACTGGCACATGAGACTTTACAAGTGTTGGCAACATTCAGATCAGCCAGGCTCCCAGTAAAATGGCACTACAAGGCATTGATTGGTATGCTGAAAACACCTCAGGAACGCTTAAGAGCTGGATGGAACATAACGGTGCTAAGGGACTTGCTGGACAAGGAATGGTCTCAGGTAATGAAGAGCCCAAAACAAATGCCCAGGAATGCTGTGGTAAAGCTCATCCAATTTAACTATTTGCACAGTGTTTATCTCACGCCCCACAGAGTAAATGATATGCATGGGGGAATTCGAGGCTGCCGTAGATGCTGTCAACAAGACGTGCAGTTCATACATATGACATAGGGGTGTGAGATATTACAAGAGTACTGGGACGCAATGTTCGCTCAACCAATCTCACCTTGGCCCAAACACTTCTACACTCTGTGGAGGTATACCCTCTGGGATTGTTTCCAGGACCACAAGCTAAGAAGGTGGGTTCCCGCATTGCAGATCTAGCCCATGGTTCTGGTACGCAGGCTGATAGCCATGTGCTGGAAAACACCGAAGGGTCCCTCAATAACGCTTTGTGAAAAGACTGTAGATACCTGGGCCAAGACAAAGGAAAGAGCTATACAACAAAATTAGGCTAGGGGACTCCGCAGACATCCTATTGCTGAGCTGTGCACAGAAATATTGAGAACCTGGGCTGGCAGAAAGGACAAACATAGAAAGGAACAGAGGAACCGAGAGTCGAGCATAGAGAGTGATAGCGTCACTTCTATAGGCCCATAGATCTTGGAGGTGAGAGACTTCACTAATGACACACTCACTGTCCACCCCACCCACAGTAATAAATAGAGTATAAAAGATACTTATGACGAGTCCCTGAATAGCATTAAGTTACATGGTTTGCCAGGAAACGGGACAGTTTGGTTGTTAACAAAAACAAAATATGGTTCTAACTGGTGCAAACACCTGAGGCTCCCCATAACATACAATATTGTACTGGAACAGGAGTGATTGTATGAAAAGTAATACAGTACAAATGCATTATATGCTCAAAGACAGAATTTTAAACACTTGCAGAGTTACTATCAATGGGCTGACACAATTAATGACTTAGATGTTGTATTTGGTACTGTGATGCATTTTAACAATGCCTGTATAAATGTTATTATAGAAAGTTTAAAAAAATTATAATAAAGACATATTAAAAAAAAGAATAAACAAATACAAAAAGGCAAAGCCCTCGCCTATCAATCTCCATAAAAAACTGTTTGAAAACTGGAGGTAAGGGTGGCTGCACAAAATGGCCTCCCACCACATGGTCAACCAACAACAGCTAGCTTGGATGCATGGCTGCAATAAAACATACATGCAGGCTTATGGAACAAGCACACTGGCTGGCTACACAAAATTTCCACCAACCACATGATCAAACAATAACAGCAAACAAGGTGACATGGCCACAACAAAGAACACATGCAGGCCCATGGCAAAAGTTCACTGGCTAGCTACAAAAATGGCCATTGACCACATGGTCAAACAACAATAAGCAAGGAGGAATGGAAAACATAGAACACATGTTGGCCTATATACACTAACTACAAAAAATGGACCCTGGCCACATGGCATTGAGAACAAAAACAAATAGTTGCCGATGGCAAACACACACACACCACACACACACCTATATATGTTTTGCAGACAAAAGTGAAATACAAAAAACCCACCACATTTTTAATTTCATCCAATGTCATCTCGGCCCTATATGATGTTTTAAAATTACATATATCACAGAAACAGCTATTTAATGCCCCCATGACTAGTACTGCTTGGGCGTACTAGCTGGATAGCATGTTGGCAGACTAGGCCACAAAGAAAAGTACATAAATATTGCAAATTTAAAAAACGTCGAGAAAATGTACTGAACTGTTCAACATTTTTCCTTTGGAAAGGATGAATAGTTAAATGCAAAAATTAACTAGGCCCCTACCAAATTTGCAGGCCACCCACCACAATAAATTTAAAAAGTCAAATAAAAGTTCAAACAAACAACTCCCTTTAACAAGAGTGTTTGACCTTACTTGTGATATCTCAAAAACAAAGTCCTTAAAACCAATGGTATGTATGCAGCAGACAAAGAGAGTGATCCGTTCAGTTCCAAATCCAAACTAAATGTGAAAAAGGAGCTTGACAAAGCACAGGGGGGGGCTGCTGGGCAGGAATTGGAAGCTGGAGTCTCTGGGGCACTTCTTTCGTGTTGAAAAATAGTAAAATAAAAAATGGCTTTTGGTACTAGAAAACAACTTGAGCAGTCCATTGGAGTAAGAAATTGTCTTGAAATCATCTTTTTGAGTAGATTAGGCTACTTCTCAAGTACAGAATCTGCTTGAGGTACTTCTGTGGTCACTCGTATTCACCAAAGTCATGAAAAAGAAGCTGTCATGGCTGGAAACAGTGCTAGCAGCTGCCAAAATCTTTTGCTTGCCTGCGGCTAGCATGTCTCGTAACACTCACCAGTCTGCGCCAAAAGAGCCTTGCATGCACCAGCATGCACCAACGAACATAGAAATGAACAGAGGAACCCAGAGGCGAACATAGAGAGTGATAGCGTCACTTCTATAGGCCCATAGATCTTGGAGGCGAGAGACTTCACTAATGACACACTCACTGTCCACCCCACCCACAGTAATAAATAGAGTATAAAAGATACTTATGAGGCGTCCCTAAATAGCATTAAGTTACATGGTTTGCCAGGAAACGGGACAGTTTGGTTGTTAACAAAAACAAAATATGGTTCACAAATGGCCATTGACCACGTGGTCAAACAACAATAAGCAAGGAGGAATGGAAAACATAGAACAAATGTTGGCCTATAGACACTGACTACAACAAATGGACCCTGGCCACATGGCACTAAGAACAAAAACAAACAGTGGCCTATGGCAAACACCCCTCCCCACACACAAACACACACCTATACATGTTTTGCAGACAAAAGTGAAATACAAAAAACCCACCACATATTTAATTTCATCCAATGTCATCTCTGCCCTATATGATGTTTTAAAATTACATATATCACAGAGACAGCTATTTAATGCCCCCATGACTAGTACTGCTTGGGCGTACTAGCTGGATAGCATGTTGGCAGACTAGGCCACAAAGAAAAGTACATGAATATTGCAAATTAAACAAACCTGGAGAAAACGTACTGAACTGTTCAACATTTTTCCTTTGGAAAGGATGAATAGTTAAATGCAAAAATTAACTAGGCCCCTACCAAATTTGCAGGCCACCCACCACAATAAATTTGAAAAGTCAAATAAAAGTTCAAATAAATACTGGTGCATGCCCTTTTTCAAACAAAGAACACCCTTTAACAAGAGTGTTTGACCTTACTTGTGATATCTCAAAAACAAAGGCCTTAAATCTAATGGTATGTATGCAGCAGACAAAGAGAGTGATCCTTTCAGCTCCAAATCCAAATTAAATGTGAAAAAGGAGCTTGACAAAGCACAGGGGGGTGCCTGCTGGGCAGGAATTGGAAGTTGGAGTCTCTGAGGCACTTCTTTCTTGTTGAAAAATAGTAAAAATAAAAAATGGCTCTTGGTACTAGAAAACAACTTGAGCAGTCCATTGGAGTAAGAAATTATCTTGAAATCATCTTTTTGAGTAGATTAGGCTACTTCTCAAGTAGAGAATCTGCTCGAGGTACTTCTGTGGTCACTCGTATTCATCAAAGTCATAAAAAAGATGCTGTCATGCCTGGAAACAGTGTAGCAGCTGCCAAAATCTTTTGCTTGCTTGCGGCTAGCATGTCTCGTAACACTCACCAGTGTGCGCCAAAAGAGCCTTGCATGCACCAACATGCACCAACGAACATAGAAATGAACAGAGGTACCCAGAGGCGAACATAGAGAGTGATAGCGTCACTTCTATAGGCCCATAGATCTTGGAGGCGAGAGACTTTACTAATGACACACTCACTGTCCACCCCATCAACAGTATTAAATAGAGTATAAAAGATACTTATGAGGCGTCCCTAAATAGCATTAAGTTACATGGTTTGTCAGGAAACGGGACAGTTTGGTTGTTAACAAAAACTAAATATGATTCACAAATGGCCATTGACCACATGGTCAAACAACAATAAGCAAGGAGGAATAGAAAACATAGAACAAATGTTGGCCTATAGACACTGACTACAAAAAATGGACCCTGGCCACATGGCATTTAGAACAAAAACAAATAGTTTCCTATGGCAAACACCCCTCCCCACACACACACCTTTACATGTTTTGCAGACAAAAGTGAAATACAAAAAACCCACCACATATTTAATTTCATCCAATGTCATCTCGGCCCTGTATGATGTTTTAAAATACATATATCACAGAAACAGCTATTTAATACCCCCATGACTAGCACTGCTTGAGCGTACTAGCTGGATAGCATGTTGGCAGACTAGGCCACAAAGAAAAGTACATGAATATTGCAAATTAAACAAACATGGAGAAAATGTACTGAACTGTTCAACATTTTTCCTTTGGAAAGGATGAATAGTTAAATGCAAAAATTAACTAGGCCCCTACCAAATTTGCAGGCCACCCACCACAATAAATTTGAAAAGTCAAATAAAAGTTCAAATAAATACTGGTGCATGCCCTTTTTCAAACAAAGAACACCCTTTAACAAGAGTGTTTAACCTTACTTGTGATATCTCAAAAACAAAGTCCTTAAATCCAATGGTATGTATGCAGCAGACAAAGAGAGTGATCCTTTCAGCTCCAAATCCAAATTAAATGTGAAAAAGGAGCTTGACAAAGCACAGGGGGGTGCCTGGTGGGCAGGAATTGGAACTTGCAGTCTCTGGGGCACTTCTTTCTTGTTGAAAAAAAGTAAAATAAAAAATGGCTTCTGGTACTAGAAAACAACTTGAGCAGTCCATTGGAGTAAAACATTATCTTGAAATCATCTTTTTGTGTAGATTAGGCTACTTCTCAAGTAGAGAATCTGCTTGAGGTACGTCTGTGGTCACTCGTATTCACCAAAGTCATGAAAAAGATTCTGTCATGGCTGGAAACAGTGCTAGCAGCTACCAAAATCTTTTGCTTGCTTGCGGCTAGCATGTCTCGTAACACTCACCAGTGTGCGCCAAAAGATGGGCGAATTTTGCGGATTCGCAATTCGCAAAATTGCGTATTTACGAATTTGCAATCTGCAAAATTCGCGAACTCTCGTGGATTTTGTGGATTTTTTTTTGTGTTTGCAAGTGTTTCTGCCATTTTGCGAGGGTTTTTTACCAGTTCACAAACGCGAACTTACTTGTCGGGTAGCAACGGTCGCGACCATGTTGTTTCAATGTCTGGTTCATCACAGCACCCTCTGTTTCACCACTGCCACCCTCTGTTTCACCACTGCCACCCTCTGGCTCACCCATGCCACCCTCTGGTTCATCACTATAGATTATGGGGGGAAAAGCACACCTGCCCTGCCTCAACTGACATGAATTAATTTGGGGCTGATGAATGTGTCACTGAATTTGAGCTGGCACCTGCTTCCTTAGCTGTAAGTGCTTCCTCATTAATGATGAGCTTGAACATTTGCATCTGCTAAGTGCTTTCAGTTTTGTTAAATTCGTTAGCACACCTGCCCTGCCTCAACTGACATGAATGAAATAGGGGCTGATTATTGTGGCACTGAATTTGAACTTCCAGTCTGGCACCTGCTTCCTTATCTGTAATTGCTTTCTGTTGCAGTGTAATTTTTTTAACAGGACCTTTGTGGCATACTTGAAGCTATTCTCTGAGACTGCTGTGAGGGTCAGAGCAGGGTCATAGAATAGTTCCAAGTAGGCAACTGAACTCTGGAGGGGCCCCTCAGGAAGCAATACAGGGAATGGTTACTAATGATAAGATTGAACTTTTGCACCTGCTGAGTACTTTCAGTTTTGCAAAAATCGTTTTTCTGCAATTTCGCGCAATTTGCGGGGCGCGAATTCACGCGAGATCGAATTCGGAAGCCGCGAATTCGTGCGAATATACGATTTGTTTTTTTTGCGGTGTGTTAGTTCGCGTGATTTTTTGCGTTTTCGCAAGCTGCTTGTAGCGCAACGTTGCGAAGTTACTCTAGCGGTCGTACATGGCTGCGGCCATCTTGTTTGCGTGGCGTGTTTCCGTTTCCGGGCGCTATGTGTAATCTCGCAAAGTGTGCGGCTCCCTAGTACAAGTTTGCGTGTGATCGCGGGGGAAATCTCGCGCAAACTTATCCACGCGGTCGTGAACGGGCGCGGCCATCTTGTTTTTCATTCATTGCTATGGTTCTGGGCATCCTTTCTGTATCCTCTATCAATCTCTGCCATCCTTTGCTTGTTTGAAGTTTTGTTTAATCTATTTTACTTATTATCTATCCCTCTATTTTTCTAGCTCTATATTTTTGTATTTTCTGCTACTTTTGGTTAATTTTAAACTACTTTTTTAAACTCTTTTCTTTTCTTCTTCCCTATTCTATTTCTTCTTTATTATTTACCTTCCTTTCTGCCCAGACCATGGTAAAGGGAGCCAGGAAGCAGCCCGAGAAGGGGAAGGGTCCCGCACCCTGTGCCCGGCTCCCGTGTGGGCGTTTGAGGGGGGAGCTAGTGATGCCACGGGAGATCTTTAGCGCGGAGGAGGTGGCCGCACTAGTGTTCTTTGTACAGCGCCGCCTCCCGAGGATCCATTGCGCCAGGTGGCAAGATCGCAAGCGGGTACAGGCTCCGGGAGCGCCGGAAGCGGTGGGAGAAGGTGTGCTGGGCCATGTTTCAACACTCTCGGGTCCGGCGCACCTACAAACAGGCCACCCACCGTTGGATGGATCTCCTGGACCGGGTACGCGACTTGCTCGACCTGCTCGGTGTCGAGATCCCCGGGCTTGGTGAGTTGTAGTAGCTATTTCATCATTACTCTGTTTTCTCCTGCTCTGTGTGTTATTATATTGCACATTTTTGTTTTTTACCAAGAGCAATAATGCTGCAGATTACATTGTAGGTAAATTATATTTCAAAATCTTCTGTGCATTTCAGGTGAACTGCTCTCCTTCTCAGTAGCGTTGGTACTATCCTTATTTGTTTTCGATTTTGTGTTCATTTCATTGGCCTGAGAAATTATGTATGAGTGTAGTTTACAGAACTGCGTAATGCTAGACACTAAGGGGCAGATTTGCAATTACCGGCGCATCCCTGCAAAGTAGCAGGGATGCGCCAGTAATTGTGTGCCACGCCACCACCACCTATGGTGCGCCGTATTTACAATGCCGTGCACCATGGGCCCAAAACGCCACCGAAGCATTACGCATCTGTGCAGTAAAGGCGGCGCATTGCTGGAGTTGCGTCGCAACGATGGCGCAGCTCCAGCAATGCTCTGGGGTGCCCTATCTCCCCAATGCTGCGTCAAGCCGTACTTCTGCTTCAAGCAGGCGCAGGGTTTGAGTGACGCATCATTGTCCTAAACGTGACTGATTGAAATCTTGTAGGTTTCCCTCAGCCACTTTTAGGATGCGTTCCTGCGCAGGAACGCCCTCCCTTGTGCCGGAACGCCCCCTGATGGCGCAGGGCTTCACAACGTGATGCATCTCCCATATACGTCACGTTGTTAATATACGCCGCACCATGGCGCCTCTTTTGTTCTGCCGCTGCATCACAAAAGTCACGCAACAACGGAGTTAAAGAGCCGCAAGGGGCTTGTAAATCTGCCCCTACAGACTCAAGTCCAGTCCTTCCTTTGTACACCTGGCAATAAGAAGAATTAGTGGTGGTGGATTGATAGTTTGAGTATTTTAATGACTGGTTAATGTAGTAGGAAACTTTTTAGTGTTATCACTGATCTGCAATCACGATGGAGTTTGTATGTCATTTCGCGTGCTGCGGACTGCTGACTGCCAGTCCTAGGCAAACCATTTTAGTACTTTGTTTAGTGAGTTACATAACTTTCCAAGTCGACGGTCCGCAAATCAAGCAATACTAATATCGTAGTAGACCACCTGAGATAGGTCAATATATCCCGTGGAATAGTTGTCTATTTGCTATTTCGCCAAAATATTTTGTTATTGTTCTTTTGAAATGTTTGATTTGGTTGACAACAATCATCCATGTTTTCGGGTCTTTCTTTTTTTCATGTTGTACATCAGCTCCCCCCAGGGGCAAGAGGACAGAGGAGGAGGTGGTTGCCGCTGCTGCTGTAGAAGGCCAGGATCGGCCAGGCGAGGGCTCCTTTGCTGGCCTCAGTACGTTTTCATTTTTTTCCTAGCGTTCCTCATTCGATTTTTTCTAAATCGTCTTTGATCTTCTTGTAGACTGTATCTAAATTCTTATTCTGCCTCTACTATGACTCCCTGTGGAATTACTAGATTATTCTCATTAGTCTGTCTGTGTAGCTAACTAAGATTGCACAGTTGGCAAAAGGTGTCAAACAAAACTCCCAAGTCTTCAAAATGTTTATGCTTTGACAATTCCCAACAATGAAATGCGAATGACCACCAAGAAAGTATAGGATACTACATTACTTTTGGTTTGGATAGGAGGACAATCCATACTACTACTGTTGCAGGGACAAATCTGCACAAACAGAACTATGGACACTAAATAGTGCATTGTTTATCAATTATAATAGGCGCAGGTAGACTTTGCACATACCTCAGTGATAACAGACTTTCAAGAACCCCCAATCTCCTTACTGACTAGATAGTGTGGCACAGTCATTTAGCTCCCGAATTCATCGATGATTGATCCCCAATGATGATTATCCAACGCAGGACAAGAGTACGGAGTCAGAGTCCAGAAGTGTCAGAGGCACGGACTCATGCTTGCAAATTGCAAAACCTTTTGCTCAGTCACTCTTGACCAAAAACCACAGAGTCTATTTAAGTTTTAAAGCTTTATTAAAAGTAAAAACATTTATTAAAAATCAAGTTTGTCATAAAATATAAACGGTTGATTAAAAATGGAAAAGTGCTTAGGGATTTATTTCATACATTTATTGTGGGCGAGCTGAGCCCTCACCTGGTTTGAACTTTCATTTTTCTTTTTGGTGCTGAATCGTTGGTCACTCCGTCCTAGTGATGATGATCTGATCTTGCTCTTGTTCTTCCGGTATCGACCGGTACCGCTGCATCCTCCTCCACGCTCCCTGGGTCAGCCAGTCAGCGCAGGTCTCCAGCGGTACGGAGCCGGGGTACCGCAGCCACCCGCCACCGCCGAGCAGCAAAAACATCAGCTGCCCCCCACAGCAGTACCAAAAAAAGGTTGCACCGCCTTTCACTGAAGGTGTCCTACCTCGAGCAGGAGCTGCTCAACACCAAAACCCTGCTCAAGACCCTCCGCAAGGAGCATGCCGACCTGGCCCGAAAGTCAACAGCAGCCAGCAGTAGGAGGAGACTGTCCCTTGCCCCTTTTTTAAAGACTTCTGGGGGGCGGGAATTGGGTTTTCTACTTTTTTGGACTTAGTTTTCACGGACATTCGTTGGGGTTCGGGAGGGGGGGTGGGTTGGGTCTTGCGGGAGATTATTTATGTTAGGGATATAAAATAAATATACTTTAAACTTTATCTTAGCATACGTGTTTTTTACTGCTTTTGAGGCTGGTGGGTGGGGGTTTAACAGTAAGTTTGTTTTCCTGAAACTTAAGTGGCATCTTGATTCAAGTAATTGCCCAAATGTTTTCAAAACTAAGTGCCTCTCACAGAGTAAGTGAATTCAATAGTCCTAGGACCATCAATCTCTCGTCTCTCCTAATAAGCCATTATACTACCTCCCCCCAAACGCTTATCTTACCTGTAATTTGTGTTTGGAAATAGGGCTAGGCACAGGGCTGGCTGCACGGGAAATGGCGATTAAGGTTGGCAACCCTGGGCGGATGAAATGTCATCATTGCGGTGGTACTAGTGGTGTTACACAGTGGCAGTTGCAGCATCTGAAAAAAAAGAAAATGATACCTTGTTTGTCCTTACCGTAGCATTAGAACGGTACGATAGAGAATATAGCAGGTGACAATACACTAGAAAAGTGCCACAATGTAGCCTAACAAATGGTAAAGTATTGAAAGTATAACTACTACTTGCGTTGAATTTCTTTGACATTGGCTACTACTACAAGAAATAGTACTGAAGGTGAAGGACACAGCAGCGTAATCATTTGCCACGCCAAGGAGGAGGATGTTCTTGATGAGCAATCAAGTTGATGGCGCACATGAAAATCTGCTTTCATTTGCCAATAGTCATGGGTCTGTGTCAAGCTGAGTAAGATATATCCTCGGATTCCTTCACCAGCCTGATGCTATGACCTTATCCTCCCCAGCAAGTGTGGGGAATTATTGCTGTCATTTAGTCACACATCAATCAAAACCACACAGCCCGGGGGAAGAGGGTTTGGGTTTGGAAAATGGATGGGAATGGGGGTTTTTGGGAAAGTTTTGTTGAGAGAAGAAAAAAAAAGCACAGCATGGACAAACAATAATTGAAGATAAACACATCTTTGGGTACAAAGCTATCCATAAATCTTTTAAGTGAAATAAAGGAAGTGCATGCACTACTGCATGCATGGTTACTGAAAAGTAAGTAGTACTTTAGACAACTGTGAATGAAAGAATGCGATAGAACAGGCCTGCCGTAATTATGCATTTTCACTTGCCTATATCTGCACTTAAGAGTAACATTTCGTACAAAAAAATAGGTTTGAAAAATAGCAGAAGTAAGACCTATACAATGGCTGTAGGGATGAATTTAGAAGCAGAGATCAAAGAAATGCAGAGTCACACTCATAGAAGTTCACAGCAATAACATTACTTAAAAGATAATTAGAAAAGAACGGATACTGTATCTGTATGTTGTTGCAGTTGTCCTGTTGAATTTGGGAAGTTGCATGCATCCAACCATTCCTCTTATTAGCGGGACTCCTCCATTCCATCTGACGCTCCGTCCATCAATGTTGGTGACCAGAAGACACCCTGTCCACTGCCTGCCTGGCGGATGCTGAATTGCGGCTTGCTAATGTGAAGCCTGACTTCATCCTTTTTTTCCCATTGCACGGGCTGAAACCCGGCCTGTAATTATTGATGGAAAAACAGGAAGTTATATTAGAACACCACTGACAAATAAATATAAGGTATGTACGCTGTGTAGTGCAAAAAGTCACACTTTGACTTTCCTAATAGACAGTACTATATTTTTGAAAGTGCGTACTCTGTCTGAGTCTCCTTTTGAAGGATAAATAAGTATGGGTGAATTAATTTAGCGGATCTTTCCCCTCAAGCTAGGTGTACTGTAAGCTGTGTTTTAGAACAAAATTAGACCTTCCCAGCAGTGCTCCCAGACCCTTACTAAACCCAGTCGCAAAAATGTAGAAGACCCCCAATCAGATCTCAAAAACGTGAGATACTGCTACCTGTCAGAGGCCTAGTAGAAAATGGTGACCAAACGTACTTTGAAAGTAAAGTAGGCCCAAATCTCCCCTTACCCACCATGGATTGTATTCAAACCACTTGCAAGCAAGCAAAAGTATCCATACCCAGCATTGCTCCTAGACTCGCAAACCCCCCACACACACCAGGAACCCCCACAAACAGCCCCCCAAAAACAGTAGAGTGAGCGAAATCTCAGAAAATGCAAAAACTTTTCCCCCAGGGATTGTCTCCAAAACACTTTCTTTCGGGTATTAGACCTTCCCAGCAATGGCCCCAGAACTGTCAACCCGGGCGAAAACAAGTTTAACACCCCCAACAAGCCAAAAGGCAAAACCCGGGAAAAGCCACACTTAGAAAACTTTGGGCCTACCTGGAATTCAGGCCAAATGCGCTCAGCAGCTAGGTCCTAACTCGCCTCCCAAACAGCACCCCAAAGACAGGCAAGTGATCAAAAGCGGAAAAACTTTTTCTGCTCCGATTTTCTCCAAACCACTTTTAGCCGGTATTACACCTTCCAAGCAAGGCCCCCAGACCCGTGAACCCGGGCAAAAACAAGTTTCACCCCCCCCCAAAAGCCGAAAAGCAAAACTGGGAAAAGCCACACTTAGGAAACTCTGGGCCTACCTGGAATGCAGTCCAAATGAGCTCTGCAGCTAGGCCCTAACTCCCTTTTTGCATCATGGATTTCCTTTAAAACAAATGCAATCAACATTAGAATGTGCCTGCAGTGCTCACAGACTTCAAAACACACCCCGAACAACCTAAAAGCCCCCCAAACAGCACCCTAAAGACAGGCAAGTGATCAAAAGCGCAAAAACTTTTTCTGCTCCGATTTTCTCCAAACCACTTTTAGCCGGTATTAGACCTTCACAGCAATGCCCCAGACCCGTCAACTCACCCGCAAAGAAGTAGAACACCCCCACAAGTGTAGAGTCTTTCTTCATTGGGCGTAATCCAGTCATCTGCTTTGAGGGAAATAGGAGTCTGGAGGAGGAGGATAGAGGAGCATGTTCTTGTGAACTTGTGAACCTGAGGGATGCAGACTGCGGCACCTTCAAATCAATAATCAAATAAGTGAAGACAGTTCTGCTGATGGGCTTGTTTTTGTGATTAGGTGATTAAAGTTTTTTTATATAGATTTTGCAAAACAAAGAAAGACAGACACACAGGAATAAAAGTGAATAAGGACGAAAAAGAAAGTTAGTGGTTCATTGACTCATTTTCAGGGCTCTGTGTCAGGGAAGAAGAGCTCGTCCTCAAACTCTGCTAATTCAGACGGGAGTAGGTCAGTTAACAGGGAAGAACTTCCCTCATCTAAGTTGGTGTCCTCCTCGTCTTCTTCCTGCGTGCATTCTCGCATTTTGTAATTTGGTGGTATGAAGTGCTGATTCATCTTGATCATTGTTAACCTCTCCACATTTTTGGGCGAGAGGCGGGTCCTTTTGGAAGTTGCAATGCCACCAGCAGCACTGAAAACACGTTCAGAAGACACGCTTGCGAGTGGGCAAGACAAGTAATTTATAGCCAGGTTGGTGATCTCTGGCCACACATATGTTTTCCCATGCCAATACGCCAATGGGTCATGAGGAACATGGACCTCTGTTGAGTCATTCAGATAGGCCTGCACCATCGACTCAAGGTTCTCCAGGGTTCCTCCACTTTGCTTACTTTTTTCTGGGACCATTTGAGAAGCAAACCCAAGCTGAGTTTCCCAATCCTCTTCTTCACACAATATTACTGTTGTGTCTGGTGCAGATGATACGGTTGCTGGTGTCGTTAACGGCTGTGAGGGAAAATCACTCACTTCTGCCACAGCCACAGATGCAGAAGTGGACTATTTTGACTGCGGATGGCCTGCTGATGCTGATGTACTGCCTTTTCCTTCATTTTCCTGCCGTTCTCTTTCAAACCGAGTGGCTGACACAGCTAGCCAATGTTTGTACTTTGTAACATCTGCGTCATCAAAAGGAAAGAATACTCTGCCTGCCACTGCCTTTTTGTACCGTGGATCCAGAATAGTAGCACAAATGTAATGCTGTTCTGTGTGGATCATTTCAAGACGATCATCGCGAAGTAGGCGGTGTAATAACTTCTCCGCCAACTCAAATGCTTCAACCTTTCCATCTTTATCAAACTTAGAACACACCGCCTTCAGTTGGTGCTCTAGCATGCGCAACAATGGGATAGCTTTTCCCAAATGACAGTCCTCCCTGCTGACTGCACCTGCGTTTATCTTTGCTTTAACCCCTGAAAAAGAGACCCAGTGTGCAGTGATGCACATGTAATCAGTGGCTGCGCAACTGGTCCACATGTCTGTTGTCAGATGTATAGTGTGAACAGCACTCTTCTGCAAAGCTGCCCCAATCACCTCCAGCACATCTTCATGTAGTGCTGGAACCGCAACTCTGGCAAAATAGAACCGGCTAGGAACCTTCCATTTAGGGCAGAGTGTTGCCACCATTTCAAGAAAACCCACCCCTTCCACAAAAGCAAAAGGGAGAAGGTCCAGCGCTAGAATTTTAGCCAGCTTAGTGTTATAAAGACGCGCCATTGGGTGGTTGCGTTCATATGGCGCTTCTGAAAACAACATGCTTCTAATGGTGGGCTGGACCATTTTACGGGATGATGATGACTTCTGCGACCCAGTTACGCTCAGTGATGATGAACTTTTTCGCATTGGTGTCTCATTCTCTCCCACACTCTTAGTGTGGCTCATATATCTTGCAGGGGGTGTGCTGCTGACAGGGGTACTGGGTGTAACTGAAGAAAAGTTTGACGCTTCTTCCTCCTTGTCATCAGCAGATGAAACATCAATGGATACAATTTGTTGACTTGCAATTCGGGCATCCTCGATCTCCCTTAGGTGCGCATGCCATTTGACAGTGTGCTGTCTCTCAAGATGACCTCTCTGGCCTCCGGTACCATAGTTGGTACCAAGCTTACCACGACTAACTCGAACCTTACAAATGGTACAAATGGCTATGTTTTCCCTTGTTGGGCTAACACTAAAGAAGTCCCAAACTGCGGACTTCAAATGTCTGTGGTGGGCAGAGGAGGCGATACTGGGAATGCTGCTAATGCCAGATGAACTGGAGGATGTGTGTTGCCGAAATTTAGTACGTTGTGCACTTACAGCACCACTATTTGAGGAAATGGAGGTCGAGGTGGATGGAGGTCCCTTCTGGCGAGAAAATATGGAAGCTGTAGGTGGTGGCGTACTAGTTAACTGCATTTGTAGTGGTCCCATTGCCACGTTACCATCATCAAGATCAGCAGCATTTCGGGATAGGGTAAAAATGTCTGTTTGCTGCATGCCCGCTGAGACTGGAGTGACGCCTATGATGACTGCGTCGTCGTCGTGAGAGTCTTCATCAGCAGGAGTATACGCCACTTCTTCTTCAGCGTCATCATCACACTCCATAACTCTAAGACTTTCGGGGACCTTCCTTTTACGCTTAGCTACCTTTGTCAGAACGTGGTGTGCCTCACTCTCAGGCAGCACTGGTGGTTCCCAATTTTCATCCATATCATCAGAAGGAAGGGGGCTTGAAGAAGAAGTAGACACCATCCTTGATCTTTTCCTTGCTGGGGATCTGGAAGACAATGAATCATCAGGAGGAGTGGCTTCCTCATGTGATACCTCGGCTTGAATGTCGATTTCCTGATGTGCCCCTACTTCGGGAGGAACAACTATTGTGGGCACTTGTGCCGCTCCATGCACCTCTGCTTGCGCCTCTCCTTGCGCCGCCTCTCCTTCCACATGTACTTGGGCTTGTACTTGCACATGTGGTTGTTGTTGCGGCTGTGGTTGTTGAACACTCGTCAGATGACTTACAACAACCTGTGTTGATTGAGGGATGCTGCTACTTTCTTGCGATGAGCCAACATCACTGCTCGATGGTGATTGAACAACTATACTGGCTGCCTCGGCAGCACTCAAGGGCTTGGACCTAAGTTTGCGTGGTGGTGGTGGCACTGAGCCCAATGGAGCGGAGGTGCTGCTCCCAGCTTGGTCCCCAGCAGACCCCGCTGCTGCTGCAGGCGTCCTTTTTTTTCCCCAAAAAATGCGGCGGTCGGCACACCAGTCTCCTTGGTAAGTGGCGCCACTTGCTTCTTCTGCTCCTTACTGGCAACTTTCTTGCTAGAGGAGCAACGGGCAACTTCTTTTGGGGCCATCTTCTTCAGATGTCAGAAGTTACAGCAGGCCACAGTTGCACAAGTTGCAGAGTTGTCTGTGGCCACACGTGACGTTGTGCTGCACACACCGCAGCAGGACTTCTTCCTGGCACTGATGAGGAACGATGAGGCTGATGATTCGTCTTTCTGCACCTAAAAGCAAACGAAGCCAGAGGAACATCAGTTAAATAAATGTTGCATATGTAGCGCTTCAATTAATAGTTTGCAAGTAAGCATTTTTATTATACCCACCCCCCCCAAAATGGAAAGACCAATAAAATGCACCAGTGACAGAGTACCCCTGGGCATAATGGATGAAAGCATGTCAGACTGGGTGCAGGCCTATGGCACAACAAAGCATACTGCCTGGCTTCAAAATGGCCCCTAGACCCCCACCACATGGCCAGGCCCTGCCTGTACCAGTCCTTAAAATGGCCCCCACCCACATGGCCATGCCCCACCAACACCCCAAAAAATCGAAAAACACACAAAAATCACCACAATCCAATGCCATCCATGCCCTCCATGATGTTTACATTAAAGAGACCCCACAGAAAGACTCAGTCCATGCACCACTGAGAACCCCTGGGCAAAAGGCCCCAACAACAGCCCAAAAATCGAAAAACACACACAAATCACCACAATCCCTTGCCATCCATGCCCTAAATCAGGTAAACAACCTTTACAACGCAACTTTTACAACGCACTACCATTACAACAAAACTTTTACAACGCAAAAACTTTTACAACGCATACCATTACAACGCATGTTTTTACAACGCAAGTACTTTTACAACGCATGCCATTACAACGTAAGTATTGGTAAGTATATAATTATATTTAATATTTTATATGTTTTTTTTTAACGTTTTCAGTTTTTGGGTAAAGGGGTATTTTTAGGGTTTAGGGTCAGTTTTCAGTTTTTGGGTAAAGGGGTATTTTTAGGGTTCAGGGTCAGTTTTCAGTTTTTGGGTAAAGGGGTATTTTTAGGGTTTCAAGGTCAGTTTTCAGTTTTTGGGTAAAGGGGTATTTTTAGGGTTTAGGGTCAGTTTTCAGTTTTTGGGTAAAGGGGTATTTTTAGGGTTCAGGGTCAGTTTTCAGTTTTTGGGTAAAGGGGTATTTTTAGGATTCAGGGTCAGTTTTCAGTTTTTGGGTAAAGGGGTATTTTTAGGGTTCAGGGTCAGTTTTCAGTTTTTGGGTAAAGGGGTATTTTTAGGGTTTAGGGTCAGTTTTCAGTTTTTGGGTAAAGGGGTATTTGTAGGGTTCAGGGTCAGTTTTCAGTTTTTGGGTACAGGGGTATTTTTAGGGTTCAGGGTCAGTTTTCAGTTTTTGAGGTACAGGGGTATTTTTAGGGTTCAGGGACAGTTTTCAGTTTTTGGGGTACAGGGGTATTTTTAGGGTTCAGGGTCAGTTTTCAGTTTTTGGGTAAAGGGCTATTTTTAGGGTTCAGGGACAGTTTTGGGTTTTTGGGGTACAGGGGTATTTTTAGGGTTCTGGGTTAATTTGGGTTTTTGGGGTACAGGGTAAAAAAAATTAAATTAATTAAATTAAATTAAATTAAATTATATTAATTACAATTAATTTAAAAAAAAATATTATATACTTACCAATACTTACGTTGTAATGGCATGCGTTGTAAAAGTACTTGCGTTGTAAAAACATGCGTTGTAATGGTATGCGTTGTAAAAGTTTTTGCGTTGTAAAAAATTCGTTGTAACGGTATGCGTTGTAAAAGTATGCGTTGTAACGTCATACATCCCCTAAATCATGTTGAAATTCAACAAAACAATTGTATCATGCACCCATAACTAACCCTGGTCCTACTGGATACTACTGTGGCTACCCACAATATTTTTTATTTAATGTTCTGAAAAAGTTCCAAAATTGTAGTTGAAGCAACTGTAATGCCCCAAACAAACTTACTTGTGAAATTTCTAATCCAAAAGTGATCCAAAGAAAGTAAAAAAGGCCTTAAATCCAAATATCCAGCAGCATCCACAAAAAGTAATCCTTCCAGGTCAAGATCCAAATCAAAGTGACCAGCACATGAAGAAAGCACTGGGAGGAGCCTCCTGGACAGGAACAGGAAGTTGGAGACTGCGGGGCACTTCCTTCCTCCCACCCCCCCCCAAAATGGACTCCTTGCAAAAGAAAAGTGCAGGCAAATGTGAACCTGAGGAGTTATTCTGATAAAAAATCATTTTCAGAAGGTTTATGCTGACTGTTGGTGGATTTCTTGTGCGAAATTGCAAATTTTGCAATTTCGCAATTGCGAGATTGTCGCTGCCCGCCGCATCTACGTGTTCGCAAGTGTTTACTCCTGCGATGCGTGATCACGGGCCTTTATGACGTACTCGCGTTGACAAACTCTCGCTGTGCAAGGTGGCAAGCCGCGATGACGTAATCGCGGTCGACAAACTCCCGTGGGATCCCGCAGCAAGATCCAAAATGGCGCAGCACATGCAGACATGGAGAAAAACAACTCTTCAAACGCTGAATGACGGTAAGTGAACGCCGCGCGCCGCAAAATTGTATAATATTCTATTTGTCAAGCGTGACCAAGCAAAAAAATCCACTTTGTGCAAATTTGCGAATTTTCTGCAAATTCGCGAGAGTTCGCGGACTGCGAATTTGCCAAAAATCCGCGAGCGGAACGGATTTTACGCCCATACTTTGGCTTGCATGCACCAACAGAAAAAAAATCTTGCTATGTGAATGGTAGGGAAATGGTAGCAGGACTCTGTGAAAGGAATTCATTTCTCTGACCAGTCTTAATATTAAGACATGTTGCAAACATTGTTCATAGAGCGATATTTTTAGCAATCATTATTTAAACAGCTCCAACATCAGAGTTAGATTTGGGGGTGATAGGGAACTTACAGAAACCATCAGGTTACACCCAGGGGTGAGACAAGGTTGTGTCTTAGCCCCTCTTCTGTTCCTCATCTATATCAATTACTTGGAATCTTACCTGACTGGGATAGGGACGGATCTCTCTAGAGTTAAGGAAAGAGCCCTGTCCATTCTGTTGTATGTAGACTATGCCATACTAATAGCAAGGACAGTTAATGATCTCTTGCTCTTTTTTGATGGATTTTATAATGTTAAGGGGGGTGTCCATCTGAAAACAAACATACACAAATCTTTTTTATGAGCTTAGGTCCTAGAAATGTGAAAACTAGAACTTACTTTTTGGGGGGACAGAAATTCATAGAGTGAAGTGTTTTAATTATCTGGGCATTTTCTTTGATCAAAATCTAACCACTCATACTTCAAGAGCAGCACAGGGGGTGTTCTCATTTGCGATAAGGTTGGGCAACAAACCGATCAAAGAACTGACGGAGATTTATTGGAGTAATTGAGTTTCTGTGGTGAACTATGGGGCAACGATCTGGGGCTCTAAAGACCAGGGCCAATTCAGCAGGTAGAAAATAAGTATGTGCGTAGGCTATTTGCTACTAACTAATCATGCCCTGCCTTTTTGTGCCTATCAGAGTTGGGCTTTACACCATTAAGTAACAGGATAAGCTTGGTACCACTACTCTTATGGTTGAGGATTTGCGGGAAAACTGATACCAAACTCTCTAAGGAAGTATTGGGGGACTGTCATTTTCCGGACAATGCCCTCAATGTCCCCTAAATTAGATTTAAAAAAAAAAAAAGAATTTCTAGAGCTGGGCTCTCAGGAATACACTGAAAATCCATCGAGCAAAACTCCTGGGCTATCCTCTGGGTACAGGGGACATTTCGGTATAGGCAAGATAGAGCCTAACAAGCAGATTTTGATAATCTGCTTGTAAGTCACACTTATACCCCAATCAATTTGACACTGGGGAGTGAGCCTTATCTCTCCTGGTTTCCGAATGGGAAACGTAGGTTTTATGTGACCGGACTATATTTTAGCCTATTGCATCTAATAGTTGCTTTTCCTAGGAGTATAGTCTGGGTAGAACCATTGCCTAGATGCCCATGTAATAACACTGCCACTCAAAGCACATTGTACTTTATTGTATTGTGCACTCTGTATACTTTTGCCAGGAAATGATTTCTCATACACAAAAGGAAGTTGGTATGGAGGAATTAATATAACATTTTCCATTTTTGAATAGAGTAAATTCAATTACCCTCTCTTCAGTTTTTAGTCCTTCACGCACATTATCTAATTGATAAGGACACACATATACAATGGCACCTAGTCAATAAACAACACATAACTACAAACAACATGACATTTGAAAAAGGTATATACAAAAACCATACAGTCAACTATATATTGCCTATACCCAGAAAAATTGATACTAGTGTTCACCCATTTATTCTAGGTGATACACTTAGAGGTAGTCTAGATGGACACTTTAGGCAAAGGGACGTATTTTTCTAAAGCTCTTATTGTGTCATCAAAGAGTTATTAAACCACTCCTTATAAATTTGCTAAAGGCTACTCCTTAACAGATGTCAACGCGGATGCGTTTCAGCCTTAGATGTTCTTCTTGGCCTCCTCAGGACAAGGGCAATGGAACAAAACTAAGTGAAATGAATATATATATATTTATTAATCACTATTTCTGACCTCTTATTTGTATAGAGCATGCTGGCTATTCCGGGCAGATGCCCGTGCAGCTAAAGTTACCGCAGTGCCACCAAGAATTTGTAGAAAGTGCAAGGAGCAATCAAGCCTCAGGTAGATATACGATGAATACAGGTTTAGAGGGTAAACATAAACTAGCACCATGTGAATTCCAAAATGGAGTCCGTTAAAATGTACAAGTGTTGTTTAAGTATAGAGTCCCGAAGCACTTAGAACCCGAGACATGCCTATATCACAGGGCAAGCTAAAAATGTGTCCTATGTCACTTACATCAATGTTGTTGCGGGTAGTTTTTTATGACAGACTCGCGTCTATTGCGCTTTTGCATGCGCCCCAAACACGAGGTACAACCTTCTAAAGTAACCCACACATGAAAAAGCAGTTAGAAAAACTCAATCTATTGATACTTTATTCACAAACAGTACCTCTAGTGTAGAAAATCTGGCACTCACCTCTCTCTCACAGAGGCGAACCTTCCTTTATGTGTGCCAAGACTTCTCTATAAGCAAACCGAATCACTGTTTCCCTGTGGATGAAAAACACTGGTCAATCGTAAATATTACTACGAGCAATCACCTATCTACCCCAAAGACTATCATGACCACAAAATACTCACTGATCAGCCCTCCGTAGTGGCAATAAATGCTCTCTTGCTCTCTCACAGCAACCGTCAGCGTGTGCCAGATCCACGCCCGCTGCTCTACTAAAGTTTTTTATATATGTATACATATATAAAAAACTTGTGATAAAATATATACATTGCGGCTATGTACAAAGCAGAAAAATGAAAACAATCACATAATCTAGGATATCTAATTAATGTCAGCTCTATCCTAGTATTATCTCAAGTTAATCACTCGACATACATATCAAATCATATCAAAGCCCAGATTTCTTCCCGATCATTCAGCCCTTCAACCGATATATGGTACTTTTCTATCATTTGAGCCTCCAACCGGTTAAGATTAATTTCTAAGGTTGTTTTATTCTGTGCTTTAACTACTATCAATACTGTCCACCTCAAATCATTCTCATCATGGTTGTGCTGCACATAATATTGGATCAATGGGTCTTCTTGTGTTTAGCATCATATACGTGACTTGTGCAGAAGTATTCTCATTTTAACAGCCTGGGTGATCTGACAGATATAAACTTTGCCACAAGGACATATCACAGAATAAACTACATTTTTGTATTGCAGATTGAAAAACTCAATTGTGTATGCTGTTTGTTATTAATATTGATGGATTTCGAGTCCCTTGTCTGAGGGCATGCAGAGCAATGATTACATCTGTCAATGCCGGTTGACTTAATAATTTTTATAACACACCAATTGCCAGCCCCACACTTATTTTTTAGCTTAAAAATACAAGCAACCAATCAGTCTTATTGCTGATTTTGTTAGGTATATTTTATTTTTACCTTTTACTTTTATATTGATTTTAGCCTTTCTGCGATTTCATGTATGAGAAAAACACAAAACATATATCACTACACATTTACTACAAATTACACAAATATAACACTTATACTTTTGCCACAAATTTCACGAATATACAATACATTTATATCAAAACAACAAGTACATATTACACATCTTTTTTGATAGCTTATGGGCCAGCAAATATTTAGTCTTTGCTGAGTGCCTTTTTCAAGACAACATTAGCTATATATTATGTCATTGAAGGACAAAGAGTCAACAAGAAGGTGAAAAAAATGAACTCAAAACAATAAATTGGTTGAATTTGTAGTTAATACTGAAATTAATCGCCTCCTTTGTGCCAACGTGTTTCGAACCCGTTATCTGAGTGTGCGGGTTCTCATCAGGGCTCTGTCACTTCTATCTGAAGATGTGTACGAAAAGAAGAGAGACAACACAGAGTTGATTTTTAGTGGCATGTCTTCGGCCATTCTTTATCACTTAGCTTACAAAAGGTCATGCATTCTATACCTGTAACCAAGCGAGTAGCCGGTTCCCCAGGTTCACTCTGTTTTCTTAAATTTCTGTCTTGCTCAGATTCTCTGCAAAATAGCATGAGTATCTGTAAGCGAACATTTCTTGTGTCGGTTTAACCGTAAAGGGACTCTTTTGACTGAAATGGTGCTTTATCGACATACCTTTTTCAAGTTCGGATCTTGTCAATTATGAATGTCACATGTATGTCCCCGGGTAACCTGTGGACAATATCATAGCGTTTATTCTCTATCTTCCCTTCCTGATTTTGCTGTTGTACTGGTGCTTTCCATCCCCCTCTGAATTGCCGCCCCGTGTTTACACCTCTTTCTAAAAAAGGAAGGGTTCTAGGATATTGATAATATGATTGGTATGTTTGGTATGGCTGATAATATGGACCAGCTCTCTGGTCGAAATCTGAAGAGTAGTCTGAAAAAGTCAAAAACTTAGTCCGCGATCTACCTCTATATTGTAGATTGAGACTGCTAGGATTATTATGTTAAAAACAAACTTCTTTTAGATAAGAGTACACCAAATCTAATTTAAAATTCTTAATGTCTCTTTGGAAGTTTTTAAATTCACTGTATGGGTTTTAAAGTCTACTAATGTTTTCTCTATAGTTTCAAAAAGGGATTTAGCATCCAGTATAGCGGTGTCACCCACGATGTCCTCCTCAAGTTCCTTGATTTCTTAAAGTTCCTTTTCACTGATTTGTGGGGCCGTCTGGATAGAAAGTACAATCCAGTCACATGAGCACTTTGTGCCTACTCCACTAAAATCCAGTAAATATGCCTTATCATTCACAAAAAAACTATAGGGATATTCTTTACCTGCAATCCTGCAGGGATAGTTTTTGATTTCAAGTGTTCCAATAGTACTTGAGAATGCAATTGAGTTCTTGTATTTTTCTTTCTTAGTTCTATAAGTTGCTCTCCCTTATCTGAACTCAAATTACTTGGTCCCAACAACTCTCCACCTAATAATGATGGAATTAGTTTCAATTTATTGATATCTTCCTCAGAATAACTAACCATATGAGGTTCTGTCATTGTATCAAACCACGTGAATGTGTGAAAACTACAACCAAAATTAGATAAACAATCAAAAGAACATTCAACTTCAAAAGACAGGACACCACAGTATATTATGATTTATCTACCCTATTTTTAATACGAACTCCCATAAGGAGGCATTTGAGCAATTGCAAAGGCTGGAGAATGAGAAAATGTGCATGGCAGTGGGAAATTTTGCCCACCTCTCTCAAATATGTATGTTAGGATCTAATTTCATTTTAGAACTTTTAAAACATTTATGTCTTTAGTATGAGACCTATCGACCCTTTTATAAATGCTTCATGCATAGTTCCATTGGAATGTACCTTATGTAGTTTCTTCCTTGAAAATAACTGAATTATCCCCGGATGTGTCCTGAATTTTGTAATGTTGCTCTATTCATTCATGTAACATTTTCATCATCTATGCTTTAATGGCCGCTATCTGCCGAATACAGTTTTTGTGACTTACTCACTGACTTTGAGCTGCATTCCATAAGTAACATTTAACGTACAAGCACTGGTTACAATTTTCACCATATACTAGGGCCTTATAGTTAAGTTAAATTAGTCAATTAGGGGTATACCAACTTTACCATGTTGAAAGGGTAAGCAATTGTTAGCAGGGGTAAAATGTAAAGCATGTAAAATGTATAGCAAAAAAAGCCCATGCAACATTCTGGGGTACACCATGCAAAAGATGGTCATTTTATACAGCCAGAGAAGAACATGCTCAATTGTCTTAGGAAGACTTAAAGTACCTGATAAGCAAGGCTCCCTTGGCTAGTTGTCTCGAAATGCTTAAGCCAGCCTCGCTGATTCCAACCAAATACTTACAAGCATAACTTTTATGGGTTTCCAGGACATCACCATAGCTGGGCATCTTAGATTCAAGTCTACCTTAGAAATCAAGCAACATTCCTTTGGGTGGCCACCCATTCAATCTGATGTTGAATTATATGTTAGGTCTTGCCTAGCATATGCCCAGACAAAAGCCCCATATGATAAAACTTTTGGATATCTTCTCCTCTGCAGCATACTATCTTGATGGATTTCATTATAGACCTTACCCCTTCTGACCAATGTCATGTGATTGTGGTTACAGTTGATCACTTTTCAAGAATGACAATTTTCTTTTCTTTGGCTTCATTCACAGACCAATGGCCTGATAGGGAGGGTCAAACAGTGTCTGAAACAATTCAACATATATTTTTGTAATGCCATACAGAACAACTCGGCTGATCATCTTCACACAAATGAATTTTACTAGCAGTATCTTTACAACTGCCTATCTTTTTGTGTGTGAGGTCTCTGCCATGAGTACAAAGACTCCAAACTCTTAAAGATCTTACTCATAAAATTCCTATGTGAATTCCAAGAAAATGTGAACTTACACTAAAGTCCCCAGTGTCATCATCTCTGTTTTTCTTTCCAAAACACACATTGCTTCTGGAAACTACTACTGCATGTTACATCAACTCTCACCAAATGTAATTTTGTGGCCCTTCAATCTGCATATTTACAACATAAAGGATAAGGAAGCGCAAAACCTGAACAGTTCTTGCACTACCTTAGACTTACCTCTGATGACTACTAGTCCCATGGACACAGCAGGTCATTCACTAGACCAGGTCTTTTTCTATCCTTCTAATACTCTATTTGACACGATGACCTAAGTGATCTGGTCAGATCATAAATTATTTTCTTTTTATCTTATCCATATAGATTAAAGCACATGTATTCCCTCTAGGACCCCCACTATGGGACAAACCTGATGTAAACTATACTACGAGGCTTTGGATACCAACCTAAGCCTTACCTTCCCCAGGCTCCCTTCATCAGACAGATAGATGAATTCTAATCTCATAAATCATTCAATAGCATATCTCGGTATAATACTAAACATCTAAAACCCATCTATCCTAAGAAGTCACCTACATTGTCTGGTACACAGAAAACCTAAAAGAGATTAAGCAAAGTAAAAAGAGTGACAGCGAGTGGAAAGAAAACAGAAGAACCGATTCCATAAGCATGCATAAAACATTTAACGTTACCATGATCATTTCCTTAGCTTAAACACCTCACAACATTTTTTTTTAAATTAAGCAATACAATGGCGCATCCTTTAACGAATGCTAATGTGACCCTCTTCTTTGGAATTGTGAATCTGCTTATTTGATTTTTTTCATGATGAAGTAGCAAAACGGGTTCAACATTTATGATAAAACGATGATAACAAAGCTATCATATATTTTCAACTTAGGTTTGCTAGATCACCTTTAAACCAGCCACCACAAATCACATTGATAAGGTGTTCCACAGATTGGCTTCAGCATCCCCAAATGACGTATACTGTATTTTAAAAAAGTTGTGACAGCTATCATTCCCCTCTCACAGATCTCAGTACTTCTTCCCTTTAAAGAGGCATGATTCAAGGTTCCTGAAAAATAGGCATCATAACTCCTTTACTGGAAAAAATACTCTTGCTCCAACAGTTATGTCGAACTCACAAAAAGAAAGGGCTTGGACAGCACACCTATGGTCACTATTTAGTCAGCAAATATAAATCACATCAATGTGTGTAGATTTCACTCTTTCCACACCAATAGGAATATTAACAGTAACAGTAGTCAAAATATAAGGATCCAAGGCATGTAGCAGTCTTGATAATCTTTATTTCAAATTAATTTCATTAAAACTTCCCAGCACAGGACTTGCCGACACGTGTTTCATCTTACAAAAATACTTTTTCAAGGCTGGAAATATTAAAATAATACACCAATAAGTGTTCTGCACAAACAACTAGGTGAATCTAACACATCATAAATGAATCCATTTCACTACTATTTACATGTAAAATAATCACATCTCTATATAAAGTCCATTGTATATATAAAAAAGTCATTGTATATAAAGGAAAATCCATTGTATATATAACAGATACACAATGCAGAACTTGTAGGGGGAGAAAAAGATTATGCACATCAACACAGAAGTAGCAATCAATGATTATGCTTACTTATGTATTTCAACACAAACATAGTGTAAATATACTTAAGGTAGAGTAGCAGCAACATTAGCATTCTCAAAGCTGGAGGGCAAAGCGATAAGTGCATCATGTAAGAAAAAAAAGCATAGAATAAGTGTATAAACCATAATAGAAAAAGGAAGGAAAACACCCTTTGACAGATCTGAGGTTCCAAATAAATATATGACCAACCAATAATGGATATCCACTATCCTGGAATCTGACACAGTAGGCGTAGAGGCCGGTCACAAATGTGGAGTAGCATTCATAGACAACCATCATGTAGGCATAGTTTTCAACTGCGGTCTAAACGGATACAGTGAAGAACATTCGCTGTCACCAAACACATCACTCACTAAGACAAACAAGGTTGCCCACCATCGAACACGGTTAGATAACAGCCCTTTATCATTGGGCTCTCAATCATCGCTCGATCAGTTCAAAGAAGCATACGTTGACCTTAGTTATTATACTCAGGGCACAATCTCATGAGTTAATTTGCTTAAGCAGCTAGGTTCAATTTCCATATTTGAGCCCTTTCATTATGATTGAATCGCATCTGCAATAATATACAGAGACACAAATACATAACCACACTCACCAATAATGAGCCATGGAGTGTTACTCAAAGAAGAAACAGATCATATTCCAAGCGTTCTTGTTACAGATTCAGAGCTGATGACGTCACCTACATCAAGTGATGAAGAAAAGCACAGCATTGGATCACGTTCCTCCTATACTGCATGCCACAGACATTCGACTGGACTTCTCTGCACAACCAAACAAAGCCAACTAGGTCCCACAAAGGTTAAAAAAGGAAGTACACTCACCAATAACAAAAAATTAGAACACTGCCTGGATCTGAGATTCGGTCATTATCTAAACATATATTATTTATGTATTCTTATCTTGACTGACGAAATAACCTATAATGCAGTAATCAATAGAAACAATGCTGCGTAACGGTACCCCAACCGTAAAGTTTACATTGTCTGTATTCTTGAAAGAATTGTCAGAGAGAAAAGGAAGAAGAAAGTACGCACACTCACCAAAAATTATAGGATGAGTAAATAATTAGATACTCCGTCTGGTCCAAATGAGGCCCTTCTGTTGAAACTGGCGAATCTACCTATATTAGTATGAACATAAGTGTCACTCATTGACCAACTATAATAAATCCAAAAATGCCCAAAAATTGTTCGAGGTACCCTCATAGTCCCACTCACCACAATCACTAACGATATACTGTGTGTTCAAGTTATCCTCTCCTGCGAAGTGTACAGGGTAATGTGAGATTAGCAGCAATGAAAATAGAAGGTCAAAGCCCGACCTACAAAAAAATATATAGCAAAGGTTTGGCAAGTACGTACAAAAAACAGTTGTTATCTATAGTCCTGTATTTCAGTTGGACTGCTCATAACATATTAAAAAAGCGCGTGGATGACAGCTTTGACCTAGTCTGACTGCAGCTATAAGCCCATATTACCATTTTAACTACAGTCCTATGAATATGATGGATTGCTCACATCGTATTAGCGCATCTGAAATGGGTCCATATTCCCATTCTATCTACTGTCCTGTGTTAGCGTTCGACTGTTCACATCGTAATAACGCGTTGAGGCAGAATACACCTGATCCAACTATATTATATCGAGCCCACACTGCCAGTTAACTTCCGCATTATTAAACTCACCTAGCGGCGGTGGCTCCCGCAGTCACAGTACGTCCGATTTCAGAACCGGCAGCTCTAAGAGCGCCCATATTTAAAAAAGACGTAGGCCCGCCATCACGACCACGTGACTAATTAGTAATACCCACGTAGGCCGATCTACGCTGTCAGTTGGGGTGGCCATCTTAAAAGTACCATTGCGATATGGCAAAGCTATACCTATCATCAGGCACACATAAACCTCATCCCACAACCTTAATTCAGACAGGACAAAAAGCAAATATTAAGACCTTATTTAAAAATCACAAACATATGGTAATAGCCAAGTCAGGAACCCAACGCAGATTTCTTAGGGGTCATAATTTACACAGCCAACACAACATTCGTAGAATCTACTATAGTATTTTATAAGTTCAATCAATAAGGAAAAAAAAATGGTTGGGTTTAGTGTAGTAGGATAACTCGAAAGAGAAAGCCACGGTTGCGGCTTTGTTGTGCCGTTTGTGCAGAGGGCAGTGCACCTTTTCCTCACTTCCTGTTACCGGTCCTGGGCTGGAGTTGGCGCTCTAGCTGTGGGAGGGGACTGCTTATTTAAGACGCATTCCTACGAGGGCGCAGGGCGGACGTAGCAGGATAGTGGCAGCTCCTGCTATCCGTTTGGTGCTCCGGTCAGCCAGTTTATTTTAAAAAGGAAAAATCGTGTTTTAAACATTGTAATTCTGATCTGTTTTATCTGTGTGCTCACCTGCTCGCCCCGTTCTGCCGCGGCTTTGTTGTGTCGTTTGTGCAGAGGGCAGTGCACCTTTTCCTCACTTACGGTTTCCGGTCCTGGGCTGGAGTTGGCGCTCTAGCTGGGGGAGGGGACTGCTTATTTAAGGCACATGCCTACTCGGACGCGCAGCGGGCACGCCTTGGGCGTGCCCAAGGCAAACCCGTGTGCGCCCGTCCGCGACAAGTACGCGACCAGCGCCAGCCACTATGCCTGTCCCCCACCAGAGACCCTAAAAGCGCCTAGACGCTATAACCGGGATGTTCTAATAGGCCTTAATAAACTCAAGGAGGAATGTGTCTGCCAGTGGAACGTCTTTGATAGTTTGACCCGGAAGTGTAGTGAGTGCCAATTTAGTTTCAACACCTCCTCACAGGCCCCGGTTTTCCAGACTACTTCCCCGGTTACAGCTGGGGAGGGAGCTCGTATTCGGGCGGCTCTTGTCAATTCTCGCTCTCTGGTTAAGCACGCCTTAGAGGTTTATGAACTCCTTACAGAGGACCAATATGATCTCTTGTTTTTGACTGAGACTTGGTTTAATGAATCCTCGGCCCCCATGGTTGAGTTGGCTGTCCCCAGGGGGTTTAATATTATCAGGGTAGATAGGAAGGTGGGCAGGGGTGGAGGCTTAGCAGTGGTGTATGGAGATTCCTGGACTATGGTCCACGAAGTCTCCCTAGGAATTGAAGGGGGTAAACTTTTGGACTTTTCTATCCCCCTCGCCCCTCACTTTACGCTCGGGGGACACTTGTCTATAGGCCCCCAGGTTCTTCTGGAGCGTTCTTGAAAGCCCTCGATGAGATCATTGTCCCTAGGGCTTTACGCTTCTCCAGCTTTCTATTACTGGGGGACTTTAACATACATTTCGACTGCCCGTCCGGGGCCGATACAATTGAACTATCGGACTCCCTGAAATTGGCACAACTTACTCAATGGACTAACTCCCCCACACATATCGGGGGACATATCCTTGATTTGGTGTGCTCTAACTTTCCCCTGTCTGGTATCCATCCTCTTCAAATACCCTGCTCTGATCACTCCCTGATTCAGTTTTCCTGGTCTATTGCTAAACCTGTGGTTTTTTTAAAGTCCCCTCTAAGTAAACCCTCTCAGAGGATTGATGCTTCTGTCTTCGGCCGGGTTCTGCCTAACTCCCGGCCTTCTGCCAATGTGACACTGGAGGGCGCTATAATGAATTTTACTAACTGGATTGCCCAGGCGGTGGAGTCTGTTACTCCTCTCCTCCCCGACAATCGTGTTAGAAATGCGCCATCTAAACCCTGGTATTCCAGCAATCTTAGAGCATTAAAGCACTCTTGTAAAAAACTTGAACGTGGCTGGAGACTAAATTATTGTCCTTTGTGCGAAAGCTGTACTCAGAAAAGCCCAGAGGGAGTACTATGGAGCTATTAAGGAGGCTAAAAGCATTTTCTTTACTGAGCGCATCGCCAGCTCTAGAAATAACTCAAAGGAAATATTTTCCATTGTACAGAGCTTTCTCAATCCTGTTGCAGAGCGGATTGATCTACCTGTTTCGGCAGAATGGTGTGAGGAACTGTCTGACTTTTTTATTGACAAAACCCAGGCCATACAGGATTCTCTAGAGCATACTGACGCCCATAGCCCAAGCTCACCAGTTCCCACTCTGACTGCCCCCTCACTAACGGCTTTTCAGCCGATCACTCCGAAAGACTCTCTATCTATTCTTTCATCTCTCAAATCCGGATCTCCCTCCGATCCGTGTTTTGCTAGACTGCTTGCTGAGGTGGCCGAGGTAGTTAACCCGGAGGTGAATTCTATCATAAACCTATCACTTCAGACCGCCGTTGTTCCCAAGGTATGGAAGGAGGCCAAACTTATACCACTCTTGAAAAAGCCCTCCTTAGATCCTAACATCCCTGCCAGCTATCGCCCTATTTCTTTACTTCCTGCGGTGGCTAAGATTTGTGAGAAAGCAGTTTTTAGGCAGCTATCCACTTTTGTTGAGTCATCAGGTGCCCTTCATCCTGCTCAATCCAGATTTAGAGCCTCCTATAGCACCAAGACTGCTCTTGTGGAAATATCAGAAGCCATAAGGGAGTGTTTGGACGGGGGCGGCAGAGCGGCGGTGATTTTACTGGACCTCTCTGCCGCCTTCGATACAGTCCCCCACCAACTACTCCTCTCCAGGCTCTCCCATATTGGCGTGTCGGGGCAGGCCTGGAAGTGGCTTGAATCTGTCCTAATAGATCGCACACAGCAGGTCTGGATGCCCCCTTTCTCTTCTACCCCCGCACAGTGGCCACCGGAGTCCCTCAGGGCTCGACTCTGAGCCGCCTGCTTTTTAACATTTACGTTACCCCCCTGATCTTTCTAGCGGAGGAGCTGGGTGCAAAAGTCATCGCATATGCGGATGACACTCAGCTCCTCTTTACCTGGAAGGAGGGTGAAACATCTCCTTCATTTGCCCAGCGCTGCCTTGCAGTGGTCTTTGGTTGGCTGGCCCGAGCACAGCTGAAGTGTAATAAGGGTAAATCAGAGGTTCTCCTCTATGGCCCGTTTCCATTGTTCTTTAAGGAAACTTTGTGGCCCCCTGAGTATCCCCAGCCGTTGTCATCCGGCAATGCTGCGCAAAATCTGGGGATCTGGTTTGAGGAAGATCTCAGTTGTTCCACTCAAATAAAGCGATTGGCAGGGGTATGCTTTGTGTGAGATCTGAAGTACAACTGTCCAGACGTTTATTTATGCTGCTCAAGTGGTCGTTTATTAGAATTCAATTTACTCAGGAACATCAGCGACCCCAGCCACAGCAGTGCCGTGTGGGTGACACTACGCACTCCCCGGGCGCTTGACTTAGAACGCAGGTCGCGGTGACATTCGACATGACGTCACCGCGAGCCGCTCCATGTCAGCTGCGCTGCCGGGGGGTGAAAGAGTGGAAGATGCCACACTTTGGTATCCTAAAATCTCTTAAGAAGTTCTTCCCTTTGCTACCTCGTTCTGCCAAGGAAATGGTCACTCGGGCATTGATCTTGTCCCGTATTGACTACGCCAATGGCCTATACGTTGGACTCCCGGTATACCAGTCAAAGTAATTGCAAGTGATTCAGAATGCGGCAGCCAGGGTTCTGCTGCAAATCCCTGGGCGCACAAGCATGAAGCAGCATTTACGCGACCTGCATTGGCTGCCTGTTGTCCACCGCATTTAGTTCAAGGCCCTTACACTGGCTCATAGAGCCTTGCATGGTCTTGGCCCGGTTTACCTCCAGAGGCGCTTTCCCTTCTATACGCCTTCTAGAAACCTTCGCTCTACCACTCTGCGCCTGACCACTGTTCCCCGCTTTCACAGGGTTTGGTTAGGGGGTAGATCCCTCTCTGTTAAGGCTGCAGTGGCTTGGAATTCCCTTCCTCTGGAGCTTCGCAACATCCAGGACACTATGCTATTTAAGAAACAGCTGAAGACCTTCCTTTTTAATCAATCCATCTAAATATGCTGCTTGTTGTTATGGTTCACCTCCGCGCCGGGACACTCTTGAGTATCCGTGCGCGATATAAATGTTTAATAACATAACATAACTATCTCCGCGCAAAAAACAGCGGCCATATTGGAATGTCTATGTCTCTTTGCAGCATAACTGGGTAGAGCCAATGCTTTGGCAAAGGTTCTACCAATTCCATTTATGTTGTCATAGATTTAGTTTACCTCAAGTTAGGTCCAAAGCTTCTCGAATTTGGACCAAGTCATAATGATTACACAACCTTAATCTGTCATGTGGTAGTGTTTACAACCACATCCATTCTGCTAGTCACAAAGTGGGTATGAGAGATGGAAAATATCAGACCCAACACCATGAGGGAAAGATAGAGGAGACAGAACATTGTAGACAGTAAAACAAGGAAAATCCTCAAACACAATATACTGCCTGCTCCCTGACAGGTATATCTTTATAGGGTACTGGATTTCATCAACAATTACGCATATCCCACTTATTCACAGCCTTCATATAGTTGTTTAATCACGTAAAAACACATGCAGCTCACGATCAGTATTTAAGCCCATATCCACTGCTCTGAGCTTAATCAGCCACCTCGATTCCAATCTCCTGAGTGCAGCCGTTCTATCTCCACCCCTTGGGTTGGTATTCACAAGGGCAATGCCATGGAATCTCAATGCCAGGACGTCAGTATTTGCATGTGTATCAATATAGTATACTGCTAGGGGGTAGTTCACATTGTGGTTCCTGATGGCCCTGACATGTTCTTGCATCCTCTCCTTGAGAGGTCTAATTGTTCTCCCAACGTAGATTAGTTTGCACTGACACACAATGCAAAGTTATGTTGAACTACCGACCCTTTCCCCTTCTTCCTTCTTTTAACAAAATCATGGAACCTATGGGCATTTCTTGCACTGGGTTTCCCAATCATCATGTGATCCCTCCAAGGATTTGAAATTACTTAAGAAGAAAAGGTCTGCAAAATCATGGTATAATAAGTCATGTAGGGCAGCCTGGTGCCTTTTATACAAAGCTATTCGGGGCCAGGATAGGCCATCAATATCAGAAGCCAGCTAAGCTTGCAAGGCCATTGTAGCCCGTGCTAAGAAAGATTTGGTCCTTGATAGCTGGGCCTCCATGCTTCATACCTTTAAGGAAAGAGACCAATATTCCTTTTGGCATAGCTTAGCTAATAGAAGTCTGGAGAAGAAGCAGATTAGACTGCCACATTTTCCAGAGCTCTACTCTCCCACTTCTGATTTTGCTGAGAACTCCACATATGTCTATTGCCCAGTGGGTGCTGTGCCAGTTTAACCTCCACTAGACCTCCCTGATTATGACAGCAATCCTATTACTCATTCTGAGGTTAGGACTGCTCTGGGATGGATCATCCTAAAAATATCCCATGCTTGTTCCATGGGACTTATTTAGGGCCGAAAATGCCATTTGGCATCCATACTTGGCCAATTTTTATGCTGTCTTGAAAGGTGCACTAATGCCACCCACCTCTGTAGGGACTGAGATAATTCCAATATTTAAAAAGGGTTCCCTATCCCTTCCCTCAAATTACAGGCCCATAAGCCTTATCAACAGTATGCAGAAAATCTTTAGTAGGGTTATCCTGGCTCGTTTGTGTGAGTGGCTAATAGATGCTGCTATACTGACACCACTACAAGCTGGTTTCCAAAAGAGCATTGGTACCATCGACCAAGTGTTCTGACTACAGCTATTGCATTGGAAGTACGTACTACTCAAGGACTGTCATCTCTATGTGACATTTGTTGACCTTCTGTCAGCCTTCGACCTTGCTTCTAGAGATGTCCCCTGGAAATTTTGGAAAAAAATAGACATCCCTGAGTATCTCATGATGGTTGGCTAGGTTACACTGTGACAACTTTGCACAGGTACAGGAATGATGCACCGAGCAAGCCTTGCTGATGTTAGGATTCCAACCATACTGTTTTCAGACCATACCCTTTGATTTCTAGATCTCCGATGGGGTTACAAAGGCTCTTGGTCCAATCTGGGTGCTTCTGCAGACAGAGGGGCTTGGAGATCAACATAGGCAAGACCAAGTATATGGTTCTCAATCCTCCTTCAACATCTAGGGCCTACTCTGAATTACATGGTGTATGGTTGAAGCAAGTTCAATCTTTGGTATGCTTTGATAGGGAAAGCAATCACACTAATCAATCTTCGAAATGCGGTTTCATCACACTGGAGATGAACGCTCCTCACCGCATTTCGAAGATTGAATAGGGTGACTGCTTCCCCTATCGAAGGAATGCTGATTTTTTTCGCATCAATTGCATCTTACATACGGTATCACAGATGTGTTTAAATTGGATTTGATTTGGGTTTTGGATACCCCCTCAGCATTTCAGCAGATGGGATGTCTTGTTGAGTGTTTCACACGGCACTATTATGTGGAATACCCCTTCTCTGGAGCTGTGATTAGGTTTACCAATAACAGGTACCTGAAATAGGTTGCTTCCCACACTTTCCCCTGTCATGAAGAAGACTCGCTAGTGGGGGTATAAAAATTGCCCTCTATGCAATAAGTTGGGTCGAAAAGTCGACACATACCCTACCACATTCCACTACCCCGTCCAACCAACAGATGATGTTTCTCTGCACCTACAACATTTTTAATTTTTTTTTTACAAAAATTATGGTAAAAGGATATATTGTGGACAGGCCATTCTACACTGGTGTATGTTTTAATAATAACCAGTGTGGGTAGTAAAACTGTTGAAATTAATTTTGTTTAATTACCTTCACTTTGAAGTCTCTTCTTTTGCCATCTACTGCGCACACAAGCACTATTCCTTTGCACCCCTTTTCCTTGAGCAACCTTCTAACTGGTATATACTTGGTAATGCATTTACCATTTTGGTCTATTTAACAATCTAGAAAATACTAAGTGTTCTACCAAAAAAACAGTCTTTCTTTTTGCCCTGGTGCATATTTGAAAATATTTTTTGTTATGTATTAGTTACCATGTGCTCATTCTTTCAAAGCAACAAATTGTACTTGAATTTTGAGTCTTTGACTTGGTGCTCTCTAAACAAATCTGGGACCATTTGTTATCAATACTATATGATACCCAGGGCCTCAGACAAAGATTGGGCTACCCCATTAGTCTATAATGGCCTTCTGCTTCCCTGGCAGTATTTTCAGAGGAGTTTGGCCATTTTTGCGTCATGCTCTGGGGCCCTATAGGTCCTTCCGTCACTGCTTCCACTTTTATGCGTATGTATTTGATTCTCACCTGATTTTAAGGCTGTATAAAACACTTAAAGAAACATCTCTTCATTTCTCATCCTGCTTAAAGAATGTCATTTACTGCATGAAAGATAACTCTCTGGTACTTAACTGTGACACACCTGCAGTTCTTAACTTTGGAGAGGGCAACCTATGGACAGCAGAATGGTAGCCTGCTTCCTTAGGTCCTTTAAGGTCTCCTACCATTTATGACAGATGTTTCAGAGCCAAAATTGTATTCAGTCTCAGCTTTGGAAAACATTTTCAATCTCTTACAACTTCATGATTTCGTCTCTTAGCAATCATCTGGAAGATGTTCTCCTCTTCTCAGCATTTTTAAGGAAACGTCTGGTCCGAGTCCTCATAACATCCCAGCTGGACAACTGTAATTCACTGCCCGTAGGCCTTCCTACAGTGTGTCCTAAGCGCAGCTGTATTCAATGCTGCAGCTCTAACAATCATTGAGTTTAGTAGAGAGACACCTATTTCACATTAAAGCACAGTTTCCACTTGTAAAAAGTACTGTCAGGGAAAGCATGAAACGAAGACTAAACATAAAATTACAATGTGTTGTAAAAAATGCAATGTGAAGGTAAGTCTATGTAAATGTTTGTGATGTAAATGTAATTTCCATAGGGATATATTACAATGCAATGTAAATGTCATCATTGTAATTGATGTATTGCAAATGTTTTCATTGGAACTTCTGATAACTAACAACAATGTTGGCTGCATTTGAACTTCACAGAGATTATGCTCAGAATCAGGCATAAGATACTCTAAATTCTTATGATGAAGACGTGTCAAAATCCTTACCAAATTAGACATGTATTGCAGTCACCTACCTTAGGCAAAATTTGTATTAATTACTTCATGGCTGTTGTCAATGCCTTCATCCTCATCATTGCTATCTTGCTTATGGAAATCATTAACCTGAATAAATGTTACGTTCCTCTGCAGGGCAATGTGGTAAATATTACAATGAAGAACCACATTCTTGCAGAACTTGCCATGAGAGTAAGCAGGGAAACTCTGGTCTTGGCAGGCATTTGAATCACAACTTCAGATAGACAGAATTGACCTCCAAAGGACCCCAGGTTCGCCCATGGCCCACATTGAAGCTGATGTCTCCTGTGGTATTCGGTGTCCTAAGAGCGGTCAATAGCCAGTTGCAACTGTGATACCCTGAGTCTCCTGAAAACAAGTGAGACATAATTAGTCATCTGAAGTATGCCGTTCATTTATTTAAAATTAGCATCACAGAAATGTAATGGTTGGCACATACCGACAAGGCAGACCTTCCTCAGGGCAAGACCTGCTATGCGTATTTAGATGCTGCTGTTGTCTATCACAGAGTTATTGAGAGAACCAGGACCTCTTGCTCAGACACTCGTGAAGAAGATAACCACAGTGGAGTAGAAATGCTTCCAATTGCACTACGCTTGCTCCGTATCATGAGGTGGAACAAATGAAATGACACCTAACACATGTGCTACGCCTCCCAATCCATAAAAATCACTTCGATGTTGTTCAGCATTGCCACATCCAGAGGAAGTTGGATCAACTTATGCATTTATTGAAACATAACACTCAGGATCACATCATCAAGGAGAGCAGAAAAAGTTGCCTGAGGCACTCCATTTGAGTCTCCAACAGTATTCTGAAAGGAACCCATTGCACAAAAATATAACACTGCCATGATCTTCTCAACAGGTGGGATAACTGTGTGGATTCTGACGTAAGGCACAATTTCAGAGTTCAATTGCAGATCCAATGCCTCTATGGTATTGCAGTTAATCCAGTACATCCTAATGAATGGTTGATACATGAGGACATGGACTATGTGCACAATCATTTTGTAGGCATGTCCTTATCCATCTTGCATAGGGTGCTCGATGGGCATTTCTTAAAATTATAAATGCAATTGTAGGATAATATTGCGACACACGTGGTGTAGTCTCACACAGTTTGCTATATTTAAAAGATGATACATTAATGCACCAGTGACATGATAGGCCTACAATGTGATGTCACTCATATAGACACCAATTTGATAATCTATAGTCTGTTGGTGATTTTACTTTAGGTTTAGGATGACTCAAATGACATACGTTTTTATGCATAATTAACCCATTTTCAATCAAATGTGTGCTAAAACTCTGTACATGAACAATGTAGAACAATGTAGAACAATGTAGAACATGTAGAACATTATAATTTTGTTTCATTTTTACTTGTTTCTACATAATAAACAGTACATTTAAAAATTGTTGTCACTTGCCTTCCAACCACCTCAACAGTTCCTGCACCCAGATAACTGGTGAGAACTACTGTGGCTTATGCTTCAAGCAACAGGGCTCCCACCTTCTCAGTAGAGGAGCTGGAGATCCTGGCAAAGGAGGACTGACCAACTACAGCTAGTTCAATGGACCAGCAGGTGGGTCAAAGCATATTATCCCTTATTGTTTTTATTTCAATGCTCTAATTGTCCCTCAGGTTTCTCTCCCTAGCTCAACCATGTTCAACGTCTACATGTCTAATCTCTCAAACGTCATCAGATCTCAAGGCATTGCCATCATCTCCTACACGGACGATGCCAAAGCCATCCTCTCGCTGATGGACAAGACATCCACAAACAGAATCAACTTCACCAACTGCCCTACTCTGGTGGTGGAATGGATGAGAATCAACTGCTTGAAAATGAACTCCGACAAGACTGAAGTACTGAAGAATAAGAATTCCCCATGGGATGACACCTGATGGCTGACAGAACTGGAGCCCAAACCAACATCCACTGGCCATGCCAAAAATCTCGGATCATCTTGGACAACAAGCTAAATATGACGGTGCAGGTCAACACAGTGAAACCTTGACTTCTGGGCCAAGGCCAGCACTCTCCCAAGCAGCTCTGCCTCACTGGTGACCGCGCTAGCACTGAGACATTCTCCCAAGCAGGGTTCGAGCCAGCAGCCCATCCCTGATCCTCAGGCTCGCTTAGGTGTCATCCGGAATTTCCCCAGTGTTTGCGCTTATTGCTTTAGTCCTCACTGTTATTTCCTTTTGCTGACTGCATTTCTGTTTGTTTTTCCCTCACTGCACTGTTTTTCCCCACTGTACTATTCCCATCACTGCTGTTCCCTTTCCCCGCCCCCAGACTCAGCCCGCTCCCGCCTCCCCACCCCTGCACCTGCCCCCCTCCCCTACATATGGCGACCTCTGTTGGGGAGCGCTCATGAAACCTTGACCTCTGTGCCAAGGCCGGCACTCTCCACAGCAGCTCTGCATCACTGCCGACCGTGCTAGCACTGAACCCTTCTCCCAAGCAGGATTCGAGCCAGCAGCTTGTCCCTGCTCCTCAGGCTCGCTTGGGTGTCATCCAGTATTTCCCCAGTGTTTGCGCTCATTGTTTCATTCCTCACAGTTATTTCCTTTTACTTACTGTATTTCTGTTTGTTTTTCCCTCGCTGTACTGCAGTAGCTTGTATTTCCCCCGCCATACAATTCCCGCCGCTGCCGCACCTGCAGCCCTGCCCCCGACACAGCCCGCTCCTGCCTCCCCACCTCTGCTCCTGTCCCCCTTCCCTACATATGGTGACCGCCTAAGGTTGCGACCCGAACGCGGCCAGCATCAGCTACACTGGCACCCTTAGTTCCCACCACTACGACTCAGCCACCCTCCACACACAGGATCCCTGAAAACACACCAACTGCTCCAGATCCTCGCTGACCCCCACCCATGGGCAGTTCTCGTGCAGACCCTGCCGCAGATCATTCACCATCGACAAAACTCACACAACTGCCAAAGGGCCGCCTGATGCACGCACCACCGAAACCCCGACCTGCATCCTTCTCAACGTGTGCTCCCTGCATCGACACACCATCAAAATCTGGCACCTGATTCACACCCTCTCGCCTGATGTTGCATTCCTCACGGAAACCTGGACCAATGCCACCTCAGGCCTGACATCGCCACAGCCATCCCCGACGGCTACAAGATCCAGAGAAAGGACCGCCTGCACCGCTCAAAAGGAGGACTCGTCATCTGACACAAGACCCCCTCTGACTTTCCACATCCAGCACAAGCAACCCCCACTCCAACATAGAACACCTCCACTTTCAGATCCAGACCAGCCCCACGACCACACTGTGTGGCACCCTCATCTACAGACCGCCAGGACATCACACCCAGCCCCCAACTACCATCGCCGAGCTCGCCGCACCCCACGCCATCACCTCGATGGACTACATTTTACTCGGGGACCTGAACTTCCACCTCGACAACAGCAACGACCAACTCCACCACTCTCCTTGACAACCTCGCCAAACTAGGATTGAAGCAGCTTGTCAACACGCCCACCCACAGAGCGGGTCACACCCTCAACCCCATCTTCACAGGAGGAACACACATCCTCTTCAGCTATACAAACCAGCCCAGCTAGACGGACCACCACTGCATCCATTTCACCTTCAACACCACCACGGCACCTAAGCCCGCCCAGCGCCCACCACAACAAAACTGGAGCAAGGTCACAGAGTAACTCCTCAACACCACCCTCAGGCAAACCCCGCTTCCAGGGCCACGAACAACACCTTCTCCGCAGCCAGGGAATTTCACTGATGGCTCTCCTGCTGCGCCGACAAGATGGCACAACTCCGCCACCCCGGTAAACAACACCCTCTGAGGGCCGCCTGGTTCACCACAGAACTTCAAAAAGCCGAACACTGCTGCAGACTCCTAGAGAAAACCTGGCGAAACCAGAAAACCAGGGAGGCACAGAATGACCACAAGAGCGCCCTGAAGGAATACCACCAGCGCATAAGAGACACCAAACGGAATTTCATAAGAGACAATGTCCAGACCAACGTGACCAGCATCAAGGAACTGTTCAACGTCATACAGCAGTTCGCAAAACTCACCTGCAAAGCCACGGACGTCACAACTTCCCAGAAACTCTGCGACAAGCTCAGCTACTTCTTCCATCTGAAGATCAAGGTCCTCTACGACAACTTCAGTGATCCAGCATCGGACACCACCCCACTACCCACGGCCGCTGATAAGCCAACCATCACATCCTAGGATCCCGCGACCATCACACTCGTCGCCTCGACCATGAAGAAAACTCACTTCCACAAGGCCGTTGCTGATATCGCACCCAAACTTGGACAGACTATCAACACCTTCTTGAGATCTGGCATCTGCCCAGATGACTGTAAACGGGCGGAGGTGAAACCCCTCCTCAAGAAACCAATGGCCGACCCAACTGACCTGAAAAGCTACCTGCCCATCTCTCTTCACCCCTTCGCAGCCAAAGTCACCGAGAGGCTTATGAACGCCAATCTGACTGCCTTCATTGAAAAGACTCCATCCTAGCCTCCTCCCAGTTGGGTTTTCACAGCAACCACAGCACCAAGACCGCCCTCCTTGCCGCCACTGACGACATCCGCATGCTAATAGACCAGGGACACACTGCGGCCCTCATCGTTCTAGACCTCTCCACAACATTCAACACCGTCCTACATCGCATGCTCGTAGCCAGACTCCACGACGTGGGGATACAAGGAGCCTCCCTCAACTGGATCCAATCCTTCCTCTCTAGCAGAACCCAGAGGATTTGACTCTCTCCCTTCCTCTCTGAACCCTTGGAAATCAACTGCGGAGTACCCCAGGATTTGTCACTCAGCCCTACTCTCTTCAACATCTACATGGCCTCCTTCACCACAATCGTCAGACCCCATGGGATCAGCAATGATACCCAGCTCATCCTCTCACTCACGAAGAATCCTGAAGACACCAGACTCTGCTTCCAGGAAGAAATGTCAAACGCGGCTGCCTGGATGAAAGACAGCTGCATGAAGCTTAACTAAGAGAAGACCGAGGTCCTCATCCTCGGACCCTGCACCTCTGCCTGGGACAACACCTAGTGGTCCTCTGCCCTCTGGAACACACCCACGCCTACAGACTACACACGGAACCTCAGCATCATCCTTGACTCCTCCCTCTCCATGAACTGCCAGATCAACGCCGTCGCTTCCACTAATTTCAACTGCCTTTTCATCTTCCGTAAGACCTTCAAATGGATCCCCCTCGACTGAAGAAGTGCCGTCACCCATGCACTGGTAACCAGCAGACTAAACTATGGCAATGCCCTCAATGCCGGAATCAACAGGACTCTTCTGCACAAACTCCAAACCATCCAGAACGCCGCAGCTAGACTCGTCCTCGTGACACCACATCACAAACACATGACCCAACACCTACGAGACCTCCACTGGCTCCCCGTCGAGAAGAGGGTCACCTTCAAATTCCTCACCCATGCCTACAAATTCCTCAACAACGTGGGACCTAAATACCTCAACCTCCATACACCCAAGAGGAACCTCCGCCCCGCCGACCTCGCCCTGGCAGAGATCCCATGCATCTGCAGAAACAGAAACGGCGGGACAGCCTTCTTCTACATCGCAGCCAAGACCTGGAATGAGCTCCCTGTGAACATTAGACGCACCCCGACCCTGCACACATTCAAGAAGGACCTCAGGACCTGATTCTTCAAGTGATCTGGAGCCTCACCCCCCTTCCCCTAGTGCCTTGAGACACTCACAGGTGAGTAGCGCTCTTTACAAACCCCTGATTGATTGATTCAACACAGTGACCTCCGTCTGCTTCAACATCCCATAAAATCTTTAAAAATCTTCAAGTGGCTTCCACCTAACACTAGACAAACCATCACGCAAACATTAATTACAACCAAATTAACTATGAAAACACACTGTATGCCAGAAATTCCAAACAACACCTGAACAGACTTCAGACCATGCAGAACACCATCGCAAGACTCATACTCAACCTCTCACACCACGCCCACATCACTCCTCACCTCTACTTTGGGAGCTCCTCTGACTCCTTATTCACATAAGCAGCCAATTCAAACCAGTCACACACACCTACACGGTTCGACATACCTAGGACCTCAACAGATGCATACACTTTCACAACCCATCAACACACCAATGTTCAGCCTGGCGCTCACATAGCAACCTCCCCTCACATTTACAAAGGCAGAACAGGAGGTCCCTCATTCTCTTTTATAGCACCAAAAACATTGAATGACCTTGCACAACATATCTGTGTCTCTTTCACGCTATTTGAGTCTCCCAGGAAGCTAAAGACTTGTCTCTTTGAATAATGCAGTGGAAACTACATGCCAACATACCTGCTCAAGTGCCTGGAAACCCTTGCAGGTGATTACTGCACCATACAAATCAACATAACAGATCAATTGTTAATTTGGAAGTCTGCATCTCGTGGCAGAAATGTGACAGATGCCACCTCAGCAGTATTACATTTCTGTTTTTGCCTACAGGCCAGGTTTTGAGTTTGTCACACAGGATAGTTTTACACTAAATTGAGAGCCCCTCCCCTCTCTTTAGGGCCAGATGGATTGTAAGGTTTCCGATGGCATTGCCCCCACTGGCTCCATCACTGGAAACACTTCACTGATGGTCTGGTAGAGTTGGAACAGTCAAGGTAGTCGCATCACACTGTCTGCACTATTTTGAGCAGATGGCATTTTTTTCTTCATTTTTGAACTGCAAGGGAACGGTTTGTGAACCTAATGATGAAAAATGTGGAATGAACCCTACAACCTAGGAAAAAAAATATGGTGTCAGGGTCATAAGTAATTTGAAATTCCTTTCAAAATCCTGAAATGGAACTTTGTTTTTGGAAAAGAAACGTGTTAGCTGCACAAACACATTGAATATCATGTTTTAACTGTTTATATATAATATCAATAGAGGTATAACAACCTGAAACATTACACTACTGTCCTTCCACGATACAGGCTACTCTAACACGTGTTTACATCCACCACATTTGTGTTTGAGTAGCCTCTAAGCCAAAGGATTCAGTTTCATTAGTGATTTGAATTTCCAAAAATAAAATCTTGCAGTGGAATTCTGTTTATGAAAAAGACATAACTTTGCTGCACAGCCACATTAAACTTAGCAGCCAAGCAGCTCATATTCACGGTCTTCATTAAGGCCACCCTTCTGGATGATTATATGAAGGCATAGACGTCACCACTTTGCTGCCAGAGATCTCCCAATATGGTGGATGGCCGTCCATCAGGCTGGCATATGTAATATTCTCTGCCACCCTGATGGACGAAGGCCCAGCAACCACACACCCACACACAGTAAGGCATTCTGGCACTAGTAGTACGGCAGAGGGGTTATGCTGCATATTGTTATGGAGGAAACTGTACGCAAAGCAAGAATCATGACAGAAAAAGTGAATGTTAAGAATAAAGTTGTAACTATTAATGTTTCATTCTAGTACAGCTATCACAAGTCGAAACATCACACTACATGCATCTCAAATTAGAGTAGGTGTTCTTAAGGCTACTCCGCCATATGTGCGATGGAGTCACTTATTTGCCTCACACCGCAGTTGAATTTAAATGAAAGAAAAATAGAGTTGAGTGCTTGGAAGAAACACATTGTCAAGTCGGAAAACATTCTGTGCCTTAACTGGTATTATCGATGCGACCACTGAATTCTAAAAGATATTTGTGTAGCCTGTGGAGAACTTTAATTAATGTGCACAGCAGTTGTTTAAAGTAACTCAGTGCTGGCTGACCTTGGCCACCGGTACAGACAGCACAGTGGCAAATAAATCAGAAATGAGGCCAAGGTATTAAAAATACATTTGTTAAAAATATAAGGGCAAGTAAATCAGAAATAAGGCAATGGTATTAAAACATACATTTATTAAAAATGTTAGGGCCCTATTCATATTTTTTGAAAATGGATACTCTGTCGCCATCATGAATTATATTTTAGCTGCCATATTGCAAGTGTCATTGCGTATAATGCATTTGTGATAACAGTGGACGGGATATCCACCATTTTTGTGATGTATTAACCCATCCAAAACTGTGAATCCAGCTCAATGTTTATTATGTTAAGTTTGATGTTTGGCATATTCCATAACAATCATGGTTAATAGTTTAGATTTCCCGTCAGATGTCTTAAAATTGCATCATAATCAACGTCTCTTGCATTGAAGCAAAAGGACATCTGCTTTAGTAAGAACATAAGGCCTAGATGTATTAAAATTGTATTTTGCTGATTTTACTGATTTGCTATTATGGACTCGCAAAATGCAATGTATGGAGGATTCACAAATAAAATTGCAAATCCTATGCATTCCTTATTTGCGACTCGCAAATTGCAAGTCGCAAATAAGGAATGGGTTCCCATTCATTTCTATGGGAATTGCATACGCATTTTGCGCTTACCCTTACCCAATAGGTACTTGCAAATTGTGCATGCAATTTCATGGGTGCAAGGGTGCCAAAAGGACACCCTGTTGCACCCCTGAAATATGCATTTGTGCCCATGTGGTGCACATACATGCCCTAAGGGTATGTATGCGTGTCACTTAACACTTAGAAAAATACAAAAATGTGCATTTTTCAAAGGATTTACAATTTACCACCAACTTGAAGTTGAGAGTATATTGTGATTCCTTAAAGCAGGGTCACAATTTGAGAAGAACTTCCTGCATTGCATTTAGAGAATCACAAATTGCGATTCTCTAAATGCATTTGCAAAATAAGTAATCGAACAAATAGTGATTCTCTATTATTCGTATGCCTTTTGGGATGATACATCTGTGAATTGACCCTTTTGCGAACGGGAAAACGCTTGATAGATCTGGCCCATAGTCCCTATCTGGCAGAATCAAAATAAGCTAGTTCAACCATATTTTATTAATTTGAAGACTTAAATCCTAAATGGCAGTGGAATTCATTTTAATTAGACATTCGATATTGTTAGAAAAATGTTACATGCACAGTGACACATATTTGTTATACAACCTTGCATACCTCTGAGCTGATTACAAGGCCCATCACAATTCTGATAGGTGCATAATGTTATAAATAGAAATATGTACCTATGCTTAAGCAAGAGCTCTGCTATAGGCACAGGTGTGACTTGAAACATAAGGCTAAACCTTTTTACACACATTTGGGAAAGTTTAACATAGTCAGTATAGTATATATTCAATACGTAACTGAATAATGGCGTTATTTTTTTAGGACCACATAAGTAGTTTGGTTGGTAGCTAGTGTCATCATAAGGATGTGATTGATGTTCTCCCAAAAAATTTTAAGAATCAGGGACAATATGCCATATTCAGGAAAATGTTTCATGAACTAATACATTCATATTAGATATTGTTGTAAATAAAGGTAGCGTAGTCCTTGTAGTTCCTTGTAAGTACTTTATTTATGTAAGATGGTAAAGTAAGAAGAAGAGGATAAAGCCCCACCAGGAGCAGCCTCCTGCCACTCAGCCCTCCATCCAACTGACAGTCTTACACACTCAACATTCTAACAGGCTCTCACACCAAACATTCTAGGCTGAGCAGCAGGACTAAGTAAAACACATATCCCTTCTTTAATACAAAAGAATAAATAGAAATAACATTGTGGAGAACATGTCATATCAAGCAACTGCAGCATTTAACATCAAATAAGGTAAGATCAGCAATTTAACATTCACTCACTCATCACGGTCACTTCTCAACAGATCAGGAAAAACTTCACAAAGAAAGACACTGACAAGTGAGCCTTTGTTTTTCTTGTTAAGGAGCAATTGCAGCAAACAACCACTAGATGGGACTGTAGAATTACTCCTTACTCCGAACAAGAACTGGACGTGTCAAAATCCTTTGAAAACAGGACATCGGAAAACGCAGCTGACTGTAAAGAAGGAAGACCCTGTGGGACATAGAACAAGCAGATAACGTGGTTGGCACGGCTGGAATGTGCAGGTGTACATGAAGATAAACTTAAAATGGCGGCACGCAGCATGAAGTGGAGCCGGGTGGCTCCAGGCACGTCTATGTTGCACAGCATGGAATCTACAAGACACACCACAAGCTGCTGAAGACAGGGCTCGCGCTGGCATTACTAGGATTGGTGGTTGAGCTGGTAAGTCAACGGTTTTTAACAGTTCCAACAGGCGCAGAGGTGAAATGTTAGGTAACAAAAATATGAAATTACCTCAGAAGCGCCAAACAGCATAATTTAAGTTTCTAGCCAGTTCACAAAAAAAACACTTTTTGCTCCTAACACCGTGACAGTGACACGTAACCCAATGACAGTGGGCAAAGAGCTGAGAAATGTAAATCCAGGCACCGGGCTACTCTGAAAAATGTAAATCCATGCACGGGCTACTCTTCACAGTCATACATAGAGGTGAAATCTTCCTCAAATGACTATCAGCTTCACGTAATTACTGTCCAACAGTACTTTAAAGGTCAAAAGAATTCACTTATCACATAACGCCAGTAGTAAATGACTTCACTCCCTGGCTCTAACATTGTCTATTGACCTTGATCATGAAAGTTTAATCTGGCATTCTTGAGGCTTAGGGCGACCGATTTCGGGGTCACTGGTGGGGTTTTGTGGTGCCAGAAAGATTACAAAAAACTTTGAATTTAAAAGTTTTTACCTTTTTTTTAATGTCCTCTGTTTCTGTTGTTTCCTTGAATTTTCTTTTCATTAGTTTGAAATGTTCTCCTTGTAGGTTTCTTAGTTCTCTTGTAGATAGTTTACTGCACGCTGAAGGTGCTTCAAACTGTCACCAAAATGTTTTAAATAAAGGTAGCAAAGTCTGTGTAGTTCCTTGTAAGTACTTTATTTAGGTAAGATGGTAAAGTAAGAAGAAGAGGATAAAGCCCCACCAGAGCAGCCTCCTGCCACTCAGCCCTCCATCTAACTGACAGTCTTACACACTCAACATTCTAACAGGCTCTCACACCAACCGTCCTAGGCTGAGCAGCAGGACTAAGTACAACAGATATATTTAATGTATTTTCTTAATTTGGTGATGTCTGCTGTCCCTTTGATAAATGAAGTTCATTCTTTGTTCTTATTTCCTTTTGTGTAGGTCAGTCCCCATCACAAAAAAAGATCTGATGGGCCACTGTTGTCAGATTCTGATTTTCTGAAATGGAATGCAAATGCCCTTCTTCGCCTGCTGCTTCTAGGTGATTGCCCAGAATCCAGGGTGACGTACAGTGCTGTCCGGGAAGAGCAGAGTGCAACAATCCAGTTCTCACAGGAACAATCTGAGTAAAGAAAAAAACCTTTGAAGGCAGACAATGAAAAAGCAGCAAAAAAGGGAAGTACCACTTGATAAAAATAACAGACTGATCCAGTGTGAGAAATAGCTTTGCAAGATTTAAAACCTAGTTTGAGTCTGCCTATGGAGGAAACTATGTTCTTTGAGCTGCAATTTCCTTGAGGCCATCTTTGAAAGGGAAGTTACCCGAGAAAAGATAAGGTTGATTGATTGCTTCTGAAGATACTGTAGTAAAAACAAGACCCAAATTAAAATATGAACTGGAACAATAGCCCATTGAGAGGTAAGGATACTAATTCAATGCTGACAATTCATCCCAACATTTAAAATAGACAAGAAATAAATGGTAGCTGTGGTGGCGGTTATAGGAATTGCAGACAGTTATTGTTGTGAAAAAATGATGCAACAAGAACTCAAACAACCACAGTCATGGTAACAAGTAAAATAAGAAAAAAGATCCTGGCAAAAAAGGCACAGGGTCTCTCCAATATAGACAAAGTGGTTTGCAATCTCAAAACTAACAAAAATATACTTGCACTTAACAATTGCAAGAGTGTGTGCCATTAGAGGGTGTTTAAGCACAGAAACATCCAACAGTGACAGGATATTTATGTATGTCTTCCCAGAACTCCACCTGCTTGAAGGGTCCCAACAGAAATAGCAGGTGTGGTGGATGTTTACCCCTATGATGTGGGACATATTTGGGGTGGCTTACTCTAACTCAGAGAGTGCTTAAGGCCCAGGAGAAGCAATAGAGTGGTGAGTTTGAGCTCCTTCGTACCAATTGATGTTGATTATGTGTTTTGTCAATTTAATCCATGCAAAAACTAACCATGCACACTTCAATATCTGCCTGTTGTATTGCATGTCAATTTGTTGGCAGAGTGATATATCTACTAATGCATTTATGTGTATCCTTTCTAACAAGCATGTGCAAAAACAACAACTTTGATGCAGTTAGTTGAGGGAGAAGGAGCATTACAAAATATTTTCCAGTTTTTTAGAGACTGGCAGATAAGATACTCCATCTCAAGCATGGCAGCTATCCAGTCCAAAATTTAACAAGTGCTTTTAAATATTATGCACTTTTAATCTAGACGACAAAATATGCACTGCGCATCATATGGAGTATCATGTCAGCCAAGTAGCATACAATGCCTATACAGCTTAAGGAGGAAGCTGTCTTCACCTTCCACACTTTGCCTAATTTCCCTCCTTCCAGCTTCCTGAATGTAAGCAATATGATTCTAGTGTGTATGAAAGCGACCTCACCTTCAACTTGTTCAAAGAGCCAGGCCATGACATCCTGAATGTAAAGCATAGGCCTGTGACACTCTGCTACGTCATACCAATGTATAGTGTGTTATACCCTCTTCAAACCTCATTCACATCCTCTGTGTGCTCTGAATGTTGCACTAGGATTGTGAGTTAATAATTATCAATCAATCAGGAAAATTGTGAAGCACGCTACTCACCCGTAGGGTTCTCAAGGCACTGGGGTAGGGTGCAGCTTCCGTCAGTCGAAGAGGGTCTTCCTAAAGATGTGAAGAGTGGGGGCACATCTGATGTTGATCGGGATCTCGTTCCCGGTCTTTGCCACTATGTAGGAGTAGGCTCTTCCACCCGTTCTGGCTCTGCGGATGCGCAGGGTTTCAGCAAGGGTGAGGTCGGTGGACCGGAGGGTTCTCCTGGGTACGTTGATGGAGATTTATTTGTTGAGATATTGGGGTCCGGTGGTGTGGAGGCATTTGTAGGCATCGGTGAGTATCTTGAAGGATACTGTCTTCTCGACCGAGAACCAGTGGAGGTCTCACAGGTGTTGGGTGATGTGTTCCTGTTGAGGGATGCCGAGGATGAGTCTGGCTGCGGTGTTCTGTATGGTCTGGAGCTTGCGGAGCAGAGATTTGTTGATCCTGACATAGAGGGCATTTCCGTAGTCCTGTCTGCTGGGTATGAGTGCATGGGTGATGCTCTTTCTTGATTAGGTGGGATCCATTTGAAGCTCTTGCGGAGGATGCAGAGGGTGTTGAAGCAGGTGGAGGTGACGGCGTTGATCTGTCGGGTCATGGTAAGGGAGGAGTCGAGAATAATGCAGGGGTTCCGGGCGTGGTCCGTAGGGGTGGGTGGGATGCCGAGGGCGGTGGGCCATCGGGTGTTGTTCAATTCAGAGTGGGAGGGACTGAGGGTGAGGACTTCTGTCTTCTCCGAGATAAGCTTCAGGCAGCTGCTGCTCATCCAGGATGCAATGTCCTACATTCCTTCCGGAAATCTGAGTTTGGTGGTGAGGGGGTCCTTAGTGAGGGAGAGGATGAGCTGGGTGTCATAGGCATATGATACTATGCTGAGTCCATGCTGTCTGACGATGGCGGTGAGGTAGGCCATGTGTTAGGGTTTGTGCACAGCAAAGAACATGTCCCATCTCATTGCACTAGTGGTCTCTTTAATAGCTCTCTTAAACATACTATTAAAAGCCTTCTTTTTATCTCAGCCCCTCCCTAAGACTTCTGTGTATGTTGCTCAATGTATTCAAAAGTTTGCACATTGGACCTTGCTTTTACCAAGGCTTATTTTGGACATTGCTGTCTTGTTTGCACATTGGACCTTGCTTTTACCAAGTCTTATTTATAGCACTCCTCCCTAGGCCATGTGTTACTTCAACTCATTAGCATAATAACTGAAGCTCTGCACACCTGCTTGTGAGAACCACACCCAGTTCTTCGAACCACACCCAGCTCTTCGAACCACACCCAGCCCTGTCTATAAAAGCCAGCCCCTGAGCCTCACCCAGTGCTTGTGCTCGTCTACCTCCCACTTACCTGAGAACAGATCCTTCGGCGCTGGCACTCCTGCTCTCTCCAGACCTTCATTGGCTTCAACGGGCGCGGCTGCTGGCTCTTCCGTCTTCCGGTTTCCGGTTGCTTCTTGCCTCAGCCTCTCTTCTGTCCACTGCAATCGAGCTGCAAAAGAGAAAGAGGACAAGGTTAGACTGATCAGTATACATTTTCAGCAACAATTAAGTGCAAAACTTTTTATTAACTGAAAGAACTTTGTCGGCGATTTTTAGATTCATGTAAAGACAATTTGGAACAAGATATCTCCCACGAACTTTGTGGTTCAAACCCTTTGTTACAAGAATACCTTTGTGGAACTTTGAGAAATAAACATTGTTTTACCTGGAATGTTTTAAGAATTGAACTGAGGAAACCATTGACAGCAAAGCAAACAGTATATCAAAGACTAGCACAAATTACCTGCTGTATTTTGATGTAAAAGTACAGTATTTGTTTTATAAAAAGTCTGGAAATGTGTGAAAAGTGAGTTTGCTATTAAGAATTTAGGCTTTAGTTATATTAAGGTGAATGTTAGATGTTGGTAATTCTGATAATGATATTCGTTTGATTTTACAGAAGTTTTACAGTAATAGAAAGCACATCCCAGAACATTAACACATTCCAAACCTGGAAGCTAGAGACCAGGATCCAAGAGGTAATTTTAGAAGAGAATGTCTAATAGATTAAGGGTTAGTCAGGAACACATTTAGGGATAGGTTGCACTTATCTGTTCTTTGTTTATGTTTCATAGGGCACCAGTTTCTACAGAAGTCAGAGAGGGCTGCAGATTTTAGCAGCACTTCTACAGTGGAAACGCAAGAACGGTGTTGTCTCTCTTTTTTCATTTTATCCACTCCCCCCCTTCCCTTGAGCTTCTGGTTCTTAGTGCACTGTTTAAAACTAGTGTGCTGGAACAAGCAGTTTCAGGGTGGGGTCGGACTGTCTTCAACCTCCATCAGAACTGAACAGAAACTCAGGTGAACTGGGCTTTGACAGAAGCACAAGCCTTTAAAATATTCAGTTCTGTTGGACGATGAATGACGGGGAAGAAACAGAGGGCATTGATTCCACGGATATGGCCCAGGCCCTAAACGAGGACTTGGCCCATAATGAATCAGCGTCTGGCATCTTGCAACATATGCAAGAGGAAATAGAGAAATTAAAGTTGGAAAACACCTTTTTAAAACAGGATTTAAGGGAATCTCAGTGGAACACAGCTTTTACGCCTTTGTTTAAAACCTCTTCAGAGACAGGGGCGCGAGCAAAACATACAACTTTCCCTCCTCCAGTTGAGGTTACTGTTAATGTTCCTAATGTTGTGCCTTTAGGAGCACCAGAATGTTTTCATTGAGATAGTAACAAATTCCATGTTCTTATCAATCAATGTCAATTACACTTCATTTGTAAACCACAACAGTTCCCTACTGACGCTACGAAAGTGGCATTCGTCTTGTCTTATTTGGGCGGTATAGCAGACAATTGGTCAATTCCTTTTGTGGATAGAGATGATCCCATCCTCCATAATTGGAAGCAATTTAAATGTACTATGACCAGCCTTTTTGCAAAACACACTTTTATGCAGGCAAGTGGTAATGAGCTTTTAAATCTTAAACAAGGTAACAAGGACTTATTGACCTATCTCACTAGTTTTCATCGTTTACTCACTGAGACACGTTGGCCAGAAGAAAAGCGTGTCTCCCTTTTTTATAAAGGTTTGAGAGACGAGTTAAAAGACGCGCGGGCTCATATCGTTGATTTGCCAGAAGACTATTCTGACTTTGTTGATTTAGTCGTGAAATTGGAACACAGACTAGGAGAAAGAAAGGGAGATAAATCCAAACTGGAATCACGGTTAACTTTTATTTTACATGAGAAGAAAGACACAGATAATAAACTCCCTGAACCTGAGCCTATGCACATAGGGACACTCAGAGGTCCACTCACTTCAGAGGAAAAAAAAGAAGGAGAAAACTTCAATTATGTTTATATTGTGGCAAGGCAGGACATTTTGCCAGAGAATGTCCAGTAAAACCTAAAACTTCACGAAAGAGTACTGTTTCCTCTATCTCCTCAACTGAGTCGGGAAACGATTAAGCTCGACAAGGAGGGAGGTTACTTGTCCGAGAAAACATCTTAATCAAACCTCTAATTCTGCAGCCTGCATGGTACCGCACATACCTAGACATTTCATAATTCAGATCTTTTTAATTGTTACTACTCAAGTTAGACATTCTCTCCCTGCTCACTGGACTCAGGAGCAACAGGAAATTTTGTGGATAATAATTTAGCTAACACATTAGGTCTTCCTATTTGCCTAAAGCCTTGTCCAGAAGCAGTATGTGCAGTGGATGGGTCAGAATTGACCTTTGGATTAATCACAAAACAAGCAAGTCCCCTTGTCATGGTCTGTCAAAACGGGCACACAGAGATGATTAGCTTTGATCTGATAGATACCCCTAATTTTGGCTTGATTCTCGGGGTACCCTGGTTAACAACTCATAACCCAAAAATTGATTGGGTGAAAAGAACAGTTACTTTGGATTCCTCATTCTGTAGAACCAATTCTTATCAAGACGCAGGTACAGAACAGAGCACAGTAATACGCTGTGCTAGTGTTACACAAGACGAACCAAGTCTCCCTCCTGAATATTCTGAATTTAAAGAAGTTTTTGATCCAGTGAAGGCTAGTGTGTTGCCCCCACATCGGTCATATGACTGCCGTATAGATCTTATCCCAGGGGACCCTTTACCTAATACAGAGTATATGCTTTTACTGACAAAGAGACCAAATATTTAAGAACCTACCTAGATGACCTACTACAGTCTGGGTTCATCCGACATTCCACTACAATAAAAAATAAATATCCTCTTCCTCTAATACCTGTGTTGTTGGATCAATTAAGACATTCTACTGTATACACTAAACTAGATCTGCGGGGAGCCTACCACCTGGTCCGAATAAAAGAGGGGGATGAGTGGAAGACAGCTTTCAAGACAAAGTGTGGTCTATTTGAGTACAAAATAATGCCCTTTGGGTTGTGCAATGCCCCTGCGGCTTTTCAATTCTTAATAAATGAGGTCCTACACGAATTCCTGGACATTTGTGTCATGGTATACATAGACGACATCCTCATTTACTCTAAGAACCCGGAAGAACATACCCAACATGTTCGTGCAGTATTATCAAGAAGAAAATCATCTCTTTGCTAAATTAGAGAAATGTACTTTTAAAGTCAGCAAAGTGGACTTTTTAGGATACTGCCTGTCACCTCAAGGAATAATTATGGATGAAAAGAAAATCAGTGCTATTATTGATTGGCCAGAACCATCATCTGTAAAAGATGTTCAGAAATTTCTGGGTTTCGCCAATTTTTATAGGAGGTTTATTTCTCATTTTGCAGACATTGCGGCCCCAATAACCACCTTGTTGCGGAAAGGTCAACGATTTCTTTGGACTGATAAGGCGGCACACGCCTTTCAACTCCTGAAACAAAAGTTCACTTCAGCCCTGTAGGAAATGGGGTTACCCAAATCTCCAAGGGGGGGGTAGCACGGACCAAGCGGGCAGGCCAAACTTCGAGGACATGTGAAGCACTCACGCAGTACCCATACACGACGCACCAGGCACACCACAAAAGAAGCAGGACACCAGTTTGAGTTGGAAAAATACAAGTAGTTTAGTAGTGTTTCCAACCTGCAAAGCAAAATAAAATGCAAAACATTAGTGTCACAACAGGGCGCCAATTGGCGCCAGAGCCAATTGTATAATAGGGGGGATTATTTACATAGGAAGTAAGGGCTGAGTCTATAAGTCCATGCTGAAAGGAAAAATGATGGGATCAAAATGACATTAGATCTGGGGCCAATCTGGTGGGGCCAACTCAGACTCTCATCCTTAGGGGAGGGCTGTAATTGCAAAATACCACATTAGCATAGATATATATCATGCAAAATAACGCCAACCCAACCCCTGTAAAAGAAAACATCAGGGCATCATAGTAAATCCCAACACACAGGAACACCTGCAATAAATCAGCACAGGGATATCAAACATTAGGCGGAAGCATTAATATGCATTGGCATCAGTAACCTCAGATAACTCCAACACGACCCCTGTAAGGGAAAATATCAGGGCATCATAGCAAAAAATAGACAAGAGCACCTGTAATAAAAGGCACAATCACCTGCACGGTGGGCACAAAAGCATGCAATTAACCATTAGATAGGAGAGTGGCCTCACCATAAGCGTATAAACAGTAACCTAGGAGCCAGGCCTAACCTCAGGGACCATCTGGCAACAGGTAAAAATGGCATTTCATTAGGCATATCACCTGGCTAGGTGTATCAAACATCAGGCGGAACATACATCGCCTAGCATTAACATCAGGTAGGGGCCCTCCTCATAGATAAGGAACACCTGTACGGAAACGGGTAGGCTCCCTCTACCATCAACCTAGGGCAACCCTCCTCGGGAAATACATGTATAGGTGGGATGTCAGGCCTAAAACACTTCAGGGAAAATTAGGCAACAAGCAAAAAGATGCATTCCAATGGGCCTCTCACTTGGCTATGCATGACAACCCTTTCCCTGGGGACCACAACAACATTCTACCTCCCCCCTGTGACTCTTAGGGTGAGCAGGGGCTTCTGTAAGCAGTTCAGTAGGCCTCCCTGGTATCCTGGGACTCTGAGGCAGCAGTCACCAGCAGCCTTTACTTGGTTTCTGGGCACTTGGGCCCCACTTAGTCAATAGAGGCAGGGGGGGGGGAAGGCGGACACCGACCCTGTGTCCCGTTGCCCTCTCCACCCTCCTCACAGTCTAGTGCTGCCCACACTCACCAGCAGTCCAGGGCCTCCATCGGGGTAGGGCAGGCACCGACAATGTGCCTCGAGGCCCGGGCTTTGCTGTCCCCCACGGGGCTCCCTCGTGGCTACGGTCCTTCTCCCCTCCGGGATTCACCCGGACCTTTAGGGACACTGCAGGCAGGGTAGCAGACACAGAGCTCTCCCTCCTCACGTGGGCGAGCGCGGATCTCCACAGCAGAGGGGCCAGGCACCGACAGAATGCCTCGCGGCACCCTCCCTTCGGTCTCCTCGGACCGGCACGGCGCTAGGGGCTCTCTTCTGTGGAGGGGGGAAGGCATCAATAGAGTGCCTTGATGCCCCCTCCTCTCTCACGACAACTGGGCCCCTCCTTCCTCACAGGGGGCCCGGGACTCACAGGCCGCCTCCGCGAAGCGCTAGGCACAGACGGGGCCCCGCACCGGTACTTCACCTGGGTCCCCTCCTCCCTCACGGGGACCCAGGGCTTTCAGGACGCTCCTCTTCCCGGGCTGCCGACCGGCAGCCAATCCCTGCGTGGCCTTCAGGGGTCACGGCCGCGCAGGCCAATCCGTGCGCGACGTTGGCGGGGGCGGGCCGATGACGCGGCCGGGCCCCCGTCACGTGATGCGGGAGTCGGCGGCCTCAGGGCCTAGCGCGGCCCTTCCTTCACTTCGGCGGCCCTCTCCTGGCACCGGGGGCCGCCGCGACGATGCCGAACACGGCGGGGGTCTCCTTGGCGGCGCCGGGCCGCGGCGCTGACGACGGCCACAATCAGGGGTAGGCTCCCTTTATTTAATTATTTATTTGGCGGTATTCACAGCGCGCCGAAACGAGGGTTGGCTCCTCGGTAAATGGCGCTATCCTCGGAGCACAGCTCCTCCTTCGGCCCACTCAGCTTCCAGGGCCAACAGTACCCCGGGGGCCACACCAGCCCCAGCGCTTCCACACACAGCGCTATGCAGGCAGGTTTTACTGTACTAGGGGGCCACAACAGTCCCAGGGCCCAGCGCTTCGGGGCCTCACAGCACTTCAGCCAGCAACAGTCATGGGGCACAGTGCTTTAACCGGTCACAGTCCCTCGGGGGCACAATCTTCCCCGGGCAGCTCCTCACGCCTCAGCACTTCCACAGGGGCCACAGCTTCACCCTGGGGGGGCAGACAGTCCCACACCCGCTCCTCAGGGGCACACTCCTCACCTCCTGGGCGCTTTTTCCTCGCAGCACTGGCGTAATTCCCGGTCCCCACAGTGTCAGGGACCTGGGTAGGGGCCCTCCCTTGTCAGGGGCCCAGGGGACAGTAGAGTAGGGGTTTTTAGGGGTACAGGGCCCAGCCCACAGGCCCATGTGGCGGTAGCTCCTCGTAGCAGGTCCCCTCTCTTTCTTGTCCCAGCGCTGACTGACTCTCTGGTGGCACATCCCCCTTATTTATACCCTCCTCCCTGGCAGTGCCAGAACCTTCTAGAATGTTGGCAAAACTAGCCTAAACTGGCTCAAGGGGAGGGGGTGAGCACCCTGGGTGCCAGGCTTTCCCTCCAAAAGCTAGGGGTAGCTGGGTAATAATAGCTAGACTGCTGACCTATGGCAGTACAGTGGCAAAACCCATGGCCATGGCATCCATTTTAAAAACAGTACATTTTAGTCAGGTGCATTTTTAAAATGGGGAAATTTACAAGTGCTCACACCATTACTTGACATTACATTTTTAACAAGGTGTCTCACACCACTCATGGCCTATACAGGTTTAATCCCATGGGGAGACATTTCAGACAAGGGGGTCAGAAGCGAAAAATTTTGGGGGAAAAGGCCAAGTCCAACAAGCCCCAATTCTGAAACATCCTGATTCTGACTTGCCATTTTTTGTTGAAGCGGATGCTTCACAAGTAGCTTTAGGAGGAGTTCTCTCTCAACGAGATGCAGGAGATGGCCAATTACATCCTCTAGCCTTCTATTCCAAAAAGGTATTACCAGCTGAACAAAATTACACTGTGGCTGAAAGAGAATTATTAGCTATCAAAGTAGCCTTTTCTGAATGGAGGCACCATTTAATGGGAGCCAAGTACCCTGTTACCATCTTTTCTGACCATAAGAACCTACCGTTTTTTAGATCACTAAAAGCATTAACTCTACGTCAGATGCGCTGGTTACATTTTTTTAGTAAATTTGACTTATAGACCAGGTGCACAACAAATTCAATCTGATGTGTTATTTAGATACGGACATACCTCAGACATGAAACAAGACAAAATAGGAGAACTCATTATTCCTCCCCAAAAACTTTTGGCACAAGTACAACAGAGGGATTTCATCATAGATCTATATAATACACACATGCAAATAGCACCTCAACACTGGTTAAAGGATTCCCATAACTCAATACAACGAGGTTTATTGTATCACAACAACATGCTGTTAGTGCCCACCACAGAATTACCAACACAGGTTTTAATTTGGCATCACGCCTCACCGTTGGCAGGTCATCCTGGCTGGGTAAAAACCCTGGAAAATGTGCGAAAACACTTTTGGTGGGATAATATGAGTAAGGACATTAAGCAATTTGTCACTACCTGTCCAGTTTGTGCAAGACATAAATCTTCTCATAAGGCCCCTGACGGTTTGTTCAATCAATCAATCAATCATACAATTTGTATAGCGCGCTACTCACCTGGAAGGGTCTCAAGGCGCTTGGGGAGGGGTTTGCTACTGATTGAACAGCCAGGTCTTGAGTTGTTTCCTGAAGGCGAGATGGTCCTGTGTCAGCCGGAGGTGGATGGGGAGGGAGTTCCATGCCTTGGCTGCCAGGTGGGAGAAGGATCTTCCTCCGGCGGTGGCTCTTCGGATGCGTGGTACGGCGGCGAGGGCGAGGCTTGTAGAGCGTAGCTGGCGGGTGGGCGTGTAGAAGGTCAGGCGGTCGTTGAGGTACTTGGGGCCCAGGTCGTGGAGAGACTAGTGTGCGTGGGTCAGGAGCCTGACGTGATCCTTTTGCTGACGGGGAGCCAGTGCAGGTCCCTTAGGTGGCCGGAGATGTGGCTGCGTCGGGGGATGTCCAGGATGAGTCGGGCGGATGCGCTGGAGTCTTTTCTGTAGTTTGGCTGTGGTTCCCGCGTAGAGGGTGTTCCCGTAGTCCAGTCGGCTGGTGACGAGTGCCTGGGTGACCGTCTTCCTGGTTTCGGTCGGGATCCACCGGAAGATCTTACGGAGCATACGCAGGGTGTTGAAGCACGATGAGGAGACGGCGTTGACTTGTCTGGTCATCGAGAGGGAAGAGTCCAGGATGAAGCCCAGGTTGCGCGCATGGTCGGTTGGCTTGGGTGCGGTGCCCAGGGCAGTGGGCCACCAGGAGTCGTCCCAGGCGGAGGGCGATGGTCCCAGGATGAGGACTTCCGTCTTGTCTGAGTTCAGTTTCAGGCGGCTGTTCTTCATCCACTCGGCGACGTCTTTCATCCCTTCATGCAGGCTCGTTCTGGCGGTGGCGGGGTCTCTGGTGAGGGAGAGGATCAGTTGGGTGTCATCGGCGTATGAGATGATGTTGAGGTTGTGCTGGCGTGCGATGGTTGCAAGAGGTCTCATGTAGACGTTGAAGAGGGTGGGGCTGAGTGATGATCCTTGCGGTACGCCGCAGATGACTTCGGTGGCCTCGGATCGGAACGGTGGGAGGCGGACTCTCTGTGTTCTTCCTTCGAGGAACGAGATGATCCACTCCAGTGCTTTCTCTTGGATCCCGATGTTGTTGAGGCGTTGGACTAGAGTGCGGTGGCAGACGGTGTCGAACGCTGCAGAGAGGTCCAGGAGGATGGAGGCCGTTGTTTCCCCGTTGTTGAGCAGGGTCTCGGTGCTGTGGTTGGCTCGGAAACGGGACTGCTAGGGGTCGAGGGATCCGTTCGTCTTGAGGAAGGGTGCAAGCTGTCTGTTGACGGTCTTCTCGATGACTTTGGCAGGAAAAGGGAGGAGCGAGATGGGGCGGAAGTTCTTGAGGTCGGTGGGGTCCGCTGTTGGTTTCTTCAGTAGCGCGTTAAGCTCGGCATGCTTCCAGCTCTCCGGGAAGGTGGCGGTATTGAAGGAGGTGTTGATGACGTCTCGGGGTTGGGGTGCGATGATGGAGTCGGCCTTGTTGAAGATGTGGTGGGGGCAGGGGTCGGTTGGAGACCCGGAGTGGATGGTGTTCATCGTGCGGGCTGTGTCCTCGGTGGTCACCGTGGTCCAGGTGCGGAGGGTGGCGGTGGGGGGCGTTGGTTCGACGGTGGGGTGCGTGGATGGTGCGCCGAAGCTGTTGTGGATGTCGGCGATCTTGCGGTGGAAGAAAGAAGCGAGAGAGTCGCAGAGGTCTTGAGAAGGAGTGATGTCGTTGTTGCCCGTGCTGGGGTTGGAGAACTCCTTGACGATGCTGAAGAGTTCCTTGCTGTCGTGGGCATTGTTGTCCAGTCGTTCCTTCAGTGATTTCTTCTTGGTGGTGCGGATAAGCTGGTGGTGCTTGCGGGTGGCTTGTTTGAGGGCGGTCATGTTGTCTGCGGTCTGGTCGAGGAGCCAGGCTTTCTCGAGGGTGCGGCAGTTCTTCTTGGAGTCCTTGAGTTCGTCGGTGAACCAGGAGGCTTTCTTGCTTTTTGGTCTGCTGGGAGGGTTCTTGAGTGGAGCGAGGTCATCGGCGCAGGCGGTTAGCCACTGTGTGAGGTTGCGGGCTGCTTCGTTGGGGTCCATTGTGCTGGCGGGCGGGTTCTGGCTGAGGGAGGTGGTGAGCTGCTTGGCGGTGATCTTGCTCCAGCTCCTGTGAGGAACCTGATGCGGGTGGCGGTGGGTCGTGGTCTTTCTGAAGCTGAAGTGGACGCAGCTGTGGTCGGTCCAGTGAAGTCAATACCAATGCTTTCACCCAAACAACCTTGGCACACTGTGAGTGTAGACTTTATTGTAGGTTTACCACCAGTAAAATCCTTCACAACAGTGTTAGTGATAGTGGATTTTTTGTCTAAAATGGCACATTTTGTACCATTACGGAAATTGCCAACTGCGGCAGAATTTGCCTATTATTTATACAAGAGAAATTGTGCGTTTACATGGTTTGCCAAGTAAAGTGGTGTCAGACCGAGGTAGCCAGTTCAACTCTAGATTTTGAAAAAAATTATGCGAAAAACTGAAAATAGATGTTGCATCATCCACTGCTTTCCATCCAGAAACAGATGGACAAACTGAATGACTGAACCAAACCTTACTTCAAACGCTACGTTGTTTATTGGCTGATTATTCTAGTGAATGGTTGGAAGCTCTCCCTGTAGCGGAGTTTGTTTATAATAATACTGAGCATGCACCTTTACTTTGCTCACCATTCTATTTCATGCAGGAGTATCATCCGAGAGCTATACACATTTTATTAGAAGAGTCCCTGTTGCCTACAGTAACAGATAGACTAACGAGATTAGGTGACATACAAGACAAGGCCAGGAAACATTTATTAAAGTACAAAGAAAGCATGAAAAGACAAGCAGACAAACACAGATCTGAGGCCCCAATGTATAAAATCGGTGACAAAGTATGGCTCTCCACTAAGAACCTAAATATAGAGGGATCCCGAAAGCTGCAACCCCGTTTCATTGGACCCTTTAGTATAACTGCCATAGTGAATGAATGAATGAAAAAGACATTTGTACAGCGCACATACACCAGCGGCTTCATGGCGCTTTGAGACTTAACTGACACTAACAACAGAGCAGGAGGAATTTAATCAAATGCCTGTACAAACATCCATGTCTTCAGGGCTCTCCTGAACACCTGGTAGGAGGGAATGTGGCGTAGGTCGGGCGGAAAAGAGTTCCACAGACGGGGGCTTGTGTGGCAAATCTTAGACCCCCAAGCCTTTTACGCTTGAACATGCAGGTGGAGAGAAGATTGAGTCCAGACGACCGAAGTGTTCGGGAGGGAGTATATCGATCGAGCAAAGCACCAATGAAGGAGGGACCTTGATTGGTGATGGCTAAGTACGTGGTGCAGCCAACTTTGAAGAGACTGCACTGGACTACTGGGAGCCAGTGTAGGCTTTTTAGGAGCGGTTTCACAGAACAAGACTTAGGCTGCCGAAAGATCAGTCTGGCAGCCTTGTTTTGGACAAGTTGGAGTTGGTGGGACTGGTAGAGGGGGATCCCGATGTAGAGGGAATTTGCATAATCAATGCGGGACACTACTACGCCCAGTACAATGTGAACCAGGGCATCATGGGTAAGAAATCTGCTAATCTTCCTGATGCGGCACAGATGGAAAAAGCAAGCCGACATCACAGATTTGATTTGATGTTTCATAGACAGATCATTACTGATGGTAACTCCAAGACTCTTAACCGAGCTCGTTGGACGGGGGGCTCCGCCCAGCGTGAGTGGCCAGAAGCTGGGATTCCATGGATTGTTAGGGGAACCAGTGAGCACCAACTCAGTCTTGTCTGGATTGAATTTAAGCTGATTAGCCTTCATCCAGCTACTGATGAATACCATTGTGCTCTGGAAGTTCTCTAATGAGGAAGGGGAGGAGTCAATATTGAAGATGACCTGCATGTCATCTGCATAATTGAAAATTACCACTGGTTTCTCCCTAAGTCTAGCAATCAGTGGGAGGATATAAAGGTTAAATAATAAGTGGGAAAGGGAGGAGCCCTGGTTGACCCCACAAGTCAGGTTCTTCGCCTCGGACATAAAAGAACCAAGACGAACTGCTTGCTTGCGGTCATGTAAAAATGAGGTAAGCCATCTGAGCGGGGTGCCCCTGATGCCGGCGTTCTCGATCCGCTGAATAAGAATGGAATGATCAACGGTATCGAATGCCGCCGACAAATCAAGGAGCACCAAGGCCTGCGAGATGTTCCGGTCCGCTCCCTTCCTGAGTTCATCATGGACTGCTACCATGACTGACTCAGTAGAGTGCTGAGGTCTGAATCCTGCCTGGTGCTGGTCCAGACACCCGGAATTTTCGATGAATGAGCCAAGGCTGCTGGAGACATGGGCCTCCAGCAGTTTGCCCAGAAATGGAAGCAGGGATATCGGCCGAAAGTTACTGAGGGTTGCCGGGTCTGCCCCTGGTTTTTTCAGAATAAGTGTGACAATGGCCAATTTGAAGGGGCTGGGAACCGTACCCTGGCTAAGGGAATTATTAAGCAAGGCAAGGGGGACCTCAGGGAGGTCAAGAAAGATCTTCTGAGCAACATGAGATGGGCAGCTGTTGGAGGGAGAGCCAGAACGAACTCTACAAAGGAGCAGGGGAAACATATCAGTGGTAACAGGGGGGAAATTCAACAGTGAAAGAGGGTTAATTGGGGGGCTGCCTAAGTCGAGTCCGGGATCAGGGCTAGGCATGCTCGCTTTGATAAGATCTCTCTTCTCAACAAAATAGTTGTTGAGAGAGTCACAGAGTGTCTGGGAGAGCAGGGGGGGCATCGTGACCCGGTCAGGTTTTGCGAGCTTGTTGACTATCGTGAAAATCTCGCTCGATTTATTTGAGGAGTTGAGAATGTTCTGCGAGAAATATTCTGTTTTTGCAACGAGAATGGCATCTTTGTATTCCTTCAGTGCCGTCAATAAGATCAGCTTCTTGTCAGGACAATAGTGAGCCCTCCGCTTGCGCTCGGCTGGGCGTAGTGCAAGTTTCATGTTGGAGAGGTCAGTAGTGAACCAAACTCAGGACTAAACGTCATGGGGGCGTTTAGTCCTGAGTTTCCTTAATGGGGCAAAAGTGTCCCGAGCATCTGCCAGCCAGTTATGAATATGTATGTATGTATGTATTGCGACTTATATAGCGCACGTATCACCCGAAGGTATCAAGGCGCTTGCTTAGGGAACCCGTCCTGGTATTCCCCTGTGAGATACCCCGGCTGGGTATCCACAAGGTGAAAGCCAGGCATCCCGCCGCGAGGGGCCGTAGTGGAGATTAAGCAAGCTATTGCCCAGAGTCGCAGAGTGTGACCCCATGAGTCGAGTAGGCACCGGAGCGAGAATTGTCGAGTCCGTGGAATTTTTGAGCCCGAGACCCGCCGAGGCGGGGAATCGAACCCTGGTCCACGGCCGATCTCAGCTTCCGGGTATGCCGCCTCTAACCACTGAGCCACGCTTCTCCAATATTCTCTGCCTGAGCATTGACTGGCAGGGGAAGGCCAGCCTCCCCAGTCAAGGGAAGAGTCATAGTGGCAAGCGAGAGACAGAGCAAAGGGAGGTCGACTCGGCCCCAACTACGAATTAGTGGAGGGTCACTGGGGCAAGTTGTCGTAATAGAAGATTTGGGGACCGTGAAGGAGATGGAAAAATGGTCCGATCAAGCACATGGGGAACTCTGCACCTCAAAGATGTCCTGATTCAGTGACCAGACTTGGTCAAGGATATGTCCCTTAACATGGGTAGGTGCATGAATGAACTGAGAAAAATTAAGACCAGTTAACAGGTCAGTGAACTCCCTGGAATGGACACTTTCGTGCAGGGCATTGGGCCAGAAATTAAAGTCCCCAATTACGAAGAGCTGGCGTGATTTATTGCTAGCTCAGCTATCATGCTGCGAAAGTGGTGCAGGAAGTTGGGCGACTGAGCAGGGGGACGGTAAACCCGTTAACAGTAAAATTGGACTTACCAAAAGAATACCCAGTACATGCTACATTCCATGTGTCCTTGCTTAAGCCGTACAACCCAAATACCCGACCCGAACCACCACCTCCACCCATACCAATTAAGGGAAATCTAGAATATGAAGTGAAAAGCATAAAAGATGCAAAAAGAATTCATGGACGTCTGTTTTATTTAGTAGAATGGAAAGGATAAGACGAAACTGAGAATTCATGGGAACCAGCTTCCCATGTACATGCCCCACGGTGGATTAGACAGTTTTATCTAAAAATCCAGGGAAACCACGTCCAGTAGGAGGGCTTTTGAGGGGGGCGACTGTTAGGGTTTGTGCACAGCAAAGAGCATGTCCCCTCTCATTGCACTAGTGGTCTCTGTAATAGCTCTCTTAAACATATTATTGAAAGCCTTCTTGTTATCCCAGCCCCTCCCTAAGACTTCTGTGTATGTTGCTCAATGTATTCACAAGTTTGGACATTGCTGTCTTGTTTGCACATTGGACCTTGCTTTTACCAAGGCTTATTTTGGACATTGCTGTCTTGTTTGCACATTGGACCTTGCTTTTACAAAGGCTTATTTAGAGCACTCCTCCCTAGGCCATGTGTTACTTCAACTCAGTAGCATAATAACTGAAGCTCTGCACACCTGCTTGTGAGAACCACACCCAGTTCTTCGAACCACACCCAGCTCTTCGAACCACACCCAGCCCTGCCTATAAAAGGCAGCACCTGAGCCTCACCCAGTGCTTGTGCTCGTCTACCTCCCACTTACCTAAGAACAGATCCTTCGGCGCTGGCACTCCTGCTCTCTCCAGACCTTCATTGGCTTCAACGGGCGCGGCTGCTGGCTCTTCCTTCTTCCGGTTTCCGGCTCCTTCTTGCCTCAGCCCCTCTTCTGTCCACTGTAATCGACCTGCAAAAGAGAAAGAGGACAATGTTAGACTGATCAGTATCCCTTTTCAGCAACAAGTAAGTGCAAAACTTTTTATTACCTAAAAGAACTTTGTCGGCGATTTCTGGATTCATGTAAAGACAATTTGGAACAAGATATCTCCCACAAACTTTGTGGTTCAAACCCTTTGTTACAAGAATACTTTGTGGAACTTTGTAAAATAAACTTTGTTTTACCTGGAACTTTTTAAGAATCGAACAGAGGAAACCATTGACAGCAAGGCAAACAGTAAATCAAAGACTTGCACAAATTACCTGCTGTATTTTGATGTAAAAGTACAGTATTTGTTTTATAAAAAGTCTGGAAATGTGTGAAAAGTGAGTTTGCTATTAAGAATTTAGGCTTTAGTTATATTAAGGTGAATGTTAGATGTTGGTAATTCTGATAATGATATTCGTTTGATTTTACAGAAGTTTTACAGTAACAGAAAGCACATCCCAGAAAGGTAACACATTCCAAACCTGGAAGCTAGAGACCAGGGGCCAGATGTAGAAGCCCTAATACCGGTCGGAAACGGCCGATTTTGTCCGTTTCGACCGGTATTAGGGTTTTCAGATGTAGGGCATGCATTTACAGAATCGGTATTTTACCGATTCTGTATTTACCGATTTGGTAAAATTACCGAATCGGTAAATACAGACTCGGTAAAACACCGAATCGGTAAATGCAGATGTAGCTGGCACATGTCAGAGTGCCACAGGGCTTTAAGAATCGGTATTTTACCACCCAATCCAATTGGGTGGTAAAATACCGAATCCAGGTGTGCATGCACATTTGTGCATGCACACCTGTGCCATGTGACACACAGACATGCCCTTACGGCATGTCTGTGTGCCACATGGCACACATGCCTATTTTTGGGGTGCCAGAGGGTGTCAAAGTGACACCCCCTGCACCCTTGCTGGAATCGGTATTTACCGATTCGGTAATTACCGAATCGGTATTTCCCATTGATCCCTATGGGCTTCACAGCCCATAGGAATCAATAGGAAATACCGATTCGATATTTACCGAATCGGTAAATACCGAATTTTAACGATTCGGTATTTCCACATCTGGAAATACCTACATCTCCCCCTTAATATTTACCGATTCATAAATACCGAATCGGTAAAATTTGATATTTATGAATCAGTAAATATCATTTACCTACATCTAGCCCCAGGATCCAAGAGGTACTTTTTGAAGAGAATTTCTAATAGATTAACCCTTTAACCGCGGCGGAATTTCCACCGCGGTGCGGGTGATTTATAGCGTGGGCGTGGTTCGGATGGCCCCCGGCCGTCCTCCGCACACGCCCACCGTGATGTCGGACGGCCGGTGGCCGTCCGACACACGCAAGGGGTTAAGGGTTAGTCAGTAACACATTTAGGGATGGGTTGCACTTATCTGTTCTTTGTTTCTGTTTCATAGGGCACCAGTTTCTACAGACGTCAGAGAGGGCCACAGATTTTAGCAAGAACGGTGTTGTCTCTCTTTTTTTATTTTATCCACTTCCCCCCTTCCCTTGTGCTTCTGGTTCTTAGTGCACTGTTTAAAACTAGTGTGCTGAAACGAGCAGTTTCAGGGTGGGGTCGGACTGTCTTCAACCTCCATCAGAACTGAACAGAAACTCAGGTGAGCTGGGCTTTGACACCATGTAGATGTTAAAGAGCGTGGGGCAGAGAAATGATCCTTGGGTACTCCGCTGTTGATCTCTGTGAGTTCGGAGAGGAAGGGCGGAAGTCTGATTCCTTGGGTTCTGCCAGTGAGGAAGGACCTGAGCCAGTCAAGGGTGGTTCCCTGTATGCCATATCATGGAGTCTGGCAGTGAGTATGTGGTGGGAGATGGCGTCAAAGTCTGCAGAGAGGTTGAGTAGGATCAGGGCTGCGGTGTGTCCTAGATCGAGGACGGTGTGGATGTTGTCTGTTGCGGCGAGTAGGACAGTCTTGGTGCTGTGGTTGCTGCTGAATCCGGATTGTGTGGGGTCGAGAATGGAGTTCTCTTCAAAGCATTTCATTAGTTGGCTATTTACGTTATTCTCTGTGACTTTGGCCGTGAAAGGGAGGAGAGAGATGTGTCGGTAGTTCTTGAGGTCTGTCGGATCTGCTGAGGGCTTCTTAAGGAGGGGGTTTGTTTCTGCACGGTTCCAGTCGTTGGGGATTGTGCCGGCTTCAAAGGTGGCATTGATGGTGTGTCGTAGCTCAGGTAAAATGGTGGCAGCAGCTCTGTGGAAAATGTGCAGAGGGCAGGGATCCATGGGGGCTCCTGAGTGAATGGTTTTTATGATCGATGAATTGTCTTCAGGTGGTGGTCCAGGAAGAGATTGTGGGCTGGTTGTCGTTGCTGGGGTAGGAGTGGAGTGGGTGTCCAGAGTCTGTTCATTGAAGTTGTTGTAGAGGGATCTAATTTTCAGGCGGAAGTAGGAGCCGAGTTTGTCGCAGAGGTCGCGGTAAGGTGTGACATCCGTGGCTTGGCTCGGAGGCTTGGTGAATTCCTGAATGATGTTGAAGAGTTCCTTGGCTTTGCTGGAATTGGCATGGATTTGTTTTGTATGAAGGTCTTTTTGGTGGATCTGATGAGTCAGTGGTATTCTGTCATGGTGTTCTTGTATGTGGTGTGGTCTTCCAAAGTTTTGCTATTTCTCCAATTCTTCTCAATATGTCTGCAGGTGTGTCTGGGTTCTTGGTGGTCAGTGGTGAACCAGGTGGCCTTCCTGGGGCACTGTCGTTTGTGTTTGCGGAGGGGGGCAAGCATGTCAGCGCAGTTGGTGATCCATCTGTGAAGTTCTATGGCTGCGGAGTTGTTGTTGGTCGAGGTGGGGGGCATTGTGGTTGAGGGTGGAGTTGAGGTGCTCCTTGGTGACCTTGCTCCAGTTTCCTTCACGGAGGGTGTGGTGCAGGATTAGGATGGTGTGTTTGTTGATGTGGAAGTATTTGCAGTGGTGGTCAATCCAGGGGGTTGCGTGGTGTGGCTGAAGTGGATGCTGTTGCCTTCTACGAAGGTTGTCCAAGAGGATGGCAGAGTTGGGGGTGGTGAACACGGTTCGAGGCATGGGAGGTCTGTAGGAAATGGTGCCACGCAGGGTCGTTCTGGGGCTGGTCTGGATCTGTAAATGGAGGTGTTTGGTGGTGGAAAGGGGTCGCTCATGCTGGAAGTTGTGAGACAGAGGGAGCTCTTGTGTGCGATGGTGGATCCTCCTCCTGGGCAGTTGGGGCAGTCGTTCCTCTGGATCTTGTATTAGTTGGGGATGGTGGTGGCGAAATCAGGACAGAGGTGCGTTTGGTCCACTTTCCCGTGAAGAATGTGACATCTGGCGAGAGGGTGTCAAGGAGGTCCCAGATCTCTACAGCATGTCTGTGCTGGGAGCGCACATTGTGGAGGATGCAACTCAGGTCTTTGAGGGTACTAGCATCTGGCATGGGGGCATCGGCCATGGGAGTACAGACAATGGTGAAGGTTTGTCAGCAGTGTCAGCAGGAGAACAGGCCGTGGATAGTTTTTGGCATAGACAGCTGGCAGTGGTTGTTGCTTCCCGGGTTGAGTGTGAGGAGGCCAGCTGAGTTGTAATAGTGGTGCTAGTCAGAGTGGGGTCGCCATTAGATACAGAAGGGGGAGCGCAGCATGGAGATGGGAGCAGGAATCGGCAGGGGGAAGGGGCAGCAGGGCAGTAGGGGTGGGGAAAAGGACATCAAAAAACAGGCATGGAGAACACAAACAAAAGGCACAGTTGTAGAGATAAATACAATTAAAGGCAGAAAGTAAATTAAAAGCGCAATAACAAAAAACAAAACAAAAACACAGACAAAAAACAGAAAAATGGGCACAAGCATGAAGACAGACACCAGGGGACAAGCAGAAGAGCATGACTCTCCCACTGGACTACCAGGAATGAGGTGCAGGCAGGAGCCTGCGGGTAGAGGAGGGCCTCAAACACCTACCTCCGCAGAGAGGTGTAGGGGGCGGAGAGCAGAGTCTCAGACCAGGAGGTCAGAGGTCTTGCTCTGAATATCTGCACACATTTAATTAAATTAGCTAGTTTGTAAACACTCCTATTGTGCAGAAAATGTCCTGACTACATTTAAAGCTTGATATGCTTGCACCACCTTGAAACACATATAACTCTGTAACAGACAGGATTCCTTGGGCACTACTTAACTCCTTTGCTGTGGTGCTAATTTTGCCGCGGCATGGGGGGGCTAGGGGGTGAGCACGATGCTGCGGTGCTCATGATGGAATCATGCCGTCATGAGTCACGGGCGGCATTTGCTCATGACTGCGGGGCTCTGTCATGCCCCAGCCCGCTCAATAATTTGCCTGCACAGACGGGGAATTAATGCCGCGTCGGCAGAGTGGCAGCTGCATGACGGAACTATGCCGTCATGAGCACACGCCGCCCGTGACTCATGGCGGCATGGTTCCGTCATAAGCACACAACGGGTTAAGGGCATCTTTGTTGTGGCCATCAATGTCAGGCCCAAGTGTAGGACAAGACACTTCATACCAAGAAGGGCTATTACCTCACACATGCAGGTTTGTGAGAGGTGAGGTTCCAAGAAAACAAATGTAATAACAGATGTATGTAAGTAAGTAAGTACATGTTTAGCGTTTAGTTAGTTAAAAGCTTAACAATATTTTGCATAACAGACATATTAAAATCTCTACATAATTTAAAACTTAGTGGGTTTTACATTTTTTCCAAATTGATGATAACATTATTAACAATACATTTCTAAATTGATAATTTTGCTGCTTCAAAAAATTTGTAGCCTGTACTGAAGATTATTATTACATAAAAAAAAAACACGTTTCTACGTTCTATAATTCATGAATACTAATTCAATTTATGTGCCTTTTGTTTCTATTAACAGATTTTAAAACTTGCAAGATCCATGGAACAAAGTTTCCATGTTCTATAATTTGTAATACTTATTCAATTCCTGCGCCTTTTTTTCTGTTAGCAGATTTTAAAACTCGCATGATCTATATAATGAAGTTCCAAAGGTATGTGGCTTTCTCAGTCTGCTTTAACAATGACATTTCAGTTTTCAGTAATAACAGATATATGAGTACAACAGGGTTATTTTCAGTTTTTGGATGGGTTATTCCATTACAAAAGTTGTGGATATTCTGTCTACCCTCTCACCATAGCATATTATTCTACAGCATTTGTAATACATCAGACAGGATATCTGCCACCTGTCATGGAGTAACCCATATGCCAAATGTTAAATCAGGCTGATAGCATTTGCAAAACAGTGGTTTCTACAACCACCACATTTGTGATGTAGCCTCCCATTCACCAAAACCTAGAAAAGATCAGTTCTTCAGATCTGAGAAAGTCTATTTAATATCTCTTTTTTGTAGTGTTAATCTATCTTTGATGATGTTTCGATGCAATCTCTGAAACGCTAACAATTCAAATGTATATTGCCCTTTAAATTATTCCAGTGCAATGTCATTAACTTTGTGAAAGTATGTTCTGTTTAGTTGTGTTGCTTATTATTCCATTTTGGTTAAATATTTGATAATGGGACGATTGACACTGGAGGTAGAAATAACTTCTGTGCATCCTGGATTGTGAGAACTGTTATTCATTGCAAGGCAATTATGTTAAGGCTCGAGGCACTCCATGTTTGCAATGCTATTCAATAAATGTTGTGGTCACAGTGATGCACAATACAGCATTTTAACGTTGAGCAAAATTCTGCCTAAAATGTCATTGTTGGCTTCACTTCACAACTGTTACTTGACATATTTTACTTGACATATTTTGTGATGTCATATTAGCTGCCCATGCTTCAACAGTTAACATTGGTTAGACTGAACCAGGACATCTATGCTAGATGTTTATTTTTATTTTTGACTCTGTGTTGTATATCTGATGTGCAGTGGCTGCAAGTGAAGTTTGAAAGTGGTGCGGCTGTGGGGCTGACAACGTTGGGGGTCGTGACATAGCGGGGGTGTTTGGGGCAATTCCCCCATGCAATTTATTTTAAATAAATGGGGTGAAATTATGCATTTTTCATTAGAAAAAATCACTGCACAACTCAATCAATATCACACTCACGTTTCCTCTCAAAAACAATTAAAGAATACAATAGTTGTCGCCAGAAAGTGTCAAATTAATTTACAAATTAAAGCCTTTGCTGGCTTAAAGCAGCCTTTCGCTGATTACTAGGGAGCAGCAACACCATTCCTGACTGCAACGTCCTTTGCTTCACATTGTAGGAGACATGCTCTTTGAGGAAAGTGAGGATATAAAAGATAAAGGAGGGAATTAAACCATCCGGGAACTGGATTTTTGTTGCCTTAGGTTAGAAACTGCTCACTGGAGTTCCTCACCAGTTCAAATGTGTCTCTCACTGAGGTAAGTGACTGGCAGAGTTTGTGGATGATCAAGCACTGTCGAACATGAGACTTGACAGGCAAATGAACTGTTAATTTTTTTTAAGCTTACCTTCGCCAACAAACTCTAGACTCCCCTATTAGTTTTGACCATGGTGGTCATCATTCATCATTCAGTGGAATGCCTCTGTCATTTGTTAAAGTTTGTATAATGTTGTAGTAAATAGTTCATTTATAATTTATAAAAACCTTGGTGACCACACAAAGGACAACATTATCTGCCTATAGTCCTTCTTTAGTTATTAATATTATTGTCTTCAATGTTATTTCATGCCTGCATTATACATATGGTTAGGTGCAAACATGTAAAAACTAATAATGTGACTCTATTTAATTGAATAGGTGATTGGCAACAACTGAAAGTATGCTGAATTGCCTGAAAAATGACATTGCCTGCTCTCTGTGCCAGGTAATCAAAATATTACAACATCGTACACAAAGGACATCTGGGGCTAATCATTAAAGTGTTGGCCATTAACAATGAATGTATATAAAATCTTAAAACGAGTGCACATTGTATAAGTCCTGCTCTTTCCCTCACAGTCAGAGGCACTCCAAGATAGGTGAGTCATAAACCAGTCAGAAGTCTGAAAGGAATGCAGGGTGTGGGAAACATTAATAAATCTACGGCCTACCCAGAAAACACAGCCGCCAGTCAAAAGAGTATTTTGTTCTTTCTACCGCTATGGGTTACGAAATGACATCTGCTCAGACTCTAAGACACCAGTTCTCTGCTCCTGACCCTGAGCAGACGTCAGGGGTACAGGTTGAGGGTTGCTACTGCACACTCGGACAACAAGGAGAGTTGATAATGGGGAATAAGCAGGGCAGAGAAGCTCGTATTGTCAGTCTCCAGGTGAAGATAGGAGAAAGAACCTGCCCGCATAGGGCTGTGCCTGCATTTTTCTCTAAATACACCCAGTACTCGTGAACACAGGTACAGAGCGTGTACACGTAGCACAACTCATTTCAAAGTTTTGCAAAAATGCCCAGTGCGCTTCAATTTCTGGACACTGTACAGTATAGGACTGTTAGAACCAGGTGTGACAGTTAATTCAATGTCAGGCCTCCCTTTGCAACTCTGCTCATGCCATGTGTAACCTCCCTTGGACCAACCCTCGGCACCTCTTCCTCAACCATGTCACTCGCAATCTTAGGCATTGTGAAGCCCCCAGGCCTTCTCCTTTATTAGGAATGATGGGTATGTGGCATGCAGCATGACCAGGACGGTATGTACCCTCTTACTGAATAAATGCTGGACTACAAAGATACATGGGTTCTGAAGGAATGAGAAATGCCACACAAAATGTTCTTTGTTGTTTCCGATGCTCTCAAATTGTATTGGTGCTCCTAGCTAGTCTGCTTCCCCCTGATAGCTCAATTGTCTGAGCTAGGTATCTTGGAGTTTTGTAGTGGAGCGCTTTGTGTGTAGTACATGCCAGTTTAAATTGAATTTTGGCTTCATACGGTAACCAGTTTAAAGCTTTCAGTTGAGGGGAGATATGGTTGTATTTTCTGCATCCAGGAATGAGTTTTGCTGCCACATTTAGACATGATTTTAGTGGGGCTGTGGACATTTTTTAGAAACCTGCTAGAGTTGTACATCCATATTCAATCCTAGAGATAACTAAGGACTGGACTGCTAGTTTGAGGTCTGCCGTGGTGATGAGAGGTTTAATTTTTCTAATATAGTTCAGGTGAAACCGGGTACTTTTTGTCATTGGTTTGATGTGTGTTTTCATGTCTAGGTTCTTATCAAGCATGATTCGCAATGATTTTGCGGATTCAACTAGTGTTGGGGTGCAGTTGAGTGCTGTGATCAGTTTGGTCCATTCTTTAACTACTGTGGGTTTCTTCGATGGTGATATTAATAGGAATTCAGTTTTTTGTGCGTTTAGTTTCAAATGATTACCAGTTAGCCAGTATAATGACATTTTTAAGGCCTCATTCATTTTCTTTATGTCTTCCAGTGACGTTATCTTGAAGTATATCTGAGTGTCATCAGCGTACATGTGATAAAATATTTATGCGTCTCGGATAATTTCTGTGAGTGGTTCAACATATAAGTTGAATAGTGAAGGGGATAGTGTTGATCCTTGAGGGACTCCAATTGAATTTGGGCATGACGGGGAAAGTGTCTGGTTGACTAGGAATCTTTGGGTTCTGTTCTGAAGGAATGAATCAAACCATTACAGAACAATTCCAGATAGGCCCATCCTGTCTTGAAGCCTGGCTAGCAATTTTTCATGGTTTACTGTGTCAAAGTCTGACGACAGGTCAAGAAGTACTAGTAGGCAAGGTTGATTGTGGTCTAGGGCCTGCAGCGCGTCATCCACTATGTGTAAGATTGCTGATTCCGTACTGTGGCCTGGTCTGAATCCGGATTGGCAGTCGTCCAGCAGCTTGAAATTGGCAATGTGGTTGCTCAGTTGATTTTGTACACATTTCTCGATTAGTTTGGCAAGTATAGGAATATTAGTTACTGGGCGAAAGTTATTTGGTTCTGCCGTGTCCACTGCTGGTTTTTCGATGATAGGGAGGACTTCACCTGTTTTTAGGCAATCTGGTAGGATCCCTTGAGAAAGTGAGGCATTTATTATTTATGTCTATACCGGTACGACAATGTGATTGATTCTTTTTAAGAATTTATAGGGGAGGGGGTCATTATAGTGGTTGTTAGGTTTGATCTCCGAAAGAGTTTTGTCAATGGAATTCTCGTCATATGGCTTGAAGGTTGCCCATTGATCGATTATTGAGGTATCCTTGTTTTGTTTAGGTAGTTGACTATGAAGGTTGTCGGCTACCAACCTGAGCTCTCATTCTGGTTTTTTGGCCTTGTCAGTGAAGAATGCGGAGAATTCTTCGCAGCTCAATCGAGTTTTAGTCGTTTTTTATTCGGATTTGGCTTGCCTATTTGACTGTTGCTTTAACATCTCGAATAGTTTCCGCGGTCTGTTTTTGCCACTGTCAAGTTCTGATCTGAAGAATTCTTTCTTTGATTGGAGTAGTTTCTTGTTGATTTCGTTTCTGATCTTTCTGAGAGTTTTAAGCTGGGGGATGATGGGTGCTGTCTCCATTTTCTTTCTGCAAGTCTTAGTTTACGCCTATCTTCATTTAGTGTCTCATTAAACCATGGATTTTTATCCTTCTCAGATATTCCTTTTAGTTTTAGTGGCATGGTGGAGTTGACTATATTCGTCATTGACTTAGTGTAGTGCTCAGTGAGTTTGTTAGCGTTCAGCAAGTTGTTAGGCGGATTTAGTTTCTTCTCGCATCTTGTTACTAGTAGATCCATATTAGGATATTTGATGTCCCTGGTCCATTTTTTCAGTTTGACAGGTTGCGTGGATTTGCTCTTTATTATTGTGGGTATCAGGAAGGTTATGGCACGGTGATCTGACCAATCACAAGGAACAATTGATTGGATTGTAACATCTTTACTCCTTGAAATTACCCAATCTAAGGTAGCCCCTTTCAAGTGGGGTGGTTGTGTGCAGATTTGAGTGAGGTTTAGATCTGTCAGAAAATCTATAAGTGCATTGATCAGTTTGTCATTATTGTATCCCAGGGTAAATTGAAGTCACCTAGGAATATGTTATTAGTGCGGCTGTTAGAATTAGCCGTGATGAACTCCATTAGTTGTTCTATGAAAGTATAATTATTTCCTGGTGGGTGGTAACGTGCATGCAAGTTGCATCTTTGATTGCCTGCTGTTCTTACATTAAGGCCTAGGTATTCACAAGATTTAAGAGGGTCTGACTGAATTTGGTTGATCTCTGTATCCGATCGGTGTATGCATGCGATACTGCCTCCTGTCTTTTTTTGTCTGTCTAATCTCACAATGTTATAGTGAGGGGGCACCAGAAGATCCATGAACGGTGATGAAGATTCCGTAAGCCATGTTTCTGTTAGGATTGTTACGTATATTTACTGACTAACTATGAGGGCCGCGATGTCCGAGGCATGTTTTGCTGCGTACTGACATTTAAGCAGTAGGCACAGTAGTGGTTTCCCTGCGTTATTAGAATCCATTTCAAGAGTATTGGCGGTTAGCTGAACTTTTTGTAGGTTGTTATGGTTGGGTTTCCTATACTTGGTCCAGGTTTTTCTATTGGCATCGACTGGGACTGATTTAATTACCTCCCCTTTGCTCCTAGTTTACAGCTCATATGATCATACTAAAGATAAGGTTTTATCGCCTGATAGGTATTTAATATTTCTGTCTGGTCTGTTAAGTCTATTTGATACTGGCATGAATGTCTCTCCACTCTTTTCTTGCAAGCTATGCTCTCATTTTTGGACGTGTTCTAATTTGGCGTGGGTGCGTACCGTGATTTCCAGTATTATTTCTAAAGCTTGTAATGCGTTTGAAATGTCCTGTGACATGTTATCCACTTTTGTTTGAAGAGTTTCGATTTCTTTCCGAAGTTTTAAAGATATTTTGGTGGTATGCATCCGCCAGTTTCGAGCTTTGCTTGTGTCCTGAAATTTTAGTGCTTTGATTTCTTCATATTCCCTATTATTGTCAATGGTTCGGGAGGTACTGCCTCCACTATTTGTTGGGTGGGGTGTGCTTCCTGAGACCTGGTCTTTCGGTCTTATGTTCTGAGGATATGACTTTCGTGAGGTCCTTGCTGAACTTTTTAATGCTGTTGAATGGAGTATGAGAGGGGTAATAGTTTTCAAAGCCTTTACTTCTGGAATGGGGTTTCCATTGATTGTCCTACATGAAGGAGATGTCACTTGCGATAGAGGCATTGATTATTCTCACTGTGGTGGCGTCGCGTCGGTATTGGCATATGGTGTAGCGTTTTCACCTGTCTCAGACTCATTTTCCTCTAAAGAGCCTCCTGTTAACACTGTGCTTCCTGGTGTCCTTGTATTTTGTGGGTCTAGATGGTCTCTGACTGTTGCGACATCTGTGGCGGTATTGTTGGACATGAGTATGGTGGCTTCTTGTATGGACCGTTGTTGATTAGAGGGATTTGATTTATCTACCCCCTTTTTTAGCGTTGGAAATAGGTTGTCGAACTTTTTTAGATCATTGTTATTTGCTTGCATAAATACAATGCCATTCTTGTAGATAGTTATGCATAGATTCGCTCTTAGTTTTGGTGATGGGGTGATCATAAATTTTGTGCCATGTGGAATGTTGTTGTGTTTTTTACGTTGAGCATCTTCGTGATGACGGTGCGCCATTTAGCTGTTTTTTTGGTGAAAAATATTAAGTCATTAATAATTATACCTTTGCTTAGGTTAAAGTAGGGGTCAGAGATCAGCGTCTCTGGGTATTTTCTAATTAGGTTGTGTTTGAACTTTTTTGCTGCATTCTCAGATAGGTTAGTTGGGTATTTTATGACAAAGGAGTTTGTGCCAGTTGATTCTAGATTGGTTCCCGCCATACTTCCCCAAAATTAAAAAAAAGAAAAAAATGACCTCACTTGGATGACAGTACCTGTCTCTCGCTGTTTGCAGGACTATTCGTTGTTTCTGTATCCTCTTCGTTCCCTGTGTCTTGTCTGACAATACCTGTCTCTCGCTGCTTGGACTTTTTCGATTTCTCGGTCTTATAATTCCCTATAAAATTCATTACATTGAGCCCTTCCAAGATGCCCACCGTTTTATTTGCTCAGCCTCACTCAAGGCTGTGAAGGCCTTTTCTATTTCCGAGCCCAGTCCTCTTTCTGTTGCTCTTTCCATGATGTTGCCATTTTGTAGGTTAAGCTATGTTAAGGTGATTAAGATGGAGCACTCCCAAGATGTCCGGGGTAAAAGAAATATATCAATCAAGGCAAGAGGCATACCATATTGGTACGATGGATAGATGACCCACTGTACGTTTGCCTGAATACAATTGCCTCAGTTTGCCTCATTTTATACCTTAAATAAGTCAGCTGCGGCCGCCATTTGGAATCAGGCAGCCAGCAGCTCAGTGCCTGTTTGCCTGAAGAACAATTGCCTCTTGCCTCACGTTAAAACTTCTAAATGTCCGCTGCGGCCGCCATTTTAAAATCAGGCAGCCAGCAGCGCGGTGCGATGCCGCTTTGCGGGAGTAAAACCGAGCAACCACTCACCGTGAGGTGACTTCCACAAGGCCAGTTACCGCACCGACCTGTATGTCACTTCAGGAGGGGGCACTGTGAAGTTGGAGATATTGGCGATGATACCCCTCCAGGTCTTCCTGGGTTTCTGCACGACCAGCCAGTAAAGCCACCTCCTTAACCGTTGCCCAGATCAGCAGGAGGGAGAAGCTGCAAGAGCGGTATGCGGTGCCTGTAGTCAGTACAAGTCTTATCACTCGTCGCCCTGATATCGCCAATCCCTGGGGGCACCAAATCATCCGGTGCCTGGCCCCGCAGGAGGGTGAAGCCTCCAGATCGAAATGTGGTTCATCCAGCAGGGAACCCGCCATCGTCGAGTCCACAGGCAGGGGGACCCCACAAGTTTACCACAATGATCCGCTGCTGATGCAACGATCCTGGGACCAGCAGGGGGGCTTGCAACCGTTGGATCGAGCAAGAGGATTGCCGCAGTCGAGTCCAGAGATCCAGAGATTAGCCACGGCACAGGGAGTCTCACACGTTCTTCACACTGCCCAATATTGACCAAAGGGGTTGCTCCAATTGGCTGCAAGCAGGCAGTCAGGTGGCTACCAGGCGATCAACACATCATCATGGATAGGCCATCTGCTCCAGCAGCGTCCTGCCTGTAGCCCAACAAGCACCGTGTAGGAAATGGAGGGCTCTCTTGAAAAACTTCTTGAGGTAAGCCAGAGTTTCCTTAAAGGCAGGCGGGAGATAAACGGGTGGAGGCGCGGTTTGCATGGGGATTTAACACGAATTTGGTTATCCCCTAACCCCAGAGCTCTACTACAGAGCTCACCACTTAGCGGCCGTCTTAACCAAGACTTAGGGATTCAGCCTGAAGGGCCCGGGCTAACTTTACTCATCACGTCATTAGGGGTGGAGATTACCCCAAAGGCTCTGTTTTTGCCGAGTTGATCACCTCACAGAACCCAGAGTGGTGAGATCATCAGCCCGGCAAAGGAAATTGACTTAGCAAGCACCAGATTGCACAAAACTACATAGGGGAGAGAGCAGCAGCCATCAGGCCAGTCAGCAGGATCGACTCGAGTCACTTGAGCCAGTTAAATGTGTTTTTTTTTAGTTAATACTGTAACTGAAGCTTGTATTATTGCTAGTGAAAAATATGGACTTATTTTTCCTAGAGCCTCAGAAATAAAAAAGGGGACAGAGCCCCTCCACCCATGACTAGAAACTGCCCCTGCTGATGTATGCAATATATGATTTCAGTTTCCTCAGGCGCTGCGAAAGAAACAGAGGAGGGACACTTGGATTCTGAAGGTGACCACAAAGACAGAAAGAGCCCTATTGATACCAGGTGTAAGGAGGCTGACTATGAAGCCAAAGCAGATATTGAGTGTGAGTGTTCCAACTCTGACACCCCTCGTGGTGACAGCTCAAACATCTGCAATAAAAACATCAGCACTTGTGGTTGCTACACCCACAACTACTAACAGCACCCCCTTCAGACACCAAGTCTCAGATTCCAAGACTGCATCCAGTCAATAGACCAAGGACCGGTCTCAACTTCACCCCAGGAATCTCTCCCTTTGCCCCCACCCCACCAGCTCAATTGTCTGAGAATGCACTGCAATTTCTGTAGAACCTTTCTACTACGTCTGACTGCATTGGTGGATGCTATCCAGAGTAACTGTCAGAACATTGACAGAGAGATTGGTATCCTGGGTGAAATCCGGTCTGCCGTGTCTGCCCCAAACAGGGGCCCTGACAGTGGTCACGGCTACGCTAGTACCATTGGTTTTAAGACACTGCCTCCAAGAACTCCATCCAAGCAATTCACATCCCTAGTTAATCCTTTTTGCCCCCCAAAATTTTGAAGACCCCACTATGTCCAGAGAGGTCGGTGCCTGGACCGCCATCTGCTCTGCGAGAGTGAAGCACCCCCTGAGGGCTAAACTTGCTGCATACCGGGATGCAATATCAAAGGCTGGAGCCTTGCAGCTAAAATTGCGTAAATTAGGTTCTGCGTTCTCTATGGCCAACATACTGCTTTCGTGCCATCATTTCTAAAAACTAAGTTTTGTCTTCTGCTCCTATCAATAGATCCTTATTTCCAGCTAATAGCTGAAATTCAGTGCTCTTTGCTGCCCCTGCTGGTGGTACCATAAGGCCTTACCTGCTTTTATGCTTGCCTTGACCTGTTAGTGATAAAGGCACAAAGGCTTCTACTAGGAGAAAAGTGACATGAGATACATTGAACCATTACATTACGTAAGGTGATCTTAGACAATAGTGTCCTATATACAGTTTATGAATCACATATCTGCTCTCTGGATAATTCTTAAATAAATATTGCGCAGGAAGAGAGATACCATAGGATCTTGTATTCAAGAGGTTTGAGCCTGCTCCTAAAAAACACCATTTTGAAGTTCCCTTTAGAATGTCTCTACCTAGCAATATATATTACTCAAAACGTGACCATTTTATCTGAAATATGAGCCCTGAACTAATAGTTTTATCAAGGGTATTGCTGGCCCTTTAATGTTAGGGTTATTTTACATCGAAAGGGCAAATCCAGATTCCCGTGAATTGCAGGTATGCAGTAAACCACCCTGAGGCAAGTTATAAATAACAAATTAAATCAAAAACAGACACAACACCAGGACACATTTCCAGCTGTCTATTTTATCCTCCAGGTTTGTGTGCTTTGAACACAATCCCAAAACATTTTAACCTTTGGAAAAACATGTATTGTGCATCCTTTCATTAGACTGAAATGATGAATTGATCATTGATATGTGATGTTAAGATTTTGGGCAATATAAAACAGAAAGAAACAGGTTGCATCTTCAAGATACTTCTATTATATGGATAATAGATTTTTATGTCATAACGATTATATTAGGGCTTGTGAAATCCGCATGTTGCTATTGACAAACATATCCAATCAATAGATCCCTTTATTGAATCAGGTAATGATAATAGAGACACACTAACAACTATATTATTCAACACGTGCTTACATATGGGCTACATTATGCCTTACACTAAGCACTTATTTCAGAAAAGCCACCAAGTAATTGTATAAATATATTTACTATTTCTCTGTTTCTTTTAAATAAATCTTAAACGTGACAAAGCACTATTGTATCATATTGATAAGTGTGGGCTAGGTCAATATGGTATTCAGGAATCATACCAACTGATTAGTAACATGGACGCAGAATAAATGCTAGTTTGATTATAGAGCATCTAACATCTTCATTCCAATAAAACTAAACAACTGTAACAAGGCTGATTTAAAGTGGTGAATATTACTGCATCTATCTTAGATGAAAGCAGAACCCACAGGGGAAACAAACGAGGTCATTGAGGATGAAAATAAACTTCAAAGAATTTAGCAATAAATCAATCCGAGAGGTCAGCAGGGAAAGGCAGCTAGGAAACAGAACAGAAACAAATATAGAGATTGGCCTTCAGCAAAAAAAAGACGTCAACCTACTAAAAAGGTCACTTTTAAGTTTAAAGCAAGCAGTAGCAGTCATATTGACATAATGAAACTATGTTGCCAGAGATAAAAGCGTAAAGAAGAGAAATACATATTGCAAAGAAGTAAACATTACGACTATGCTAAAGTGTAAATGCAGGTTTATTGCAGTACTTCAGTATAAAGTATCCAAAATAAAGGCTTACTAATTCTGAGCACATACAATTCATCATACCTTATTGTCTACAGAGACACATAACAAAAATGCACTTTCGTTTACCAGTGAAAACGTTTCCCGGACAGCGATGGAAATTCTGCTCCCACCATTTACATAATTGGCGGCCAGTAGAGAGCCTCGTAGACAAAACAGATTATGTATCAAGAAGGGGATGCTCAACAGACCTGCAGAAATTATGAACAACAAACTTCAAGTTTGTGTGGGTATTGTTGTGCTTGACGTTAGAAGAATGAATGCCGTTTAAAACCCGTAATTAACAAACTTTGAACTTCGGAGGCTTGTTTATTTTGTCTGCTGTCTGGCTACTTTATGAATCTATGCAGATCCAATTACAAATCTGTGATCTTAGTTTAAAATAGAAACATCTATAATTTTAATGCATATCCACGATCACCAGCCACAGATATTAATTGCTTTCAAAAGGAGATCAACATTTACATGTTTTACCAGAGCAATCACAGTAGAATCGTATCAATTTGCATTGAAATTCCCATACAAGAAAGGTATAAGTGATTTTCCAAAGGCTCCTTCAGCAAAATAAGTATAATCTAAAGTTATCTGTCAAAATAATTTGGACTACTTTAGATCGAAAATAGATACAGTCATGTGTGGAAAACAATACGTTTCAAATGAAAATCAAAATAGAACATTGCAGTAATGCACTTCCGCTATTCACAAGTGGTCAAAATATTGAGGTTAAAAAAACACCCATGCATATGGAGACTATTTTTAAGTACAAAGATCATTTTGGCTGTACCTGTCATAGGTAGTGTGCATTTGAATAAAATGGTAAACAAAAAGTTAAAGAACTATGAGCCTGAAATTGGAGTAGTTACACATGGTGCAATGTACTCCACAACACACCTCTAACAAAGAAGGCTCTTAATCTCAGTAATCAAAAAGGCTGGTTTAAGCACTATACTTTTATCTATTAAGGTGTTTATTTGCAGGATCCATTTCTTCCACAGTTAGAGACATATTTACATGTGGGCTCCACCTCCGTTCCATCAATATTTGTGATGCACTGGAGGCGCAGTAAGTACTCCATATTTACAATGTGATGCATTTAGGCCAAGGTGTCAGTTTTTTGTAGGACTGCATCGGAAAATACCTGCGCCTCAACCGGCTGTGCGACGCACATTTTAAAATATGCAAGGTAGACGTTCCCACGTAAATACTATCATAAAACTGATGCAGTGATATTTATAAATTTTTTAAGTAGTGACGCATCGACAGTAAGCTGCATGCAGACCATTAAATGCGTCAAAAGTTCTGCACATCTTTCTCTGCATTCCTATCCACTGTCCTGGATGCAATTATCAGCCTCACAACCCGGTACCTCCTGTTCCCCAATACACAGCAACAACAGCTGTACACTAAGCAAGGCTTTTATGCCATTGCTGGATTTTCATACGTCTTGGGGGCTATGGATGGACTGCACATATGTTCAATTTGTTCACCCAGCTGCAACGTCACATCTGTACAGTAGCTGGAAGCACACATATTCAATGTGCAGGCCATCGTGGATCCTCAAGGGATCTTCACAAATGTTCTAGCACAGTGGTTCCCAAACTTTTGACTCCTGAGGACCCCCATTGAGTCACCACTGGAAGCCGGGGACCCCCAAGCAATTTGTATGAGTTAAATTTCAAATATTAAAACAGTAATTCGAAAAAAATACACACGTGTGCACACAAAACAAATACTCAAAGTACTTAGGGGCAAATTTACAATAAGTGACGCATCCATGCATATCAGCAGGTATTGTGCGCCATGCCTCCGCCACCATTGATGCGCCGCATTTACAATGCTGCACCTCATTGGGCAAAAAAGCACAGATGCATGACGCATCTGTGCCGCAAAGGTGGTGCATTGCTGGAGTTGCGTTGCAAGCGCGACACAGCTCCAGCAATGCTCTGGGGGGCCGAATCTTGTTAATGCTGCGTCAATCCTTACGTCTGCTTCAAGCAGGCGCAGGGTTTTGACGCAGCATGGGCCCCAAAGTGACTGAGTGAAATCTTGTAGATTTCACTCAGCCACTTTTAGGAGGCGTTCCTGCACCAGAACGCCTCCTTCTGGCGCAGGGCTTTACAACGTGGTGCATCTCTCAGATGCATCACGTTGTAAATACCCTGCACCATGGCGCATCTTTTGCATCGCCGCTGCATCACGAAAGTGATGCAACGGTGGCGTAAAAGAGGAGCAAGAGGCTTGTAAATCTGCCCCTAATGATTTTGGGGCCAGATGTACGACCATTTCATTTAGCGCCTCGCAATTGGCGACACATTGTGAGTGGCAAATTGCGAGTCGCTAAATGAAATGTACAACAGTGTGTTTAACACTGTTTCGGATTCCCAATGGGGTCGCAAATTGCGAGGTTCATTAATATTAATGAGCTTCTCCAATTTGTGAGCCTATTGGGAATGCCAGCCCTCCTAGGTATGGTGCCTGCTGGGCTCTGCAGGCCACCATGTCTGGGACTGCTTTTAAATAAAGCAGTTTAAAAAAAATGCAGCCCATTTACCATGCATTTAAAAAAAAAAGAAAATGAAACGTTTTTGTTTCATTTTCTAAGGGCAGGCAGAAGTCCCTGGGACCACTGCCTGCCCTTAAAAAATAATTTTGGATGCATTTGCAAAGGGGAAGGGGTCCCCAAGGGACCTCTTCCCCTTTGCAAATGCATTACCATCTACTTGAAGTAAGTGGTAATTGCAAGTGTTTTGCAACCGCAAAACATTTGTACATGGTTTTAAGACTCGCTATTTGGAAGGGAATGCCCCTTCCAAATAGCAAGTTGCAAAACCTATTTAGCAAGTCGCAAACAAATTGCGACTCGCGAAATAGGCAATGTACATGGCTCAATAAGTTTTTGCATGTGAAAGCGGGTTCACGAACCCGTTCACGCATATAAAAACGGATCGTACATCTGGCCCTTAGTATTTTATATTGAAGTAATAGCCCCTCTGTCACATGTATTTCATTTGTTTTATAGCATCTCTCATACCATTGTAGGATGTCGGAGCACTTTACATCACACACATATAGAGACATTGAATCGTACATGAAAAACAGTGTGTATATGAAATGTTTAAAGAGTGCTTGGTCTGGAAAAGCACAAACTCAGGATTCAGAATATAACACAGTGGCTAGCACTGACTTTAACATTAAAAATGTATTTCCACCCAAATAAATCTTATTAGCAGCATCAGGATAATAAATAACTGGGAAAAAACAAAAGTTACTAACTGGTACCATGCAGTTTGCAAGCAGCTCTTTGATGACAGTTTATAGGTCCCTCTGCTACATTACGATTGTCACTTATGAAGTGCACAATAACAAAAGAATCTCTGTGACAAAAGCAGTAACCACGAACCTATGCACATAAAATGCTGCTTTTTAAAATGCATGTTACACGTTCTTTGCAGTAGGCACATTAACCCTCTGTGCTACATTAGTTAAGTCAAAGCTGCCACTAAACAAAACTCTCCTCACACTCCAGCAAGTACATTAATCACTGGCTTTATCTTGACACTTTTATTGCTGCTGGAAAGCTGCTAATTATACAAGAAACTTTTCTGTTCTTTTAAAAATGTTGCCTGCGGACCCCCTGGGAATGTGTCACGGACCCCTGGGGGTCCGCGGACCACAGTTTGGGAAACACTGTTCTAGCACAATAACCAGGGACAGTGCATGATGCTTACACCTTAAAGCACTCCATCATAAATGACCAGTTCCAAAATGGGCAATATGGTAATGGCCTACTTGCTGGTAAGCAAAACTGAAGTACATTACAGATCAATTAACAGTAAAAAACTGTATTACATAATAACCCTTTCTGTGTCTATTCACAAATATATGAACATATGTCTGACGGGTGCACCTCATACATGCACCATGCATCATACTACACATGTAATGCAAACCCAAAAGTTACACAGGTTCAGAGATGCAAAGCCACTTTCTGTTCCTTTAAATGGCATAAATGTACAGAGAAATGCAACATAGACCAAAATGCAGTGTAGCATCACTGTGTGCTGGGGAAGGATTACATGGCTTTTCTGAGGGTGTCTCCATGCAACTCCCATGGTTCATGAGGAATATCTTGCATCCTATACTAGGCTAACTTTGGATTCTGACATATCGTTTGGGTCCCTCAGGAAATGTGTAACAAGCAAACTGAACTGAAGTCAGCCAAGTGACTAACACTTCCAATGCATTCTGCAGCCAGTAGGAAACATACATAGCTCTGGAGGGACATTGTGTGCAGGAAGGTGCACTTCCCTGCACCAAGGAAAAGCTGCATTCAATGCAGGCACCCAAGTACAGTGGTGCAAGTGAGTTTGCATCCATTCTAGGCAGCACATTGGGCCACATCTATCAAACTTCTTTGCATTCGCAAATGGTGCGAATCACTAAATTCACCCATTTACGAATGCAAAATGGCCTTATTGAATGTATGAAAGGCTTTGCCATTCATAATTTAGGTAATCGCTATTTTTAGTTGATTGCCTAAATTGCGAATGCAAATCGGGTATCCCAATTTGCAAATCCCTAATGCACATACATGAAACCTTTCAAAATGCGAACTGTGCATTTAGGAAACGCTATTACCCTCAATGTCAAGTTGAAGGCAACCATGTGAAAATGTAGAAAATGCACAAAAAGGCATTTTTTTAAAGTGCAATGTAGCACAGTGTGTGCTTTACATGTGCACCTCTTTTTTTATAGGATCGCCCCAGGGGGGACTTAGGCCCTGGGTATCCTTGCCTTTGCATTACCTAATTTGTGATTACCAATAGGGTAATCGCAATTTAGGAAACGAAAGACCATTCTCACCTATAGGAATGAATGGAGTTGCAAGTACAAATACCGTTCCCCTAAGTGCATTTGCAATTTTTAAATAATCACAATTAGGGAATCGCTATTTCCTGTCTGTTTATTTACATCACATTTTACGATTGCCAAATAGAGATTTCTTAAAAATCATTATTTTGTAATCGCAAAATGCTATTTTCATACATGTGGCCAAATGTTCCATATGTATGGAGAAATGGCGTAGGGCAGTGCAGCAAGACTTCATGCAGTGCTGTTATACACTAATTTGAAAGGCCAGGAATGCATCATATTTTAGAAATATGGTGCATTACTCTCATTTCCCCCAGCGCTGGCACACATTTGGCTGCCTAATGCATAGCAGGCACCCTTGCAGTATGGTGAAATGGTGGCAGTTTTGCAAGAGGATTGTTTTTGTGTATGAAGGGACACCTTTCTGCACAAATAAATCCCCATATTTGTCTGGCCTATATCTATTTTTTCCCCCATGTACATACATTTTGACCACTCTGTATATATTGCACACTTGTTGAGCACGGAGCACATATGTCACAATATCAGCATTTATGTGTAAATATTTCACCCGATGTTGACAGCCTTGATCTACTACGTATGTGAATATATATGAATTATTTAATTCTGACAAAACATAAATAGTAGACACTAATATTGAGTCACGTGTTTATTGTTTGTAAAAATCCTTTATTCAGGCAGTTGAGATACTGATTTGAAAACTAAAATTAGATTACGCATGTGACATTAAGTGTACTGAAAAGTAACTGACATGAACCAGACAGAACCCCTTTTTGTTTACTAATCTATACCCAGGTTCCGAGGGGCACAGGGTCACCCCATTTTTGTTAAATGGTCATAATGGACAGGCAGCTGGTCAGGAAGAATATACTCTCTCACTGCAATACAATGGAGATATTTAAATGGTGAGCTATGCTAGATCTTGGCATGAATAATCTGGCTGACATAGAGTATTTATCCTCATTCCCTTTCATTTCAACATTGATGTGTAATACTTATGTGACTTGTATGTATTGAGGACATATGGCACTGTAGTTGCCTGTCAGAAGGCAGTCTATGCGCATTGTTCACACACCACTGTATGAAAAGGGTGATTAATTGTGTCTTATCACACACTGCAACACAGTATCATAACTTGCTGGCCTGCCCCGCCAGAGAGGGTAAGTTGAGATAAGGTGCACATCTGCCTTGGAGATTGGCTCTCTTTATCATAATGGGTAAAGAGAATGTGTTTTCAGGTTTTGACAGAAGTTTTGTGCACATTGCACCAAAGACCCAGGATACCATGCATAGTCCGGCCACAGCTCCTGTGAAAATGATGTGGGATTGGTAATGTATTCAATTGGATCCTGCAGTCTGCCTTACACACAGTATACCACAACTTTTTGCCTTATTGTCCGTCTTGCGCGTACATTAAGCATTCATGCAGGCAAGTTCTCATATTGGTCAAGCATCCACACCACTCTACACAGATATCAACCTTGCTACACTGCTGGAATGTACAAGGGCGTGTACTCACCATGGTTGTCCAATCTGTGTATACTCCTGGGATTTCATAACACCCAGAGTTGGATCTATAGTTGAAAGCAGTGGCCAGTGTAAGCTAACTCTGTGGGAATAGGCCCAGTGAAAGAAGGTAGATTGCTAGCACTGACACTCACACGATTTCATCATTACCAGAGTTGGTTATCAGCACAATATCACCCATCGTTTGACACAGCCTGAATCACTTGTAAATGTATTTGACTCCTTTAGCCATCCTAATTTTGGCCCAGGGACTCCACTTACTGTCACACACAGATGCTACCCCGATCATACATTGATTGTCATGTGATGGCAAGCCCTACAATATGAGTCACCCCTTCCAATTGCCCAAAATGTCTGCCTGTATTTGAGGGCGATGTGTCAAGCTGTACCCCGCATGCTAGTAGTTGTGATAATTATTGACATGTATCTACCCTGGTTTACCACAGAACCAGGCCCATTTTTATCAGCTTCCAAGTATGAAAAAATCATGCAAATAGTTGTGAACAACTAGTTCATCCTGTCACTTCAAAGCGCCCACTTCAACATTCTCCTTATTTGACGTATGTGGCTTGGTATTAGATTTATTCTCCTTCCTGGTGCGTGCTACATTTTCCCCCACGTTCACATCACATGCAGGATGTAGTACACCTATGCACTCTTCTATGTCATACCTTCCCAGGCTGCAACAGATGTGTGACACTATCAGACACAGCAGTACCTGTGTCTTGCTCAGGCTTCCTTGCAGTACACATGTCATTTCTCATCTGCTTGCTAAGCAAAGTGTCCCCATTTAGACACAGTGCCAATTCAATGTACTCATGCACACCTACATTGCACACCACTACCAGGGGCCCACCAGTCTCGCAGACCATCTATTGTTTTAACAAACACACATATTCCTCTGGTGTACATCACTTGCATCTTTCCCTAAGATTTTTGTCCATGAAAGCATTTAGGGTAGTGTCTACCATTGCAGTATAAACCTGTGTGCGCCACACGTCAAGACAGCGGTGCGTAATGTACTTTCATGCTGGTGACGATCAACATGGTTATGAGTATTTGATTCTCCTCCTCACTAAAATTACTCTTATTCTTCCATTGGGGGTCTGTCTGGACATCCTGGCTGGTGCTTCCATTAGATGTATGGGTACATTTATTTGTTTCACAAATACATCACTTTCTGTAGGATTTCAGACACATTAGACACTCAAATGTGATGCAAGGCTAATTTGCAGTGCTTTACATATGGCAAAGCAGCTTGGCACCAATTTTGCTGCACGTGCATCAGTTATTGCTTCAACATCCCACCCACAAATGAGTCACTTTTTTAAAGCAGGAAGGGAGCTTACGCCATGGTTCCCCATATTGTAAATACATCAGATTCAAGCCGTCTAGAACTGTTGTACCGCTGCGTAGGTTTTCTGATGAATCGCTGTCATAATGCACTGATGCATCAGTTCTTGTAATTATGCTCCTAAGTAATGAAGTTGATGGAGCGAGATAGAAAACAAAATTTTGTTTAAACTCGCAAAGTCACATTTCCATAACATGAATAAAATTATTAATGATTCGTGATATGTCGTGCTAATACAACTTAGATTAAACTTTACACGTGGGGGACTAACATGTGTGCTCATAAACGTGCATATTTGTTGCATCTTTTTGTTCGTGCAAAATAATAAAATAATTTATTGTTTTCGTTTTTGTCATTACTAACTGCTGCAAACTTAAAATAAGCATGTGCTTGTTTTGCTTTTCCTTGTCTGTGTGATGTCATTTCTACTATTCTAGATGCATATGGGTCTCATAGAAAAACGGAGACTGGTAAATATAAACGCTGCTTTATTTGTTTGCATTGGCTAGGTAACATTTTGATTAATCGGGTGGGTTAATTAATTAGTATACCATGGGGTGGATACAGAATATACTTTATTTCTTACATTAATACTTTTCTTGTGTTTGTTTTATACTAGAAATCATAAGTTGCCTGCTTTTGAGGCCTAGCTATTTGAGCCGCAGAAAAAGAGCTGATCTATAATTCTGCAGAGGTCACGAGACGCCCATTCTGAATTAAAACGTTTATTGAAGCTGCATTCACAAAGCAAAAACTGATGAGCTGACATCATTCTGTCGGACATGGCCAAGGTCGAAAGTGAACTTTTTGTCAGTCCTTAACTTGGCATCCGCGGAAGTTGCACTGAAAGGCTATGGAAGCTGCGAAGATGACTTAATACAAAGTTGCAATCGCAGGAAGCTTCTGGCTTCACGTGGAAAAGACAATGGTCTTTGTAAGACATGATTTTGTGGAACTTTTTAAGAATCGGGTGACATGTCACTTGTCACTCTCAGCCAATGGGACGTCGTAGATTTCTGAAAACTTTCCTTTGCTAGTTTAGTTAGCGTAGAAAGGTATAAAAAGTCATGCCCTTAGGGTTGGGCTGGCTGCTGCTTTCTGACTTTCCGATGAGGGTGATGTGCTGCTGGACTTTGCGTGGAGCACGTAAGAATCCTCAAAGATCTTTACTTTAATTTCTGTCTATTTAGCTAAGTTAGGGAAATAGGTTTTAGAAATGTTAAACTTTATATAATTTCTTTAAATTGATTCAATTGCTTAAATTGTATTTTTCTCATATTCCTTACCATCATGCTTGCTTTATTGCAAATATATTTCATTTATAAAACTTACAACATATATACCATAATTTAGAAAATAAAATCTTACTTTTGACAAACAAGCTGGTCTTGATTATTTAGAAGTATAGGTTACCTTTAGCTAGATTACGTCGCCTATGGTGGTCGTTTAAATGGTTGGGTTTTATTCTAATGATAATATTCTTTCTGCAAATGTATAAAAATGTATATAGGGTGTAGATAATGTGTATATAGATTTATTCTGACCACCTGATTCAGTAGGCCCAAAATATATCAGGTTCATAAATGGGTCCATATTTAGTATAGAATTTTGTTTATAGGTTATGAAGTTGGGTAGCGTAGTTTATGATATATTTTCTATAGCCCGCTGGATCAATTCTTCTGGTAGCAGAGGATGGTTGCTAAGAGGTAACCAAGGTAATATGTTGGTTGCTAAGGGTTACGTCATGGTATGGAAATAGGATCGATGTTTTAACACGTGTTAAGTTCGTTTTTCGTGCCTATCTGTAAGCTATACCGGTATAGATTGTGTGGCGAGAAATTAGTCACGCAAGCCATCTGTTCAGTTTGTAGTGATATCGCCGAGTATCACAAGAGGTATCGCCGTGTACCATAGTGTTGTCGCCGAGCAGCACAGTTTTAGGGCTAGGTCTGAATTTTGTATAGTGAGGATTTTCTAAGAAATCAAAGCAGCATGAGAATAGGGACAAAGCGCCTTCCATAAAACTCACTGTAATGAGAGTATTGGTTATATCCGAGCTTGAGTGAAGGGTAAAATTAACGTCGGTGCATGATTATCTATAAACAGGTTAGAGTCCTGTACGGGTACATGTTTCATATCTATAAACAGGTGAGAGCCCTGTACGGATAACGTCGTTATTTTGCTAACGGTGCATGAATTCTATAAACAGGTGAGAGTCCTGTACGGATTTCATGTGTGTTTGAATTTAGGGAATTTTCCGTGTAAAAGTGCGAGTTTGAATTGTATTTTATGTTCAAGTGGAACTCTTAGAACTTTCACTTCGCGGTGGGTTCAGAGCAAAGCGAGTTCATAATTATACGTGCTAGAAGGGTGGGGTAAGGTTACTCTACTGACAATTGATTATTATCCTTAGTGTGAATAGCGCCGTCTATTCCGAAGTGTGGATACTTGAATGTATGTAAACTATCCTAAATAGTGAAACGAACAGATGTTGTCTTTATAGTCATTGTTTAAGAATTAATTTACACTGAAAAGTGTCCTTAAAATGGCGCTGTGAAAAGATTTTGTGAAGGAGGGGTAAGCGCCAGGAGTGAGAAGCGAGAAACCGCAGCTGCTGTGTACGTCACAGAGCCGCGCTGGGATTGGGTGACCTACGTCACAAGTTGTATTCTGATTGGCTCCTGAGTCTCTGACGGCCTGTGAGCTGATTGGTCATTCGGAAAATCTCCAAATTTATTGGTCGAGCTGAAAGGTGACGTAGCTCAACTGCCATTGGCTTGTTGGTGTGTTTCGCGCACGGATTGGTTGTTTTGCGGAACATCCCGGAAATATTTTAAGAACGATTTTGTGAATTAAATTTAACTTTTAAAAATGAGTTATCATTTTAAACATGTTGAGAAAAAGGCAACATTATTTCAGAAATTTAAAAATTTATTTTCACCCGACAAGAAAATAGAAACACGAGGTGGTAAACTACTTCATAAGTATAAAACACCTGCAGCGTACATGGAAGGTGAATACGGATATCATACTGTCTTATGGTTTGACAGTTGGAAACGTTATACTAAAAACGATGGTGTTTTGGCTTGGCCTGATGATGGTTCATTTAATGTAAGAGTTTTAAGAAATTTACGAGAGAAAATGAATGTTCTTGTTCCAAAACCGAGACCAACTCAATTTGAAGCTTTAGTTGAGTGGGAAGACGAGATGTATCAGTTACAAAGAGAAGCTAGTGGAATTAAAAGACCTTCTAAAAATCCATCATGGAAAAGAGAAACTCATGAAGATAGATTGCGAATGTGGAGACAGGGAAATATGAGTGAAGGATTGTATTTAATTCATGAAATGGTAATGGGTTCTCCTACAGGGAAATCTATGGAAAGTGAATCTGAGGATGCAGTTATGGAAGAAATATATACAACTGCTAGAAAGAAACAGCCTAATCAGCCTTTGAGACCTCCTAGATCATGGTCTACTCCGGTGGTTTCTACTGAAACTTCACCGAGTGCACCTCCAATTAGTGAAGCTCCTAAACTTTATCCAAATAATAGTGAAATCACTGAAACTCCTAGAAGATCAGAATTTGAGAATGCTCGAAATGAAGGCAGACATTTTTCAATGACTCCAAGAGCAAGGGAACCTCCAAAAGATTATACAAGAGAGACAAGAAATGTTGAGGATGATGATTATAATGAATATTTAAAGTCTAAAGAAGAATTAATTAAAAGAATGACAAAAGGTATGGAAGCTGTCACAGTTCCAGTAACAATAGGTCCTGTTCAGCCTGTATTTGATCAAAGAGATACAAACAAAATTGGATTAACTATTCCTTTAAATACAGAAATTCAAAAGCCTGCTGAAAAATTTTATTCAGACTTAACTGAATTAAACACTACTAGATCGAGAATGCCTGATTTAACCTTTAATGAGGATTTATCTCCAAAAACACCAATGGGTGCTATGTCAGATGTAGGAAGTCCCGAAGTTAGGGTAACCACACCAAAACTTGATGTGGCCAAATTAAAAGCGAATATTGAAGAATTAATAATTGGAACAATTGGCCCAGATAGTTTAAATTACTATCGGGATGATGAACTACTATTCATTTGCAAAAGTATTCAGTGGAAAACGAAGAATAAATATGATCAATTAGAGGATCTAGCTGCAGAACTTGAAATCGATGTAAGTAAACAAAAGAATTTTGCAAAACATTACAGATTAGATTTTTCAGAAAGTGACATTGAGAGTTTGAACTCAATGGGAAGAATAGTTCACATTAAAGATTTGATTGTCTATATCAAAAAGCTAGGAGAACTGAACAAATGGAGAGTGAAATGGACCAAAAGGAAGGAAGATGAAAGATTGGAAAGATTGTCAAAACAATTTCCAATGAGAGAAGTTGCAGGTGGAGGATATGTTCATGTCCCATGGTCAAGACAGGACATTCTGTTATTCACAAATGACTTTCCAAAATTAAGAGAGAAACCTGTTGAGTGGTACAGGCAAGTTGATAGATTTATCAAAGTGTCAAAAGTTCTGTGGATTGATTTAGATGGATTTTTTGACATTGTAGTTCCATCTGATCTTTGGACAGAATGTAAAATAACTATTAGTTGGCCAAAAGCAGAACCTGAACGAATCAAAGAAACAGGTGCCCCAAATCCACTTGTAATGGATTTTTACGAGAAAGTAATTGTTTGGATGAAAAACAAAATTCCACCCAAAGAAGTTGATTGGGTTAAAATAGAAAGAACAGAACAGGAAACAAAAGAATCAGTTCATTCTTTTTATGAAAGACTATTGTTAATCTTTAAACAATACAGTGGTTATGAAAAACTAGATGAAAAAGACATGAGTCATTTTATCTATAGATTTGTTTATGGATTAAAACCTGAAATTGGAGAAATGATCAGAACTAGTATTGTCGGATGGCAAGCACTATCTGTAGATGATATACTAAGAAAAGCAAAATATTGTAGCGATGAATTAGAAGTAAAACAGAAGAAGCTGAAGGAGAAAGCCATGTGGGCTCAGGTAAAGGTGGCTGAGCAACAGATTGCCAGCATGGGAAACAAGAACACTAATTTTGTTCAAACTGGAAATACAAACCAAATACAAGGAAAGTTTAAAGGTAATAATTTCCCAAAGAAATTTAGCCCAAAGATAGAAGAGCTGAAACAAAGATTACCTTGTTTTAATTGTGGCGAAATTGGACATTGGAGGGACGAGTGTCCTCATCCTCCTAGAAACTCAAAGAATCCCTTATTGAATCCACAGATGCAGAATGGTGTTAACCTGCAGCAACAGCTACAGATGCAACAGGGGTTAAATGAATTTAATATTCAGCGACAGTTACAACAACAGCAACAACAACAGGTGAATAATCGTCAAGACCAATTGCCACAACCACCTTTTCCGAATTGTGGGGGAGTTCAAAAATATAATCCAAACGTGGGATTTCAGGGATGTGAACAGGTAATAAAACCACAAAAACAGCAAAAGCAGCAAAAGGTTCAGATGCAAAATGCTTCACAACAATTTTTATTAACAGAAAGCCAAGACAGTGATTCTGATGATTATTGCTGACGGTGCCCGAAAGAGGAGGAAGAGTGTGTTGTTGGAGCCACTCTTGAGGTTGACCAGTCTGGTCCTTATGTAAACGGGAAAGTTAATGATGTAGACATCACTTTTCTAGTGGACACTGGTGCTACCCGTTCTACTGTTAGATCAGTGGAAATTGAAAACCTACCTCTCTCTGGGGATACCATCCAAGTTGTGGGAGTAAGTAATCAGCAAATTAAAACAGATTTAACAGATCCAGTACCAGTTGAAATTGGAAATTACAGAGACAAACACAGATTTGTGGTTTGTAACAGTAGTCCAGTAAATCTATTAGGCAGAGACATCCTATGTAAAATGAATTGCAGAATATATTGTTCTCCTGAAGGAGTTGAGTTACAAACAATGGAGGAAGATGGTTTGTACAGAATGACAATGATGATGATGGAAGCAGAAGAAACAAAATTGTTTCCTGCATTTGAAGAAAAGGATTTACCTGATGAGTTAAAAGAAACAGTGAAATCTGAAATATGGGATTTTACTGGGAATGAAATGGGTCTGATGAAAAACGTAGATCCTGTTAAAATTGCATTGAAACAGGGAATGGAATTTCCAAACACTCCACAGTATAAAATGAAAACAGAGACAATTGAAGGTATTACACCTGTAATTGAAAAATTAATCAAGCAAGGTGTATTAAAGGAAATGAAGAGTAGCTCTTGTAATTCACCAATTATGGGAGTTAAAAAGTCTAACGGAACATTTAGGATCGTACAAGATTTGAGAAAGGTTAATCAAATTGTCATTCCATGTTGTCCTGTGGTTCCAAATCCAGCAGTAATTCTATTTCAGATTCCACATGATGCTGAATGGTATACAGTTATTGACCTTTGCAATGCATTCTTTACTGTTCCTTTACACCCAGACAGTTATGAAATCTTTGCTTTCAGATTCCAAGGTAAGACCCTTGGATGGACAAGAATCCCTCAGGGCTATACAGAAAGTCCTTCAATCTTTAATGAATTGTTAAAAAGATCATTAGAAGATTTAGACTTACCAGGTAGGTCTACGCTAGTGCAGTATATTGATGATTTGTTAATAGCTGCAAAGACAAGAGAAAATTGTGTAACAGACACAATAATTCTGTTAAATCGCCTTGCAGAAGAAGGACATAAAGTGTCCCCAGCAAAACTACAGTTTTGCAAACAAGAAGTAAAATATCTTGGTCACAGAATTGCAAAAGGAAAAAGACAAGTAACAATAGAGAGAATAAAAATGATTCAAGCAATGTTACCGACAAGAACACAAAGACAGGTCAGAATGTTCCTGGGAATGGTAGGTTACTGTCGACAATGGATAAGTGGATTTTCAGTAATTGCAAAACCACTACAAAGACTGACCAAATCAGATGTAAAAGATCCAATTATTCTCAATGATGCTGAGATGGAATCTTTTGAGAACCTGAAAAAGAGCTTATGTCAAGCTCCTGCTTTGGGTATGCCAAATTATGAGAAAGATTTTGAACTGTATTGCAGTGAGAGAGAAGGATGTGCATTATCTGTATTAATACAGAGACATGGAAATCTAAAGAAACCCATTGCATACTTCTCTGCAGTTCTTGATCCAATTGCAAAAGCATTACCAGGTTGTTTGAAAGCAGTTGCAGCTACAAGTATCAGCCTCGAACAAAGTGAAGGAATCATTATGGGATTTCCTGTGAAAGTTTTTGTGCCTCATTCAGTTGAAATATTACTGACAAGAGGTAAGACTCAACATTTAACAAGTAGCAAATTGACAAAGTATGAGAAAATCATACTGGGAGCAGATAATGTTTCGATTTCAAGATGTTTGAATCTGAATCCTTCTACATTACTGCCTGATTCTAAAATTGTTGATGATATTGAAACTGAACATGAATGTTTAGATGTCATGGAATTCTGCACAAAACCAAGAAAAGACATAAAAGACAGACCTTTGTCTGAATCGGATTTTGTCTACTTTGTAGATGGCTCATGCTTAAGATCCGAAGGAGGTGTCTTGAAAGCTTCATACTCAGTTTGTACAGTCGAAGATGTTGAAGAAGCATCATGTCTTGAAGGAGTTCGTTCAGCACAAGTAGCTGAATTGATTGCTTTAATTCGTGCATGTGAAATATCAAAAGATATTAGAGTTACCATCATTACTGATAGTCAGTATGGATACGGAGTTGTGCATGATTATGGACAACTCTGGTCACAGAGAGGATACATGACATCAACAGGATCCCCAATTAAAAATGCAGTTTTCATTAGAAGATTAATTGAAGCAATACAATTGCCAAAAGAAATTGCCATAGTGAAGTGTGCAGCGCACACTAGAGGAACTGATTATATTTCCAAGGGAAATGCCTTCGCAGACGAAACAGCAAAGTACTGCGCAAGGAAAAATTATTCTTACAATCGGAATAGGAGTACAGAAACTGATTCAAATTCATTAATGCTAACAACTGTTGTAGAAACATGGAACGAGATTAGAGATTTACAAAACGAAGCAGAAGATGATGAAAAAGACCTATGGTTAAGATCAGATTGTAGACCACGTGATGAAGATGGAGTGTGGGTTTACAAAGATGGCAGAATAGTCTTACCAAATTGCATGATTTCTGACATGGCCAGATTATATCATGGTCCTGCACATTTAGGAAGAGATTCTATGGTCAGACTTTTTAGAGAAACATGGTTCAATACCAAATTTAGAACCATTGCAGAATCTTTTTGTCAAAGGTGTTTATCATGCCAACAAATGAATCCAAACAGAAAATCAGTGGTGGGGACAGGAATAATTGGTCGAGAGGGTGGTCCCTTTACCAGGTTACAAATAGATTTCATTGAAATGCCCTTACACAACTGTTTGAAATATGTACTTGTAATTGTATGCTTATTCTCAAGATGGGTAGAGGCTTTCCCTACACGACATTGTGATTCAATTACAGTGGCAAAACTAATGCTCAGAGAAATCATTCCAAGGTACGGTTTTCCAGTCACTATTGAGAGTGATGGAGGAAGTCATTTTGATAACAAACTGTTGAAGTTAATTTGTGAAGCTATGAGCATTGAGCAGAAAATACACTGTGCATACAGACCAGAGGCATCAGGTGTAGTCGAACAAATAAATGGAACTATCAAAAACAGAATTGGAAAAATGTGTCTAGAGACAGGAGTTAAGTGGACTGATGCTCTTCCACTTGTTTTGATGTCATTAAGAAGTACACCAGATAAAAAGACAGGTCTGAGTCCTCATGAAATTTTAATGGGAAGAGTTATGAGGCAAGCTTTTGTACCTGTAGGTAAACTGTTGAGCATAAATGACAGTGCAATTTTGGATTACTGTAAAAGGTTATCTGATATGGTAACTTCTGTGTCTAATCAGGTGGGAACTGAAGCTCAATCAAATGACAAAGTTTTGACACATGATCTGAGACCTGGAGACTGGGTCAGAACGAAAGTACATCGGAGGAGGAATTGTCTATCTCCTAGATGGCAGAAACCTAGGCAGGTAATCTTGATCACTACTAATGCTGTAAAGTGCAGAGGATTGAAGCGCTGGATTCATCCAAGTCATACTATTCCAATACCAACACCTGAGAATTCTGATGTTGAAAGTGATACCACAGATGATTCTGATTCTGAAGCAGAAGACAGAACAGAAGGTGAAGTATTTCCAGATTCTGAAGATCGACAAGAAAGTCGACATCTGGAAACTGTGCCAGTGAATGGAAATCTGACAAGAAAAGACTTAGAAATAATTGAAATAGATTCTGAAGGTGAAGAGAATCTGTTAAAAGGAAAGATAACTGAGGATTCAGTTGTCTATATTGAAGACAAAGAAGCTGAACCGAAGGAAGTTTCAGACCAGGAGAGTATCGAAAGGCAGAGAACAAGCTCTGAAGTAAGGAACAGAAATCCAAAATCTGGGAAGCTAGAGGTAATTGAGGAAGAGGAGGAGAACGAATTACCGAGTACCAGTGATGGAAGACAAAGTGAAGTTCCTGAAGGAGTGAAATTGCCGAATAGAGAAGTTCCTGAGTCAATTGAAATTTCAGATTACGAAACTGAAGAAAGTGACGTGGAAGGTGGAAGTGAAAACGGAAAGAAAAGGACTTGGAAATCAGAATCAAATAATTCTGAACCAAAGAAAAAGTACGTGAGAAAAGCAGACTACTGGCCTGGTGGAAGATTGAGAGTCAGATTAATCAAAAAGCCAATAGAACAAGTTGAAGAAATAAGTAGTCAAAAGAGTCCAGGAAAAGAAATTGGAGTTGGAAGAAAAATAGAAGTGATATCGAGAAAAGGGAAGAGAATAATTAGACCAAACCAGAAATACAAGTCTCCTGAGTGGACTTACTTAGTAATTCCACCTGTTATTGACATATATGATAGTAGTGAAGAAGAAAACGAAATCCAAGAAATTAGTGACAATGATTAAAGTACAAAATTATTAATTTGGCAAAAGGCTGAAGAAATCCTGTTAGTTGACAAAAGGTCGAAGAAAAACTGTTTAGTTAAAGGAAACTTATGTATGACATAAGGTCGAAGAAATCTTGTTTAGGGTTATAAAAGAAAAATATATTTTAAAAGGGGGGTGTATATAAATTTTAAAATTTATTTTTATTTTTGAGGCTAAAACTAACCTAAAAATGCCTTACGTTAAGGAGAGCACTTCAAAATGTTCTGTTTTTAAAAGATGCTGTAAGATGACTCTGGTGTGTCTGCTCATTTTAGTTCTGCTCTGGTTGGTGCTAGCTGTGATTATACCTTTAGAAATGAATAGAGAATTACACAAAGTTAACATAACAAGCAAAGCTCTGGTTAGCCAAACTAAAAATAGTGCATCTGCAAAAGTAATTGATCATCAGCCTAACATTCATCAAGATAAATCAATAGGTGATTTTTCAAGCAATACTTTCACAAAGCTTTTGAGTGAATATGTAAAGGTAATGGATGCAAAGGACTGTTACGTCTGTGTTAAGTTACCTGCTTCTGTTTCTGAGGGAGTAACATATAATATGCTTCCTCTCACTTATGCTGTAACATGTAGTGTATTAACTAGTTTATTTTATCAAACTGGTCGTTTAGAATATTACTATTCAAATTATGATGAGATTTTTGCTAATGTAAAGATTGATAATGTTTTAAATAAGCATAAGAAAGCAAAACAATTGAGAGAATATTTCCTTGTTACTAACGAACTCACTTATGAGTATGCTTATAAGAATAATCTAACATGTAAATTAAGTGCTGAAGGAAAGAAATTTTTGAATATGGTTGAGGAGAGAAGAGCAATTTATAAGAGAAATGAATTAGTCAAGCAGACTAAGTCATCCTTCTGGCAAAAAGAGGATGAGAAATTAAATGGTAAAATGCTTGAAAATATTGCAATTCACATAGACAAACCTGTTAGTGGAAAGCTTTGCATTAGAAGAGATAATACACTTTTTGATAATTATTTTGTAGGTGCAAGCAACTGTGAAGATACTTATCAGATTATGGGAGGTTGGGGATTTAAAGGTGGAAAAGATCCTATCTTTCCTGGAATTTATTTTGTTTGTGGTGACAAAGCCTACTACAACCTTCCAGACCATTGGTATGGAACTTGTTATGTGGGAATTGTTTTTCCTAAAGTGTTTCATGTTGACAGAGATTCAGAAGGATTGTTTAAAATTCATAATTATGTAAATAGAGCTAAAAGAGAAACTTTTACTGAAGTTCTGGGAGATATTTTTCAAGCTGTAATACCTTTTGTTGGTATAACCCTAAATGCAGGGAGAATTAGAAAATTGTCCACTATAGTTGATAGATTATCAACTGACACTGCTGATGGGTTTCAATTAGTAAATGTTGAAGTTATTGCAATTAGATCCATGGTAATTCAAGATCGTCTTGCTTTAGACATACTCCTAGCGAAAGAGGGAGGAGTCTGTGGCATTTTACACGTCCAACATTGCTGTACATATATACCTGATGAAAGTAAGAATATTGAAATGTATATTAAGAATATTACACAAATGCATTCAGAGATAATTCCTTTAGAAGAAGAAGATTTTACAGGGAAACTTTCAAAGAGGTTTCAAGCAATTAAAAACTGGTTTCATAATATCGGAAGTTCAATTCTTGGCAAGATTCTGGCACCTTTGATTGTAATAGTATTCATTTTTATTTTGACTAAAGTAGGTTGTTTGTTACATAAAAGAAAGAAGCATATGAAGGAAAAGAAGAGAATCTATAAACTCAGAAAAGAAGAGGAAAGGGAGATCGAGTTGCAGGAGTTACATAGAGAGCGTCATGTTAATTGCAAAGATTATGCTGAAACAGATTTTTAGGTTTACTAATACAAATGAATTTGAATCGATTTCTTAAAATTTTAAATTACCAAAAATTTGAGTGCTGGTGTGGTGATTTGTTAATCACCAGATGAGGGAGTTGATGGAGCGAGATAGAAAACAAAATTTTGTTTAAACTCGCAAAGTCACATTTCCATAACATGAATAAAATTATTAATGATTCGTGATATGTCGTGCTAATACAACTTAGATTAAACTTTACACGTGGGGGACTAACATGTGTGCTCATAAACGTGCATATTTGTTGCATCTTTTTGTTCGTGCAAAATAATAAAATAATTTATTGTTTTCGTTTTTGTCATTACTAACTGCTGCAAACTTAAAATAAGCATGTGCTTGTTTTGCTTTTCCTTGTCTGTGTGATGTCATTTCTACTATTCTAGATGCATATGGGTCTCATAGAAAAACGGAGACTGGTAAATATAAACGCTGCTTTATTTGTTTGCATTGGCTAGGTAACATTTTGATTAATCGGGTGGGTTAATTAATTAGTATACCATGGGGTGGATACAGAATATACTTTATTTCTTACATTAATACTTTTCTTGTGTTTGTTTTATACTAGAAATCATAAGTTGCCTGCTTTTGAGGCCTAGCTATTTGAGCCGCAGAAAAAGAGCTGATCTATAATTCTGCAGAGGTCACGAGACGCCCATTCTGAATTAAAACGTTTATTGAAGCTGCATTCACAAAGCAAAAACTGATGAGCTGACATCATTCTGTCGGACATGGCCAAGGTCGAAAGTGAACTTTTTGTCAGTCCTTAACTTGGCATCCGCGGAAGTTGCACTGAAAGGCTATGGAAGCTGCGAAGATGACTTAATACAAAGTTGCAATCGCAGGAAGCTTCTGGCTTCACGTGGAAAAGACAATGGTCTTTGTAAGACATGATTTTGTGGAACTTTTTAAGAATCGGGTGACATGTCACTTGTCACTCTCAGCCAATGGGACGTCGTAGATTTCTGAAAACTTTCCTTTGCTAGTTTAGTTAGCGTAGAAAGGTATAAAAAGTCATGCCCTTAGGGTTGGGCTGGCTGCTGCTTTCTGACTTTCCGATGAGGGTGATGTGCTGCTGGACTTTGCGTGGAGCACGTAAGAATCCTCAAAGATCTTTACTTTAATTTCTGTCTATTTAGCTAAGTTAGGGAAATAGGTTTTAGAAATGTTAAACTTTATATAATTTCTTTAAATTGATTCAATTGCTTAAATTGTATTTTTCTCATATTCCTTACCATCATGCTTGCTTTATTGCAAATATATTTCATTTATAAAACTTACAACATATATACCATAATTTAGAAAATAAAATCTTACTTTTGACAAACAAGCTGGTCTTGATTATTTAGAAGTATAGGTTACCTTTAGCTAGATTACGTCGCCTATGGTGGTCGTTTAAATGGTTGGGTTTTATTCTAATGATAATATTCTTTCTGCAAATGTATAAAAATGTATATAGGGTGTAGATAATGTGTATATAGATTTATTCTGACCACCTGATTCAGTAGGCCCAAAATATATCAGGTTCATAAATGGGTCCATATTTAGTATAGAATTTTGTTTATAGGTTATGAAGTTGGGTAGCGTAGTTTATGATATATTTTCTATAGCCCGCTGGATCAAACCAACCAAAAAAACGTTATATTTCATACACACTTATGTATTCATTCTCCTTCAGTCTGTACCCAAATATCTTTCAAGAGGATTAGTTTAACATATTTAGACACATATTCGCAATACATGAAACCTAATAGTTATCTTACTTTTTGTAGTATATATACATTTATATTATTTGCCCAACATAAGTGTAGACGTCACCCATATTTTATGTGGTTATGAGGTTTTTGCTCAGCACAATTTCAAGCAGGTGTACGCTTTGATCATTGACTTTCCCTATCCTTTATTTCATACTTCATTCTATTAAGATTATTTTAAAGTCTGTTTAATATTTTGCATTGGGAACCTGAGCAACTTCAGGATGTGCACTGTGACACCGAGGCATAGAAAGAAATGTTTCCTCTAAACCCATCCATCACACGCCTAGTTGAATATTCTCCCACTGATAATAACACTGAAATCTTTTCACAGAGAGGGGTGAGATGAGACAGGGGTAGCATGCAGAATAAAAATACATAGGCAATACTATCGATAGTGACAGTTTCCCACGCTTAGCAGCACCTTGCTTTCGCATTGTCTCCATGAGTATACACAGATTTTCTCTGATCCAGAGGAATTCATTGTTTCGACTAACTGAAACAAGAACTGAGCATGAGCAGAGAGACCCCTGCTCACTCCACAAACTATGATTTCAGAAGCCTGCTGGAGAATAAGGTCAACGGAATAATTGCTGGAGGAAAGCTGCCAGACACATTTCCAACTTCAGTCTTTATCTTATAAATGCATGTGGAGCTGTACATAATTTGACATTGATATTTTAAATAAACTCCACTGTAAATCAGTTACTTATAACTTAGGTAGGATTTATACTACTACTAGTTTAGGGATATTCTGATCAAATTTGATTGGGGTGTATTTAGGTTTCAGCCTTATATTTATTTTGTTGGTTGAGTTTCTAAAAATCAAGGCAATAATTCTAACCTATATTATTTGTAGGAGACAAGATCATAATAAATAATTGTCTATTGTAAAATACAAATATTTTACTTATGCATACTGATTTCATGTTCAGCACCGGGGCTCTAAATTTTCACCAGCAGATGCGAACATTCTCTGAAAGGGATGTCTGACTACTAACACCCTTTCTCACATGAACATAACTCTCTGGGAGGATTGAGAGACACTAGCCATTTTTCTCTTTCTATAGAAAGGTTTTTGTCTGGGACACATGAAATGTACTGTCTGAAAACCCAATAATTTTTTAAAACACTACACGTATGGATGACTCCAAAATAGAAAGTTCATACTCCTTCGTTATTTCACAGGTAATGAAAAACAGCTAAAATCATCACAACATACCTTCTTCCCTTCAAGTCGTTATGTCTTACTTTACTTTCAGAAAAAATCTTGAAAAGTTTGACTTTTCTAAATCTCTTTCTGCTTAGTCCAAAACACAAAAAGTAGAGAAAACATACATCAGTTTTAACTTAGCTCAGCCAGAAGTAGATTTTATAAACTCACTGGCATATCACTTCCACTGTGATCTAGGTAGAGGAGAGCGGGAGCACTTGTCTTTCAAGACACAGAGAAATAGAACGCTGAGATTAGCAGACAATTGAATATTGTTTACCACTGCATCAAACGGAGAAGCGATCCCATTAAAAACTTTGCAAGGAAGGTCTTTGACTAATTAAGATGGATCAATAAGAAAGTTGGCCTAGCAAAATGTGTTGTATGGCGTTTTAGGATCCGAGCGAAATTTCCCGATTCATGCCCTTATATAGGTACAATTCACATTGCCCTAATATAGGCATAGAAATCCTACCCATATTTAGACATAGCCCATGCAGTCCAAATACAGGCATGGCTACTTCCACTCCTACCAGAAAGCCACAATGATTTCTTGGAAAATCGGCTTAAGCAGTCAGGGACATCTCCTTGCTTGAATATTGATTTGTCCAAGAAGTCATGGAGTTTTCAAAGATCTACCATTCCCTTCGGGTTCTTTGATGACGTTATTATGCCCGACTTTACGCCAACCTAGGCACCTTCAGGGTATAAATATGCCTTCACTTGCCCTAGCAAAGACACAGTGGTTCGGAGCAGCTCGACTATCTACTTGCCCGACGCAGCTCGCTACAGCAAGTGCCGAAGGAAGCCGACCCTCCAGCTGACGCACTGATCGAGAAGCTGTCCTTTCTCTCGCTGAGAATCCAGCTCCAGTGTTTCCAAACTCCCCTCACGGGGTGTTGGGAAATCGAGTCCCGAGACAAGAGATACCAGACCTCCTTCATTCTAAACTAAGGTATGGAGCTGATGAGACCCTAAGTGAAATCTTGGATAGATTCTTGGCAAAGAAATTAAACTAAACCTATGCTACACCACACTTACTTCTTCCCTCATGCTAGACTTAGGTTAGGTACATCAGGGTAGGCGTATTTTAGAAGCACCAGTTGAGTACTTTTAGCTGTTGTTATTTATGATTGTATTTATCTATGGTTGAGAAACCATCCAATGCTTTTACAGTATTATTTTATAATACTCTTCACGCTGTACGCATTATACTTTACAGCCTGTATTACGATTGTAGCAGTTCACTTTACTTGCATGAGAAAGAATACTGTTCAATAAATCCCTTTTATTGAAAATGCCCATCTCTCTATTTTCTCTGCACCTCTGATGAAACGAAGCATGCATGATTGACTAAGTAAAATATCTATCTATTGTTTCCACGACTCTGAATATACGTTTATTCTTGGAGAAACAAAGTTGTCATGTTTATGCGGTTGTCAGAAACTATTCCCTTTTTGTGTATTCGAGAAAACTTCTAGTGACCTCTGAGCTAGCTGGCACTCACAATTAAGTTTAATAGATTCAAGAGAGACCTAGTCGACATAAGTCCTACGTCAATACTATAGGATATATTGTTCCAATGCGCAGAGCCTATTGGGAATATAGTAACTACACTACATGGCCCCCAACGTTTGGTAAGGCACTAATGTAATGCTAGATATTAGAGTAACTCAGTCGTGCTTTTCACAGAGACCCCTTTTTCCCTTAAAATACTCCATTAGACGTCTGGAGTGGGTAAAAGGATAAAATATCCGCCATAACTGAGTAGGACGAAAATCCGATGTTTTAGTGTTTGGTTTTGTTTAACGTTGAAGGATACAGTGTTCCAAAATATTGTGCACCTTATCTTTGTTTCCTTGAAACTTGCTCTGCAACTTTCATTAAACAATGTCAATAACGATGGCAATAACGCAACCTGTGGAGCTGCAGCAAATGCAGCCCAACCGGGCTTAGACGTTCCAGATTTCCAACAAAACGTCCCGGATGCTATAATCATCCGGGAAAACTTAAGGAAAACCGTCACTATAAAGTTTATAACAAATGGCCTATCACCAAGAGGTGGCAGGGTAATTTTTGTCATAGAGGCACATGAATATCGGCAGACAGAGGTATTCTATTCACGGATTTTCTTCCCTGGAGCAAATCCAGTAACATATGTGTTTCACTACTACAAAGTAGAGGAACATCTAACGGTATACACTCCTTTTGAGGATGTTGAAATTCCACTAACTTACCAAGAGCATGCGCTCTGGTTTAAAGGTGCCCTACAGCATCAAAATCACATTACCAGGCTCGGCCCACTAGGTAGACCAGGAGCAACATGGCCGGTACTAGCGAGCTATACACAACATCCTGCCATTGAATAAATGTCAGACGCGGAACAATTAGTTCAACTTAAACAACTAATCAAAATACATAGACAATTGGTTCACTATGTAATGCGGACTCTAACAGTCCAACCTCCTATAAGAATTCCACAACAAACCCCTCACCAGGAGAACACAAAGAAAATCACACCACAGACTATACAAACAGTCATTGGTAAATTGGTCGCAAAAAGGAAGCAAATTCCATTCTGGATACCTCAACAAATTACTTAAATCGAAGCAGTATTTCCCGATACTACCCCTCATGAGAAACACAGAATTTTAACAATCTGTTTACCAATGGGGATAGCACCACACCTGGAGGACTGTGACACTTGGGGTACAGTCTTTGCTGCAATCTACACAAAAAGACATGGTATTCAGTCCATGGCGGTTATACTAGATGTCCTGTAACAAATTCAAAATGAATACGGGGCAGAGCCTGCTTTAAATCTGGGTATGAAATTACTGAGAGATTTTAAACAGGTCTCAGCTATAATTTTACATAATATTAAAGGTGAGGCAGCATCCATGGTGATATGCCAGAAGTTAAGAGAATTTGATGTAACTGAGCAACCATATGAACTGGCCAGAATAATTGAGAAATCCTATGAAGAACTAGGTAGAGATAGTTTGGGTGGTAAACCAGTTAAACCCCAACTAACAGAAAGTCCTGAAAAAGTCTTTATCAAAAACACGCTCACTACTCCCAAAAAGAAGTGGGAGAATACTAAACAAATTTATAAAGAGAAGTGTTCTCAGTCCAGGGGAAGGGCTCCTCAAAAGGAGCCCTCCAAAAAGAGGTATAACCTCATAAACAGGGATAATTTGAAACACCCTGACAGATATCAAGATACTGATACACGTTCCTCTCGTACCTTTCAGACTTCCTCACAGAAATCAGAAAGAAGAGGACGGTCAGAACACAAAGAAGAACGTGTGAAGTCCAAAGACAACCAGCACGTTCCAAAAAATAAGAAAGCTCAATTCACCAAAAAGAAAGTAGCAGGTCTAAAAATCAGACAGGCCGAGGATCTTGAGGACACAACTCAAGAACAGGAACTAGGCCCAGACAATGCTGGATAGCACAGCAGAAGTCACCATAGCTCGCAAGATCTTGAAGGATCATCTGGAGACAGTGGACTTTAATGAGTACATCCAAGTTAAAACTGCCAATACCAGAGTTAGTGTACCCCATAAGTTATATGAAGTGACGCTCCAGATGGAGGGGGATATAACTAGGAAAATAAGAGCACTCTTTTGGGAGAAGCTCTCTAAGGGTTATGACATTATTCTTGCTGAAAAAGACTGGCCACCAAAATTCGTCAGGATGGGATGAGGATTCCCCTCACCATAAAATCCAATTAAAAACACAACCAACTGCACAGAGGCAGTACCCAGTAAAGCAAGAAGCTAAAAAACAGGTCAGGGAGATATTAGATCAACTTGAATACCAAGGGGTGATTGAAACATGCGCCTTCTCGATGAACAATCATTTGTTTCCTGTCTCCAAACCAGACAATACATATCGTCTAGTATTTGGATTACAGACACTTAAACTCTTGCTGCAAAACCTTTGCAGTACAAAATGCACACAGTGCAGCACTAATGAATAACATTGTGCGTAAAAAATATAAAACCACATTAGATATTTCTAACCGATTCTTCTGTCAAAACATTGCACCTGAAAGCAGATACTTGATTGCTTTCTCAATAATGGGGACACTGCTTCACTTTTGTCGTCTCCCCCAGGGATTCAAGAATAGTCCGGGGTTATTTTCAGGTAGAGTAACAGAGTTACTACAAACGTATGATGATGAGGCATTATCTTATGTCGATTACATCTATCTAACAGACGATGACTTGGACAGGCACTTGAACAGAGTGAATACCATTATACTTGGATTTGCCTCTGAAGGGTATAAAATCATGGATTGCCCACCTCAACTTCCTTTTTCTAGGATATGAGTTATCAAGTGAAGGCAAAAGCCTCGCAGCCAACTTTTTAGAAAAATGTGCGCTGCTCCAACCTCCAAATACGCTGAAAAACGTTCAGTCAATTCTAGGTTTCCTAAATTTTGGAAGAACTTACATTTTATATTACGCAGAAAGGGTTAAACCTTTAGTAAAGACCATGTCCTCAGTGATGGGGAGTGATTGTGAGCCGCCCCCCCGCAGCACCCACCCGCGATTCACCCATCTCAACCTAGATCATCCTTTCAGTTTTACGCCTTTCCGTAGCATATCTTGAAATCGTGTGCTAAATTGTAAATCACAAGGTAAATCATTTACACCAATTTTACATCTTTTTTATATTCTCTGAGACTCATATAATGTATTGTAGATCACAAACTGAATAATGCACACAACTTTGCATCCTTATATTATACTTATAGTATACACCTATTGGTAGTATACCGGAAAGGACAAAAAAAAAACAGGGAAATACCCTATAAGAGGAAAAGAAAAAAGAGAGGAAACTACAACAAAAAAAAAACACCAGTACTAGCAGAAAACCAAATATGCCTATTGACTTCCCATTATCTCTGACGTAAAATACTGTTTTTTTTTCTTTGTAAATCACTTTCAGCTTAGCGGGGTTTAAGAGGAACGCTTGACCCCCTTTGGCCTGAAAGGCTGATATTAGCTGCCGCAATCTCCACCTTTGCTGCACTGTAGCCTGGCAAAATCGGGGCTCACGAAGAATTTGCACCCCTTACCAGACCGGTGCATTTTCGGCCTAGCTAGATCATATAATGTCTCACGCAGCAAATGATTGTTCAAACAAATTAAAATTGCTCTAGGCCTCTCACCAGGCTGTCCCCCAGACCCCCACTCTCCTGCTTTGTACAAATGGAAATCCATGTACCCTGATAATCCCAGTTTCCTAGTTCCAGCCCTTCAAATCAGGGAAGGCCTCCTTAAACATTTCAATAATGAATTGTCTAACGTCCTGCCATTCCCTGTTCTCGGGAACGCTTAGAACGCATAGATTATTCTGTCTCAATCTATTTTCAAGATCTGTTAGTTTCCAATCGGGATCCTCTTTAGTTTTTTGTAAAGCTGCAATAGTCGACTTCTGCTGGGCCAACAAGTCTCCCACACCAGAGATGCACTCTTCCACCTCCACAACCCGTGTTGTTATTTCTGCACAAGATTTTGCTATGCAGCGTACAGTGTTTTGTAATTTGCGGACGGCCCCTTGTGTGCATAGACCTTCTGCCTTTGTCTGCTCCCTATGGGCCATAATCACCTTGTAAATTATATTTAGCGTAACCTCCCCATCGAGCTCCCCAGGCACACTAGCATTAACTTCCACCTAATTGGTCTGAGAAGAGGGTGAGCCGTCACAAATGAGCTGGCCTACAGGGATCATCATCTCTTGAAACAGAGAGTTTCCAGGATCTTGTGCTTTTCTGACAGTCTTTTGATTCAAAAAGTGCTCCGGGCGGGGATCGTCATCCTCTGGATGTGACTCCGTTTCATTCTCCCAGTCGCCAACCGCACTCACTTTGTCATCATCATTGGCATTCTCTGATATATTTGAGAGATCCGACATGGAGTAAAATTTTCCACCAGAGCCGGCTGACTCAGTGTAATTCAGCCTTTCGAGCATTGAGCTCCCATTATTCTCTGTGTTCGATATACACAATAAAGCTTCTCCACCGGTTAGAGGCCCAACGGCGGCCAACAGATCTGGACTCCTACCAGAGCCGATGCAAGAACTTCACACGGCAGTATATTAACCCCCACTTCTTCTACAACAGATACAGTTTTTGCCATGACTGCCGTTGAAACAATGTTGCCAGCAGCCCCTCCCAATGCTGACACTAGGGGCTGGTTCACTGGGACACACACCGGCTTATCTCTTGCTGCTGGTTTCTTTTGGAATATTGCTGGCACAGTACGTTCTTTTTGAGGGGTACCTTGTTGCCGATTCCTGCCGCCTTGTATTGATGCCGCAAGGCTGATCTGCAACATTCCCTACCGGCACTCAATTACCCCGCATTTGAACAAACTTCACTGGCTCCCGGTATCCTCCCGCATCTAGTACAAGGCCCTGGTCCTGTCTTTCAGGGCCCTGAACAGTAGGGTACCAGGATATCTCCGACGTAGGCTTAAGGTGGTGCACTCAGCCCGTGCACTTAGATCCAATCACCGCCGCCTGTTGCCCCCCCCCGCCCCCGGTTTTAACACCATAGGAAAGGAGGCAGAGCATTTGCAGTGGTCAAGACTAAGCTCTGGAACGGTCTAACCCTTAGTCTCTGTCTTAAGGATTCAGAACCTCTGTTCAGGCAAAGCTTAAAGACCTGGCTGTACTCTAATCTCTAGCCTGTTTCTGGTGCTTGCGGTTTCTGCTGTGGGTAGCGCCGGGACACCCCCGTTGGGGGTAGCCGTGCGCTTAAAAAATACCTATATATAATATTATAATGTCTCCACACCCGGAACTCCAAAGTCTGCACCCTTACCTGCACCCGGAGGGTCCCGTGCCTGCTCCGCAAGAGATCCCACGTTTTCAGCTCTATTTGCTACTTGCAAGGGAATAGCAGTCGCCCCCGTATTAGGGGCCTCCGCAGTCCCGGTAGTTGCAGCTGCAGCCCCACGGGACTTTGCACCTGTCGTACTCCCCTTCGGAGCCCACTCCTAGTCGGCTCTCAAATCCGACCGCTCCAACCGCAGGTTACCGCCCGATCCGAGCCCTGAGGCTGAGCTCACCGCCGCGCTCCCAAACCAGCACAGCTGAAGCCGCCAGCTCTGCATACTTCTCTCGCTCTGACCCGCTACGAGGACACCACCAGGGAGTGGCGGTACCGCGCCACGTGGCGGAAGTTCCACTGGAGCCGGCAAACAACAAGGCAGAGTCCACTAACACCGAGTCCACGAAGGAACTGCCAGAGCTCAACCACCGTCAAGAAAGAGACCTCAACAATCCCCGAGCCCGGTGAGTGAAATGGTCATCACGGGTATGATACTACGGAGGAGTAGTCCACAAGCCATTCACACAGCCACTGCAGCGGCTGCCATCTTGCCTCCCAATTGGGTGGAGGGGGAAGGGGGGTGGGAGGGGGAGAGGGTCGGGTGGGTGTAGGTGATTTGTGGGGTGGAATAGGGCAGGGGGAAAAAATAATCCATGAGGATACTATCTTGAGGTGTGTGACAAATGGGGGTTTGTGGCACATATGCTATACGGTCAAACATACAGGGAACACAGATGGGGATAGAGGCATTCGGCTTGGCTCTTTTAACGTTAGGTGCTTAAATCATCTTAACAAAAGACAGTGGGTTGCGAGTGAGCTGCAGGTGCTGCAGTGTGACCTGATATGTCTTCAGGAAACCCATATAGCCTGGGCTAAAAGAAAATTACTATCGGAGTTGGGTTTTATGGTACCGGCTAGCACTGAACAATCTATTACATCGCGGGGTGTTGCAATTTTAGCGAAAAAAACATATTGTTAGTACAGGTAGAATATTGACTCATAAACAAGGGAGGTGGGCCATAGCTGAATGTATCAGTGGGACACAGATATTCACGATATGCTCTATATATGGCTCAAATTTTGATGAGGCTTTGATCTTAGAATGGCTTAACCTAGAATTGGCTCTATGGTCCACTCCATTTATAGTATGTGGAGATTTAAGCATTCATCTTGCCCCTAAATCTTTACAGGATGTGAGGTATAGGTACAGTGGGAGAAAGCCAAGAGTATTTAATGAGCTTCAATCTCTTCTGGAGGCTAATGGGTTGACTGACGCTTGGGCTACTCGGAGGGGGGACCAGCCTGGGTATAACTTCTATTCTTGCCCCCATCAGAAACTTGTACGGTTGGACTATTTTTTTGCTCCGAAACATTCACTGATGGATGCTAGAATACAGGTATACCCACGGGTCACCTCAGATCATGGCCCTCTGGTGCTAACTTTGGCATATACTCGGACTGCATTTATACCACGAGGTTTTTCTTTGGATAGGAAATTATTGCCAGATTTAAAGTTTGTAGCGCATATGAATGATTGGATTGAATGTTTTTTTCGGATCAATCGTGGTAGCACAGGGACAATGTGTGTCTAAGATACTTTTAAAGCTGCATTCAGGGGGGAAGCCCTCAGCTTTGGTCTGTATAAGCAAAAACAACTGCGGATCATACTTCAGGAATTATATCTGGCCCTGACGTTGGCAGAAGAAAAGCTCATGTTTGGTGTACAAGGTGGCTCTGACATTGCTGAACTCTCAACTGAAGTGGCTAGGTGCAAGGCTAAAATAAATCTCCACTGGAGTAAAGAGTCGGCTAAGAAATATCTAATTAAGCAAAAACTGAGCTATGAATATGGGGAGGCTAGTGGACGGTGTCTTGCACAGAAGCTTGGAGCAAAAGAGGCGGCCCAGAGAATCAGCTCAATTCTTGACCTTAGTGGCAATCGAGTGGAATCTGAGGCTGGGATTCTGGAGGTGTTCCATGATTTTTATGAAGCTTTGTATACTGAGGAAAAGTATGATCTGCAAATGGGTGAGTCTCTGATACAGCGTTTTTGTGATAACAACTTGGGTGATCTGGAGGCGGAGATGTTGGAGGCCCCTAATACCATGGGAGGGTTAGAAAGAGCCATAAATGAATTAGCATTAGGTAAAGCTGCGGGACCGGACAAGCTCCCACTTGAGATCTATAAAACTTTCTTTGGAGTTTTGAAGGATGACATGTTGGCTACATTTAGAGTAGCCCAGACTGGTGCATCCCCCTTAACTTGGGACAAGGCCAGTATTGTAGTATTTAAAAAAAAAAAGACAAGCCTGCTGAACATCCAGATTCATACCACCCAATCTCTGTTTTGAACGCCGATGGAAAGATCTATTCAAAAATCCTTGCGACCAGGTTGGCGGAAGTTATAACACCTCTGGGTTCAATACGACAACATGGATTTATCCCCAAGCAGGGGACGAGGAATCATGTCAATATAGTAATAACACTGTTGGATAGTGCTAATTGTAGGGGGGACGCGTTGAATATGAGATTATTAGATGCCGAGAAGGCTTTTGATCGGATGATATGGGGATTTCTGTGGCCAGTGATGCGACGTCGGGGGTTTAGGCAACAGTTTGTCTCTTCCCTGCAAACGTTATACCGCCAACCGACCGCTAGAATCTGCACAATGAGTCTAGAATCCAAGCCTGTACAAATTACACGTGGGACAACGCAGGGGTGCCCCTGCTCCCCTTTATTATTTTCCCTATATATAGACCAGTTTTTAAAAATGCTAGAACACAGCTCCAGGATAGAATAAGTAATATTACAACAAGATGAATATCGCGTCTTTGCATACGCAGATGACGTTGCTGTAGTAACAACCAATCCATTAACAGCTATGCCCGAAATAGAACAACTGGCAGCACAATACGGGGCTGTGTCTGGCTATAAATTAAATTCATCTAAGACACAAGTTCTTTGTGCTAATATAGAGGCATTTGAGGATCAAAGGGTCTTGCACGAGGTGGTTTATTTGGGGATTACGATTCAGGATTGTCTGAGCGCATTGGTCGAGGCTAACTGGGCAAGGCTGTTGGCGGTAGTATGCAAACAATTGGATCGATGTGAGTGTCTACATTTGTCCATGGTTGGAAGATGCAACGTTCTTAAAATGTTAATTCTACCAAAAATATTATATTTCTTTAGATCTGTCCCTTTGGAGATCTCCCGCGTTATTTCAAGCTAATCCCCTTATTGAGGCGGTGAGGAAAGGTGCACGGATTGGTACACTTTATACTTTATTGTTGGATACTTTTGATAATGATCTCAAGGTCCAAAACTGTAAATGGGATCATCGGCTGGGTTTTTGGGTACACGGGTGAAAACCTCTATCGAACTGGCTGGGAGATTGTTTATGTCAGCAAATCTCTGTTAAATCCCTACTTAAAAACACAAGAATTTCTACAATACGAACAAGAATGTCCTCTGCCCACTGAGATTCTACTGCTAGAACAGTACGAATGTATTATTTATATGAACGGATCAGCACAACCCGCAATTGGGGGTAAACAAGCTTATAGTGGTGCGCGCACTATTGTTAAAGGTCGCTGGCGCAATGGTAAATTCCGACCTATGGTCACAAAAAACACAATCTTTAGGAGATTGTACAGCTCAGCGAGCTGAACTTCCGGCATTTAAGATGGCGTTGAAAATACCGGTCGGGAATTCCCCACACTCATAGTGTGCGATTCATATTACTGCGTTCAATCTTACATTGAATACTTGCGGAATTGGATTCAAAACGGTTTCTAAGATGCAAAAGGTGGCACAATCAAGCATAAGTTGCTTAGGGAACAAGTAGTTCAATTACAGAAAGAACTACAAAAGACTCACGTGATCCATACACTGAGTCATCAGCCTGATGGCATTCACGTTGCAGGGAATTCATTGGCTGATGAAGCCGCGAAGGCAGCTGTATAAACGGCTTCTGTAGCTGCAATCACTCGTTCGAAAACAAAAATAGACATCGAAATAATGCAGACTGTCGCCACTTCCAACAAAGACAGCCGTAAAACGTTACCAAAAGGCTTTCCACTCAAATACCCATATATAACTGATCCAAATAATGTTCCTTTTGCTTGAATTCCTGGAGTGGGGGATAGAGCAATTCCAAACATGGAATATAGATTAGGACTAATCTTAGCAGCACATGAAGGGCTCGCCTCTGCACACACAGGTGTTTCTGCCACAGTGTCATTATTAAAACAAATATACTGGTGGCCACGCATGAGGAAACAGACCATAAACTATGTTTTGGAATGTGAAATCTGCCAGAAAATGAAGGTTTCAACAGTGAAACGTCCGGCGCAGATGCCCCTTTTAATATCAGATAAACCATTAGCATGCGTTTATCTGGACCACTGCGGTCCCTTACAGAGGGATGGTAACTATAAATGTTTCATGGTCAAGATTCATTTGAATGTGGTCTTAGCGCTCGGCTGACGCCCGGACTGTTATAATAGATTTGCGAGTCTTTATCGCCACATATGCAGTCGGCATGCTACATTCTGACCAGGGTCCTGCGTTTAGCTACAAAGCTTACAAGGAGGCCATGGCCAATCTGGGTGCTGCATTGCGGTATTCTAGTCCATTCCATCCTGAGTGAAATTCTGTAGTTGTGGGAAAAAAACGGGACATTAAGCACTCTATAACAGCTAAGGTATTAGCTCGGGTGACGGGTGGGTCAAACATTTAATAAGTGTCCAACGTAGTTTAAATAATCTGCCAAGAAATTCTCTGGGTGGAATCACTCCATAGGAAATCCTTTTTGGTACTAGAATGATTGTCCCGGACCTTGATCGTCACACTTCTGTGGTAGAACAAAAACCTTTTGATGTCAAAGACCATTTGGCTGTTGTGCAGGACTTAAATGAAACAAGGAAAAGTCAAAGCAACACATTGCAGAAGCCAATGACCACTGAAGGGGAACCACCCATCCCAGCAAGGCCTGTATGGATTGCAAAGATTGGGGATCTAGTCAGGTAAAAGATCGCGGATAAGAAGGAATTTGGGCCTTCTTACAGACAAGCAGTAACTGTGCTAGCAATCCACGTATCAAGAACAGCATTACTGCCACCCCTTCCTGGAAGAAAGGAGAACAGGTTTGTATCTATCGACCTGGTAAAACCACATCATGTGGCCAATCCTAAGTAGTAGGCCCAGTGGACTCCAAAGATGTTGCAGACGACCAAATCTTGCAATGATCCAAGAGGTTCAAACTAAGAGAATCATCACCTTTGAAGAATCTGTAGTGTGAAAAGAATGACTAAGCAAGAAAGCCATGGAACTTGTGCCTCTTGAGACCCAAATAACAGTTCGTAAAGACACTCCTGTCCACAATGATATATCATCTGACTATACTAATATGACAAAGGATCCGGTAGCTCCAGTGATTTCAAGTAATCCTGATGCAATACCTACAATTGACAGAACTGCCTCTGGCTATTTCATTAACTTTGATACATTTTACGAGGATCCCAGTGAGTCTGAAACAACGCCAGCAAATAAAACTTTCAAAGATCAAGCAATAGAACTTTTTCATCAACTTGAACAAACTTATCTGATTTCACCATGGGTTGAATTTTGGATTGTGTTAGGCGTACTTTTTCTCCTACTTTGCCTAAATTCTTGTATTAAGTTTGGGAATGCTGATAAATGGAAGATATAGTAAAATGGACACAGCAAGTAAGAACATCAACTTACTGCTCAAGCCACACAAATCATCTCATCGTTAACAAAGAGACTTGACATCGGTGAACATCACATCCATTCCTTTTCCTGGTGGTATAGCATGGGACAGACCAGATTATGACATCTTTGGCCCAGCAGAGCTGTTGAAGATTCAACACCAATTCAAGGTTTCCATGATTGACTTTGTTTCAACCAGCACATTTTCTGATGATTGGGATTTTGAGACTGTTAATAATATGATGTCAGACTTAGAGATGTCTGCAAAATTTACAAAACATGAATTCTTAGAAGGTTCATCAGATTATGAACAAATGTACTGTTATAAGCACTATCGTCATCATTATTTGCACAAATCTGCAAACCCTAGAAATGTTCATACTTTTAATCAATTGGAACACTGTCTAACGCCACCAAAGGGTAGCTCAAAAACATTTAATGAAAAATGTCCATACTTCTCAGGTATTAATGTTTCAAATCCGGAAACATTCTACTTTAAAAATGTTAATAAGACAGGAATGAAAAGTAGGTTGACTAATAGTAAGCAAATTTATTCTTCAGCCTTTTATGCCCAACTGTCCTCGTTAGTTTTTGACTTTAGGAACAAAAACTGTCTGGGGGCACAAAAGACTGGCAGGTGCAGGGAATTGAAGCTTTATTTCGAGCCTGCATTATCCCTGAAAAAATAATGTTTTTGAATGACACTGTGCAACAGACATCCTGTCTTGGCCTAGCTAAGTTAAAAGATTTGAACAAACGGTCCATACCTACACCTACACCTGATAGTAAAATCACTTCAGAAGGAGGGGTTGACGTAAAATCAATTTTACTTAAAACAAAACTGATCCTGATTGGAAGAAATGGTTAATCTGGCCCACAGACACAAACAACTGTCAAGACAGATTACGGTGCTGAGCATTGAGAAACTGGAAAGATTACCATTAACTGTTTCAGAAAAACCTGCAACAGAATGGCTAATACACGGACAATCACTCTGCCTGTCAAAATTTTCCTAGCCTATCTCGGAACTGTATCAGCCAGGGTCTCTTGTTGTATGCAAGTATTGTTTCCTAAAACTAAGACAGACGGGGAATCGCTGCTATAGCCATCACTGAACATCTCTTCTATACAAATTGATACTTTAAGCAGAATGAAAGCCATTCTTTTACAAAAAACTGTGCCACTGATCTCGTCCAAAGAGACAAATGAACTACAAGTTGCAAGGTCCTCTGCAGAGATACATGCCAATTTATCGGCAAACTGCCCTCTACATTTCGTGGAAATGTTAGGTCGTATCTTAAACATGTCTGATACCAGTAGTATTATACATGTATTTAAGACAGTTTTTTCGGGACTGTCAGCACCTTTTGAAGCAGTCCTCTGCATATTTCCAAACATCGTGCACTTTGTGTTTGGCGGCCTGCCTCTCATTTTGGGACTCGTAGCAGGAATACTATTCTTGTTCCTTCTGCTCCGATATGGCAAGTCCGGTCACCAATGACACCCAGATTACCATAGAGAACACTCTCCTGGCAATGAAGTGTCGTGAGCACATGATACAGATTCTGGGCTTGGCTCGTTTAAGAGATCTAGATACCACGTGGTTTCTATCATTCCGACCAATTCTGTTCTACGATGCCTGCTATGTGGAGAAGAATGTGTGTTGGATATCTGTCTGACACTTCCATCATCACTGCCAATGGATGTTGAAACCTTGCTTGGTTCGGTAACGGCCCATGCATTGTGTTGTCCCCAGCCGCTGTCAATCCTGATGACGGCATTCATTGAGGTCTCACAGACTCAATCTGCTGACTGTGAGATACGTGGATCGACAGGTACACAGATACCATCTCCATCTCCATTGAACATTGCTAATGCGGCTAACGCTGACGGCGATGCTTCACATTTTTGTGCAATCGGTCTACTTAACAAAGTGGTCCAACTTTCACCTACTGTGGCAGACAAATTCTTTACCAGCTTAGAAGATTTTATGTTTTCTCCAAACAATGAGACTGACTTTTGAAATTAGCACACAGCGTTCTATGGACACTGTTTTAGACCTTCACTTTTCAAAACAAAAACTTCTAATTTTAGAACTCTATTATTCTACGATTTGACTTTTTCCAAAATTTAAATTTTTTGGGGGGCAAAAAGTAATCTGCTTAAAGGAGAACTATTGATAGAGAACAAGAATTCTTTGTATACCTTCCAAGAGACAATATTTCAACTTGTCCACAACCAAAACAATGTATATATTCTGTCATGGAATGGTCTCAACCTTTCTTCTGTATTTAAGAGCCATTTCATAAACATACTTTTATGATTCATTCGGATAGCATTTCCAATGTCATACTATATGCTTTGAATGAAAACATTGCTTTTTAAAATGCGTACAGCACAAATGCTCATTTTTCGTGTCCAATCATTTCGAATGCATTTTATGTATTTTGGGAGGGGTTTTTACATATCATGCTTTTTATATGTTTTAAATGCTTAGAATTTACTAATGTTGAACATAATAATGTGGAGTGGGTATTGTAAGGCGTTTTAGGATTCAAGCGAAATTTCCCGATTCATACCCTTATATAGGTACAATTCACATTGCCCTAATATAGGCATAGAAATCATACCCATATTTAGACATAGCTCATGCAGTCCAAATACAGGCATGGCTACTTCCACTTGTACCAGAAAGCCTCAACGATTTCTTGGAAAATCGGCTTAAGCAGTCAGGGACATCCCCTTGCTTGAATATTGATTTGCCCAAGAACTCCTAGAGTTTTTAAAGAACTGCCATTCCCTTGGGGTTCTTTTATGACGTTATTATGCCCAACTTTACGTCAACCTAGGCACCTTCAAGGTATAATTATGCCTTTACTTGCCCTAGCAAAGACACAGTGGTTCAGGGAATCTCGACTATCTACTTGCCCGACGCAGCTCGCTACTGCAAGTGACAAAGAAAGCCGACCTTCCAGCTGATGCACTGATCGAGAAGCTGTCCTTTCTCTGGCTGAGAATCCAGCTCCCGTGTTTCCAAGCTCCCCTTGCGGCGTGTTGGGAAATCAAGTCCAGAGACAAGAGACACCAGACCTCCTTCATTCTAAACTAAGGTATGGAGATGATTAGACCCTAAGTGAAATGTTGGCTAGATTCTTGGCAAAGAAACTAAACTAAACCTATGCTACACAACACTTACTTCTTCCCTCGTACTAGACTTAGGTTAGGTACATCGGGGTAGGTGTATTTTAGAAGCACCAGTTGAGTACTTTTAGCCTTTGTTATTTATGTATGTAATTATCTATGGTTTAGAAACCATACACTGCTTTTACAGTAGTATTTCATAATACTCTTCACGCTGTACGCATTATACTTTGCAGCCTGTATTACGATTGTAGCAGTTCACTTTACTTGCATGAGAAAGAAGACTGTTCAATAAATCCCTTTTATTGAAAACGCCTGTCTCTCTATTTTCTATGCACCTCTGATGAAACAAAGCATGCACGATTGACTGAGTAAAATATCTATCTATTGTTTCCACGACTCTGAAGATACATTTATTCTTGGGGAAACAAAGTTGTGATGTTTATGCGGTTGTCAGAAACTAATCCCTTCTTGTGTATTCGAGAAAGTTTCTAGTGACCTCTGAGCTAGCTGGCACTCACAATTAAGTTTAATATATTCAATAGTATAGTAATTTATTGGTCAAAAATTTCTGTACTAAAATTCTGTATATTTTCCTCCACATTTCCTTCTATTACAGTATCATTTTCTGCACTGTCCTCTTTTTCATGAAAGTAACTAACCTCAATTTCATCACAAATGTTCTTTACATCTAATACAGATCCATGCAAAAGAACACTGTTTAATTGTTTTAGCTTAAGTGCTGGACTTTTTGCATAATACAAACTTCTCACTAATTTCCTCACTTCAGTATGATGCACTGCTAACATCCTAAAATGGTGAAAAACACTCTGGCATACTTTTCTAGAAAGACAAACCAGAAAATGCCCTTGCAAACCCGTTTTTTCTCTCAGTCTGCAAGGATCTAATTCTTACAACATTTTAATCTTGTGTTTAAGACTTTGCTTAGTATACTTATATAAGAAATTGCGAAACAAATCAATTGAATCCTGTTGTACACTACAAATACTACTACAATTCCAAGTGTACAATGGAGCCTTAGGACATCTCCCTAAAACTTCATCAGCTAACACCTCTTCTGCACTTCTTGGGACAATTTTCTCTTTCTCAATTGGACAACCGTCCTTCACCTCATGTGCTCGACCACTGGTGTGAACTGCATGCAACAAATCATTAGTCTGAAAGTAAGTCTCTTCATCAAAAAATGGCTCACAACTTGAACTATGCTTCCATTCTCTAGAAAAAAACATTACAAAAATTAGTTCAATGAATTATCCACTTACTTTTCGCTTTAAAAAGATTGATTGCCTTGTCTAGTGTACGAATTCCATTGATTACTAAAATAAACAACTTCTTTTTTAATTCAAAAGCCTGATCAACAAAACTTTCTATTCTTTTCTTTTTTTTATTAAAAGATGTTTTCCTTTTAGAAATCTTTAAATTTTTTAATAAATTGAATACAACTCTGTTATAAAACGTTCTCTTGAGAATTTGAACAAACTGATTTTTTCGTCTATTACTATAGACAATTTGATCGCCACATACTTTTCCAATATTTTTTGGGGGGTCTGCTTTTTCTTTGTAGTTACAGATATTTTTTTTTTCTTCTGCACATTATCCACACTTTTTTTACATTGGGTTAATTTCCTTATATAATCCTTTGTTGTCTTACCAGGAGCATTCTTCTTTTCCTCCGTACATTGTTGTTTAGATAAATCTTGTAATTGTGTTTTCTTGGAAAAGTAAGCCTGTTTACATTTTTTTCTTTTCGCATTCTTAGTAGGCATGTTGGTTTTTCTTTCTGTAGATAATTACAATCTGTAGTGAAGAAAAAAGAACATGTTTTAGACCACTACTAACATGCTACATAGCAATTAGAAGCCCTAAATAATATAAACACTGGTTTATTTCATAAGTAACTTTAAGGCACAGCAACTGTGTCTGAGCAGAGTAGGAAATCATGCAGTGAGTGCTGTTTCTGAGTTTCTGAGTTTATGGGAGTGCAGTGGTGTTTCAACATTATAGGGAAATGTGCTGAGAATGGTGTTTCAGGGTTCAGAACAGTGCAGTGGTGTTCAGGCAGTGTAGGGGGTCGTAGTGAGATTGATATTTCTGAGTTTAGAGCAATACAGTTGTGTGTAGGCAGTGTATGCTATCATGCAAGGGCTACGAGTAAAAAGCACTGGATGTTCTAAAGCCTAACTCCCTCCATGAGTACATGTATTCCCATGTCTTAAAACAGATACACCGAGCAAGTGATTCTGTCACAATATTTAAAAAAAGACACTGACTCGCATTGTGAAGGAAAACAGATAGAAATATGCCTTGCAATTCACTGAAATGATTACTGCATGTTACAGAGAGAGTTAGTATGGCATTTCTACAGCACAGCCAGGATTGTCAGTACACAGCATGGAGACTATTTGCGAATTAAGAACCCTGACAGACGTAATGCATAGCAGTTTCTAGCACTACATGTCCTAAAGCCTGACTCACTTCATCAGAATATGTATTCCCATATTTTTAAACACATCAACTAAGCAAATTATTACAACTGTACAAAAAGACTCTCTCAAAATCATTTTTAATTCAAAATCATGAATGTATTCTTCAAACATTTAATACTGTAACAAAACATACAGCATGATTTCATCTGGAATTTCGTTTGCATTGTCCTCAACTTCAAAATTTGCAACTTGAAACTCAATCTCTTCTACTGCTTCCATCAAGTCAATGTCCAAACTTTGATCAAAAAAATCACTGCTCAAATCTCCTTCTCCATTATATTGTTTATCAATGTTATCCTCAAAAGGTACATTTAAGTCTTCTATGACATCGATGGAAATTACAAAATTGACTGGAATGTTGTCCTGATTTTGATCCATTATATATAGTACAACGTTGCTGAACCTTGCAAAAAAATATAAACACTAAATTATATCATTTTCACTAATAGATAATACAAAACTATCTTTATCAACTTCATAAGTACATGTATTACCATATTTTTAAACACATCAACTTATTCTGCCACATTCTTCTGAAATGAAAACTGACTCACACTGTGATCTTAGACACATAACACTATCCCTTCAAATTCAGTAAAATGATTACTACAGTAAAAGGGGGTCTTGCTGAGAGTATTCTTTCAGAGTTTACAGCACTGCAGTAGTGTTGAAAGAGTTTAGAATATTTTTCTAGGGATGGAGTTTCAGGGTTTAGGACAAGGAAGTGGTGTTCAAGCAGTGTAGAGAGTTAAGGTGGAACTGAGAATGTACCAATAAAAATTCAATGAAATGATTACTACTGTTGAGAAGGAATTGAGGCAAGATGGCGTCCCGCAGTGGACGTCTGTGTGAGTAGCTCCCTGCTCGGGAAACTCGGCTCACCTTTTCCTGGACGACTTTGCAGTCCGGCTGCTTCTTTTTCTTGCTGGTGAAAGTGTGGTGGGGGCTGGAGGTTACACGGGTGGAAACCCGGGTTGGAATTACTTCTTGGCGATGACCAGCCGAATGGACATTTGTGAATACCCGGGCGACCGTTTGAACGCCAGAGCTGCAGGGGCGTGCCGCGACCGGAAAACGCACAGTTTCTTGCTGGAAGTATCTGGGGCCGCTGTGATTACCATGCTGCTGCAAGTCAGCGGTGCTGAGAAGCTTGCTGTTGAAATTTGCAGAGACGAAGGTGAGCGGCAACATTGTGGCAATATTCTGGCCATATTAACTACGACAGTAGCTGACTGACCGAGGAGAAAGTGCAGGCGGATCAGTACCGTATTTCTTTGTATACTGGCTTCGACAAAGTTAAAAGTACCGGCACTCGAGGATATGCTATGTAGCAGCAACTTTGAAAAATCCTATTGGGGGTTAAGACCTTGGAGAGACTGGATTTGGACTTTTTTCATGACGTTCCTTTCTGATGAGCAGCCGGGCCTTATTTAGATGAAAATTTGACTTGTTATGTGATATACACTGTGCAAGGGAAGGAGAAAAATAAGCCACTGATTTATGAACTTCTTCATTTTTGTTTTGGATTGAGTTCTTGCAAAAGTATATATAATATAATTTGTCGGGACCTGCTATCCCACCTAAGACAGCTCGCGGGGGAAAACTAGACCTGTGGGGAAAGGAGTTGTTGGCACACGTGCAGCGCTTGCTGCAAAACAGAAAGAAATGCTGGGTGCTCAAGACCCTGGACATGTTGGTCCTAGTAAAGACGCTGCATTAGGTCACCCAAAGATACCTCAAATGTTTCAGCCGGCTACCGGGCTGCAGAAAAGCAACATCACCGCTTCTAAATCTACAGTGGTTGGTGGAACTGGTGATGGCGGTGGTGGGGGCCAGGATGCTTCAGTGCAGGCATCTTCAGATGTACTTATACCAGTAACTGCTTCCCTTCCTATTTCAACTACAGGTGAAGAAGTTGAAACAGGGTTTAATGTTGGAGTGGCAACGGAGGAAAGGGATGGTATGGCAAGCGAGGAAGAAGAAATCCAAGTGCCGCCAAGCAGCAAGGATGGCGAATTTTATTTGCTATCAGAGCAGTCCGATGGATCAGATATGGAAAAAGTCTCACTTCCAGAAGACGGCGAGGGGGAAAATACCCCAACTATGCTGGAGGGTTATCTTCTCAAAAATACTCTCTCCGTGAGTACTTCTTTTCAAGCTTCTACTATTTGGAAGAAGGATAGGGGAGGCAGTTCAGTTTCAGATATAACCACTATGGAGACGACTGATTTGGATCTTTTTGTGTGTACACAACTATTGGAGAGGCTAGATCTTTCAGGTCAAGCCATTGGGGGTGCAGATGTAGCCGAACGGAGTCAAAGGCCTAATTCAGTATCGTTGGAGGAAATCTTTCGATACAATAATGACCATCGTCTAGAGGCTCGAGCGGAACATTTAAAAACACATACCGCTTGTAGAAAGTTACAAAATACCGTTCGACGCTTGACCAAAACATGCAATGATTTTACAGATCAAATGACAAAAGCGGAAGCACGGCTATCGTCGTTGGAAGATCAGATGGCGACCCAATCTGCCGACGTTGCTGAAATTAAGGCGCACAAAGAGGATGTACAGGACAAAATTGCTGAATTGGAAAATCGCCTTCGTCGTAATATTCTACGTGTGCTCGGTGTCCCAGAACGTTTAAAGGGTCAGGATGTGTTTAAATTTGTTGTAGAATTATTCGAGGAAGCGCTCCCAGAAGTTACTGACTGGAATTGGAGCCGTGAGATACAACAGGCCCATAGGTTTCCTTTTCGGCAGCAACCGCCAAGATGGGGTCAAGTAAACCCACAACAGCCAAGTTTTTTTTTTGATTTCTTTGAATAATTTTTTGGCCAGACAGGTATTATATGATCTGGCTCGGCCTGACAGGAAGAGAACTGGGAAAGGTATACAGTTTTTTGTTCGGCCAGATTTCTGCCACTCCACAGTTGAAAAGCGATGGAAACTACGGCAGCTGATTTTAACTTTACAAGCAAAAGGTCTACAAGTCTTTCTATTGCAACCTGCAACTTTAAAATTTGTTAACAAAGGCCAGAGTCGCTTCTTTACTACAGAGGCTGCTGTGAAAGAGTATATGCAAACTCTTCCTTGATGGACCGTTATATTATCTGGACTATACTTGATTCTATGTTTTATTTTTTTGTTTTTTCCTTCTTCTTTTATGTTGTCTCTTTTTTTATAGGAGGTTTTTTGACTTATTCTGGTAATAATATGATAAGAGACAAAGATTGATATATTTTGATTGGTAGCACGGGATCCACTCACCGAACATCACAAGGGCATTCAGCCCTATTGCCTTAGTTAAGGAGGGGCACTTTGGGATTGAGGGGGGGTTTGGGGAGGTGGTGTGTGGGGGGGTCTAGGGGCACCAGGGGTTTTCTGGGTATCGGTGGTATAAGGGTTAGCAGGGGAAAAAATGGTAAAATCTCAGTTCATAGCATCTGTTTTAATATTTGGTTTAATTGTGTTGGAGCGAAGATAAAATTTAGTTTACTTATTAACGACCAGCAATTTATTTGTTTTGATGGTGGCTAGGAAATTACGAATCTGCTCCTTTAATGTTTGCGGTCTTAACAATGCTATGAAAAGAAAACGGGTTACTAATGAACTACGTTTAATTAATCCGGATATTCTTTGGCTGCAGGAAACACATATTCCTTGGTCTAATTACAAGGTTTTATTTAAATTGGGTTATTCTGTATTAGCAGTGTCTAAACAATCTACTAGGAACAGGGGGGTAGCTATAATGGGTAGCCGTGCTGTAGTTGACACGGGTAGGAGACTCGTTGATAACCTTGGACGATGGGTGATATGTGAGTGTATTATAGAGGGTATCAAAGTTACAATATGCACCGTGTATGGGTCTAATCTTGACGAGGCAGACATTTTTGAGTTTTTGAATTTGCAGTTGGCACAGTGGCCTACGCCATTGATATTACTTGGGTATTTTAATATACATGGAGATACCCATACTTGGGACCTTTATTTTCAGGGATATCAAGGTCGTAAGCCGAAGGTATATCGGGCATTATATCAGCTGTTAGCCCAACACGGACTAGTTGACGGGTGGGCCAAGATAAATCCGGGTAATCGCGTTATACTTTCTTCTCCTCTCCCCACTCTAAATGTGTACGGTTAGATTATATTTTTTTATCTCGGTCTTTAATTGCTGGTGCAAAGATGCAGGTCATGCCTCGCATTACATCGGACCACAGCCCTGTAGTTCTAGACTTGATTTGTCTGCAACCGGCAGGTTTAATACGTGCATTTACCTTTAATAAAATTTTATAACTCATATTCAGCTTTGGGCTATGCTGTTTTTAGAATATAATAGAGGCACTGCTAGTCAACCGATGGTGTGGGATTCCTTTAAAGCGGGTATCAGGGGGGAAACATGCAATTACTGCTGGGCTAAGCAAAAAGAACAGAAAGCTATGATTGCTGGGCTGATTGAGGAACTCAGAGTGGCAGAATGTGAACTTATGTTGGTCATTCAGTCTAATGCTGACTCCCAAGCGGCACAGACTTTGGTTGCTAGCTGCAAAGCAAAGATCAATGGGGTTTGGGGTCAAGATATCGCTGTTCAGTACAAGGCTTATAAAACCGAAAGATATGAATATGGCGAGGCAACGGGAAGATGCTTGGCGCAAAGAATGCGGGCTAAGCGAGTGTCTCAACGGATTGATATGCTTGAGAATGATAGAGACGAGTCGATTGAAACTATAGATGGTATTATGGAATTTTTTTGTGGATATTATCAAGAGTTATATACCCAAGAGGCAATTGCCCAATATCAAATAGAAATTTATCTTCAGGATTTTGATTTTTCCAAACTTGGGCTATCGGAGAGGGAAATGCTTGAGGCTCCAATCACTATGCAAGAATTGCAGCTTGCAGTAGAAGAACTAGCGCTAGGGAAGGCATCGGGCCATGATAAGCTACCTCTAGAGGTTTATCGACTTTTATTTACTGTTATTTAGGCGGATATGCTTGCTACTTTTATTATGGCCCAATCTGGCAACCCCCCAGAGTCTTGGGATGATGCTAACTAACATAGTTGTTTTAAAAAAAATTAGATAAGCCCCCTCGGCTGCCAGGGTCATACCTGCCCAAATCTTTAATAAATGCTGATGCAAAAGTCTATTTTAAAATACTGGCTACACGGCTGGTGCGAGTTATCTCAATGCTTGTATCACCCCACCAGCATGGGTTTCTTCCTGGTGGAAGCACGGTAAATCTTCTCCATCGGGTAATTGCGTTAATAGATTATGCAACTGCACTTCAAAAGAATATGGGTATTATTTTTTGGGATGCGGAAAAAGCATTCAACCGAGTCACGTGGATGTTTTTATGGGCCATAATACGCAAAATGGAGTTTGGTCCTATGTTTTTGCAGGCTGTACAAACTATGTATAGGAATCCTCAGGCTAAAATATGTACTATGGGACAAGAGTCATCGTTTGTTCATATTACCCGGGGCACGCGGCAGGGCTGTCCCTGCTCGCATTAACTCTTTGCTATTTATATAGAGCCTCTGCTACAATTATTAGAGTCCACCAACCTAATAAAATCAATGCTGGTGGGTGAATATGAAGTGCGTGTTCTCGCATATGCTGACGACATTGAAGTTGTGACCTCGGATCCTGAGTCAGCATTGAGGGAGGTTGAATGTCTGACTCAAGCATTTGGACAGGTTGCTGGATATAAATTGAATATTTCTAAAACCCAAGTCATTTGTACAACGGGGATGTGTATGAGTGAGCCACGTGTAACGAAAGAGGTTAAGTATTTGTGGATTAAAATTAGAATGTCTATACAGGAGATAATTGATGTAAATTGGAATGATATAATAAGGGCCGTCAAAAGTCAGCTAGAAAGGATAGAATATTTACACCTGTCAATGGTTGGTCGGCGCAAAGTGTTAAAGATGTGTATTCTTCCTAAAGTGTTATATTACTTTCGGACGGTTCCTTTGGAGTTGTCCAAGGCACAATTAATACAGCTGCAAGGTATTACGGAGAGGTTCAACTGGGGCTGGAGGAAGCCCCGTCGTGCTTCAAAATATATGACGCTACCTTTGGCTCGTGGTGGATGGGGGGTCCCAAATTTTATCCTATATTATTTAGTATGCCTCATACAGAATGCAAGGTATATGGTTATAGGGGGAGCTGAACACCAATTCGAGTCACCTAATATCTATCAAATGACACTGGGAAACCTGGCGTGCGAAGCCTTGTTGAAGTTTTATGAGCAAAGCTACTTCAAGCGTACTAGATTTAAAATTATGACCGCAGCTTATAAGGGGTGGAAGTGGCTTCGGAAAATTCTGGCAATTCAACGGATTAATTTTTACACACCTTTGGATTCTAGGGGCATATTACCGTCTATATTTTGGGATACAAAGATGTGAATTTGGAAAGATAAAGGGGTTTGTTGTCTAGGGGAATTTTTTAAGGATGGTGCACTGGTTCAATTTCCGGATTTAATGGAGTCATATGCAATCACGAAGAATGATTATTTTAAATACCTGCAATTACGTGATTTTTTATATAAACAAAGTCAACCACAGGGCATTGTTAATATCGAATTTATCGAAGCTCTTCTAAAAAGAGCGAAGATTGGGGTCTTGTATGGAACTTTACTTTTAAAGCAACCGGATGATATTGATATACAAGATGTTAAATGGCAAAACCGACTGGGTTGTTCGGGCTTATTTTTACAAGATTCGATTGATATGGCGGCAGCAATAGTTTTGTCTGCAAATTTACGTACTCAACATTATAAAACTGTGTTTAATTTATACCACACGCCAGCTAAAATGATGAAGTGGGGCGATATATATGATGGAAAATGTTTTAGATGCCATATGGACGAAGCAGATATTATTCATGTATTTTTTGATTGCAATGCACTCTCTCAGTTTTTTTTAAGTATTGAGGAATTTCTGTTTGTAACAACCAAGATGCAAAGTCCCATTAGTCGTGAATTGCTGCTCTTTCGGGTGGTAATTGACATGGGAAGTGCACAGAATCACTATCCCCACCGATATTTTATTTTTATGGCAATGGCGGTAGCAAGGCTATGTATCGCTACAATGTGGTTGAAACCTGAAGCCCCTGTCTTTGAAATGTAGAGAGCTAAGTTTTATAATGTGTTTCATTTAGAATTTAACCTATACCGCATCAAATCTATGAGAAAAAACAATTAGCGCTGAAGATATGGCAACCAATGCTCCAACATTTGGAACTTTCACTGTGAGAATGTTGTTTTTTGACATTTACATTTACTTTAGAATTGTTTCAAATGTCATTGTCTTCTTTTCCTTTCGCTTTTCTGTTTGTTATGAACTGAATACATTTTTTTTTTTAAAGAAACGATTACTACATGCTACAGAGACAGTTGCTTTTGCATTTCAACAGCACACCCAGTATCTAAATTGCACAGCATAAACACAATTTGAAAATTAAGAGGCCTGAGACACATACTGCATAGGCCTTTCTACAACTACATCTCCTAATTCATGACTCACTTCATGATTTAGGTGATTTAGCACACAGAGGGAGAGAAAGTACAAACAGACACAAACTGATACAGGCAGAGGATGCAAGACTACAAGCAGAGAGAGGAAAGATTTAACATGATAGCGCTGTCTAATACACATCACCAACCAAATCATAATAGGCCTCTGCAGATGTACATGAGAGGGTGCAGCCAGATGGTGCAGGCAGAGGGAGAGGGATGGTACAGACAGAAAAAGAGATAATGCAGGCAGAGACTAAACTGGTAGAGGCAGAGGATAGATGGTGCAGGGCTGCAGGCAGAGGGACATATGGTGCAGTCAGAGAAAAGATGATGCAGAGAGAGGGTGACATGGTTCAAGCAGAGACACAGATAGTGCAAGCAGACACAGACATGGTACACACAGAGGATAAAATGGTACAACAGAGAAGAAATGCTGGAAACAGTGAGACAAATGCTATAAGCAGAGGCAAATTGGAGCACACAGAGGGGGAGATAGTGAAGACAGAGATAAAATGGTACACGCAGAGGGTGCAAGACTACAGGCAGAGAAGGAAAAGATTTAACATGGTAGCTCTGTCTAATACACACCAGCAACCATATCATAATAGGCCTCTGCAGATAAACATGAGAGGGTGCAGGCAGAGGGTGCAGACAGAGCATTACATTCAAACATGAGACACAATGCAAGAAGAAAGAGACCCAATATGCTTGTAAATCTGCCCAAGAGTGTATACAGCACTCTATCTATATTAAGTGGATCATTGCTAAGAGGAGGTCTAATAAAACAGAGAGTATTATGAAGAAAGCAGATGAGAGGGTGCAGGCAGAGGTTGCAGGGAGTGGGAGAGGGTTGGTGCAGACAGATAATGAGATAATGCAGGCAGAGACTAAACTGGTACAGGCAGAGGATAGATGGTGCAGGGCTGCATGCAGAGAAACATATGGTGCAGTCAGAGAAAAGATGGTGCACAGAGAGGGTAAGATGGTTGAAGCAGAGACACAGATAGTGGAAGCAGACACAGACATGGTACACACAGAGGATACAATCGTACAACAGAGAGGAAATGCTGGAAACAGTGAGAGAAATGTTATATGCAGAGGCTAATTGGATCACACAGAGGGGGAGATAGTGAAGACAGAGATAAAATGGTAAAAGCAGAAGGTGCGAGACTACAGGTAGACAAGGAAAAGATTTAACATGGTAGCGCTGTCTAATACACACCAGCAGCCATATTATAATAGGCCTGTGCAGATGCACATGAGGGGGTGCAGGCAGAGGGTGCAGGCAGAGGGAGAGGGATAGTGCAGACAGAAAATACATTTCCAATTTACAGCACTATCTCTATACCAGCATGTAATCAAAACATGAGACACAATATCAAAATAAAGAGTACCCTATAAGCAGAGAGATGCAAACTGTGAGGAGACACAGGTGACATTATAGAAAAAGGTGCAAATATAGTTCTTCAATTTACACAGACACTCGGTGTGATCCTCGTAAAAAATGTTAAAACCATACATTTTACCAAAACACATATACCACAGTAAATCATTTTAGAGACAGAACACAGCCCATATAAATGAGAACTACATTACAGTGCAGAAACCTGACTCATTTCCAAAATACATTTCCAATATGCACCATTAGTTTTTTGCCACATTACATACACACATGAGACACAATGCAAGAAGAAAGAGGCCCAATATGCTTGTAAATCTGCCCAAGAGTGTATACAACACTCTATCTATATTAAGTGGATCATTGCTAAGAGGAGGTCTATTAAAACAGAGAGTATTATGAAGAAAGCAGAGGAGGGAGTACAAAAAGAAAGGGAAACATTAGGGGACAGTAAAGACAACCACAACAGAGAGAACACAAGAAACAGTTGAAAAAATAGCACTCTCAAGAAAGACAAGAAAAATAAGGAAAGAGTGAAAATTTCAGAAAACAAAGGACAGTATAAGCAGAAAGAGGTAGACTGTGAGGACAGACAGGGGAAATTGTAGAAAAAATTCAAAATGTAATTCTTTCATGTAGACAGACACTCAGTGTGATCCTGGACCAAACATTTAAAACCATACATTACAACCAAAAACAATACATGATGCAGGGCTGCAGGCAGAGGAGAGTTGCTGCAGACAGAGGGCAGATAAAACAGAGACAGGGTAATATGGTTCACACAGAGAGACAAATGGTGCACACAGACACAGAGATAATGCACACAAAGGGATACCATGGTACAGCAAGAAAGAAATGCTGCAAACAGAGAAAGAAATGTTACATGCAGAGAGGAGATGAAACACACAGAGTGGGAGATAATACATACAGAGAGAAAATGGTACAGAAAGAGGGTGAAAAGCTACAGGTAGAAAGAAAAAAGTAAATTATTCTGCCAGAATCTTCTAAAATGAATACTGACTCACACTGTGATTTTAGACACATAACAGAAATCCTTGCAATTCAGTCAAATGATTACTACAGTGAAGGGGGGTCTTGCTAGTAGTGTTGTATAAAGAGAGCAAGGGTGAGGGAGAGAGAAAGAGGGAGTAAATCAGATGGAGAGAGGGAGTTAGAAAACAGGAGTAAAGGAAAGGGATAATGACAGTGAGGAAAGAGATATGAGGGCAAGGAAAGGAGAGTGAGAGAAAAAAAGCACATTAAAAAAAAGGATAAAGGAGTAAGTGAAACAGAAGGATTTATAGAAAAAAGAGGAAGGAAAAAGAACAGTGGTGGAGAGAAAGGAAGACAGTGAGAGAGAGTGAAAGAGAGGGAAAATGAGTAACTTCCACATTAGAACACATTTTTATTATTAACTTAAAGTGCACAACATATATCCCCTTACAAATTAATAGCTCACCTTTAAAAATGCTTTTGAAGATTTAGAACAGTGTCAATCACACACCAGATGTTCTTCAGCAGAATCTCTGAAATGTACCTCAGACACTGCAACCATAAAATGACCCTGATTCCCTCTCATTTTTCACACATATCCCAGTACATAACCAATGACATTTCTTCCCACCCAAATTCAAAACCAAACTAACATTTTAATTGGTTGTACATTTCAACACTTTCAACCTTCCCCCACTGCTCTCTCTGCCTGTTTCCATGGTAACTCTCCATAGAACACCTAACTGAACTCAAAAGGTTAAAAGTTCATCACTCAATGTTGCAAACCAACGCAGCAAGTGTGTTTGAATTCTCAATATTCCAGCTTATCCTGTGCAATGTACTTTTCAATGACTTTTTCTAAACCAATAGTATTATTCCTTTTACAAAGCAGTACTATGCACCCTAGTTTTCAATGTTAAATTATCAGAAACCACCAATCATTTCTTTGTTTTTCAAGTGCACTGAGTCTCATCCACATTTTTTTCTAAAATCCAAGTTTTCAAACTGCCATTTCATTTCCAGAGCCCATCTGAGTACAACCAGATCTGCCTTCAAGATGCTTAGAGTGTGGATTGTAGGACACAGTTTTATATTCTGGAGTGAAAGGTCTGCATCAAATATATGCTTTCTCAACCTTGATTTACCAAATGTGGATACTATGTGGATTGGCCAGAGAGGATTGAGATGTCACCAATTGATGCCATTGGTAAAATCCTTTTTGCATCTCCCACACCCTGACCTCACTATTGTGCACTGTGGTGGAAATGACCTTTGCACTTTGACTGGGGTAGGTCTGGAAATGCTTTTAAAGGACAACTTTGGGTAATTGATGTCAGTTTTTCCACAAACTACCTTTGTATGGCAAAAATGGAACCTGTCCAACCAGTATTGTCCGCAGATTGAGAAAGCAAAGAAACATGTGAATAAGTCTGTTTCTGCTTTCCTCTGCTTTCCTCAGAGACTATGGTATAGGTTCTATATACCACAACAACTTGCGTTACAACATGCAAGGTATTTATATTATTATTATTATTATTATTATTATTATTAGCTGTTTTATAGCGCGCTCAATTACTCCGGAGTATCCTGGCGCGGAATAGGAGAGATGATGTACATTTCACAGATGAGGGGAACAGAGTCTTCCTTTTAAACTTTAGACTATGCATCGGTACTTACTTGTAGGTACAAAAAACACTCAATGAACACAACGGCTCTTTTTAGAGCCAAACAACATCTAAACACTCAAACTTATTATTTTACTGTCTTTTTTTGTTGTTTTTTTCCAACGTGCGCGCACCTCGCGATTTTTAAAAAAAAGAAGACTTTTTTTTGCCCTTTGGGGTCCTTCAGGGACCCCCTGAGAAGGCCTAGGGGGTCAGGGAGACTCTACCCTGCCCCCTTTTCACGTTCTCCACTTTTGTTTTTCACTCTCTTGAGCCTCGAGGGTGCATGCACCGTGTGCGCACCTCGTGATTTAAAAAAGAAAAAAATTATATTTTGGCCTTCGGGGTCCTTCAGGGACCCCCTGAGAAAGCCTAGGGGGTCAGGGACTCTCTACCCTGCCCCCTTTTCATGTTCTTCACTTTTATTTTGCCCTCTTTTCAGCCTCACACTGACAAAATGGCTGCCAACACTTCCTGCTTACCACCGAATCGAATGTTCACAGACGTCTAACAGCAAATCAGAATTCCGCTCGCGCACGCTAGGTGCGCACAACGAGTTCGAGCACGGTGCGCGCTTATAGATTTATACATTTTTTCAAATTCGATTTTCTCAACAACTACTAGAGGGATTTACACCATTTAAACAAAAGGGCGATCTGCGAATCAGACTCTACCATTTTGCCAAATTTCTTGTAGTTCTGTTCAGCCGTTCGGGCTGTAGCCGTGTCTTATCGTCTTTTGGAAGATAACATGGGGAAAACACATTTTGGGACCCCCTTTTTTCTCAGCCCCCACTTGACGAATCCCCCCAAAACTTTCAGGGAAGGAGCAGAGTTTCTTCGAGAAATTCGCGAAGATTCATCAACCGGCGCCAAAGTTATTCCCAATAGAATGTTGTGGATTTCCTATGGAAACTAGGTCCTAACTATAACTACCTACTGGCGACTGCCAGTAGGTAATATATATATATATTCACTCCTGGGTTTGTGGTTTGGTAGTGTGCATCCATTACGCAGGTGGTGCTAGCCAAAGGAGTTACCACTCAGCCCTTTTAAACTTCACTGCAATTTTCTCCCAATCAAAGAAAAAATGCACGCTCTGAAACATGAGCATTTTTCATTTATTTAAAGACAGTGCTGGCCACAGGAACATATTTCGGCGGTTCTCTTAGCCTTTGCCAACCTTAAAGAGCCTCATTATCTCCACTGATTAAATACTTTCATATGTGTGCAGGTAAGTAAACATAAATAACAGACTTTCCGTTGTAAGCAATAAATAAAGTAGTTATTTCTTTTGTATCCACTATTTTACCTTCACATGTTGAAAATAAATTAAATGTCTTCCCTTTTCTATTCTTTTTGATAGCACCACCGATAGGCCAATGTTTACTCTTAGTACTGTGGGGCATCTTGTCTCATTCAAATTGTTCCCCTGCTTCTAGGTCTGCATTCCTCTGCTTACCCTACATTAGGTTTCCTCTTCAAAGGAACGGCGATGGTGCCTGGATGAGTGCTGTATCCTGTATTGAGCTATTGTATGCCAGATAGCATTTTCCGTGGGCCAGCCTTTGATATGTAGGTTCCTATTACGCTCTTGCATTATGTACCTAGGATCGTTGGCTTATTTAATACTATTTTTACTTTGCAGGAAAGTTAGCCTTCATATGCTTGGCCTTTGTTGAATGTTTTTCTTATTCAATAAATAGAATTTAAACATAAATAAGACATTAAAATCATTGAAAGTGCTCAACTACAGTTCTTGCAGCTTCAAAAGGCAATGATAAAATGCAATGATATATATGCTTGATAACTCCTTCTTTAATTTTACGGTGTTTACAACAGCTGAGTCTGTCATTTCCATTTTAAATCATTTCAGGCTTTTTCAGGCTCCCAGTTCAGGAGCATTATTATTTCTTAGCACAGTCACAGAAATAATTTTCTTTAAACTTTCGAGAAAACATCCTTCATGTTGCTTGTCAACAGTTATTAGTTATCCATGCCAACCTACTAGAACACGGCAAATCACTACAAGCACTGCCACCCATAAAAAAGTCTCTTGCTCTCACTGCTCAGCTAATAGCTTCTGTCAGGGCTTAGCTCTGAGCAGCCTCAATGTTCCTGAATGCCAGGGTCGGACTGGCCATAGTGGGCACCGGGCAATCCCCCGGTGCGACGCACCGGTGGGGGCCGGTTTTGGACCCCTAGGGGCCGTTTTTGTTACAGGGCCGTTTTTGTAGCATGCAAACTCGGCCCTGTAACAAAATCGGCCTAAAACCGGCCCTGGCAAAGAGCTCGGGGGGGGGGGTGTAGGGGGAGGAGGCCGGCCGAGCAATTTGTCAGGGCCGGTTTTTGTCCTAGTCCGGCACTGCATAATGCATGGGCTTACCGCAGAGCATTAGCCCCCACAATGGGTAGCCCTTGTGACTTCCAGCACCGAACATACGCTGATGCATACTTCCCATTCCTCCTCCGTTTTCCCGATGTGGCTCTCGGGGGCTTACCGACTTTTGACATTCATCCATGGGTTTTGGTTTGATAGTGCGCATCCAAATCGCTGGTGGTTCAAGCCAAATGGCAATACCACATCGCCCTTTTAGACTTCAAATCAATTTTCTCCCAATCAACAAGAAAAGGCTTCACTCAGAAACATGAGCATTTTAAATTTTTTTAGAGACAGTGCTTGCTGTAGTGTGAGGGTTCTAGTTGTTCACACTGATGCGCACCCCCACATCTGCAGGCCAGGCGTGGCCTACGGGGATTAAATAAATAGATGGCGGCTGCTCGAAGACGTCACTTCCCCTACCAATACAGTGTGGTGTCTTTTACTGCCAGCCGTGCGCTAGCTCCGCGTGTTAGGCCTCAAGCCACAGGGAGTCCCCCACAACATTGGCGATGAGCGGAGGGGGCCCAACCCTCGATCCCTGCTCCAGAGGAAAAGCCTCATCTGGAGACAGCACAAAAGATTGCCCCATTGCCATCAGGAGTGGAAGAATAGCCTGGACATCCCTCAACAAGAGGATTAGAGAGAAGATATTCAAGAGGAAGGGCTAGCACTGCCACGAACAGGGAAAGCCACACACCAAGCATTAGCACCTGTAATTACTATGGGTGGAATAAACAAGGAAGGTCACACAACAGGCACTGGCACAGGCAATAATTGCAGTGGGAGACACAGACCACAGCTACACAAACAACAGAGGAAGACTATGTGACATCATCAAGCACTGGCTACTGCAACTGGCGCAACAACTGGAATGCCCCAAATCACCAAGTAAGGAGACAGTGGGCCCTAGGCTACTGTAGAGAGTGGGGAGGAGCCTCACTGGAGCACAGCATTCCTCCCACAACACCGTCCCAAGGAGGAGCTGTGTAAGGTGGCCCAAGACGCACACAGCAAAGCACCATGGTGGACAACGCCAACGCAGCTGCGGCAGCTGCGGCAGCTGCGCCAATTCGCATCCTGGTTCAGCACGCAGCATCAGGAGTCCTGCCTCCATTTAGCGAACTAGAAGACCCCGCGACAGCCTCCCCCTATGGAAGATATGGATTGAACGCCTGGCTAATTATTTCATTGCGACCCGTGAGACTGACAAGGCGGTGAAGAGATCCTTACTACTCCACCTCGCAGGGGATGAAATCTTCAAACTCTTCAAGCATCTGCCTAACACAGGAGCCACGGATGACTACGACGCAGCAGTGACGGCACTAAACGCCCACTTTGACCCGAAATTGAACCCAGATTTTGAAGTTTTCAAACTTGGACAAGCCCACCAAAGGGAAGGAGAATCAATTGATGTATTCTACGCACGTCTCCGGTAACTAGCCAGCACCTGCACGGATGAAGACCAACCAAAGGAGATCAGACGACAGCTGATCCATGGATGTCGCAACAAAACTCTGCGTGGCCTCATACTGCGAAAACCCTGAATCACACTAGAAGACATTTTAATATTGACCAGATCTCATGACCTATCCGCAGCTAGAGCCACAGCGATGGACCAAGCCCTAACCAAGTCCCAAGGGAAGCCAGAATCCATCAAGGTAGAACGAGCTGAAGCGGTGAAGACCAGGACAAGAGGAGACTCATCCAGAGGACCACGAGGAGACGGGTCAAGATCCAAATGTGGATACTGCGGACATGAACCACATGCTGCGAAAGACTGTCTGGCCCAAGGAAAGACCTGTGCTAACTGCGGGATACCAAACCACTTCGCGTCTGTCTGCAGATGATGCAACCGAACCCGAGACGGTCGAGGACAAAAACCTCTAACGCGAGCCATCTGTCAACTGTCGGTGGCAGACACCGCACCATCCGACCAGGCACATAGAACACCTGCGAGACACCTACCAATTGTAGAAGAGTCGGCGGATGAAGACGATGAAGAGGTATATGTCGTCTCTTTTGCAAAAGAGCTCAAGCAACGCCGCTGGCCCCAACCCACCTGCATCGTCCAAGTAGCAGGAACTGAGGTGAAAGCAGTGATAGACACAGGAGCGACAGTAAATGTCATGGGCCTCCAACAGTACCGGAGCTATGCCCTCGTCCCCCGTGACACCATCCAAAACTCGGATATATGCGTACGGAGGAGACACGCCCCTGCCACTAAAAGGGAAGATCTCAGTACCCATCAAGGCTGACTACCTCGAAATAATGGCCATGATCCACGTCATTGATAGGGAAGCAGACACCCTCCTGAGCAGTCACACCGCAGAGGACCTGAAACTAATTGCTTTTGCCAGGCGGATCCGGGCCTAACAAGTTGAAGAACTCCTAGGGCAGTTTCCTGAGCTGTTTGAGGGCTTGGGGTGCATCAAGTGCGAACCCATCAAACTGCATATCGACAAGTCAGTCGCCCTAATTGCCCTGCGACACAGAAGAGTCCCGTTCCACCTGCGACCACTGGTGGAAAAGGAGTTGGAGAGCCTAGAGAGACAAGGCGTAATCGAAAAAGTATCCGGACCGACACCATGGGTATCCCCGATGGTCATCGCCGAAAAGCCCAAGCAACCAGGAGCCATCCGCCTGTGCATTGACATGAGATTACCCAACAAAGCGATCAAACAGGAATGCCACATCATGCCAACAATGGACGATATCATCACAGACGTAAATGGATCCAAATGGTTTAAGATAGATCTAAATGCAGGGTATAACCAACTACCCCTCTCGGAGGAAAGTCGACACATCACCACCTTCAGCACCCACCTAGGACTCCGGAGGTACAAGCGGCTGAACTTCGGAATATCCTCAGCAGCCAAGGTTTTCCAGAACACCATAAGGGAGATTCTATACGGTCTACCGGGCATATTGAATGTGAGTGATGACATTCTCATCCACTCTGGAACAGCTGCTGAACACCACAAACATCTTCGGGACATCCTGAAGCATCTCAGCGCACATGGAGCCACCCTCCACAAGGAGACGTGCCAGTTCTTTCAACCCTCCCTCAAGTTCTTTGGCTATGTGTTCAATCAGGAAGGCATACAGGTCGACCAGAGGAAGTCACAATCCATCAAAGATACCCCGGCTCCAACGACACCAACAGAAGTGAGAAGCTACCTTGGAATGGCCACCTATTGTGGGAGGTTTATGCCCGGCTTAGCCACCCGAAGCGAACCCCTACGAGCACTCACGAAGGCGGACTCTACCTGGCAATGGTGTTCAAAAGAGGAAGAGGCCTACCGAGGCATAAAAGACGCACTACTAGGGGAAGCCATGCTGGCATATTTCGACCCCACAAAGCGGACTGAAATACTGGTAGACGCAAGCCCCATAGGACATGGGGCAGTCCTAGCCCAAGAGCGTGAACCTGGACAATGGGCTGCTCTAGCTTTCACCAGCAAATCCCTCACCCCAACGGAAACAAGGTACGCCCACATCGAGCGGGAGGCACTCGTCATCAAATGGGCCTGTAACCATTTCCATTTATACCTCCGAGGACACCCCTTCACGATGGTTACCGACCACCAACCTCTGGTCCCACTATTCAAAGATACAGCATCCCATCCAACCCCGCGCATGGAACGCTGGGCCGTCCAGCTACAGCCGTATGAGATGGAGGTAGTTTACCGCCCGGGGGCCAAAAACCCCGCTGATTTTCTCTCAAGACACCCCATTCCGGGACAGGGGCTCAAAGAAGATGAAGCAGGTGAAGAGTTTGCCCACTGGGTGGCCTCACGTCGTGTCCCCAGAGTATGCACCTCGACGAGGTGAAGGAAGCCGGTGTTTTAGACGAGGTATACACCAAAACACTAGAAGCCATCCAAGAAGGCTCGTGAATGTGGTTAGCTTCGTTATTTAAATATGCATTATATATATAGCAATTTGCATTGAAGAATGAGTGGATATATAAAAATAAATATTTGGATGGAGTATTTAGTAGCAGTGTAATTGACTGTTTACTTGACAAATTTATAATGTCTCACTAAATATAGTGGATAGTGACTAAACTGTGTGAATATCTGTATCACTTTGTCAGTTGTTGTGTAAACTGATTCTACAGTTGGTTACTAGCTATGTGAAAGTCTATATTAGTTATTGATTAGTTAACTGAGTATTTGTATGGGAGTGTGAAAGTGTGTGTGGTTCGGTGGGGTGTGTGTGACTGTCCAAAGATGTGTGAATAGTTGATTCAGTAGATATATGAAGTTAAAACTACATGTTCTAACAGTTTGGGTGAGTGAATCTCTTTATGGGTGTGGTGATGAGCAAATATATTTCTCAATGGTACACTTCCAACAAACTAGAAAAATAAAAGGCAGTGTATGTGTCAGTTGTTGTTTATAAATAAGTATACATAAGACTCAATGATTGTGTGAGTGACTGTATGGATAACTGTATACTTGTAATAATGATTTTATAATTCACTAAGTATGACTTACTATCTAAATGAATAGATGAAGTGGTGTTTGTATAAGTGTTTTGCTAAGTAAATATGTAAGTATGATCCATTGTTTGCATAAGTGAGTAAGATGACTTCATATGTGAATAGGATGTGTGCTGTTGTTTAATGTCGATATAGGTGTATAAGTATTTTTGATAGTGTTCTATTGTTCATTGACAGCATGTATAAGTTAATCCACAGGTAAGTGATTAGATGTGTGTATACATCTATGAATCACTGAGTGGATTTTTAGATACTTGTATTGCTGTGACAATGGATTCAAATATGATACTCTGTATTTTACAAAGAGTGATGAAAAATTGTAATAGTGTATGAAAAGGTGTATGTGATTGTCACGTGGATGATGTCATCAGTGATGTCATCAGTGATGTCATTTGAGATGTCATCAGTGATGTCACTGACCATGTCATGAATGATCTAATATGTGACATCATCAGCAGTGGATTGCGGGTGCGCGAAATATAGTTTGTACAACTAACTATATAGGAGCAATTTCAATGGTTTGGTATGAGTGAAATGTCCAGCTAACTATAACACCCCTGAAACGTATAGTTTTTTGAGTGAATTTCAATTTTTGAGCGCTGGGACGCTTTTGGGCAGCCATGCGCTTTATAAATCAAATTTCATTTCATTTCATTTCATTTCAAAGGTTTTTTAAAAGCTAATACCTATATAAGGCCTGAAACCTATGGTTTTTTCAGTGAATTTCAAAGGTTTTTTAAATGCTAATTCCTAACTATATAAAGCCTGAAACCTATGTTTTTTTCATTGAATTCGCAAGGTTTTTTAAATTCTAATTCTATTAGCGGATAACGTTTTTATATATTCAAACTTTTTTTAATGCTAATTCCTAACTATATAAAGCCTAAAACCTATGGTTTTTTCAGTGAATTTCAAAGTTTTTTTAAATGCTAATTTCTGACTATAAAAGGCCTTAAACCTATAGTTTTTTCAGTGAATTTGCAAGGTTTTTTAAATGCTAATTCTATTAGCGGATAACGTTTAAATATATTAATATCCTAGTGGGACCACCTGAGCAGCCCTAGGGGGTCAGGGTGTTTCTACCCTGCCCCCTTTTTGTGTTCTACATGTTTGTTTTTCTGCTTTCTTGTGCCTCAGTTTACCAAGACCCAAGATGGATGCCAACAATTCCTGGTTAGAAGTGTTGACAGCCAATGAGCATGCAGCTTTCTCGGAAAGGCATGCTGATTGGCTGTCACTATCTGTCAACACTAGCACAAGATGGATGCCAACACTTCCTGGTTAGAAGTGTTGACAGCCAATGACCATGCAGCTTTCTCGGTAAGGCATTCTGATAGGCTGCCACTGTCTGTCAGCACTCCAAACCAGGAAGTGTTGGCAGCCATCTTGTGCCTTGTAAAGATTTTAAAGTCGCGGGGTACGCGTACCGTGCGCGTACGTACGCGTACCCCGCGACTTTTAATTGTTTTTTTTTTCTTTGCCTTGGGGGTCCTTGTGGGACCCCCTGAGCAGGCCTAGGGGGTCAGGGTGCTTCTACCCTGCCCCCTTTTTGAGTTCTACACATTTGTTTTTCTGCTTTCCTGTACCTCACTCTACCGAGGCACAAGATGGCTGCCCACAATTTCTGTTTTAGAGTGTTGACAGACAGTGGCAGCCAATCAGCATGCAGCTCGTGCACGTAGGGGTATGCACACGTACATGTACCGTACGCGTACGTACGCGTACGGTACGCGTACAGGTAAGCTCACGAGTAAGCTTAGGGTGAGCTGCTATAGATATATATGTGTTTTTGAAGTTAATTTTCATAAAAACCTCTGGAGCAATTTTCACCAAACATAGCAAAGGCACATCTTAGTACGAGTCCCTACGATTATCCCAAGTTTAGTGTCATTCCTTTCAGCGGTTCGGGCTGTAGACTCGTCAGACCGTCCTATGGAAATTAACATGGGGAAAACACGTTTTGGGACCCCCCTTTTTTCTCAGCCCCCACTTCATGAATCCCCCCGAAACTTCCAGGGGAGGAGCGCAGCGGAGCTGGCCAAAATTTTGAAATATTACACGCAAATTCCTCAACCGGCGCCAAAGTTATTCCCAATAGAATGTTGCGGATTTCCTATGGTAGCCAATCCTAACTATATATACCTACTGGCTATCGCCAGTAGGATATATATATATATATATATATATATATATATATATATATATATATATATATATATATATATATATATATATATATATATATATATATATCAAACAGGAAATCTCCCATATACCAGGAAACGTACGACGACACACCAGGGGTTGCTGTGCTTCAAGAGTTTATTCAGGCAGCAAAACAAACAACGCGTTTCACCAACAGGCTTGATCACGTTTCTTATGGATTGAAAATCTTAGTCCTTTTTCACCAAAACAAAATGTTAACATAAACAAAGGACTACCGTGCACTCACCCTCCCCGTGTAGAATAAATGGCAGACATATTGGAATGGTACTATGTTATGATCAAATTCGACATGATGCAAGTTGCTGCCCCACTAAGGATAATTGAAACAATTCATATATAATTATCGTACTCAGACCTTTTTAGCCACATTATAATGCATTAAATCAACAATTTACCCGAGTGGGCAAACCCATATATATATATTATCATACTCAGACCTTTCTTAGCCATATTATAATGCATTAAGTCAACAATTTACCCAAGTGGGCAAACTCTGTTTATCTGGTCTCAGAGTTTGGAAAACTTATTATTATTATAATGTCTTCAAATACCGCCCAAGTGGGCATTTCAACATATGGCATAAAGTCAAAATCATAAATTCAAATATCTTCTCATTTAGATAACGGCTAAACATTGATGGCATTTATGTACTTGATGCTAGTTCAGCATCCTCAAAAACTTGTATTTTGGCATACATCACATCGACAGATCATCCTTAATTTTCTAGTGTTGAATTCTATCCAGGAATGCATCATATCCAATAGTCCCCAAGTGCAAAGCATCTGTGAATTAGTTAAAAACAATGTTTTAAAATCAAGGCGTACAATGTTTGCGGCAATCACGGACATAGTATTATTCGATATACACAGATCAAAATAGTGCATGCTCATTATTAAAGTAATTCTCAGTTGACCTACTTATTTTCGCATGTCAGATTACTAAATTACTTCTCTAGGTGGACAGACAATTCTTCATGATTATTCAACCCCTGTGGGTGTGTGCATTCAAAATCAATAATCAATCTTGATTCCAACTTGCGTAGACAGGTGGTTCTGTCTCCTCCCCGTGGACCTAAGTCTACTTTGTCAAGCACCACCATTTTGAGAAGATTCTCATTTTGGTAGTGCTGTTCAAAAAAATGCCTGGCAACTGGGTATTGTATGTTGTGGTTTTTTATAGCCCTCATGTGCTGAAGCACTCTCTCTTTTGCTTTTAAAGTCGTGCTCCCCACATACCATTTATTGCACGGGCAAATTAGCAAATAAACACAATACATGGTATTGCAGGTCAGGGTTTTACGTATCGTGAAGGTTTTGCCTGTATATATATATATATATATATATATTCACTGAAAAAACCATAGGTTATAGACCATATATAGTTAGGAATTAGCATTTAAAAAACCTTATTTTACTCACACAAAAACATTGAAATTCCATATATAGTTAGTTGCACTAACTATATATCGCGCACCCGCAATCCACTGCTGATCATGTCACATATTACATCATTCATGACATGGTCAGTGACATCACTGATGACATCACTGATGACATCTCAAATGACATCACTGATGACATCACTGATGACATCTCAAATGACATCACTGATGACTACATCCAGTGACTGTATAATTCTGTAAAGTTAAAATATGTCTTACATATTGAAGAATGAGTGGATGTATAAGTGTCTTGATGAAGGATTTAGTAGGGGCATGGCTGACTGTATGAGTGACTGATTAAATGTGTCTCACTGAGTGCATGGGTTAGTGACTAAACTGTCTTAATTTGTGCATCATTATGTCTGTTGTTCTGTAAACTGCTGCATGTGTTGATCATTAGCTATATGATTAACTGTATGGGTTATTGATTGGTTGCCCAAGCATTTGTATGGGAGACTGAGTGTGTGTCTGGGTGGCTGGGAGGTGTATGACTCTCTGCATAGATGTGTGAGCAGTTGATTGACTAGATGTATGGGTTCAAAAGTGCATGTGGAAACAGCTGTATGGGCGGTTGACTGTGTGCATGAGTGTATTGGTGAGTGAATGGATATCTCAGTGCTACATGTCAAAGTAAGTACATATGTAAAACACAGTACATATGAGAGTTGACATATATAAATAACTGTGCATAAGAGCCAGTGAATGTGTGAGTGGCTGTATGGATCATTGTGAACTTGTATCCAGGATTGTATAAGTGAGTAAATATGTTTTAGTGTATGTTTGAATAAGTAAGGTGTGTATAACTGTATAGTTGAGGAAATGGAGGTGTGATTGATTCTTTGCATGACTGACTAAGTGTCTGAGTAACTCCATGGATGAGTGACAGTCTATGAGTGTCTGTTTACACTGAGTGTATCTAAGGTTATATTAGAGTCTGAAGAGGTTCATCGTATTATCACATGAATGATGTCATCAGTGATGTGATCAGTAATGTCAAATGAGATGTCATCAGTGATGTCATTTGAGATGTCATCAGTGATGTCATCAGTGATGTCATTTGAGATGTCATCAGTGATGTCATCAGTGATGTCATTTGAGATGTCATCAGTGATGTCATCAGTGATGTCACTGACCATGTCATGAATGATGTAATATGTGACATGATCAGCAGTGGATTGCGGGTGCGCGATATATAGTTAGTGCAACTAACTATATATGGAATTTCAATGGTTTTGTGTGAGTAAAATAAGGTTTTTTAAATGCTAATTCCTAACTATATATGGTCTATAACCTATGGTTTTTTCAGTGAATTTTCAAGGTTTTGTAAATGCTAATTCCTAACTATATATGGTCTATAACCTATGGTTTTTTCAGTGAATTTCAATGGTTTTTTAATAGCAAATATCATAAGCTGTCGAATGTCAAGTACGTGGTAAGTGAAAAAAAATTCGTGTTTATGCACACTGATCTGCTTTGAATGGTGCCCCCCCCCTCATTTCTATTAGGAGTACTCTCTCTTTGCAGATAGTGAAAGGTAGTTAACGCAGGCCTTTGCCCCCGTTGTAATCCGTCGTGCCTGCTTCTCTCTCCATTTGATTGATTGTTATCCAAGTATTTACTGTTTTAGAATTAGTTCTCTTTGGTTCATTCTCTATTTACAAACAAACACAGAGTCGCAATACTCTGTTTAGTCTTTGCAGATAACGAAAAATCGTGTAAAAAAAAAGAAAAGGAATCGAGCAAAATCAGTAGGCCACTAATGGGATCTCTTTTTGACCTCGCTAAAATAGAAACATTAGGAACAACCCCTCATGACAAATACAAAACTAGTGAGATGAACTGAACTCCACACAATGATGGCTGCAAAACAGCTCGGCTCCGCCACCCACCCCGCCCAAAATAACGATAAAGAGCGGCTGCCATGATTGGTTGCGGAATGGCCACGACGGAGCTACGAAATGGTGCTGCTCTCATGCTAACCCCAGCTTCAGTCTGAAACATCCAGAAACACTGTAGACTACCAATTCGATCAGTTCCGGTAGCGCCCCAATGTAACCCGGTAGAGAAGAACTAGCCCTCCCCTCTTTGACTGATGGTTCTTGTTGCCTGTCCCTTCTGTTGTCATTTAACAGAACTATTTAGCCTGCTGAAAGGGGTTGTGTTCCGACCGCTGGTTGGTGGAGACATTTTGACTATATTCTGGACCTGCGTTGTCGCGTAATGCGTCATATGACGCGCCGCGTTAGCGCATCCGGAAGTCATCCGGGGCGCGCAGCGCGTAACGTAAGTATAACAAGTCATGTGACTTGTTAATAAAACTTTTCATTGGTTCATTTTACTTTTCTTATTGTAATGATGAAAGGCTTGGTCATATGACCTAAAAATTACGCTTTTCATTACTTCCGAACATTATTTTTTCTTAAATATATGTTATAATGTTCCAGGCTAATGTACTTTCCCGGAAATTTTACAACTGTCCTGCAAGTAAAATATATTCTTTTTTCGAGAAAAAGAGCGTTTCTTCGTCCCATGACGGAGCCGTTGAGCAAAAGAGGGTCGACCTGCTGTCTTAGTCGCCGATACGCCTGAATATGAGATTCTTATCGATCACTTTATGTTGCAGGAATAGAAAACACAACAGCCCTTGACCATTTATCTTTACTGCGTTCCTTCGTATTATACCTTTTACCCTTCATGTAATTGGTCTGCTTTATTTCACTTGCCTTTTAATGATTCTAAAACAGTGACTATTATTAAAAACTTTACCAATGTATATACTACTACCATGTTTTCTTTTAAAAACCTTTATTGTGAAAATTTCATTATACAAATACGAGCCTATAACCACGTGGGCCTGCCACGGAGCAAACTGTAATCGTATATGATGAATAGACATTTACACTGTAGAGGAACGTAACGGGCGGGCCATTAGGTTGCAAGAACTAAGGTGTCTAACAGTTACGGAATCGGTGGACGTACATTTTATAATTAAAATACGACAGGGCCAGTTACAATAAAATTATCTAGATATACATTTGCGGGCAAGTACCATGGGTGACGTTAATTCGAACTTTCAACAGTACAGTAATCAATAACACATCAGAACTTAATATCAATAGGGATGTCGAAATATTCAATCAATTCTCGTCCCCGCCCGCCATGTGCTTCAAAACTGCATACGTATCTCGTGATTTCAAGGTTCTGCAACCAGTACACAACAAGGAGTTACGAGTCCCATTTATTCCGGCGCCATTTTGGGCGAGGACGGGCAGGTCCAGGATATAGTCAAAATGTCTCTACCAACCATCGACTATGATGATGTTCATATGCTGTATTTATTAGAGTAACACTCATCTGTCCACATGAAATTAATTTGCCACAATCTAAACATGTCATTTTAATCTTTCCAAAGTTCTTCTAAATATTTGGGACCGTTTCCCTTGCCTCTGAAGCTCTCAGTGCCACTTCTTTGATGAATGTACTAGCAGGTCAGGGGTTCTCCTCCAAATCTCTCTTTTATGCAGCACTATAATTAATTGGTGCCACCTCTCCATATGACGATGCATGGTATAGTTACCACAACTATATTTTTTTTCGGTTCCTCTGGAGAGTTCATCGTGGCAGATGAAGCGTGTAACGTACCGGGCATTTACCTTTTTTTGCATGTACAGGAAAGGAAAAAAAATCGAGCGTCCGAGTTCTAAGGTGTCCCAGCGCCATTTTAGTGGACCAGGCCCAAATCCAAAGAACAGGCCGCCATTTTGAGAGTCCTCTTGCCTGTCGCTGTATCATCAAGAGCAGCCGAAACTCAGCTGAATGGCAACTGAAACGGTAAAGGGGCGCCCCACTACAGCAGACGAGCCTCCACCTAGGAAGGCCCATTCACGCCGGCTCCCCCCCCCTTCGGGCACCCCACGCCGTTATTCGGAGCAGTATTGTAGGATGGCCACACCAGTGCGGCAACTTGCTAGACATCACCTCGGTGGTAACCGAATCTCAATGCCTTGTGGTGTCTTCTATTCAGAAAACATTGTTATGCTGCCTTCGACCTATTCGCCCCAAGTGCGCACACAACTCAACTGCATAGCTTGCTAGACACCACCTCGGTGCCATCCGGATCTTGGAATGTCAGCGCCTTTTGGTGTCTTCTCTTCAGAAAATATTGTTGCGCTGCCTTTGGCCCCATTCGCACATCAGTCCGCTACTGACGCCATCTCACAGGCTAATGGGGCGCCCCACGCCGACTTTCAGCATTGTAGGATGACCACACCAGTACAGCAACTTGCTAGACATCACCTCGGTGCCATCCGGATCTCGGCGCCCCACTGCAGATGAAGTGCCTCTCAACTATGAAACCACCACGGTGACATCCGGATCTTGGCGCGTTGTGCTGCCTTCGGCCTATTCGCACATCGGTCCGCTACTGACGCCATCTCACAGGCTAATGGGGCGACCCACGCCGAGTTTCAGCATTGTAGGATGACCACACCAGTACAGCAACTTGCTAGACATCACCTCGGTGCCATCCGAATCTTGGCATCTCAACGCCTAGTGGTATCTTCCATACAGAAAATATTGTTACGCTGCCTTTGGCCCCATTCGCACATCAGTCCGCAACTTAGACATCACCTCGGTGCCATCCGGATCTTGGCATCTCAGCGCCTTGTGGTGTCAGTCAGAAAATATTGTTGCGCTGCCTTTGGCCCCATTCGCACATCAGTCCGCTACTGACACCATCTCACAGGCCAACAGGGCGCCCCACGCCGACTTTTACCATTGTACGATGGCCACACCAGTGCCACAACTTGCTAGACACCACCTCGGTGCCATCCGGATCTTGGCATCTCAGCGCCTTGTGGTGTCTTCAAATCAGAAAATATTGTTGCGCTGCCTTTGGCCCCATTCGCACATCGGTCCGCTACTGACGCCATCTCACAGGCCAACGGGGCACCCCACGCCGACTTTCAACATTGTAGGATGGCCACAGAAGTGCGACAACTTACTAGACACCACCTCGGTGCCATCCGGATCTTGGCGCGTTGTGCTGCCTTCGGCCTATTCGCACATCGGTCCGCTACTGACGCAAACTCACAGGCCAACGGGGCGCCCCACGCCGACTTTCAGCATTGTAGGATGGCCACACCAGTGCACCTTACTAGACACCACCTCGGTGCCATCCGGATCTTGACGCATAGTGAAGCTGCAGCAGCTGCAAATAAGCTTCAGACAGTGTTACAACCGCTGCTCAGAACTCTCAACTATGACACCACCTCGGTGCCATCCGGATCTTGGCATCTCAGCGCCTTGTGGTGTCAGTTAGAAACTATTGTTGCGCTGCCTTTGGCCCCATTCGCACATCGGTCCGCTACTGACGCAAACTCACAGGCCAACGGGGCGCCCCACGCCGACTTTCAGCATTGTAGGATGGCCACACCAGTGCGGCAACTTGCTACACACCACCTCGGTGCCATCCGGATCTTGGCATCTCAGCGCCTAGTGGTGTCTTCTATTCCGAAAATATTGTTGCGCTGCCTTCGGCCCCATTCACACATCGGTCCGCTACTGACGCCATCTCACAGGCCAACGGGGTGCCCCACGCCGACTTTCAGCATTGTAGGATGGCCACACCAGTTCGGCAACTTACTAGACACCACCTCGGTGCCATCCGGATCTTGGCGCGTTGTGCTGCCTTCGGCCTATTCGCACATCGGTCCGCTACTGACGCAAACTCACAGGCCAACGGGGCGCCCCACGCCGACTTTCAGCATTGTTGGATGGCCACACCAGTGCGGCAACTTACAAGACACCACCTCGGTGCCATCCGGATCTTGGCGCGTTGTGCTGCCTTCGGCCTATTCGCACATCGGTCCGCTACTGACGCAAACTCACAGGCCAACGGGGCGCCCCACGCCGACTTTCAGCATTGTAGGATGGCCACACCAGTGCTGCAACTTGCTGGACACCACCTCGGTGCCATCCGGATCTCGGCGCGTTGTATTGCCTTCGGCCTATTCGCACATCGGTCCGCTACTGACGCCGCCTCACGTGCCAACGTATTTTCTCCGCATTTTATACCCTATGCCGCATAACAGGTCATGTGACTTGTTCATAAAACTTTTCATTGGTTCATTTTACTTTTGGTTTCTTAATGATGGAAGGCTTGATCATATGACCTAAAAACAACACTTTTCATTGGATGAAAACTTTTTTTTTTTCCCAAACGATGAAAGCCCCACCTTGTTTCTGGATGTTTCAGACTGAAGCTGGCGTCAGCATGAGAGCACCACCATCTCGTGGCTCCGTCGTGGTCATTCCGCGAGCAATCATGGCAGCCGCTCCCCACCGGAAGCCTGCGGGAGTCGGGGCTCCCAAAACTTTTGATGAATTCTCAAGGCGGAGGGGACGCTTTCGAGAATGGGGTCCAAGACCTAGCAGACAAGCGTCCGATTTCCAAGGTGTCCCAGGGCCATTTCAGTGGACCAGGCCCAAAAAGGAAACAGCCTGCCGTCATTTTGAGAGTCCTGTGACAGCCGCCTATCGCTGCACCGCAAGAGTGGGCGCAACTCAGCTGAATTGCGGCTTTTGACACAGTGGACCAAAAACGGACGGAATGGCAACTGAAACGGTAAAGGGGCGCCCCACTACAACAGATGACACTCCACCTGGAGAGGCCCGTTCACGCCGCCTCCCCCGGGGCGCCCCACGCCGTTATTCGGAGCAGCATTGTAGGATACCAAAACCAGTGCGGCAACTTACTGGACATCACCTTGGTGCCATCGTTCTGCTGCCTTGGAACTATTCGCACAACAGTTTGCTACTGATGACCCACCCCCCGCGACGCCCCATGCCGTTATTTGCTGGGTGGCAACTTACTAGACATCACTTTCGTGTCATCTAGATTTCAACGCGTTCTGCTGCCTTGGAACTATTCGCACAACAGTTTGCTACTGATGACCCACCCCCCGCGACGCCCCACGCCGGAAATCTGGACGTTGTGCTGCGTTGGGACTATTCGCACAGCCGACCGCTACTTCGTTGTTTTTCCCTAAAAATGTTTATATGTTATTACTATTTTTGTTTTCTTGTATATATTTATAAATTATTAAAGTTTTATAATCTTACTACTTTGTCGGAGTGCTATATATTTTTAATGTGACACATAATTGTAAAAACTTTGATGTACAAAGAGTCATCCCTGGAATCTTCCGCTTCAGGCTCGGTCCCCTCCCCAATCACAATACAGGATGGTTTTCAGATAATAGCAACGCTTCTGCTGTGACGGATCTCATCGAGTGTGGGCCTTGATCTACTATAACTCCTTTGAAGAGGGGTGATTCTTTACAGCTGTGGCCATAAACTACATCTGCAGGGCTAGCTGATACCCTAGGACCAGCCTGGACAATCGGACACAGAGGAAAAGGAGTGTCAGAGGGTGCGGTAGTGAATAGGGCGAAAGGGAGGTGTCGGGCGGGCACAGGGTGTGATTCTCAGGGAAGAGCAGCGCAGATGGGGGAGGTTTATTACCCATGCATAAGACAGAGAGCGGGGGTGACCAGTGCCTGGTGGATATGCTTGCGAGGGTGGGGAGCCATGCTAAGGATCGACAGCGTGCACAGAGTGGGTCTGGTCAAGGCATCTAAAATGGCTGCCGTGCACGACAAAAGTGTGGCATTTGAAAAAAGACAAGATGGCGCAGACAATGTTTTTCAACACTTCCTGATTTCCTTCGAATCGAACGTTAACAGACGTTGGGGCATATTACCAAAGTTAAGCGATATTTATCCCTAACGATGCTTAGCAACGATTTTTTTACCGTCAGAAATTATCGCAGATAAACCTTGCTATTATCAAGGTTTATCGCAAATACGATAAAAAACGACCGCAATGCATTAATATCGCTGAAAACTCAATGATATTCATGCATTACCGAGCTAATGCTCTTAGCCATGTTATCCACCTCCCATTGGATAACATGGCTAAGAACTGCTCAGGGCAGGTGCTAGCTTTTGGAGATATTCGCGCTTATCTCGAATATTTCCAAAAGTTGATAATAGGAGATAGCGATGTTAGCGACTGTTTCCAGTCGCTAACATCTTGGCATGCCCACTTTGCATGTCATTAGTGATAAATATCACTCACATGCAAAGTGGGGCCCAAGATGGTCGCTATCTCCTACTAGCCGTCGCTAACTGGTGTTAGCAACAGCTAGGTAATACAGATATAATTTTATCTCCGCGAAGCGGAGCGCTGTTACAGATATATATCTTGTTTTTGAACGTTAATTTCTCAAAATGCACTGAAGCACATATATTGAGACCTAGCAAAGGCACATCGGGCTACCAGTCCCTAATATTTTACCAAGTTTCGTGCAAATCCATTCAGCCGTTCGATTATTATTATTATTTTTTTTTTTTGCCCCGCGGGGCCCTTTTAAAACCTCCACATCAAACCTAGGGGGTCAGCGAGGATCTACTATGCCCCCTTATGGTCATTTGCCCCTTCGCTTTGGCCTCCTCTTGTCTCTCGATCCTACCGAGAGACAAGATGGCGGCCGCTACGGACTGTTTGGAATGTTTACAGACACCGGAGAGCCAATCAGCTTCGCTTCGCAAAGCTCCGTAACGCGAAAAGTACGCGAAGCGGTGCGCTGTTACAGATATATATCTTTTTTTGAACGTTAATTTCTCAAAATCCACTGGAGCACATATATTGAGATCTAGCAAAGGCACATCGGGCTACCAGTCCCTACAATTTTGCCAAGTTTCGTGCAAATCCATTCAGCTGTTCGATTATTATTTTTTTTATTTTTTTTTGCCCTGCGGGGCCCTTTTAAAACCTCCACATCAAACCTAAACGGTCAGGGAGGATCTACTATGCCCCCTTATGGTCATTTGCCCCTTCGGTTTGGCCTCCGCTTGTCTCTCGATCCTACCGAGAGACAAGATGGCGGCCGCTACGGACTGTTTGGAATGTTTACAGACGCCGGAGAACCAATCAGCTTCGCTTCACAAAGCTCCGTTGCGCGAAAAGTACGCGTACTGGAGCGCTGCCCGGTCCGCTGTTACAGATATATATCTTTTTTTAAACGTTAATTTCTCAAAATCCACTGGAGCACATATATTGAGACCTACAAAAGGCACATCGGGCTACCAGTCCCTACAATTTTGCCAAGTTTCGTGCAAATCCATTCAGCCGTTCGGGCTAAAAGTGAGGCCAACCGCCCTATGGAAAACTCAATGTTAAAAACACGTTTTGGGACCCCCCTTTTTTCTCGGCCCCCCCTTGACGAACCCCCCCCACATTTTCAAGGGCTGCTCAGAAACAAAATGTGCCATTTTCCTGAAAATTTCAGCCAATTCCGCCCACAAACGCCAAAGTTATTAGAGATAGAATTTTCAAAAATCCCATAGAGAAAAAATCCTAACTATATATACCTACTGGCGACCGCCAGTAGGTAATATATTTATATATATATATATATATATATATATATATATATATATATATATATATATATATATATATATATATATACACAACCATAGGTTTTACAGATATTATATTTAGGGAATTAGCATTTAAAAAACCTTAGAAATTCACTGAAAAAACCATAGGTTTTGGGGACATTATAGTTAGTTGCACATTTGACTCATATAAAACCAGATAAATTTGCCAGTTATAGTTAGTTGAGCTAACTATAACTCGCATGCCTGCAATGCACTGCTGATGACATCACATATTATATCACTCATGACATGGTCAGTGACATCACTGATGACATCATCCAGTGAATGTGTGTTTCTGTAAAGTTTAATTATTTTTCATATATATCTATGGCAAGGTGTATCGCAGAATGGGTAAACATCATTTACAATGCGGTGTCTACACCGCAGTGCCTTTACAACGATGCCATTACAACGCAAGTCGTTACTACGACTTGCGCTGGATGGCGCTGTTGGGCAAGGAATGTTGTAATTTTATATTCCAACACCTTCCCTACTGTTACGTGGACTGGTGTTGGAATATAAAATTATTATATTCCAAAATCCGCGCCCTCCAACGCAAGTCGTTGTAACGACTTGCGTTGTAATGCCCGCGTTGTCAAGTACCGCGATCTTTTAGATCGCGTTGTACTGACATACATCCCGAAGAATGAGTGGATTTACAAGTGCCTGAATGGATTATTAAGTAGGTACATGACTGACTGTATAAGTGAGTGATTGAACGTGTCTTACTGAATACATGGGTTAGTGACTAAACTGTGTGAAACTCTGTATTAGTCTCTCAGTTTGTGTATAAGCAGCTACATGGGTCGGTGAGTAGCTATATGACTGTCTATAAGGGTTATTGATTTGTTGTCTGAGTATCTGTATGGGTGCCTGAGTGTCTGTGTGGGTTGGTGGGAGGTGACTCTGTGCACAGATGTGTGAGTTGGTGATTCACTGGTTGTATGGATTTAAAAGTGCACCTGGGAAGGGCTGTCTGGGTGAGTTAGTGTGTGTATGGGTGAGTTGGTGAGTGAATCAATGTCTCAGTGGTATATGTGTGAGTAACTACTTATGTTTTAAGGCCGTATATGTGAGTGTTGAGTATATTAATGACTATACGTGAGTAAACTATTTGAAGAGTGGGTGTATAAATGAGTGTCTGCTTGTATCAGTGATTGTATAAGACAGTAAGTATGTGTTAGTATCTGCATACATAAGTGATGTGGTGTGTGTATAAATAACTCTATTGGTGTGTACAACTGTATACATGAGTAAATAAGTATGTAATGTATTCTTTGCATGACTGACTAGGTGTGTGAGTAACTCTATGGATGAGTGGTAGAGTGTGACTGTATGTATAGGTGTATGAGTACATATTACAGTACTGTATTGATGAGTAACTGTATGTATAAGTCACTGGATGTGTGTATAGACCTAGTGAATAGTCGGTGGTATGTAGTATCTGGTATTGTTGTGTGTATGGTTTCAAAAATAGTAGTCTGTATTTTAGAGTGGGTGTATCAAAGTTTGTATTAGAGCATCAGTATGTGAATCAGATTATCACGTGGATGATGTCATCAGTGATGTCATTTGAGATGTCAGTGATCTCATGAGTGATGTAATATGTGACGTCATCAGCAGTGCATTGCGGGCGCGCACATTATAGTTAGCTCAACTAACTATAACTGGCGAATTTCTTTCATTTTACACGAGTCAAATGTCCAACTAACTATAACGTCCCTGAAACCTATGGTTTTTTCAGTGAATTTCTAAGGTTTTTAAATGCTGATTCCTAACTATAACGTCTGTAAAACCTATGTTTTTTCAGTAAATATATATATATATATATATAAGCTACTGGCGGTCGGCAGTAGGTAGTTATAGTTAGGACCTATTATCCATAGGAAAACCACAACATTCTATTGGCAATAACTTTGGCATTGATTGATGAATCTTCTTGAAATTTTCCAAACTTTTGGCCAGCTCAGTTCCACTCCTTCCCTGAAAGGGTGATTGGTCAAGTGGGAGCTGAGAAAAAAGGGGTCCAAAAACATGTTTTCCCCATGCAATTTCCCATAGGACCTTTAGCCATGGCTACAGCCCGAACAGCTGAACGGAATTACACCAAATTTGGCAGAGAGGTAGTGCTCAGTTCTGACTTGTGCCTTTTTCTCATATGGTGTCAATCTGTTCTGTAGTTCCTGAGAAAATTATGGTTAAAGTCATTTATATATCTATGTGCGCAGGGGATCCGCGGTTTGTGCGAGGATTGGCATTATAGCTTAAGTGCACTGTCCCGATCTCGCGCTCAATGCTAATTGGCTGTCAAGCAGTTGTAAACATTTAAAACCAGGAACTGTTGGCAGCCATTTTGTGCCTCGGTAGAAGCGAGGGTGAAGAAGTCTGTGAAATATGTTTGCAAACCGTGAAAAGGGGGAATGGTAGACATAGCCTGACCCCCTAGGCCTGCTCAGGGGGTCGCACAAGGACCTCTAGGGCAAAAAAATATATATTTCATTTTTTTTTAAATTGCGGGATGCGTGTAGGACCCGGGCATTTCGCAAAAAGAAATGTAGCGCAGGCTCCCGCGGTTTAAAGGTTATTGGTCCCTGGGGCAGCCAAATTCCGGGGACATTTAAAAAAAAAATGTGGCGGGTCCCAATCCCCCACACACTGCCCCGGGGACCGCCACTCCCCGGGGCTATAAGTTAATATATGCGGGGGGCTCACTGCCCCCCACATCCCTGGGAACCGTCACTCACTGGGGCTTGTTAAAAAGGGTGCGGGGTTCTTAGGACCCCCCCAGCCCCGGGGATTGCCACCCCTGGGGCTTCTTTAATGTGTGGGAGGGGGCCGCATGGCCCTCCTCTTGGATCCCAAGATGGCTCTGGGGACCACCACCCCTCAGTGTCCCGGGGTGCCCACCCCCGGACACTGCTGTTTGCAATGGCAGGGCCGGAAATCTGCTCTCTCTTCCAAATAGGATAGCAGATTGCTTTTCCTCAGGGGGAGCAGCATGTTAGCTGCTCTCCCTGAGGAAAAGCAATGCCAGCTCCCGAAGGATGCCGTGAGCCGGCTGGTACCATGGGGGCATTGGGGCTCCCCCCACGGTTTCCAACGTATTACATAAGCCCTGGGGACGGGGTCCCCGGGATAATAATAATTACTGATAGGGGCTAAAAAAATGTTACAGTAAAATTAGGAGTTGCGCACCCAGCGCGGCGCTCAGTGCGGCACCTGGTGTGCACGCGTTGGATACACGGCGTCTAACCCTTAGAGTCTGCAACTCCAGTTCGTGTGTTGCACGACTTGTATGTGTTGGCTGCACGACTCCAAGCCAAAAATAAATAAATATTATTTTTCAGATATACATGAAGCTTATGTATTTAGTTGTTAGGTTGATAAAAAGAGCCCTTGTGTTTAATGTGAGATTTTAGTACATACAAGTACTAAAGTCTAAAGTTCAAGAGGAAGACTCTGTTCCCTTCATCTGTAAAATGTACACCATTTCTTCTATAGTTGCCTTGCATATTGAAACGCAGATTGTTGTGGTATATGGACCCCATTCTATAGTCTCGGAGAAAAGCAGAAACAGATTTATTCACATGTGTCCTAGCTTTCTCAATCTGTGGACAAAATTGATTGGACCAGTTCCATTTCTGCCTTTGGCATATGTTAGAATAGACAAAGGCAGTTTGGGGGAAAAGTGACATCAATTCTCCAAAGGTGTCCTTCATAAGCATTTGTGTTTTAATTTGACCAAGGGAGGCCACATCCCGGGGGCATTATTAAAAGTGTTGGACAACAGTGTTACCCCAGCGTCTTTGTCATCATGTATGATATCTTTTTAAACTTTTCTTTATTTGAAGTCTGCTTTTTTTACAGTATCTTTCTACCTCTTATCGCAATCTGTTCCACAGGGTCCGTTCATTCCAGTGTTCTTAGTCTTGTTCACTTGTTGTTCTTTTGCTGACTTACCTGTTTGTGTACAAGATCCGCTTTCCTTCTCGTGTAGCCTTCCTTTGTGTAACTTCTTCTTTTATATGTGACCTTTGTTCTTCAGTGCTTGATCTAGTGTTCTGAACATACCAGTACATTTGTAGACATGTAGTTTACTCCTTTCCATTCCCTCCCTCCACCCTAATTGACAAAATAATGGGGGACACAAAGTAAGGGGCTCTGGTTGTTACTGTGTTTTAAGCTTCCAACACAGTAGGTAGGACACAGATCTACAAACCCAGCCTCTACCACCCATGGACCTTCCTCCCCGATGTTGCCACCTCCTTTGTTATGCCTTATCAATCAAATCTCTTCACTTGACCCGGTCCTCCTTTAGTGTATTCTCCTCATTGTCCAAGCCCATACAATCCATCAATTCATGTGCCCTTGCCCACTCGGTGCGTGGTGGTACCGCCACCAGATATTGCACATTATACACCACCTTGGGCGTACCCACTCTCATAACGCTTTCACTGGCCATTGTACATGCAGACTTTGGTCCACCCTTTTTATACATTTTTGCACTTTGAGATATAACGTTCTACCTCTGTTCTTCATCTCCTACCTTCTCCTTTTAAATTCTCTTGGAAAGACCTTTTAAAGCCTTCGAGAGAAAAAGTAAGAAGGCTGGGAAACTACTTTATATGTGAGCTCTGTATGCCATCCTAATACCCAATCATCAAATTATATGCTTGCTACCTTTCTGTAATGCACTTTAATTGCACTGTCCATTCTTGCCTGGCTGTGTGCGTCACGACAATTAAAGGGAACATTTGTCTGCATATTTTTAATGAAGCACTTGACACAATGCAAAGTGACACCGTATTTATTTATTGTAAATATTTATTGAATGTTTTCAAATTAATTTCCAGAAGTCTGGAAATTCTTCACCTTTCCACCTGGTTTAAAAAAGGTGAATGCAACAAAAGTTACTTGCCGCATATGCAAGACTTTGCTTTCAAGTGGGGACTCCAATAAAAAGTCCTCGTGTGGAACTGCAAGTATGCAGACCAAGCATCCGGTCAACTTTGCAAGGGAAGAGTTAAGTAGATTGAGAGAGGCTCCTCCTGCTTCATCAGAAGGCCCAAGTACCAGTGGAGCAACACCATTAACCTCTACCGCACAGCCTAATATTCGTCCCCAATTTGGAACTCTTTAAGAGAAAAATTAAGAAGGTTGGGAGCTCTGTATGGCATCTTAATACCTAATCATCAAATTACATGCTTGCTACCTTTCCAAAATAAATATTAAATACATTTTATAGTAAGCACCACAAAAGCTGTTATTACAGTAAATACTACTTATGATAATCTGGACATCACATTAGATGGCAGAAGTATGCAGAGTATGTAAATCTACAACTAACATGAGAACACATCTTTACCAATGGAAATACACTTGTATTAATACATACATTTTGTTCATTTGTAATCTGAATAAGGTAACTAGGATGTTGCATTTGTTTCTGTGCATTAAAGTGCACCCATCGGCTGCATTCTTGACATAGTGCCTGTTGGGAAGAAGTGAAAAATGATTTGGTTTTCTGTTCGGATTGTATACAGGTCAATAGTTTTTTGTTTTGCTAACTTAAATTTATTTACATGCTAAACATGCACTGTCCCCAGTCAGTGGCAAAGTGGTAATGAGTCCATTACTAGAAAGGGTGTATAGCCAGTGAACAAACGTGGCGGATGCAACTCAGAAAAGACCCTTGCAAATCCATTAGTTATACTGAGATTCACCCTTTATCAGACCCATCCGCACAAGTGTGAATTGGAGGTTATCTGCCACCAAAAAACCCTCAAGTACTTATACCCGTTACTTTTTAACTTCGTCGACTAGTTATATTCACGGTATTTACCTTAACTTTATCTGTAAAAATGGGTGAATCTTTTTGGCTGCATACTGTAGAGAAAGACTCTAAATGTAAAAAAGATGTACATTAGCGTATCATAACAGCAATGGTAAAAATTGTAGTACCTAATTTGCAATATTTTCTTCATGTTTCCAAGGGTTCACCGATCGAGTACATAGGACAGTCACAAATGTTCAAAACAATTTGTAATGACAGGATAACAAACATAATTTTAAATTCACAAACATAATGGAAATATCTTACTATACTATGTTCAAAATTTAGGCTGTGCCTTTTTATAAAAAAAATCAAAGACAAAACAAAGTACCAAGTAATCAAAAGTTTATGACACCACTAGGGTATTATACATTTTCTATCATGAAATGTTAAAGTCAAACCTGATGACTCCATTAGGTCCATTGAAATTTTCATTTAGCTTGTGGCGACCAGTTCGTCCCATGGTTGAGACATCTGTGTAATGAGCTAGAACAGGGGGATATACTTTCCTCAATCTCGGCAATTGGCTGCTGACTTAGGTAACATTCTTGAAACTGAAAAAAGAGTAAAAAATGTATATGTTGTACAAATGTCCAAGCTTAATTTTAATGTACATAAAAACAATTGTTCTCAAAAGGATTGGGGTTGAAAAGCAATCATCATAGGTTTCAAACCAAGCGCGTTAGGACCATACTAATGGTTAGACATAATCATATGCGTATACCAATAAGCTTCCAATGGGCACTATGGATGCGCTCGGTAGGCGTTCACAAGTGTCATCCCTAAAAGCCCTCTTTCCTATTTACAACTATTCTAACAAAAACAGTTATTACCATAAAATAACATAAAGTAATGTATCTTCAACAAATTAATGTTTAAAACAACCATAATGGAAGTATTATTACCAGCATGCAAAAAACACCACAATTGTAGCTGTCCTGTTGTTTTTGGTTACAATCTATCACTAACTGCCATTGGTCATAATTGGGATGCTTCAATATCTGTAGGAAAACCTTTTAGAGACATACGAATGGTTATGTTAAATATTTCGTTTTGATACAACATGTCGAGATTATAAGTTGTACGTAAAGGCATCTTGCTATCATTATTGACTAATTTTACAAGCTTTTCTTGCATATCGGCAATACAGTACGGTCCAGTAAACTTGTGCTCCAAAATGCCTCCTTTTCTTGTTGTTTGCTTGAAATTTGTCAGAAGCACTAACTCTCCTTCTCTGAAGGTGTACAGCTTATATATTAGTATCCTCATCTAAACCATTTGTCTGTGGGTGATAGGTTGCACTTACAGCACGTTCTATTAGTAAAAGCTTAGATAACTCTGAATTAACCTAAAAAAATAGGTATAATTACATTTGGCAAGCAAAATAGGAAATAGCATTGCATTGGCCTAGATTGGTCACTCACTTCATTCACAAACTCATGGCCTTGATCTGATAGAGCCCTTTTTGGACTTCCAAGATCTAGAAATTGAGAAATAAACATCAAGGAAAATTGAAAGACATGTCTTCAAATAAAAAAGTTCAAAACAACATTTTCACTTTGTATCTCAAGTGACGGCGGAAAACGTGTCAAAGTCAAAGTCAAAGTCAAAATTTATTATGATTTGGCTCTCATTGAGGGCCACATAAAAAGATACACACATATTAACACAATATTATACATACAAAACATCATACGACATAGAAAATAGCCACAAGAATTATCTGCACGAGAGGCAATTATCAACATCTCCCGGAAATTCATTAATAAATATCTAAAAACGCTTTAAAATAGTTAAAAATTCTGGAACAGAACATTTCGCTTGGGGGGCAATAAAGTGCATGGAAAAACATTTTTACATTCACAATTCCCAATTGTAAACAAATTGGTTTTATCCATTTTTGGCGCATGGGACCCAATACCGGGCAAATAAGCAAAACATGATTAAAATCCTGAACAGCATTTTTACAAAAACTGCACAGAGGCGAAACCCCATACCATTTGGCTAACAGTGAATTCAGTGGAAGCAAATTATGGCGTAGAAGGTACCAGAATCTACGGACGCCATGTGGAATATTCCAAATTAAATATTGTTGGGCTACTTTGGGAGTATATGTCGTAACCAGTGCTTCCCTTTCTTTTTGCTTCGGTTGGGCAAGTATATCTGACTTGATACAGAGTTCCCAGGACATACTTTTTAACTTCAACTTTAACTCTAATGGAGAAAGTAAGAATAATGTGCTTTCATCCAGTTCAAGCAGCGATACCGCTTTTCTAAAATTTCTTACCAGCAGCGAGAACTCATTAAAGTTGCCTAATAGTTCTTTTTTTATAATTTCCCGTAAGGTTCCCGGTTTACCTCTGGCCAGACAAGCTACCCATCTCACAAGGGCTACCAACCCCTGTGCCCAACAACTTCGAAGTCCGAATTCCAGCCTGCATGAGGATGTAGAGCAGGCTGAGTTAAATGACAATATTCTTCTTAGTATCTTTCCTTCCATTTTTTGCATGAAACCCCATTGTTTCAACTCCACTAGTTCCATTCCATAAAGGAGAGTTGCAGGAATTTTCATTCGGAATACCTCCAAGCATATGGAGAAATGTCTCTTCCCAGTAGCTTTATACAAGGAACATAATCCCATACCATGGGTCATCGCTTTTCTGGAATTATGTTCGATGTGAGACTTCTCACTAAGGTTAGCAGATATTATTTTGCCTAAAAACGTGTAGGTTTTTACCACCTCAAGTTTTTCTCCGCTAATTGTCCAATTATAGCTACTAGACCTGCTTTTCTTCTTACCGAAGATGCACATAACTTTACTTTTGGAACTATTAATTTTCATATAATGTACATCTGCGAATTGATTCAATGCATGAAGACGATTAGAAAGACCTTTCGGAGTCAGATCTAAGACAAGTATATCGTCCGCATACATTAAAATTGATATAGCTGACCCTCCAATTTTCGGGGCTAACCCCTCACAAACTGAAACAGTCATAGGGAGATCAGCCGTATATAAAGAAAACAATATGGGTGCCAATATACAGCCTTGTTTTAATCCGTTCAGGGAGGGGATAGAATTAGAAAGACCCCTCTCACCTCCTTGTAACACCTTACACCATGTGCACGAGTGTAAGGACTTAACTAAATCTAATAGGTATCCCGGCATACCCATAGCCGCCAATTTTCTCCACAGCGTTGGACGATCCACTTTGTCAAACGCTGTGGAGAAATCAATAAATGCAGCGTATACGCCACCACCTCGGACACGTGCATATTTATCCATTATTACCTGTAGCAATGTTAAATTATCTAAAGTTCCATGATCTTTACGAAATCCTGTCTGTTCCATGGGTAAAATATTGTGTTGATTTATCCATTTCATTATTAATAATAATATCAGTTTAGCAAAAATTTTCCCTATTGAGTCTAATAGAGCTATTAGACGATAATTAGAGGGGTTGTCCCGATCACCTTTTTTAAAAATTGGGATTAGGATACTTCCCCGCCAAGAGTCGGGGACTATTCGTAATTTAAAACATGCCAGAAATACTGGAAGAAGAATCTTGCTCCAAGTCATAACATCTTGTTTAATTATAGACATGGGCAATTCATCAGGCCCCATAGCCCCGGAAGAGCGCATGCTCTTTATTACGGTTGCTATGGATTGCTCAGTGGGGAGTTCCATTATACAGTCACTATTTAGCCCTGGCAGCCGAGGGTCCGCCCCTGCGCCATTAGACGCGTATAGGGTGGACACGAATACGGTCCAGACATCTTCCGTAATAACTATCGGAGTAGGCGTTGTTATAGAGCCACATCCTTGTCTTATTATGGACCAGAAATCTCTAGAGTTATTACAAATTGAAGCCTCTCTTAACTTGATCCATAAATTATCTTCTTTTTCTTTTTTTAATTTATATCTCAATCTTACCCTCCTTCTTTTTAATAAAGCTAACTGAGATTCAATTTCCCCCGATCTATTGAGGTATTGCTTCCTCACAAGTTTATTTATTTCTTTATTTAACCTTAATAGAGGACTAGGAGAAAAATGTTTCTTTTTTGGTTTTCCTGAAATCTTAGCCACCGCGGTGACTTTTTTTATAAGGTTTTCAAGAAAGAGGAATTCCCTACCTTGCCAGTAGTCCAACTCCAATAATAATTGGCTAAGGATAATTAGTACATCCTTACTAGTAATTTTTCCCCAATAGCATCTATTTGTATTGCACTTGATTGAAAAATCTCTATTCTTTAAAGACCAGAGGCTCGTTGCAGGGGGTGATAATGAGACTGTTATATTGATAATTTTATGATCACTCAAAGGGGAATGAGAGATCACCAAATCTTTAAGAAAAAAGAACATATCAAAATCCGTTATTACATAATCCAAAATAGATTCACCCCTAAAAGATCCATGTGTATAATTTGCAGGAGTATCAGAAGGCATCCTGCCATTTATAATAATTCCCTCCAAGGAGCAAAGTTCCCCGAGAAGAATCTTGCCTCTTTTGTTAGTTTTAATATGGGCAGGCAGGACTGCTTCAGGTATATTATATGCTTCTTCCTTATCTTTATTTCTAAACATGGCCAGAGAAGTGTTAGACACTTTACAATTTAAGTCCCCCACCAACAGTAAATATGGCGGGTGATCCACCTCTATTAGTTGTTTAACATGGGAAAACATACATTTTAAAACTTTCGTGTAATTATCTTCTGGAGGAATATAGGCATTTAATATTATAAGCGAGGACCGTTGACTAACAGAGTCCATATTGGATATGGTTATGGATTGGAATAGATTACTCTCGTCCTTGTGATGGGAAAATTGCCATTGTAGTGCGTTTGATAACAAACAGGCAATTCCTCCCTTAGCATGGCCTTTTTTTGATGATGTTGCAGGAGCCTCTAAGACAAAGTAATCTTTCCCTCCATAAGGGAGAGTTTTACACCATGTTTCTTGGATACATATCACATCTGCTTTCAGAGAAGAAAGAAAATCAAATTTCTCAGGGCAATTCGACAAACCGGCGGCATTCCAAGAAACAATTTTTAAACAAGTGTTAAAGATGCGAAAAAGGTCGTGGGTTTCTCGAGGTTGTATTTGATAAGACTCCTGGTAACCAGTTCCACATCAAATTGTCTTCATTTAGAGGAACGTCTGTACTAACAGGTAATGGAAGCACCTGTGAAACCATTCGTTTGCCTTTGGAGACCCAAATTTTTAGGTCTTTATTGCACATAGAAAAATCATTATGAACAGAAGCCAACTTTGTGTTTCTTTCACTAGATGAAAGGCACGAATTATTATTCACAAAAGGCAGCACGTCAATTCCTCTATATTGAAATGCTTCCGCCTGGTGAAGAACTAAATTAGTTATTATTTTTGAGTAAAACTTTACCCTTGTACGTTGCCCATTTATAGATTTTATTGGGAGAACTAAATCAATATCATTTGTTAAAACTAACTTTAGACTTTCTATCTCTTTAAAGCAGTTTAATAACCAGGCTCTATTCATTTTTAAATCTGAATCAAATAATGGGAGAAAATCTAATGACAAAGTATCCACATTTAAAATTGGGCTTTTTGCTGAATGAGGGATTGAGTTCCTGACAACCTCTGTCTGTGGCCGAAATATAGGAGCAGACGGATTAAATACTCTTGTTACTATCGGCGTATGTACAGTGTTTTCGGAACTTATTGGCAGAGGAACAGAGACATTTTCTAATGGACATGGGACTTCCTCCTTCAAAGATACTTCAATCGGGGTACTCCCATATACAGCTTTTTTGCTACCTCCCACTTCCACCATACCGGGGATATCTAGGGCTGGATTATAACCACTGTCTATAAGAACAGGCCTTTCAGATGTTATATTTTTTTGAAAAATAATTTGCCTAGGTCTTTTCTTTTTATATTTACGTATCAGTTTCCTATTTTTCCCTCTTGATTTTACTTTAGGAGCGCCAATAGTCCCCAAAGGGCCTTCAGGCTCCTTTTTATCTTGTACAAAAATAGGAAAAAGTTCATGACCCTCCGTTTGCATCTCAACAACCACATTTTCATCCTGTTCAGCCAACACAGAATCATTTATCTGTGGCAAGGAAGATGGGGAAGAAAGATTTGGGGGCCTATGAATATCCGCCTCTATAGACAATCCTATGGGGCAGTTCCCCCCACCTCTGCAGTGTTATCAACAACTTTTTGGACAACAGAAACAGAATTAGTAGGAATAATAAGAGGATTAATCATATTTTCAGCATTTTTTACATTTTGTGCCAGCAATACCTGCAATATCTCAGTAACCGAAGACAAAATACAATCAGAATTTACAGCAAATTTACCCATTAAAAGTAATATGGAAGACAAAATCTGCTCAAGGGCTATGAGAGACTCAGAAATAGGTTTATCATTTTTTGGATAACTGGATGATGTAAAAGCACAAATCCCCGATAAATTAAGTTCCGGAGATTGTACACCACTCTGCGAGGAAAGGTTGTCTGTGGATTTAACGGAGGGAGTGCTGCTATAAAGTAGCAATCCTGATGGTGTTTCTCCAGTGGGGGTTTTATTAGGCACCAGATGAAACAAAGATGGCTTATCCACATATCGTCCGCAGAGGTCAAAATCAATGCTGGTGGCTATTGAAACATCAGCCTTATCCTTTTCCAAGTTATCATTTCCCAAGAGAATACTACGTCCCATTGTTTGTGCTGGAATTAGCAAAGGTTCAACGCCAGACACATGTACTGGGCATGTAGGAATATTTACTTCGCTTGACTGACTCAGTGTCCTTTTTGTTTCCAGCATAGGATCAAACTGACAAGCTCCCTCCATATTAGGACAACGTTCCGATTGAGGTAACAAATCAGTATCAGTTTTCTTGGGAGCGTCAAGGGATTTATTCAAGCTTTTTTCCCAAATTTGAGACAGTTGCAACTGGCCTTTCATAGTATCACATTGAACATGCTTTTTCCTCAATTGAGTTGAACCGGGTATTGTACCGGGTTTCTCCATTACAACTTTCCCAGATCGGAGTGTTTTTGCCTCCATAATTCAGACAAGACTGGTCCTACAACTAAATTCCCCACTAATGAAGGTAATACACAATGAATAATAATATGACCTATTAGTAAAAAGAATAAAAAAAAAAAACCCAGGGGGGTGAACACAAGAGTCAAACCTGCAGATAAAATAGTCTGTGGCTACAGTTCTATCGGCGTATTTGCATGCCTATAAGATATAATCACTCAGGCAGCATGCAAAAACAATAAAAAGAAAAATATTCAAAGATACCAGGGCCCGCCCCGGCCTACCTCGGCCACTGAGGGCCACAGAGGGCCCGCCCTTTGCCCGGGCTTAGCCCGGCGTCGCCCGCGCGCGTCCCGCGATGCGCGTTCCTGCTCCTCAATTATCCCCAGGTGAGGGGGGCGTGTCAGGGCGGTGCTCCAGGGCCAAGAGGTTTGTGGTTCCTGGAGTCCTGTTGTAATCACAGTCCGCCGACCAGGGATGCGAGTGTTTCCCGCACAGCGGGAAACGCGAGCTGTGATAGCGTGGTCACAAAATTGAAGTCAGAGCACAGCTCAGTAGCGCTTCCAGACAGAAAGCACTAAGAAACCTTTTCCACGGACAAAGGCTCTGCCAGCACACACAGCAAAACGAAGGACGCACAGCAGCGATTTCAGCAGCATTCACCAACAGTCCAGCGTGCCTGCTCCTCAATTATCCCCAGGTGAGGGGGGCGTGTCAGGGCGGTGCTCCAGGGCCAAGAGGTTTGTGGTTCCTGGAGTCCTGTTGTAATCACAGTCCGCCGACCAGGGATGCGAGTGTTTCCCGCGCAGCGGGAAACGCGAGCTGTGATAGCGTGGTCACAAAATTGAAGTCAGAGCACAGCTCAGTAGCGCTTCCAGACAGAAAGCACTAAGAAACCTTTTCCACGGACAAAGGCTCTGCCAGCACACACAGCAAAACGAAGGACGCACAGCAGCGATTTCAGCAGCATTCACGTTCATGCAGGAAAACGTGTAACGAGCATTTAAATGAGAAATATATGGGTTTTTAGGAACAAACATCTATAAGACTATCACAATGGAGATTTACATTAAAAAAAATATTTATATTAGTAAGAAAAATTATAACTCACACATTGTTCAATTTCATTTGACATATTTGGCCAATAAAATCGGGAGGACATGCTTTTTTTGGTTTTGTTGATACCAGATTGCCCACTAATAAGAGACAAATGGAATTCAGAAAAAACTTTTTGGTCTGCTTCAGCACCAATGACAACTTCAATGATCTTTTCTTTACCAATGTAGAACAAACTACCATCTATTGAAAAAAGAGAAAAGAAAAAAGTTACAGTAACTATGCATGTCAAAAAGAATTACATGAAATGAGACCATGCCTTTTCTTAACCAGCCTTAAAACATTACAATGAAAAAACATGAATTAAAAAATTATAGTACAGCCAATGGTGAATTTTTTAGACAATCTATGCAATTCATGCTTCTGGACTTTAGTGAAACCTTCAGGATACACATTATGTCTCACATAATGAAAAAGCTCTTGGTACTTAGTGGCATCCATTTCTATCTAAAATGAGGATAAACATAAAAACAAGGTTAAGAGAATATCATCACATGCTCACAGTACATTACAATATAATAAATAACTAAATATGTGAGTAAATACACCAATAATATAACAACTGCCCCCCCACCCCTGACCCCTCACTCTGCTCACAAACTTTAAAGAAGGGACGGCCACATGGTGCAGCACTTCACAATCATGTCGCCTCACATTTAGGGCCGGGTAGAATAAGTGGTTGCTGTAAATACGCAGAAACAGAGGCCACAAGGAAGCCGCAAAGGAAAGGCCACTATGATGAAGATGCCAAGTTGTAACTTAGTGAAAACAAGCCACATCAGCAACGAGGCCTGTACGTGGCATGGCCATGTGGTGCAGTGCTTCACAATCAGCGTGGGGGAGATTAAGTGCCACAGAGAGATTAAGTGATTTGCAAACACACAGAGGTTGGACTCTGTTTGTAAAATGGTCGGCCCTACGCACTGTGCTTATCTCAAGTTGGTGGTACCAGAAGGTGCTGACTAACTTGTCAATTGTATATCAATGATTACGACTAGTACTCTAAGCCTTGAATAAAACCTGCCCTACAAATGGGGACCACAAAACCTTGTCACTCTGGCGCAGCACTTACCGATAAGCCACAGGGAACAGGAGCAGCGTCTCTCACCCCTCTCGTCAAAGTTTCAGAACATTCGACTACTTACCAAGTTTTAATTCTTAGGAAAGATGTTTCTACAGAAATACTACACCACCTTTCTAACTTCAAAATATGAAATACCTTTCAAGCTACCTTTCTTCCCAAATGCAGCACAGAACATAGACCCTTCAAATACTCTAAAACGTTCTTTATATTTAAGATGAAGGCAGCACCGGTTATCTTGAGTTTCTAAACCAAGACAAGTTAAAGAAGCAGGAAACCATGCTAAAATACACTGCTTCGAGAACGGCCATGCTGCACTTGGCAAATTAAATAAACACAGCAGGATTAAGTGATTTGCACAGAACAAAGGATAGCAAATAAAGTTTAATGTTATTAAAAAACATGGAAAGCGTGCTAAAATACAACATTGGCCAATCGATCAAGAGTAGAATGGAAAACATGGCGGCCGCTAGCTAGGGCGGTGCGCTCGTCCTGACGAAGCTCCTGCAGGCATGCCCCAGAGATAGTTGGGTCGCTACCCTAATCCCGTGTGAGTGGCGATACTGAACGGTGGCCCAGAGACAGTGAGGAAAGTTGAGCAGAGAAAAGAAGCTACCACACCAGACGAGCTGCTTCCAGGAGGCGGCGGAGGTGTATGTGCCGACCGGCCCGGGCGCAGGACCCAGAGGGAGGCGAGGAGTCCGTGAAGAGATCGCGAGCAGGTGTGCCGACGAACCAAACCGCTCCGGAAGGCAGTGTGAGGCGGTGTGAGGCTCTCCTTGAACTCGGAGGTATGGCGGCGTCCGGCTGAGCCGGTTGAAGTGACTCCAGGTGAGACGGCAAGCAAAAAAGCAAGCCGTGTGGATTCAGGTTCTTCCTCCGGAGAGGAGCGGGGAGGAGAGTGGTGTGTGCGAACGGGGGGGGGCGTCCGCCGCCCGCGGTGCTCTGCAGTACTTGTATCGTCTGGAAGAATATTTTTTGAAACAGAGCCCCTGAAGCCCTTGAAGCCCCCAAAAGCTCCTAAACCCTGGTAGAACACGAAAATAGGATATTTACCGCCAGCATCCTTAAGCAGCAAAAGCAATAATAAAAGCACAGCAAAAAAGCGGCGTTTCAGCATTAAGACTTTTTGCTCAGTGGGGAGTCTTGAGCGACTAGATTGGCATAGGCTCGGGCCCGGGCTCTGGTCCACCTAGGTCTTATATAAGATACATTTAAGATATATACGATATAGATCACTATATATCTGGGTGGGAGCGTCACACTGACCTTAATCCTCTCAGGATAAAAGTTTGAAAAAGATTGGAAAGATTGGTAACATAAAGAATAGCCTCAGAGGCAACAGCGCTGTTTAAAATAAAGGTGGATAGCGCTGCAAATGTGTAGGGGACAGATCTTTCTCCCTGTACCTTACCGCTGGGGGGACGCAGCTGTGGAGCTCCGAAGAATTAGAAAAGCCACGGTATACAGCGCTTCTATAAGAAGAGTGGCAACATCTACTTGGCGCGGTAAGGGGGGCCAGCAGAGAGGGAGGGTGTCGAGCCCTTCAGGAGGGGAGGTGCAGACTGTTGAAAACTGGGACCTTACAGATATACCAGACTGTCACTCTTCACAAAAATCAGACCCTGTACCCAGAGTTTTTAGGTTTAACGCACAGCTACAAACCTCTTCTCAGACCTCTTCTCAGATATCGAGTGAGACTTTATATCTAACTACTGCTAGAACCCTGGGGAAGCGGAAGGCCAAGGGAAAGGGAAGGGGAAAGGGCAGCAATAAGGACAAAGAAGTTGCCGCTCCAACGGGTCCCAACGATACAGGTCAAAAACAAGCGGCAGAAAGAAGTTCAGGGGCGCAGTCTTTCATAGAATCCGAGCCGGAAATTGATGATGAAGCAGTAGCTGAAACATTACAATCTCCAGTATTAAGGGTCTCAAAAAGGTGTAAGGAACGACAGCTACGGTACACCGCTCCGAAGGACCTACCCCACAAGGCCAGCGCGAGTAAGGGGGGTGCTAAAACAAAAGCTAGTTCAAACTCCCGAGTTACACCCTCGTTGAAATCTTACGTTAAGGTCCTCCCCCAGGTATTAAACTTAAACCAGGAGCCCCAAAAATCTTTTTGTATTCAAACTGCACCCGTATCAGTGGGAGATATTGGTGCTTTAACCACTTCTACGTCTTCCTTATCTGTCACCGGTACTCTTGGTTATCTGGAAGAAAGGGCGGCAGTAATAGTAGGGGCAAGAGATTCACTCAGCGGTATAGGGATGGAGGACCCAGCTGAGCGAACCGCTAATGTAACCACCCCACAAGACCAGCAAGCCTTGGCCATAGGATCTGCAAGTAAGAGCGACTTAGATCAAGACACTGGAGGTCGTAAAGATAATGGCAGCGATGATACTATTCAAACCATACTTCTTAGCATGAGGGAAGAGATTAGAAGCGGGTTTGAGGAATCGAAGAGGTGTTTTGAGGAGTCTAGACACACTCAATCAGAGATCCGCACAATGTGTGAAAATCTAGAATCTAAGGTAGATGGTCTCTCACTAAGAACTGGAGGACTAGAAAATTGTGTTGAAGAGCTTAAGGCTAAATTGGAGTCTGCTGAGGTGAAGATTCAGACACTACGACGGGAAGGTGATTCAGTTAAAGAGAGAGTCGAGTCTCTCGAAAACTTTTCTAGAAGGAACAACTTGAGACTTTTAAAAATACCGGAGGGAAAAGAAGGAGGAGATTTAAAAAAAATTGTTGTAACCTTACCAAAAGATTTTCTAAACCTGGATGAAACTTTGGCTGAGATAGAAACAGATTTCAGAGGGTACATCGGGATCCGTTCCGTCTTAAACTGGGCAGGGATAAACCAAGGAAGATCCTAGTGAACTTCTTAACTTACTCCCTGAAAGAGAAGATCTTGACCGCAGCCCTGAAAGCCAAGACTTTGAAAGTCTCTGAATTTTCTTTTGAAGTGAGATCTGACCTCTCTAGAATAACACTGGACAGGCAGTGGGAATTAGGTCAAAGAATGGAGAAGTTCAGGAGCCTGGGAGCCAGTGTACAGTTGAGATTTCCTGCCTTTCTAAGGATAATGTACAACAATAAAATGTACAATGTTAAGTCCCCCTTGGAAGCCGACGAACTACTCGCCACCATTAATGTACATGCAAATCCTCCTGGTTGTGGATGACATTTTTGCTATTTTCTGTTATTCTCTGTAAATGAGTTAAAAGGAAGAAACTAGAAAAAAAATAAAAGGGGAAAAAAAAGGGAAAAAAAAAAGAGGGGGGAATGTGGGAAATAAACAAAGGAAAAAAGGAATAGCAAAGAGAAGGAGGGAAAGGAAGAAAGAAGAAGGGGAAAAAAGGAAAAAAAAGGGAAAAAAGAAGGAAAAAAGGGGAAAGGAAAAAAAAAAATAACATAAAGAATACAAAGAATATAAAGGTTAAAAAAAAAAAAGGAAAAAAAAAAAATAAATAACACGGGAGGGGAAAAAAGGAAGGGAAAAAAACAAAAACAACACGACATTATTACGTTTGGGTAAGGACACATTATTTTGTAGTTAAAACACCATTGGGTGATACACTATAAAAAAGGAACCCTATATTTTTTATCCCCACACTACTCCCCAAACTTATTCTTTGATATCAGAGTAGTATTCATTGAAATAATACTTTATAGAACACCTATTAGATAAGGGACCTATAATTTTTTCTCTATGGATCACCAATGCTTATATTTTAAGCATAGCGACCGGCAATGATAATACAGACACTAGGGTATGGAACGGGAGCATGTCAGGGACGACAAGCTGGCAATTCATCATGCCAGAGTAAAGTGGGGGGGGGTTTCTAGGGGAGGGAGGGAGGGAGAGGGAAAGGCAAAACATAAAAGTCCTCATAAGCCGAGTTTCATAATAACGAATAACATGGATCCAATTGTATCTCCAAGTGATCACTTAGCTAAAACAGAAAGAGATACAGCTAAGGATAAGTCGCCTTCAAAAAATTTTACAGAGTTGCGGGATCAGAAACAGAGTTAAAGAGCTTTAAAACTAATGTCAGACACTAAATTTCTATCCTGGAACGTAAATGGTCTGCGCGGTAGGGCTAGAAGAAATAGAATCCTACAATACCTACGAGATTCACCCGCGCAGATCATTGCGATCCAGGAAACACATCTGAATAGACAGGAGATCACGGACATACTCAAAATGCATAAATGGGTCGATACATTTATAACTACGGATCATAATGCTAGCATTCGTGGCAATGCTATCATTTTTAAAAAATCAGCAAAGGCCCAGATTATGAGTTGGAAAACCGACGCCAGCAGTAGATGGCTGTTAGTTAATGCTCAACTGAATTCAAAGGTTGTCACCATCATTAGTTATTATGGACCTAACCAGGATGACCCTTCTTATTTAAACATTTTGCAAAATCAGCTGATCTCTTGCTCCGACCCTATCATATGGGTCGGAGACTTCAACCTTGTCTTGGATCCAAAACTAGACAAATCTGCAACTTCCAGGGCCGTAGTACATAGCAATATGAGGGATACACTGCTTAGAAGTATGTCGAATCTCGGCTTAATTGACCTATGGAGACAAAGAGCTGGGAACGCTATGGGAGTTTCATACCACAACTATAAATATGGGCATAAATCTCGCATAGATTACGCTTTATTCAGTTTTTCAATTAAGGATCAGGTTAAATCCATAACTTATCTGCCTCTACATCTGTCAGACCACTCCGCGATTTTTTTCTCGATAAAATTGGAGCAGAAATCTACTCACTCATCCTGGTCTTTCGACCGAACAATTCTATTGGAGGATGAAGAGAAACACTATCTGATGCAGGACACTGTCTCCTTGTAGAACAAAACGTAGGCGCTGCCTCTCTAGTCATTGTATGGGAGGCTTGGAAGGCCTTCATCAGGGGATGTATTACAGGTAGGGCCTCATTCAGGAGAAAGAAATTTGAAGAGGCAATTCGACAGATAGAGTTGGAATTGACCCAGCTAGAATCGCTAGACCAGCTCCCCTCTGACAACCAAGAGGAGAAAAACTAACTAAAGGCCAAGCTAGACACACTATTACAGGACAGGTTAAGTAAAAGATGGCAGGCAAGCAAACTTGCCCATTTCGAATACGGTGAATCTGCTGGAAAACTGCTGGCTTGGAAAATTAAAGCTGATCAATCCAGAAACTTTATTAAGGAAATAAGGGTAACAGGGGAAGCCAATACTAGGTCAACAGATACAGCTATTGGGGAAGCCTTTAATGAGTTCTTCCAGAATATCTACACCGAGGAACTTAATGTAAATCTAAACGAAAGGAATGAATGGCTGAACACTATAACCCTCCCAGAGCTGGAAAGTCACCAAACTGAAAATATAGATAAAGCTATAACAGAGTTGGAAGTTTCCAACACTATTAAACAACTAACACAGGGCAAAGCCGCGGGACCAGACGGTCTCCCCGGAGAATTATACAGGGTACTCAATTCTATTCTTACTCCATTCCTTACAAATCTTTTTAATAACATAATGATTAGAGGGGAGACACCACCAAGCTCTTGGGGCGAAGCCAATATAGCCTTAATATTAAAAACAGGCAAAGACCCAGCCGAGTGTGGGTCATATCGCCCAATCTCGCTTCTCAATAATGATTACAAAATCTTTACTTCAATTTTGGCTGCGAGATTGGGAAGCGAGATTGGGTCGATTATTCACCCTGACCAAAAGGGGTTCATTAGAGATCGGCAATTGACGGACCTAACCTATGATTTGGTGGGAGCTGCGGATATTGCTTCAACCTTTGGCTTACCCCTGGCCATCATGACCCTTGACGCAACAAAAGCGTTTGACAGGGTAAACTGGGAATACTTAAATTTAATAATGGAAAAACACCATCTGGGCCCCAAATTTTGTCGAGCCATAGGCTTACTGTATAACAACGCCAGAGCATCCATATTAATAAATGGTACGCCAACATCTCCCTTTAAAATTAGTCGAGGAACAAGACAGGGTTGTCCCTTATCCCCCCTTCTCTTTTATTTATATGTAGAACCGTTTGCACAATCTATAAGGGAAGACACTAATATTCCACACTTTAATTTTTCGGGCTGGGAAAAGAAGATTGGTCTTTATGCCGATGATATAATTATATACACAACGGATCCTGTGTTGGCATTCCCAATTATTATAAAGAAAGCGGAGGATTTTGGAAAATTTACGGGATATGAAATTAACGCAGGAAAAACCAAAATCATGGTGTGGAACATCCATAATCTCCAGCTCCCGGTAAAAAATTAATTGAGGTACCTGGGAATTACTATTACCAAAGATCTAGAAAACCTGGCTCAAAATAACTTAGCCCGTATCTCCCGAGAATCTCAAATCTTGATGAAAGCTTGGTCTTTTCTCCCGCTCACCATCTACAGCAGAACCAGTTTGATAAAAATGAGTATCCTCCCGAAATTTACTTTTATTTTTAACTCCATCCCTTTAGTTTTCGACACCAAGCAGCTTGCAAAATGTCAGCAAAATATTAATTCATTTGTTTGGGGGTATAAATCCAGTAGATTAGCCTGGAAAAAATTGAGAAGGAGAAGAGAAAAAGGGGGGCTTGCACTGCCAGATTTGGAATATTATGCCTGGGCATTCCATCTGACCCATTCCCGGATGTTACTTAAGACCCCCTGGGAAAACGCAAATGGGCATATGTATAAGGCAATGCTAATGGGTTCGGGCCTTTCAGTGAACGGATTTCTCTTTAAGTTCGGTCACCAAAAGTTCTTTAAAAAAATTAGATTAAAGTCATTATTGAGTATCTTAAAAGAATGGTCCCAAATAAAGTTTAAAACCAGCATAGGATACTTATCTAAACATGCCCCGATTTGGGACTTACCGGGATTAACATCACAAGACACCAACACAGTCAAAAGAGTCTTGCTAGACGCAGGTATCACACAGTGGGGCGATCTTCTGGTGGAAAGATCAATCATAAACTGGGATATTTTTAACTCCAAGGTAACATCACCATTCTCTTGGTTAGTATACTTGAAACTAAGTAGCTGGCTCCGGACTCAAACTAGGAAGAAAGCAATGATGGGAGAAGAGAGTGTGTTAGAAATAACCTAGTCGGAAGACCCCCCGGGAGAAAGGAAGTAGCACTTTTCTATTGGCATATCATAGAGGATGGAGAGAGAGACTCCAACCTCCCGGAAAAACTCTGGGGTGTGGAGGGAGAACCACATATGGAGGACATATGGGAGGAATCTTTCACCCTCCTCTATGAAATTATTAAACCAGCATGGCTGAGGCGCAACCATTTTTTCACACTTCACAGAGCGTACTATTCTCCTAAACGCCTGTCGAAATTTCAACCCGGGAAGTGTTGTTGCAAATGCTCTCTTCCAGCTGCCTCAGATCTCCACATGTTTTGTGAGTGCCCGAACATTGCTACCTTCTGGAACGAAGTCAGAACAACACTCGAATCCATTCTTGGGTTACCTATCCCGTGTTCGTGGCTTGTAATTATCTTTGCAATAAATGACAATATTAAGGGACTAGAGAGAGAATTTCTGTTTATGCCATTCTTTTGGCAAGAAGAGAAATCTGCAAAAACTGGGTCAACATAAACTCTCCAACACATGCAGAATGGTTGTCCTCATTATATGCAACGTCAAAGCAGGATCTATCAAGAACATGTAGTCCTCGATCTTTGAGATTTTGGGACCTTTTGATCAATTGGAGAAGGGACAGTTAGTCAACCCGGGGTTTTTTTTTGTTGTTGTTTTTTTTCCTTTTCCCTGGGTCCGATGATTAGGCCTAAGATCTCTCTGTCCAAAGGGTGCCACCGAAACAGATATTGGACAACTGGCCGATCTGGTCTGAAGGGAGAATGCTAGTCCAAGCTCTGCTGGCGACGCTGGGACGGACTCTTTGAGTACTTGGAGCTTATTATTGGGCTTCTTGGTGTAATAACGGGGTCTCTCCTCGGGTCTGTGCAGATAGGAGCGCAGTTGGATTGATTTAATGGCTAATGAGGACACAAAAAAAAAAAAAAACATTGGCCAATCGAATATATGTGCAGGGCATGAGGAGGAAGCAGCACGTGGCCCACTACTTATATAATGAAAGGCGGCAGGATTAAGTGATTTGCCCAGAAACAGCGGCTACCAGAACAAGTTATTCGACATACACAAGCTGGAAACTGTGCTAAAATACGCTATTGCCAACAACATTACTTTTGTAATGCATTGGGCACGTGATGCACTACTTACACGAGAAAAACTACATCACATTAACTTGAACAGTACGTAGCACTTCTGCAGGCATGGCCACGTGGTGCTTGGCAAATTAAAGAAACGGAGCAGAATTAAGTGATTTGCACAGAACAAAGGATAGCAAATAAAGTTTAACGTTATTAAAAAACATGGAAAGCGTGCTAAAATACAACATTGACCAATCGATTATATGTGCAGGACATGAGGAGGAAGCAGCACGTGGCCCACTACTTATATAATGAAAAGCGGCAGGATTAAGTGATTTGCCCAGAAACAGCGACTAACAGAACAAGTTATTCGACATACACAAGCTGGAAACCGTGCTAAAATACACTATTGCCAACAACATTACTTTTGTAATGCATTGGGCACGTGATGCACTACTTACACGAGAAAAACTACATCGCATTAACTTGAACAGTACGTAGCACACTACTGCAGGCATGGCCACGTGGTGCTTGGCAAAATAAAGAAACGGAGCAGGATTAAGTGATTTGCACAGAACAAAGGATAGCAAATCAAGTTTAATGTTATTAAAAAACATGTTGAGCGTGCTAAAATACAACATTGGCCAATCGACTACATGTGCAGTGCATGGGGAGAAAGCAGCACATGGCGCACTATTTAAATAATGAAAGGTGGCAGGATTAAGTGATTTGCCCAGAAACAGCGGCTACCAAGGCAAGTTATTCGAAATACAAAATCTGGAAACGTGCTAAAATACACTATTGCCGAAAATATTACTTTTGCAATGCATGGGGCCCGTGACGCACTACTTACACGAGAAAAACGACATCATATTAACTTGAAAAGCACGAGCACACTGCTGCAGGAACAGCCATGTGGCGCTTGGCAAATTAAAGAAACGCAGAAAGGATAAGTGATTTGCATAAAACAAAGGATAGCAAATCAAGTTTAACATTATTAAAAACATGGAGAGCATGCTAAAATACAACATTGGCTAATCGATTACATGTGCAGTGCTTCGGGAGGTAGCAGCACGTGGCACACTACTTAAGTAATGAAAGGCGGCAGGATTAAGTGATTTGCAGAAACAGCGGCTACCAAGGCAAGTTATTCGACATACAAAAGCTGAAAACCATTCTAAAATACACTATTGCCGAAACATTACTTTTGCAATGCATGGGCACGTTAAGCACTACTTATACGAGAAAAACTACATCGCTTTATCTTGAACAGCACGTAGCACACTGCTGCAGGAACGGCCACGTGACGCTTGGCAAATTAAAGAAATGCAGCAGGATTAAGTGATTTGAACAGTAAAGGATAGCAAATCAAGTTTAACGTAATTAAAAAAACATGGAGAGCGTGCTAAAATACTACATTGACTAATCGATTACATGTGCAGTGCATGGGGAGGAAGCAGCACGTGGCGCACTACTTAAATAATGAAAGGCGGCAGGATTAAGTGATTTGCTCAAAAACAGCGGCTACCAAGGCAAGTTATTTGACATACAAAAGCTGCAAACCGTGCAAAAATACACTATTGCCGAAAACATTACTTTTGCAATGCATGGGGCACGTGGAAAAACTACATCGCATTAACTTGAACAGCACGTAGCACACTGCTGCGGTAACGGCCATGTGGCCCTTGTAAATTAAAGAAACGCAGCAGGATTAAGTGATTTGCACACAAACAAAGGTTACAAAGTCAACTTTAACGATATAAAAAAGCAGGAAAGCATGCTTAAAAACAGCATTGCCAAATCGAACAAAAATTTGCATTTACGTGGTACTTAAAGATCGTTCAGATAAATTAACTTAATTACCCTTAAAAAAAGTGCTCACCTACGAAGAAGTGGATACACTTCAATGGTTGTGACTACGGAATAGGAAAAGTTCGAGTTCAGTGACGCGATCCAATGAGTGAACACTATCGGCAGGGCTGTGACTGCGGAATAGGAAAAGTTCAAGAAGGTTGGAAGGTTAGAAATGCTTTGCAGAACGATGATTGTTTGAGCATGATGTCACTGGGTTTGAGAGCTGTGATTGGGCATGTTGTAATTGAGCATGCGCAAATAAAATGAAATACATTAGGGATACACGGCCAGATGGTGGGACGTATTGTCCGCATGCACAACATGAACATGCATGCGCTACCATAAACATGCATGCGCAAAGGGAGGGCAACTCCTAGGGGGGAAGCACATAGATGGGGTTCGGAAATCGATAGAACACAGGCTGCAGCAGAAGGCCGGGAGCCGGCGGGACCGTGGGGGGATTGGAAACCCCCACGGTCCACAACGGTGAGAAACAGCCTCAGGGGAAGGGCTCCCCGAGGCTACCAGTGGCGTGGAAGGGGAGCCACATAGCCCCCTCCCCATTAACAAAAATAAATTAAAAAAGGCCAGTCCTGGGGAATGGGGTCCCCGGGGTCTTGAAGTGGCCTCGGGGGGGGGGAGTTTGCAGCCCTCCTCCATAAAAAACAAAAAAATAATTTGCCATGCCTCGTGGGATGGGGTCCCCGATGCCCGGAATTTGCCACGGGCCCCGTTACCATAAAAAAAATGAATATCGATACTGCGCGCATTGTCATCATACCAGAAGCGCAACCTTCCGATCACATGTTGAATTCTAATTGGCTGTCAAGTGGTGGTCAACATTCAAAACTAGAAACTGTTGGCAGCCATTTTGTGCCTCGGTAGAAGGGAGGCTGAAGAAGCCAGTGAAATGTGTGTTTAAAACGTTAAAAGGGGGAGTGTAGACACACCCTGACCCTCTAGGTCTGCTCAGTGGGTCCCAAAATAAAATTTTTATTTTTGGGAAAAATCACGGAGTGCGCATATGATCCATGCATTCCAGTAACATAAAAAAAAAAGTGGCCTTCCGCGCATCTTTGGTAATTTGCATTCTTTCAACTATTTAAGGAGATGCAGCAGCGCTGGAACCAGGATCCACCACTGAGTAAGAAAAGGTACCGATAACACTACATACCTGCTAAGTGAATTTCCATCCATAGGCTAACATTCACTGGTTTCACTTCGAAATTCTTCTAAGTGTGGAGTTTTCGAACTTTAAAATATTCTTCTAAAATCATCCGAACAATGAATTCCAATTTACTCACCTGTTATCAGGAGAGAACCCAGTGCTGAATCTTTTAGCCCAGCACTGACCCTGAAAAGTAATTCTAAGCATACTTACAAGTAACTTGTATTAAATGAATACATTTAGATTGCGGGTCAGGCCTTGGGGGATGGATTCACCAGGGCCCAAAAAAAAGTAAAAGGAAGGGGGGCCACACAATGTAATTTAATTTAAAAAATAAAATATCTAAAAAGTAATAGTTTAAAGTTTTTTTTGTAAATCAGTATAAAAAAGTAAATATTAGAATAAATACATAAAAAAATATTGTCATTTACAAAACCTTTGAAATTCACTGAAAAAACCATAGGTTTCAGACATGTTATAGTTAGGAATTAGCATTTAAAAAACCTTTGAAATTCACTGAAAAAACCAAAGGTTTCAGACATGTTAAAGTTAGGAATTAGCATTTAAACAACCTCAGAAATTCCTTGAAAAAAACATAGGTTTTAGGGGTGTTATAGTTAGTTGGACTTTTCACTCGTACAAAACCATTGAAATTCCCCCGTTATAGTTAGTTGTACTAACTATAATTTGCGCCCCCGCAATCCAATGCTGATGATGTCACATATTACATCATTCATAACATGGTCAGTGACTTCACTGATGACATCACTGATGACATCTCAAATGACATCACTGATGACATCATCCACGTGACAATCTGATACATCTTATCATACACTAGTATAACTTTTCAACACTCATTATAAAATATGAAGTACCATATTTGAAACATTGAAAGAAAGAAAAAAGAGTCTTATCCATGTCAGTGGTGCATTCTTCTTAGAGGTTGAGAAAAGGGTAGGTGGCCCGTGATGTGCCCGCAAGTGTTCGGTGTGCCCCTTCCTTTCCTCCTGTGAAAAAATATAAGAAAGAAAATGTTAGATTAAAAGTAAGACTGTAACCAACTCTACTTGTAATGCAGCTATATGAAATGTCACTGTAAGCATAAACATTAAAGCAGTTACATATATCCATCAAATATCATGGAAATGCTAACATCTTAAAAGAGAAGAAGTAAGAAAATACAGACATATCTTTTCAAAAGTAGTCTGTTATACTTCAATAAGATGTGTGGCTAATTCCTCAGCCAAATTATGCTCATTAGCGTATCGTGTCTCGAGTACTAGGATCCGTTTGGATTCCTTTTTCTTGAGTCTGAGCTCCCTGTTCCCCCCTCTCGGACTTCCTAGTACCTGTTCAATAACAAAGTATTTGAGAAGCGAGCTGTTGGAGAGATGATACTCCGCAAATTGTCTTGCAACTGGGTAATAAGGGTCCTTGGTGTTCATGGCCTTTGATTTGATAGACCACAACCAATTATGTCTTGCTCTAAGCGAACTGCGTTTCCCAGCCTATTTACTTAATGTTTTAACATGTTTACACCACAATACCTATGCAAAGTTTAGGTGGAACACTGAAGGCAGTCTGACAAAAGATATATTAGTACAGAAAGGTGTTCGCCAAGGGTGTTTCCTGGCCCCAACACTATTCACCCTCTATGTTAATGGTCTAATAGAAGAACTGTAAAATTGTGGTGGTGATCCCCCAAGATTACCTGGCAGTTTGGTGCCCTGTCTACTCTTTGCTGATGACACCCTGTTAACCTCAAGGACACCTAGAGGATCCAACATTTTCTAAACAAATTTGACAAAGTATGCAGGAAGAAGGGGTTAGAATAAAACTGCTCCAAAACAAAATCCATGACTTTTTATCCCTATAAATCAAATAAGGGCAAACTCATACTGGGCTCGCAACCACTGGAGAAGGTCAAATATCTTGACTATTTGGGTGTATGCATTAGCGATAGGTTGGCCTTTTGAGCACCACACCAGGCGGGTGGCCGGCGCCTGTTTTGGAATCCTGTGGGGCCTACGGAAAACCCTGGATGTGCTGCCTACTGCAGACAGGAAAACCATAATGCATGCCCTGGTGACGTCGCGCCTGGATTATGGTAACATACTGTACCTGGGTGCTACCGCTAAATGCATGCAGAGACTTCGAGGTATCCAGAATGCAGCAGTTTGTTTGGTTCTTATGCTGCAGAGGAGAGCCTCCTCTAAGAGGGCACTTGCTTCCCTCCACTGGTTGCCAACTAGGGAGAGAGTTTTGTTCACGGCTTTGTGCGTTTGCCACCCGATCATACAAATGACTGTCCCCTCGTACTTTTTTGATTTACTTACTCTCTACTCATCTACCCAGCAACTCAGATCGAGCAGGACGGGTCAGGTGTGTGTTCCTACCATCAATGATGGGTGGCCGCTCCTTTCGTTATGTGGCAGCACAGCAGTGGAACAAACTCCCTCAGAACCTCCAGCTGGAGGGCTCGGAGATAACTTTCCGAAAAAACTGAAAACTTATCTTTTCCCCTCTGCATAATCTCCCCTTTATAGGCTAGGGTGTTCAGTTCCAGAGGGCAGACTGTACCGCAGCGCGTGGACACACTAGCCTAGTGGAACCAGGCGGTTTATAGGTGGGGTTATTATTATTATTTGTACGCCCCAAATAGAGAAGAGCGTTGTGATCATCCAACATGCTGATTGTGCTATAATCAGGAGGGCTAGGGCATCTACTTATCACCCAGTGTCACCTATTTTGGAACTTCATAGGGACAAATGTCTAGGAGCAGCCTTTTATGGTGCTGAGCTTTGGGGGTTGGAAAACATAAAAGGTCGAACCCTAGCTGAAAACAAATTCATCAGGGCGATCCTGAACCTACCTGTGCGCACCCCCTTATTGCCACTAAGACTTGATCTTGTCCTAAAATCCTTTGACCATATTACTATCCTCAGGGCACTCCTGTTTTGGATTAGAATCTGGACAGTAAAACACATGTCCCATTGAAGGAGGCCCTGGAAGAACTAATTTCTCTGCACAAAAAATATGGCCGTATAAAATGGTTCAACAAAATCAAAGACTGGCTTCTGGCATTGGGGTTGGAGTGCGTTTGGGAGGACCCGGGCTCCATAGCAAAATCATTGGTTCATATCCTTAATAAAAGATTTTGGGAGTGCATGGATTGCCAAAGCATGGAAGGTATTGCACATGGCACTTTAACCACTATTTTTTTCAATTTTAAAGGAGTCTTTGGTTTTGAAATATTTATGGACACTATTGAACCCCCACAGGTAAAAGCTTTGTACATTCAATTTAGACTTGGGACTTTACCTTTGAATCATAGAATTAGCACGTGAGGGAATTCAGTTGTAACACCTCTGTGCCCTACGTGTCACATCAGCTCTGAGACCATTGATCATGTTCTTTTTTATTGTCCCACCCAGGCTGATTATAGGAAAACCTGGATAATCTCAGTATGCCACCTACTGTCATTCAGATCTCCTAGCGAAGCATTACGCATTCTTAGATCTGATACTACACAATAGCTCGCATTTGCAATATCGAGATTTTTGCTGTATGCTTGGTGGAGAAGGTCCAAACTGTATAAAAGTGCTTCTGTAAATGTGACTGGTTAATAACTACTAATACCTCCTATTATAAGTTCTGGTGATGCAATCATGTATTTTCTGTATTCCCTCTAGTGCTGCTATAGTCCGCCTGCCATAAGACTTTTATAAAATATGACTTTTAAAATGTTTAGGGCTGCCAAAACTCCTTTCAAACCTCGTTCCATATTCTTTTCCCTAATCTCCCGCATGATAACCTAAATACATTCCATGAGGTTGTCACCAAGGCTCTAACAGAATGAAAACACGCTAGATCCAAACAAACCTTTTTGACAGGCAACTTCACAACTAAACAAAAATCCATTATCTCATCATTGGCCAATGATAGAAACATCATCATTCGTCCTGCTGATAAAGGAGGGGACATTCTACTACTCAGCAAAATCATGTAGATTGCAGGAGCACTTAGACAGCTGGAAAACAGTTGATTTTACCAAAAGAAACTGATACCAAGGCATACAATTACAGTATTGTAACAACCTGGAATAAACTGTCTAAATGGCAGCAGGAGAGCATCATTGCATGGGAAGAGTACTTATTTATGAAAAAAGACTGCCCTAAACTACCTATCATCTATTTTTTCCCCAAGGTGCAAACAAACCCTTTAAAGCCCCCTGGGAGACCTATAGTCTCATCCTTGGAGAGTGTCTTTGAAAACATCTCAAGGTATGTGGATCAATGTTGCAGAACTATGTCACCACAATCCCTTTGTATGTCTAGGCTACAAAATATTGTTTGCGCAAAATTGATGGTATACAATGGAAAACAAACTATATATTCATCACCATGGATGTCTTGAGTCTCTACACCATCATTGATCATGACCAAGGTACCGTGCAAGTACTCACTTTTTAAATGAGAGAAATATTATGTATTTAGAACACACTAGAATGCTGATTGACATGATGTTTCTATGTTTATAAAACAATATGTTTATGTTCAATGGGGAACAGTTTAAACAGAGAACTGGGGACTGCCGTGTGTACATGTATTGCCCCAGATTTGCGGGCCTTTTTCTGGGCCTATGGGAGGAACAGAACAGGAACGACATCTGTCCATCTCAATACTTCAAAAAAGTCAGAACATGTCTGCGTTACATCGATGACCTTTTCTTGATATGGGAGGGTAGTGAAGAAGAAGCCACTGGGTTCATCCTTAAACTGAACACCAATGCATACAACATAGTACTGACACGGAACATGAACAGAGAGGAAATAGAATTTCTGGACATCAAAGTCAAAGCAGTCAACAACACCCTTGAAACCAGACTGTTTTGCAAAGAAACAGCTGGCAACAGTATTCTTCACGCTCTCAGCCACCACCTAGATACGCTTAAATGGAGCATTCTGTACGGGGAGGTACTGAGAGCGAGAAGAAACTGTAGTACAGAAGAAAACTATCAGGCAGAAGCGCAAACCATGATCAAACGTTTCAGAGAACGTGGATACCCAGGTGGTTGCTGAATAGAGCTTTTTCCAAATTTAAAACATTGACAGACAGAGCACATTGAGAGAAAAGGAAAAGAGCACTGACTCTCACGAGACATGTGTTATCCTTACATACAACAACAGTTCACACAAAGTACAAAAGATTCTCAATGAGAATTGGAATGTCCTCAAAAGAGATCACATAGTGGACCCTACTATCAGTGATAGACCAAGAATCACATATCACAAAAGTCGCAGCCTCAGGGTCATTTTGATGCATGGTGACATCGTAGAATGAAACAACATGGCTATACACAACCTTAAAGGTTTCTACCCATGCGGCCATTGCAAGGCGTGTAAGGCAAGCCATATGGTTGAAGAATTTAGCATACCGCACTCTAAAAAGAAAAACGCCATCTCCCAATTCCTGACATGCAGTACAACATATGCCATTTACATTTTGACATGTCTATGCCGTAAACCCTATGTAGGGAGTACGACACACAGAACCAAGAAAAGGGTCCTTGAACATCTTAGGGCCATAAACAACAAGGACCCTCATTACCCAGTTGCAAGACATTTTGCGGAGTTTCATCTCTCCTATAGCTCACTTCTGAGTTACTTTGTTATTGAACAGGTACTAGGAAGTCCGAGAGGGGAAAACAGGGAGCTCAGACTCAGGAAAAAGGAAACAAATGGATCCTAGAACTCGAAGCAAGATTAACCCTGGGCTCCGCGGAGCTACGCGAAGTGGGCGCAAAACTACGCCCACCCGCGCACTCCGCGCAGCCCCACTACACGCCACCCGCCTCCCTCCCGCCCTCCCTAAATATTTAAATAAAAGGATTGAAAGGTTTTAAAAACACTTACCTTGTCCGCCGCGTCCCCGGGGCTCCCTCTCCCGTCCCTGGATTTGCGCCGCCGCCATTTCGGATACTAATGCGCATGCGCGGGTGCCCGCGCATGCGCATTTCTCATGAGATGGCGGCGGCGCGAATCTAGGGACGGGAGAGGGAGCCCCGGGGACGCGGCGGACAGGTAAGTGTTTTTAAAACCTTTCAATCCTTTTATTTAAATATTTAGGGAGGGCGGGAGGGAGGCGGGTGGCGGCCGGCTACGCACCGTCTGCGGAGCGCGCGTAGTTCCGCCTGGCTACGCCCGCTACGCAAAATGCGTAGGAGACGGCACTACGCGCACTCCGTGCACGGAGCGTAGCTGGCCGCCCACCGTTAAGCAAGATACCCTTTTGGACATAATTTGGATGAGGAATTAGCCACACATCTTATTGAAGAATAACAGATTACTTTTGTAAAGATATGTCTGTATTTTCTTTCTTCTTCTCTTTTAAGGTTTTAGCATTTCCATGATGTGTGATGGATATATGTAACTGCTTTAACGTTTATGCTTACAGTGAATTTTCATATAGCTGTATTACAAGTAGAGTTGGTTACAGTCTTACTTTGAATCTAACATTTTCTATCGTATTTCTTTTCACAGGAGGAAAGGAAGGGGCCCTCCGAACACTTGTGGCACTTCACAGGCCACCTACCCTTTTTTTCACCTCTGAGAAGAGTGCACCACCAACTTATAGATAAGACTTTTTTTTCTTTCTTTCAACTTTAGTTATTTCGCATATAGTCCCCCTTATTGTTATTTGTCTCTGGACAGTACTGGGGAGTAATGAGACAGAGCCACTCAGCTCTAGTATTGAGTATAACATTGGCATGCATGGCACTTAGAGCCCTCCTCTTTTAAGAGCAGGTACCGCCACTGGGCGATAGTATTGTCGTGATTACTCCATATCATGTATTATACTGACATGTTCCTGGCTGATGGGGGTACACAGATACTCAATTAACCACTAAGTTAGCTATTTCCGTCAAACTCGCCTTGCCAACACCATTTAGCGACACCAAATGCAGTAACAAAGACTGCTTGAACTGCATTGTCACAATAACCTATGACTTTCAGCCTTAACTTGATCTTGCCTCACTGGGCCCTAATATGTCTTTTCAACTCGGTGCTGTGTAACATGTGCACACAAATTATTATGTTTTCACCTTTGGGAGCTCTATGATGGCCGCCACTATCTCCATTGAGAAATATACTTCCTTGCATAGCACACAGAGCTCTTCTCTGAGCAGGTACCGCCACTGGGCGAGTATTGTCGGTATTAACTTGCATTACGGTGTTTATTCATGCCTTTGTATTATGAAGTTAATATTACAGAATGACTGAAATCTGACATATAACTGTGTAAATGTGCATATAATAACATTATGTTTTTACTTTTTACTTTGGGCAGCCCAAGATGGCCGCCACTTTTCCATGCAACTGTACAGTTTTTGTTGTCCTCTCTATGATCAGTACTGTGACTATGTAATCACAATGTTTTCACTTGGTTCCTTGTGTGATCATGAAAGTTCACTTCCAAAACGCGTAACCTTGTAACTTGAATAAATCATCCTGACACGGGAGTCTGGGAGCACAAGTTATTGAAGTAGATTGGTGATTAAAATGCCGGTTTGCTCTATTGGCTGCCATCGTGCCACCGAAACACAGGCGGAGCTACCAGGAGGAGCGCCTGGATCGTGATTATATATATATTCACTGAAAAAAACATAGGTTTCACACATGTTATAGCGAGGAATTAGCATTTAAAAAAACCTTAGAAATTCACTGAAAAAAACATAGGTTTCACACATGTTATAGTTAGCTGGACAGTTCACTCATACAAAACCATTGAAATTCCCCCGTTATAGTTAGTTCAGCTAGCTATAACTGGCGCACCCGCAATGCACATATTACATCACTCATGATATGGTCAGTGACATCACTCATGACATCACTGATACCATTTCAAATGACATCACTGATGACATCATCCTTGTGAAAGAGTGGCAGACCTCTTCTCACCCTAATATAACCTTTGATACACACATTCAACTGGTCAAAAAAAGAGCTATATTTCTATTATAGTGTGTAAAACTTTTAACACCTTCGACGCTGATGATGAGCTCAGCTCGTCATGAAGTACACCTCTCCTACGCTCATGACGAGCTGAGCTCGTCATGAACACATAGGTTTCCGTTTGCGGTTAGCGCACAGCGGAAATATGCGCTGCATCGATGAGGTTAACAATGAAGCACCCAACAGTGGATCCCTGTAAAAGGCAGCACCTAACTTACTATCCCTCCATTATTTTAACCTCATCTATACTCATGAGGAAATGTGTGCACACTGAATTCACACCCACTGTCACAATGTTATTCCTTACGGAACTCACAATTTTAAAACAAAAGCCCAGGTGCACCACGTCTCAAATAAACAGGAAAAGAACATATACAATTAATTTCCCAATTACAATGTTCTACAAAGGTTTCCTTTATTCAGATAGCAAACAAGTTCTATAAAATACAAAGTCATAAACATTACTTGTTGAAAGTGGCACAGCCGACGCGTTTTGTCCTTGAAGCGGACTTCTTCAGGGCGATAAATTCACCCCTTTATCCATTAGGGTGACTGTTTTATAAAAAGGATGTCTTGGTCCAAATTTAAGAGGCAATAATTCAAACCTCAAGTTTCCAATGGATAATGATCCACAAAGTGATCAGCTGGACAGCTATATCTAATATTGCTAATCATAGTTCCCGATGCAATATCTCATTCGATGAGCACTACCTTTCACAAATTTTAATTCTTACTTCTTCAATAATACTCAACAATATGAGTGAAATCCCCATGTTTGCTCAGCAGTCGGAGCAACAAAAAATCGATAGCACCCGACCACGTCCCTCATAAATGTTTAAGGCTACACGTCGTCTATGATTAATCTGTATCCTAAAGTCCACTATCGAGCATATCTTCCAGGGTTCATCAAAGTAACAGGCATGGTCACCAGGAAACTTGAGGTTTGAATCATTGCCTCTTACATTTGGACCAAGATATCTTTTTTATAAAACAGTCACCCTAAGGGATAAAGGGGTGAATTTATCGCCCTGAAGAAGTCCGCTTCAAGAACGAAACGCATCGGCTGTGCCACTTTCAACAAGTAATGTTTATGACTTTGTATTTTATAGAACTTGTTTGCTATCTGAATAAAGGAAACCTTTATAGAACATTGTAATTGGGAAATTGATTGTATATGTTCTTTCCCTGTTTATTTGAGACGTGGTGCACCTGGGCTTTTGTTTTAAAAGTGTGTAAAACTTTGTTTGTATGTGTAGTGCATAAATTAATGAATGAATACATTAGTAGTGTATGGTGAATGTGAAAGTGCAGAACTATAAGGAAGTGCTACAGCATAAATCTATAAGGTGTTTACTTAAAGTATACGGTAGTACTTCCAAAACACTTGAATGTAACATATGTGCATAAATATGTTACAAGTATATGCTTCCTTTTGCACTGCTGGCGAAACTGCCTGGGTGAATTTGTAGAATTTGTAAGTGTTAAGGGCAGATTTACAACCCCCTTGTGCCTCTTTTACACGCCGTTGCGTCATTTTTGTGATGCAGCGGTGGTGCAAAAGATGCGCCATGGTGTGTGGTATTTACAATGTGATGCATCTGAGAGGTGTATCACATTGTAAATCCCTGAACCAGAAGGAGGCATTCCTGTGCGGGGGGGGCGGGGGTGGGGTTGTTCCGGGGCAGCAACACCTCCTAAAAGTGGCTGAGTGAAATCTTCAAGATTCCACTTTGTCACTTTTGGGCTCATGCTGTGTCAAAACCCTGCACCTGCTTGAAGCAGGCGTAAAAATTGACACAGAATTCTGAGCATAGGGCCCCCAGAGCATTGCGCTGGAGATGCCTATAAGAGTATAAGGTCCATTACCTTGTACCGAGTGGAGCGCGGTTGGTCTTGTATTCAAAATCCAACAGACTGAACACTCCGAACGGCGCTACGGCCATGCATTTTTAGAAGACCCATTCGCGACCTTAATATGCATTAACAGTACTTATTAAAGATGGAACACTTTGAAAGGCAACACGGCCCTGCTTTTTCAGAGGACCCATTTGCAACTTGAATGGTTACTATTACTACGTTTTGAAGAAGGTTTGTTTTTTGGAATCAACTATTAGAAATTTCCAGTGGAGTACCACTTTGTCCACAACTCTGCATCACGTTTACAATTTATCTACCTTACCCAGCAGCCCGGCCTGGTTGGAATTATCACCGGCCGAGTGCTCTCAAAGACTGTTAGTTAATAACACAGCCCTGAAGAAGTAGCGGAGCAATTCTCCATTGTGCGACGAAACATGTGTCGGCTGGCTTGTTCTGCAATGCTTTTTCATTTTAAAAGGTTTGAAAGACTCAACTTGATCAACTCAAGACCTTTTCCTTTCATCTGAAAGATATTTGTTGTGTTGTTGTTACATATTATGATCACACGATCTTTACTCTTTATGTGTGCATAGGCTCTTTTTTTTTTTTTCATTGCTGGAGATTTGTTGCACTAGCAACGCAACTCAAGCAATGTGCCGCCTCTACAGCAAAGATGCATCACATATATGTGCCGTTTTTGCTCCATGGTGCACCACATTGTAAATATGGCACATCCATAGTGGTGGTCTCATGGTGCTCAATAACTGGCATATCCCTGGGAATGTGCCAGTTATTGTATATCGGCCCCTTAGTGTTTTAATGCAGTCATCAGATTACTACACACTGATGAATGACTCACTACAAAACTAAAACAGCAGTGACAGAGTGTTTGGTGGAAGTGTAAGGATACAGACTGGGGAATTAAAGGTATAAATCACAATTTTGCAGGTGCATAGAACTCTGTATACATAGTCTAAAGGGGCTTGAAGCCGTGCATGGCTTAAGGCCTACTTTGCTGCATGAGTACTTAGGAGTAGATGATTACAGTTCTGCAAGCAGAGTGTCTGACGGAATTTATAAGAGCTTCAGTATTAGCACAGTGCATAGATAAGCACATACTGCTCAATGGCTCACTACAATACTGAAACAGCAGTGTTAGAGTGTTTGGTGGAAGTGTAAGGATACAGATTGGGGAATTGAACGTATAAAATACAAGTTTGCTGGTACATAAAAGATTGCATGCATAGTGTATAAAGGTTTGAAGCAGTCCATGCCCTAAGGCTACTTTAATGCATGAGTACTTAGGTAATAAGTGGATGATTACAGTTCTGCAAGGAAAGTACCTGACTGAATTTATATCAGCTTCAGTTTTAGCACAGTACATAGGTAAGCAGATACTGCTGAATAGCTCACTACAATACTGAAACAGCAGTGACAGAGTGTTTGGTGGAAGTGTAAGGATACAGACTGGGGAATTGAAGGTATACAACACATGTTTACAGGTGCATAGAACACTACATGCATAGTCTATAGGGTTTTGAAGCAGTCCATGCCCTAAGGCCTACTTTGCTGCATGAATACTTAGGTGCTGAGTGGATGATTCCAGTTCTGAAAGGACAGTGCCTGAATTAATTTATAAGAGCTTCAGTTTTAGCACAGTGCATAGATAAGCACATACTGCTGAATGGCTCACTACACTACTGAAACACCAGTGTTAGAGTGTTTGGTGGAAGTATACGGATATAGACTGGTGAATTGAAGGTATAAAACACAAGTTTGCAGGTACATAGATGACTGCATGCATAGTGTAAAGGGGTTTGAAGCGGTCCATACCCTAAGGCCTACTTTAATGCATGAGTACTTAGGTACTGAGTGGATGATTACATTTCTGCAAGGAGAGTGCCTGACTGAATTTATAACAGCTTCAGTTTTAGCACAGTACATAGATAAGCACATACTGCTGAATGACTCACTACAATACTGAAACAGCAGTGTCAGAGTGCTTGGTGGAAGTATAAGAATACAGACTGGGGAATTGAAGGTATAAACGAAAAGTTTGCAGGTGCATACAAGACTGAATGGATAGTCTATTGTGGTTTGAAGCAGTCCATGTTCTAAGGCCTACTTTGCTCCATGAGTACTTGGGTACTGACTAGATGATTACAGTTCTACAAGGACAGTGCCTGAATGAATTTATAGGAGCTTCAGTTTTAGCACAGTGCACAGATAAGCACATACGGCTGAATGGCTCACTACAGTACTGAAACACCAGTGACAGAGTGTTTGATGTACGTGTAAGGATACAGACTGGGGAATTGAAGATATGAAAGACAAGTTTGCAGGTGCATAGAACACTGCATGCATAGTCTATAAGGGTTTGAAGCACTCTACATCCTAAGGCCTACTTTGCTGCATGAGTACTTAGGTACTAGTGGATGATTACAGTTCTGCAAGGAGAGTGCCAGACTGAATTTATAACAGTTTCACTTTTAGCACAGTGCATAGATAAACACATACTACTGAATGGCTCAGTACAATACTGCAACAGCAGTCACAGAGTGCTTGGTAGAAGTGTAAGGATACAGACGGGGGAATTGAAGGTATAAAAGAGAACTTTGCAGGTAGATACAAGACTTCATGTATAGTGCTTAGGGATTTCAACCAGTCCATGCCCTGCGACCTACTTTGCATACTTTAAACCAATAGAATATTGTAAAGAGTGTGTTAGTGAATCAATAAGTGCTTGACTTTTAGTACAGTGAATGCATTAGAACATAGTGCTTAATGCTTTATTATTATTAAACAATGAATGTATTCTTCTGACATCTCATATTTTAACAGAACCTCTAAAAGTAATTCATCTTCTATTTCTTTATCATCATATTGCTCTTTAATATTATCAGAATTTATGTCTTCCAACAATTCGACCTCATCCAGTGCTTCTACAAAATCAGCAACAAAGCTTTCATCTTCGAAATTACAACTGATATCGGCAGTACTGATGTCTAGTACTTCAATCTCGCTGTCTGTTAGAGGTTGGTTTAGTTCTTCAATGAAACTGTTGGTGATTTCCACTGTCTCTTCAATGTGATTCTGTTCTCTTTCCATAAGTAATCTGTTATGTTGTAGGTCCTTGCACAAAAATATAAACACTTCACTTTATCAGTCTTCTTAATACATAATACACACTATTTTGGCCTATAAAAAATAATATATAAATACCATTGTCTAATAACATTCTAACAGTAGAGGTTTAGTCCTGTATTAGGTTATATAAATATAATTACTTATAAAGATATCCTGTTCTTAGGTTTTCGTAAAATTTGAAACCAGTCACTCCTTATGACTATAGAAAAAGACTCAGGCTGTTATAGTAAAATGCAGTACTAAAAAATGTAGAATATGTCTATTCAGTTTACCCGTTCCAAACTAGTAAATGTATTTCAGTAAAATGCAAGGGATACTATTGGTTGTCCAGAATTACACTGTGTATCTGTGTGTATTTAGGTACCATTATTACACTAGTTTCCCAGTACTTTATGTGTTTTCACACACATCAGTCCTTAAAGACCTATCCAGTACTCACCTTTTAACATAATTAGAACTTAGTCATTGCTTATATAAGTCAAGAATACTCATAGAAATAGGTACAGAATGCCACTTCAACACAAAGTATTGTGTATGATGCGGACATATTTACAAAGAGAAGAAAAGCTACACAGAGTAACTTATTCTAAACATAAAACAGTATTTGAAAACACTCTCTGTGACATATTTTATATTATACAACTTGGTCTCTTTTAATCCTGAAACTCTCTGGTCTCTACTAGCCAAGCATGTCTTTCTATTCAATACCATGCTGGTGTGTTGCAAAAAGCTATTCTGAAGCCATGTTCCATGTTATACATCTCTGTAATAAAACTCAGTGTCACGTTTTTAAAATATGTTCAAAGATAGTACTTGCCCAGGGACACTCAGTATATATCTTATCCTTCTGATATATCTTTAAAAGATACAAACCATCTGTGCATAGATATGTACTCCCTCCATCTTTTGTTTCTTCAGGTGTGTAGAAGCACAGCACATTCCCCTTTTTGTATAGTTTCTTATACTTTCCTTAAAAATAATAAATAATAAAAAGCATCTGAGGAAGACAAGAAAAAAACCTGTTACAATATATATTTTACAACACATAATAATTTCTAAAACATTTCATTTGCCTTTTTTGCTGGTCTCAGAATATATTGAATTTTACTAGAAACAGTGAGTTCAATTGTACTCATCTCATAACAGCGGGCAAAAAAAAGACAATCAATAACATTATCTTAAAAAAACATTCAACATTCTCAATTACAATCTAAGAAATAGAAATAAAACATATGTTAAAAGTTTTTTTCTAAGAGCAATTTCTTATGTAAATATGAGTCATGTTAAACAATCATCAAGTAACAAAACATTAATATTAATTTTCATACATTGTAAATAATATTATTTACAAATATATGCTAACAAAATATACAACAAAAAGTCCTACATTGTTTTAGATACTTTTCCTCATGGCCAAATAGTATGTATCAAGTCCTTAATTTGGAAGTTGTTCATTAGTAATCCTGAGTGTCTGCCTCCCAGCCTTCTGATCTGAAACCACCAACATCATTTGCGGCGTCCCCCAGGGCTCATCCCTCAGCTGGACGCTATTCAACATCTACATGGCCACCCTTACACAAGTGACCCGCCATCACAACCTCAACATCATCTCCTATGCCGATGACACCCAGCTCATACTCTCCCTCACCAAGGAGCCACATACCACCAAAACTAACCTCCACGAGGTAATGGAAGCCTTTGCCGACTGCATAAGGAACAACTCTCTAAATCTGAACTCGGATAAGACGAAAGTACTCATCCGCAGACCCACCCCCTCAGCCTGGGACGACTCTTGGTGGCCAATTACAGTGGGAACAGTACCAACACCCACTGACCATGCACACAAACTAGAATTCATCTTCAACTCCTCCCTCTCCATATCTAAGCAAGTCAACGCCGTCTCCTCCTCCTGCTACAACACACTCCACATGATCTGCAGGATCTATAAGTGGATCCTGACCAAAAGAAGAAGAACAGTGACACAGGCCCTTGTCAGCACCAGACTGGACAATAGCAATGTACTCTACGCAGAAATCCCAGCCAAACACCTACAACGACTACAACGAATCCAAAACGTCTCTGCCCAACTGATTTGCAATGACCCCTGCCACAGACATATCAACCCCTACCTGAGAGACCTACACTGGCTCCACATCGACAAGAGTATCACCCTTCAAGCTCCTCACCCATGCTCTCAAAGCACTCCACACCACCGCACTAGCCTATCTTAACAGCAGTAATCCTGAAAGGCCAAATTTTGTTCCTTAAACTTTGGCTTCAAAAATATTAGGTAAGAATTTGGTAATTCTTTAGGCAAACGTTGTTTAAAAACCAATTGACTATCATTACAATGTATCCAACCTTTAGCACATTTTAAATAAGCAGTGTAATGTCCAGATGTTGTAGAAGGACCATCATGAAAAATAATTGCTACACCTACAAAGGTTTTTCCTGATATTGATACTTGAGTAGCAACACAATTCTTAATTAAAGTTTCCAATTTTCTTCCATCAACTGTACAACGTTGCATCATTAAAATTACATAGTGTTCATATAGTAGTAGTAGTATTTTTATTTGTTGATTAATTAAAATCATTACAAACGAGAGTAAAGAACCAATATACACAAAGCTATTAACATTCTTAAAATGATACACCAATTATTAGTTGATAAATGATATTTTGACAAAATATTAAAACATTACATAAAAATAATTAAAATGCATTATTCTTACTAAAGTGCCCTATGCTAGCAGCAAATACTATTTTAGCAGCATTTAACTAAAGTGACATGTGTTAGCAGTAGCTATAATAAATACAAATGTTTAGTTGTTTTTGATTCGCAAGCAATAATAAAGTGCAATGTTCATCACTAGATTAGATTGTACTACTAGTCCCTTAAGCTGGTATAACATTATACTTCCAACAGCTCTCCAGTGATAATCCTAAGATATTTTACCACAAAATACATTTACTTAGTCCATCAACTTTTTTGAATTTCTTTTCCGCAATAATGATGAACTTAACAAAAAGATGAATAAGTTTAATATCGACCCCACTCAGACAGATAATAATTACATTCCTACATGATCTAACTTCTAGTTCATTAAAAATTGGTTTAAGGATAGACTTCCGAGCGTCTCCCAAGGCTGGGCATGAAGTTACAATATGCAATAGGGTTTCCTCACTTAGCCCACAAAGCCTGCAAATACTCGATGACCATTTATTCTCCCATTTTGGAATTCCATCTTTTCTTGGATAACTTTCCAACCTCAAGTGCATACATTTATTCTTAATCAAAGATCTTAGATGGTATGACAAATAGGAATTGGGGCGACAACCTACCAAAGGAGTTAGCAATTGACCAGAAATGATTTATTTTCCTTAAGTCCTCCTTATCCGCTATATTCGTTAGAAATGCGGCCATTTGATTCAGTTCTTTCTTAAAAACTGTTCTACTCCTCATTTCATCTTCTAGTTTTGAACATTCAAAATTACATAAGCATTCATTTAAATACAGCTGCCAATTATTCGAATATTCACTGTCTGAAATTTCGAGCCAACACAGCTTTGCTAAAGATCCTTCCTCTGAACGGACTAATGATAATAAGGACTTCAGAAATGAAGATTGACGCGCCAATAATTGGTTCTTCAATCCAAATTCCAATCTTTTATTGGCACGACTGATATATTTAGGGAACTTTAAAACGGTTTTATATGTCCTAATTTCTATATCGTCAAGCTATTTTGCGTCTTTATCCCTAAAGATGATGGAGCAATAGTCCAAAGATGGATTTAACTTTGCTCACATCACCTTCATTAGATGTTCATAGTTAGGGCATGACAATTTGTCTCTTAATTTTTCAAAGGCAAATGCGAGAGAGGAACCCCCGTCATCAAAAGTAATCCCTAGATATTTATATGATTTAACATTTTCAATTACCAGGCTTTAATCCTCGGTTTCCCTTTTCCCATAGTCATTATTTTTGTCTTTTTAATATTAATTTTTAATCCATTTTGTATGACATAAGAAATAAAAGAATCGATTAACCTTTTTAACCCTATAAATGTTTGACTCATTAAGATGGTATTGTCTGCATATTGCAGATATTTAATCTCTTTACCATAAATCGAAGGCGAATGCAAACTAATACTTTTAAAATGAGCTGGCAGATCAGCCATAAGAAGATTAAAAAGGCAAGGAGCCAAAAAACAGCCTTGTTTCAATCCGACATTAGTAGCCAAACGACGGGTCATATGTTTTCTATTGCCAATTTTGATCTGCACCCAGGTGTCGGAGTATAAAAGTATAATCATTTTCTTCTTCTAATCTGCAGCCTGAGAATCGAGGCACTTTACCTGCTTGTTCAGCAGCCGGGCTTGGCTCCGCCACATCGTCCCTGACATCGACCGGCCGGGCTTGGCTCCGCCGGTCGAACTTCATCTCCCAGCAGCCTCCAGGGGGAGGCGCCGACGACTGCAAACAGCGCGCCAGGTGGCGCATAAAGCACCGGCAGGGGCCGAGTCCCCCGTTCTTTTTCTATTCTGCAGCCTGAGTATCGAGGCACTTTACCTGCTTGTTCAGCGGCCGGGCTTGGCTCCGCCACATCGTCCCTGACATCGACCGGCCGGGCTTGGCTCCGCCGGTCGAACTCCATCTCCCACCAGCCTCCAGGGGGAGGCACCGACGACTGCAAACAGTGCGGCAGGTGGCGCATAAAGCACCGGCAGGTCCCTTGTCCCGCGAGGACGCGCGCGGGACGCGCCGGACAAAGCCCGGACTAAGGGCGGACAGTCTAAGACAGTCCGAGACTGGCAGAGACTGGGCTGGGCCAGTTACTCTGTCCGTATTGTCAAGGTGAGACTTCCCTATTGCTTGAGGCCCAACTTGGTTACTATCGCTTACAGACATTGCTCTACTGTGGCTACGCCGCTCTGAGGGATTGTGATACACGCTGTCAACGTATCCACACAGGGTATTTGGAAAGGGTATTGTTCACTGGTGCGCTATGTCCAGTAAAAAGCTATCTCCGGCTAAAAATACAATGGACAACTACCTAGTCCAGGTAGTTGCTAAAATCAACAGCGAAAGGAGATCCTCACTTGGGTTGGGTGTATCTCCTAAATCATCTACACCCACTCTATTGGCACCAGACCTGACCCAATCCCCTGAGTTAGATATCAGTAGTAGTACTGCTGTAATATCTGACCATGTTGACAATGTGATTACGGCTCAGATAAACTGTGTAGCGGAAGACAGTGAAAACGATGATGAGGTTGAACTACATCTAACTGAGAAAAAAGCCCCTACCCCAGTGCCTGCACCACGTTCTACCAGAGGTGTTAAAAAGGGACTGCCCAAACGTGGAGGGCTTCGATCAAGCCGGAAAAAGCCTGTTTCCCCCCCTAGTAACATTGTGGTCGAGGAAGATGGATTAACCGATGAAGATTCCATGTCTTTAACTAATGAGAAATTTAAGAAATTGATGGGCATGATAGACACTAAGGTTAAGGGCATTGTAAAGCCGTTGGTAGGCATGATAGAGAAGCTCACTAGCGAGGTCAACCGACTAGGGGATCTATTGAATAAAGCATTAGCTGAGGTAGAAAAGCTGCCTGATGAAGTCACTAATAGGGTTGGGCACCTCTACATCTGTGGGCGGCGGAGGAGCCTTTCCTTTGCTCAATCAACCGGCTGCTCCTCATGTAGCCACATTGGAAGGTGCGCAGGGGGAAGCCGTCCCTCCACCTGTATATACTGCTTCGGATCCTGTGAAAGGCTCGGTTGAGCTTATAGTTGAGGCTTCTCCTCTAGTCCTGGTACTAGCTAACGTCCCCATATTGGCTCCAGGACAGGATGAAACTACTTCATCCTTGTTGTTTCCAAGGCCCTACACTGGCTGACAGACAATATGGTGATAACTCCCTGGGGTAAGCAACAGTTGGCAGAAGAACTAGTTATGGGCAGGAGGGTGGAGTGGATTGGAAACAGTCCAAAAAGATTCAGGGGTGACTGTGTCGTTTTGAATTTCTCAGATCCTGATGTTTTAACCAACATACTGCCCAACCTCCAACCGCCACAGCGAAGATCCACCGAGATTATCCCACTCACCTTAGACTTTTTTTACTATCGAAGTGGGAGGGCTCCTAACCGGTGTACGCTAAGGACAAAGTGGAATGTGGTTTCAACTAAGGGGAGGAGGGTTGCCCAATCCACTGAGTGGGGACTAAATCTGGAGAATAGGTATTCAGCTCTTTCTGATCTGAACGATTGTGATTGACTTCCTGGGGGCAAAAGTTTAGCATTATTAGCTACAATTGATCAGAGTTTATGCAGCTTGCCTGTCCAGAATGATAATTGCTGCAGAAATAGGATGAGGACTAAACCGGGGGCCGTGTTCGGCAAGAAGGATCCTCAAACAGTTGCGGCCTTATCCCCTGTACATTGCAATCTTGTAGTTGGTTCTCAGGGGGCAGGTAATAGTGATGCTACAAGTAATCTAGCCCAGTCAAGTCCATTAGTGATAGGAGCAGGTGAGCCTAGAATGCTGAATGTTACTCCTGAAGTGCTAGCTGGTTGTTATACAGGGGGGGCGAATCTAATCTCTTGGAACCTGACTGGTCTGTCCTCTAAATTAGACTGTGGAGACTGGTTTGCCTTTGTTAGTCTATTCGATGTGTGCATATTTCAAGAGACCTGGGCATGTGAACCTGTTTTCGTGTTAGGATATCTAAATTTTTCTATGCCAGCAATTAAGGCTCCAAAAGGAAGACCAATGGGGGGTCTCACAATTTGGGTCCGACAGTCCCTTATATTTACAACCAAAAGTATAGGGACTAGCCACAATGACATCCAGTTGATCAGGATAACTAATGGTATTCTAGGGTCACTCGACATTTATAATATATATGCTAGAAGTGCTAAGGGTGGCCGATCTGAAGTTTTAACTGCCCTGGATAACTTTCTTGATACACATTCCCATGACAATAATATTGTTATAGCAGGCGACCTTAATCGGACGTTTGAGCCTCTGGTCGCGGGTGAGGCCTACTTTGGAGCAGAAGAGGACTCCCATTGGGTATCCCTGAGCTACAAGTGAAGCCAGTCACACGTTGGACCGAGGACATAATAGCTCTAAATGCCATGTGTCTCGAAAAAGGTCTGAGAGCTCTGAATGGTCAAACTGCAAGGGATAAAAATGGCTCTATGACTTTTGATAATGGGAGACATAAAAGTCGAATAGACTACGTAATCTGTAGCAGGACTCTGTGGCCATTTGTCTGCGACATGGAGGTTGTTGTGAGACCCGAGAGCGACCACACCCCCCTATGCGTGGAACATAAATGGTGGACCACCAGGACTAACTCAACCTGTTCCAACGCTCTTGCACCACCTTTGATCATCCCTGAAAATAACATGTACAGGCTTAGATGGGCTAGTGTAGTGACCAACCAACAGGCCATTGATACTATCAACCATGAAACTGCCCAAGCTATATTAGCTATGGAATCAATTAGCGTTTCTTCTTCTGGCTTGGGGGATGTGGTCAACATTCATGATACCCTCTTTGGCAAAATCAAGAAACACTTTCTAAAACCTGCTAAGCGAAATGGGGCAATAGCTTGTAAAGGAGCAAGATGGTATAATGCCAAATGTAGAGCGGCACGACTTGCTCTGGGTCATGCCATCAAGAGGAAGGAGCCTGTGACCATCTGCCTAGCCAGAAAGGGTTATAAAGCCTGCATAGCGAAAGCCAAGAGAGCTTGGGATGAGCAACATTGGTGTAAACTGAAAAAAGCCAGTGATAGGAAGGACTGCAGATTGTTCTGGAATATCGTTAAATGGGGTAGTGAGAGAGTAGAGGAACCCCCTAATAACAACGTGCCACAAGAGGACTGGGTAGAATTTTTTAGCTCACAATATGCTCTTAATACTCAGATCACAGGTGAGGACAGTCTTATCATGTCCTTTTCCCAAGGTAATCTTTTTACCTATAAAGAGATCATGTCAGCTATTAATGCAGTGAATAGAGGGCGTGCTCCCGGCTTAGATGGCGTCCTTGCTGATATTTTCTTAAATGATAAAGAGCGATGGTGTAAATATATTCATTTACTTATTAACTTCATCGCTAAGGGAGCTGATGTCCCGGCTTCATGGAGAGGAGCTGTGATCATCCCTGTGTTTAAAAAGGGTGACCGTGCACAGCCAGGTAATTACAGGCCAATAAGCCTCATAGATACTGTGCAAAAAATAGTTGGTCGTGTGGTTGTAAATAGGCTCCTTGATTGGGCTGAGGACAACAATATATTATCACCATATCAAGCGGGATTTCGAAGGGCAACAAGCACGGTGGATCAAGTGTTCCGCTTTCAATTGCTGCAATGGAAGACTGTGGTGTTGGGCGGAGGCAGCCTATATGCGGCTTTTGTCGATCTAAGGGCTGCCTTCGACCTGGTGCCACGGGCCAAATTGTGGCAAGTTTTACAGAGTCTGGGGGTCCCTGAGGAATTACTGACCTTGATAATGCGCCTCCATGAGCTTACTTTTGCCAAAATTCAGTGGGGCGGCTATGGGATGGTCACAGATGACTTTCCTGTCGAGCGAGGGGTTCGACAAGGGTGCTCAATGGCTCCAACCTTGTTTACTTTGTTCATAAATGGTGTTGTCTCTCGTATGGTACCAGCTCCAGTAGATGCTCCCTCTCTTTCAGGACTAAAAATCCCTATATTAATGTTTGCGGATGACACGCTTATTCTATCTAAAACCCCTAGTGGTTTGCAGCGTGCTCTGTTAATTTTTGAAAATTTCTGTGGGGAACACGGATTAGAGATGAATGCAACTAAAACTAAACTCATGATCTTTAAGCCGCACCGCAGTTTTAAGTCCAAAATTGCTATGAGTGGTCGGCCTCTTGAGGTAGTAAACTCATTTACATATTTGGGTATCCATATTGCAGACAATAACAGGTGGAGTAAGCATATAAACATTGCTACACTGAGACACAAGCAACTCGCGGGTGCCATTAATTCAGAACACAGGAAGTCCTTGACTAAACCCGTTAAGCCAGCTTTGCTGGTTTACGAAGCAAAGGCAATTGGGTCCGCACTCTATGGCGCGGAGATTTGGGGCTTTGAAAATTTGAATTCCTTGCAGACCTCAGAGAACAAATTTTTACGGCTACTCACTGGCACTCCGAAAAGTACTCCGCTGTTGCCTTTAAGATACGATCTTGGCAGGAAAGAAATTAAGGATCTGGCCAGCTTACGACTTATCTTGTATTGGCGTAGGCTCTGGACTACTCCTGAGCTTTCGCACTATGCTGCAGGTTTTATTGCTGTCATAAAAGCGGATAGCTTTCATAAAATTAGTTGGCTCAATTCACTGAAAGCAACACTGTTTGAGCTTGGGTTAAGTTCTATATGGCTAGATCCAGCTGGTGCACTGTTTCCCACCAAGTCTGCCCTAAAAAATATATTTTGGGAAAACGTTGCTAACAGGAGCCTGAGCAGATCTGGTAATGGGTCTATGACTGTGGGTTTCCTTGAGGTTAAATTGTATCCCGCTTTGGAGCTGTATTGGGTTATTATCTCAAAGCCAGGTGACAGAAAGCTCCTATTCCAACTGAGAGCTGGAGCCCTCCCAATAAGGTCACTGACTGCTAAATGGGGTACAGGGGGGAGTGACACCTGCCCAGCCTGTGGTACGGGGAAGGAAACCCTTGGTCACTTTTTGTTCTCCTGTAAAGCTTACTGTGCTCCAAGGCGTGTTTGGTTAGCACCTATGTGCAGGAACCGTGGGACCACCTGTAGTTCTGTTGCCCTCCGTATTATATGTTCAAGCTCACTTACATGGATATTAATAGCCACAGCAAAATATACTGGTTGGGCTTGGGCGATCAGACAGAGACTGCTAGTTAATTAACTATTCTCTGTCTGTAAAATGTGTCTCTATAAATTTGATACCACTGCTTTTTAAACTATTACTGTTTCTGCATTTAGATAGAGACTGCTAGTTAGTTAACTATTCTCTGTCTGTAATATTTGTCTCCATGAATTTTCCATCACTGCTTTTTAGATTGTCAATGTTTTTATAACCTTGAAATTTTTTAAATGTAGTAATCTCTTTTTAAAATATTTAACAAGCATTGTGAGAAATTTTACAATTGTGTGTACTCTATGAATTCAATAGTGCAGTGTCATTGTGATTGACTGTAATTTAATTCCATTTTAATATTTTGTGTGTATTTTGCTTTTATGAGTAACTACTCGAATAAAGCACTATTTGAATTTTAATTTATAATCATTTTTGGTAGAGTTTCCAATACACCCCAATTCCTTAACTTCCACCAAAGAGTATTTCGCGGCACAGAATCAAAAGCGGCTTTTAAATCAATAAAACACACATATAATCTTTGCATCCTAGTTCTGGCTCACTCACCTAATAATGCTAATAAAATCAAATTAGTATGAGTTGATTCACCCTTTCTAAAGCCAGTTTGGAAGTTAGGAATCAGATCCTCTTTTGTTGCCCAAGCCTCTAATGCATCCAACAGGCAACTGGCAAAAATGTTTGCATCTACGTCTGTAAGTGTGATAAAGCGATAATTAACTGGATTTTCCTGGGGGCCACATTTGTATATTGGTTCTATAATACTTCCATGCCACGATAATGGGATAAGGCCTGATTTAAGTACATCATTAAACAAGAGCGTCAATAACTCCGGACAATTACTTAATTTAGCTTTAAATATGGCATTCGGAATAGCGTTTGGACCTGACGCTCCGTTGGATCTAATGATGTTTGTCGCTTTTTTTACTTTATCGAGGAACCAGGGCTCAATATCCACACTACATTGAGGGGGATGAGTACAATCCTGCCTTCCTCCATTTGTTATTTTATACATGTAGGTAGGACCATTACTATTACCATTATCAAAAACGCTGGGCCTTGGGTATCGATTTTTAAATTAAAAAAGTTCACCCAACTTGCTTCATCTACATTAGCACTATTGTTTCTATTATTACCATTCTTGATGTTATTAATTATGCTCCAAAATAACCGCAGATCTTTGGATTTACAAGCATAATGTATCTTTGCCCATGTTGATTCATAATGAGCTTGCTTTGCTCACCAAATTTTCCTCTTATATCCCTGTTTTAACTCTCTAATTCTAAGAGATATGATACAAAGCGATAGCCTGTTTTTATTCCTATACAGTATTCTTATCGCTTTATTTAGCCTTCTTTTTAGATATAGCAGACGGGAAGAATACCACCCTGGTTTCTTAGGGTTCAGCGTTATACCCCTAGAGGGCCTATCCTTAGCAAATTTAGCCAACAATTCGTCACACAGATGTGACCATAAATCAACCATGGATTTCCCTTCACCATGAGCAGACTGCACATCCTGTATTAAACAGTCAAGGACTCCCAAAATATTTTTCTCCTTTTTTTCATTGCATTTTAACCTTTTAAGATTAAAAGCTGTTGGAGCTTTTTTCAGAGTCCTAGATTCTGGCAGATAGTCCAGAGCTAGATCAAAAAGAACCACTTGTGGATTTTGATCACTTTCAATCCTTGGGACAATCTGGTAGTTTTTTACTAAATTATATAATTTTTCAGACATTATAGTATAATCTATTACAGAAGGACTACCTGCTTTGTCAAAAGTCGGGATATTATCCGGGTCATGCATAATCTTTAGATTGTATTTTTTACAATCACAATCTGTCCATTGCGCTAAACGTTTTAAATCAAGTGTCTGCTTTTTAGAAGCAACAAAATGCATGTTAAAATTACCTGAGATAATAAATACTGAATCCAAATGATCAAAATATAAAATGTTTACCATTCCCCATAACTGAGTGATTTGTGTGGATCTAACCTTTTTTTTCAACTTGAATACACATTTAAAAGGATAATAGCATGACCAGCTATTAATTTAACACACTGCAGCCATTTTACCTGAAGGTCAATTTCAAAGTGTTCTACTTTAAGATTCAAAGAAACATATATAGAAAGACCACCACATGGGCAAACCGAATAAGCTTCACACGTTGCGACATTACAGTATTCAAAATAACCAATAAAGGGTTCACTACTAGTGTTCCAGGTGTCTTGTAAAATTAATATACTAAAAGTCTTCAAGAAATCTATTACATATTGGTCCTCAATTAATGATTTTAGACCATTAGTGTTCCAGGAACAAAGATTCAAAGGATTTGATCGGCATCAATCCTTCTTTTCAGGAGTTACATTTGATAATATTCCTGGAAGCCAGCTCCAATCATCTTCTAACTCTGGAACTTTCTACAAAGCCTAACATGTTCTCAAACCAGACTGGCTACTCTTAATCTTGATACCGTATGATAAGTTTAATTCCATAGATGGACCTGACGCACCTTTCAATACTCTAACCTGTGCTACCGTAGCGATTTTTTTATCATCCCTTTTTTGTGCTGCCGTAGCAATTTTTTATCATCCTTTTTTTGCGTCATTACATCAGGTGACTTAATTGGAATCAGCAACATCGGATAGCGTGGTCCTTGTCTTCTCCAAACTTTAATACCCCATTTCTCAAATATTATAGCAATGGCCATTATTTTATCAACAATTTCAGTATTTAGCCAGGTTGTAATTGTTATCTCCCTGTCCAGGTGTTCACCTTCTTTCTTAAACTCTACAGCTTCCAGATCCTCAGTTACCACATCTTTAAGATCTGTGATTGCATGTAACAGTTTCAAGATGTCACCATGATTTAAAATATCATGTGGACCTCTTGTTATATATTGGGGACAGTAGGGTACTTTTCTCATATCATGCGACAGATTTAAAGGCTCTATCTTATCCTTTTCCACAATGACAGGTGGACACATATTCTCAATAGCAGACACCAGAACCATTTCAGTCGAGAAATTAACTTTTTTAACTTCCTTTAATTTTCGATCTTGCAAACCTGAGTGGACCACCTGATCGGTCGTGTTACAACCTTGCTGATGAGTGTGCTTTACAAGTTTCTGTTTAATAATATTATGAACTCCTTGATCGACCGCTACTTCATTACTTGGTTTCAGGCTTAATTCATACCTCTGTTCATTACTACTACTACCTAAATGACTATTAAAATCTACCGATTTCTGAATATGACTTGATTGCACACTTTGGACTTCCGCCCTCACATTTATCGGTTTTCTAATATGTTTTCCCTTATTATTTTTGAAGCTTCCACTATGGATCCAGGACCAAATTTGGAATCATCCTGCCCAAACTTTTTGATGACACACTCCATTGTTTGATTTACCTTTACATGAAATCCTGAATTTTTATTAGGACCAAATATCGGAAAATATGATTCTGTTTCAGTTTCGATTTCTTCCGAAATTTTAGGATCATCACACACATTCTTACTAGATGAATGTAAGTCATGCGTTTTCTTATTGTGTGTCTTCCTTAACCTTTTTTTTGTCCTTTTCGAAAGAATTGATGATTTTGATTGGACATTTATTTCATGGCTTTGATTGGGGCTTGTTAGTTGACACTGAATAATCACCAGTCCCAACTCCTAATACCGAGCCATCTTTAATTATATTACATACCGAATTAGGTAGAGGGACCTCTGTAGTTTGTATTTTGCTATCATCATTTACAGGCTGTGCCTTACCATCATTAACTGAGCTGCTTATGCTGTTAAACAGATCAATAATTTCATCATTACCATGCGCTTTTCTAACCAACAACAATTTTACTTCATGCACCATTGAACTTACTATTAAAGGAAGGTCAGAAATGTTATCAATCAATTGCGCACAGGTACAGGTTATAAACGGACTATCTTTATCTGCTTCCACTTTTGTAAACAGGTTAGTTAAATGCAGGAGTTTTGTATCAATACCCACTGCATGAGATGCTAGTGTGTTTAGGATATCAACCTAAACATCCAATTTATCGAAGTGGAAATTAAGCGCATTAGTAATTGAGTCCATGGTATGTAAAAGACAATCCCATATACCCCGCTCAGGACTAGCCTTACTTTTTTTTAGATCACCTGGGCTAGCCTGAGAATTGACCTCTAGTTTAGTTAATAACAATATATCAGCTGGATTAAACTGGCCATTTAAGTATAAGCTACATTGGTCATTTGTATTAATAATCTTCTCAGAGCTGCCAACACCTGGATCGGACAGTGATTTAATAATGGTAAAGCTATTCTCCATAATTATGCTCGACTGGTCCAGGTTAAAAAAGCTGACATTACCACTATTTACAAAACGGCTATTTGGCTGGGAAGCGAGTCCTCTGTGACCAATATTGGTTCACTAGACTCATCCTTTTGAGCTGGATTTCCAACTCCAACGCCAAGATCGAACACAATAACATCTTTATTTTCATTCAGTGTCCTACAAGGAGGCATATCACACACTACATCCAACCCTTTACTAAACACAACTGGTGTTTTATAACACAACGCCTGACTGGTAATTTGAAAATCATCGACCAGCTGTAACTCTACCTGATCTACCTTATCGGCAGTCGGGACACAAACGTGGATTTGCGCCTGAGCCCGTAGCTGCCCAGCTACAGATAATGGCTGGAGGGAAGATGACAGCACCTTCTCCACTACAGGACATTCGCCTATTACACTCCTATCCTGACCGACCGCTCAAGCATTCAATTTTTCAGGCAACTTTGAATGAATCAAATCACTAGAAAAGCCACTTTTTCTTCCTTTTTTACACAGTGTTGACGACAATGGAGAGGACAATGAACAGTCACTAACATTCCCACTGAGTTCTTGCTTTTCGGAGGGCTTTCTTTTATGTTTATTGGACTGTTTTTGATGGTACTTAAAGAAGTAGCTCTTTATAGACGACTGCGCCACACATTGAGACTTCATGCGATCCACACAGTCCCTACTAAGAGATGCGGATAAAGCCTTTTCCTCTGCTGGCTGACACAAATTCTCATCTATAAAGGCACTGCAGCTACTATTTACCACTTTTTCCTCTTTTTCTCCATTTTCCTTGTGCCTCTCCAGTTGAGGTGGAGCAACTGTTGACTTTTCGGTTGTCTGGCTTTGTATTGAGTTTGGAGGGGCCCCACACTGACGATTAGACCTCATCCTTATTCACACAATACTTGACAGTATTTGTCTTAGCTGCCCCTTCCCTTATTCTACTACCTTTGTTCTTCTCTCCGTGCGCCTTGACGTTGTCCACAGACTACGCTCTCCACAGTCACAGACACAGGCACAGGTAAATCTACTATCAACCTTCGCTCACCTTCAGGCACTTCCCACTCGAATGAACAAGTGTTGGCGGGATTTAAAAAAAGGCCTCAATACTGAAAGTAGTTCATGGACCAGTACATCAGAAAATCTCAAAAAGTATCAAAAAAACTGCACCGCGGGGCACTACAGGAAACTACAGCGCAGCAACTGCTGATTCGGCTTTCTGTTCTATTCTATTCCATTTGGCGTTCCTGGGAGCTCTTGCTAGGTAGGGATGGTGAGTATAGTGGGGGATAGGAGCTAAGCAAGCGGGGTGAGTGGAGCGTAGGGGAACAGCTGTACAACTTGCCCCTCTTATCCACTGCTTCTTATCCACAAACAGCAACCCGCAAACCATCTACCCCCCTAGCCCCCCAGCTATCTTACACCTCCGCACTAACCCCTATAATGGAGTAATCCTTCCTCTCCTTCCTTTCCTTTGGTCTCCTTTGGTCGCTCGTACTCGACGTCTTTGTGCACTACAGCACTACTGCAACTGCTGCTCCAGTGGACATGCAGGTCTAATGCAGCTCACCACAACTTGCCGCTCTCCGGTGCTTAGCAAGCTGTACTGCAGCTCCTGCCGCATTAAACAAACTTTTGCGGGTCCGGGCAGCACCACCGCAGCTTGGACAAACTTTTCTCATATGCTCCTGCCGCGTTAAACAAGATGTTTATGAAAAGCGCCTCCTGCGTGTTAAACAAGCTTCTGAGCAAGCTTTGTTTTGCGTCTCTCACTGCACAGAGTACCCCCACCGTGGCACAACAAGTTTGGTCACCTCACCTCTGTGATCAGGGACGGCTGGGGGGCCGAGTCAGTCCCGGCTCACTGTCTGTGGCTTTGGCGGTGTTTTTGGCGTTTTCGGCGTTCGCAGCACTCACACTCACAGCCGCCTGCAGCCGCTCACACTCTGCTCCTCGCAGACTCGCTGACCAGCAAAACAAGGACTCGATTCCGAAGTACAAAGGAGGAACGCAGCCAGTGAGGAAGGTGCAAAGGAGTTGTTATGCAAAGTTCCACCTACAATTCCATTACGGAGTGGATGTTCTCACAATAGCTTCTGCCGCATTAACCCCTTCGATGCTCATGACGGAACGGTTCCGTCATGAGCGTTGGTTGAGCTGTGCTCATGACGGAACCGTTCCGTCATGAGCCGGAAGGCTCATTAGAACCTTCAGCACAGCGTAGGAATCTGGGCCGCGCTGAAGGTGTTAATGCAGTTGTGTTCTCTCTATCTTTCTATACATAATCTTGATGACATTTGTGATTTGCATTGCCTACACTTCATGTTTTGACTTGCTCCTCTAACTAGGTTGTTAAAAGACACTGATTCACAGTCTGGTAAAGTCAAATATATAAATCTTTGAGTGTCTATGTTAGTGCTACATGTAAACAAACAATTTTCACAGTCATGTTGCCATTTATAATAAAGGCCAAAAAGATTTTCAATATCTATATCTTCATCTTCCAATACAACAAGCAAATACATTAAAAATTCCTGACAATCTTGCTGAATATTCTGCGTAAATTGAGTACAACCAGAACATATGTCCAATACATTTCGAATCTCAGAAACACTGTGTATTTTACTTTTATCACTACTACATTTCTCATAAACAGAATACAACAAAAAACAAAAACAAATTCCAGATTTTACACAATTTGCTGTTGCAAACTTTCAAGAAAAAAACCAACATTAACAACTACATTAGCATAGCAGTTGACACCAGAACTTTTTTCAATCTGATAACCAACAACATCTTCAATAGTGTCCTTTTTCTTTTTGCTTGCTATCACAGCTTCATCTTGTTTTTTTTCTTTCTGTACAACATCCCTACAGATATTCTCATATCTTCTTTTTTGACCTACCACACGCTTTTCAAATACAGGATATTGACCTAAATTGGGAGCATATTCTCTTCTTAACCTATTATACACTTTCACACAATTTGCATTTGCACTAATCTTTGTGTCATCAAAATCAATCAAGTACAATCCAGATAAAGTTCTGACTCGAGACAAAGCAACATATGCCATACCCTCTAAAAACACAGTACTTCCAATATTCACCAATGCACTATCTACACTTAAACCTTGAGATTTATGAATGGTCACCGCATATGCCAAAGAAACACAAAACTGTTTTCTGCGGACATACAAATCTTTTACAAGCAAAAACCGAGCTGAACGACGACTAAATTGTTGTACTTCTTCAATTTTATCAAATTTGATTTTTAAAAATTTAACACCATCTCTAGTTAGGTAATTAACTAAATCAACAACTTTACCCATTGCTCCATTTATTAAACCTTTTTCCACGTCCAAATTACGTCGTAAAATTACCCGACAGTTTACACATGCATATAGATTCTTTTCTAAACCAGCAGTTTTAGATATCGATTTCTCTAAATTATCCAATATATTCTTCAACTTTTGTGTCAAAATAACAGTGATTCCTTCATGCTCTATTTTATCAATAGCTTCTAATTTTATGATTTCTTCATTTTCCAACTTTAAAATTTCTTCATTGAATATAGAACTTTCACACAGTGTTAGCATTAATCAGATTACAGATTTGTTTCCTGCAATTCTCAGATATATTTTCTCAGGAACAATATTTTCATTTGGGAACAAATTGGAAATAATCGTCTCTGTAAAGCTTCTTTGCAATGTTCAGTCACTTTTCCAATTCTTATATCTTGTAGAATAGTTCTACAATCAGCATCATTTGCTTGTTGCATATTTGTAATAAGTTCCTTATATTCAAAATATGACCAAATGTTAACATTTCCAATGCTACCCAGAGACTTTCTGGTATCTTCATGCGCAAGTGTTTTAAATACTGGTTGTCCTTTTACAGTAGTAAGTTGTAGTAGATCTCCAAAAACAATGACGTGTTTTCCTCCAAATAACACGTCATACTCTGTTTTAAGAAATTGCTGCATTCTTAAATGCACAAAGGAAAGCATTAAGTTTGATACCATGCTTACCTCATCAATAATCAGAAGTTTCATTTTCTTCAAGACTCTTGAAACTTCACAACAAGCTTCTCCAGATAGCTTGTGGTATTCCAATTTGTTTTCATGCTCTGCTGGTAGCATTAGTAAACGAAGTAAAGTAATTCCTTTAACCCTATCGCTGCTGCCGTCGGCCGTTGGACGTCGCACGAGCTACCTCCCTGGTGCTGCGCACGTCCAACGGCCGACGCGGCCGCACCCGTTTCTTCGAACGTTCAGCACTGCCGCTAAACATTCGAAGCAGTAAACGGGTTAATATTGTGTGCTGTCAACCCAGTTGGAGCAGTGACAACACAAGACACATGCGACTCAGTTGTTTTCTGTAGATACGTTGTAATTACTTTAATTAAAAAATGTTTTCCTGTTCCAGCTTGTCCACTCACGTACATTCGGATAGGTTAAAATGACGAGCATGAGCACTCTTTCTTTTCATGAAGTAATCCATGGTCAATCTGTTCTCTCACTTGGATATATATTTGTTTTTGCTCAACATTTAGTAGTTCTTCCAAGTTTTCTAAGTGTGTTCCATCTTTTTGAGCTTGATACCTTGCTGTTTCCACCTCATCCATGGCAGTTGCTGCTTCATTTTGAACAATTGGTTCTCCTAGTGGATCCTGACTCAACGGAGCAGAAGTTTGACTGTCTTGAGAACTGGCTCTAGCAATCTCAGCTGCAATTGTAGCTACTTGCTCAATTTCGTCATTCAACATTTTCACATAATTAGCAAAAACAGGACATTCTATAGTACCTTTAGTTGCGTTGAATGAATCTTCGTAGCTCTGAAAATCTCCAAGTAATTTCAATTCTGAACTCCAAGGCTTGAAGAGTTGCAAAAGAGCTAAATAGTAAAATTCCCTTTTGTCAGGATTTTCGCAACTCAGTTCACGGTGATTAATCAAATGTCCTTTTCTTTGTTTCACCAAACATCCTTCAGAACCAATCACAGCATATATACCATTATTGATGTTTTCTGTAATATTCCTTTTAAAAATATAGTTTTGCAGCACTTCATAGAGACAAATGTTCTCTAGATGATGACTTCTATTTGGATAATATGTATCCAACATATTTGTTTTCAAAATATCTGTACTTTCTGGCTCTTTTTCAGCTTAATATTCAATTTCCTGTACAGATTTAAGTACTCGAGTTCGTGTTGCAGCAAGACCTAGACTCACACAAATGATTCTTCTAGATTTGGAGTATAGACTTGCAGATGATAAGCGATCTGAGCATTCATACCCTCCACTTTCTCGAGATAACATCTCCAAATTGTAGCTGTATAATTTCTTACTTAGACTCTTCTCGTGGGAAATCTCTTCCCACATTTCCTTCAATTCCGTCTTTTCTGATTTTGTTATATAGGATGTTACATATCGAGCAACAGCAATAGAATTGTCCGCTATGTATTGAATATCCATTTTAGCATTCCACGTGGACAAAATAACTGGGTTGTAGTCATTTATATATTTTGACTCTTCATTTCTTCTTAAGTTGTAGGTATTTTTTGGAGACTTTCTTGTGATAGTATGATAAACTGTTCACTCTTTCTTTTGATATTACAGGACGTGGAAATCCAAAATGACATTTGGTGTAGAATTTGTCCTTAGATTTTTACTTTCGACTACATATTTCCCACAACGATGGCTTTGGAATCGTAAGACGTGTTGTCTTAAGTCCTTTTCTTCTGTGCTTTTCGGTAAAACACATGTAGCATATACTTCAATGAAAGAGAACACAGTATCATCTGAATCTGTTCCGAATTTGGGGGCATCTTTGATCCATATTAGCACATGTATGTGAGGAGCATCTCTCGCTTGATAAACCTTTCTCCAAAAGAAATCCACAACTTCTCCAAGAGGAGGATTTTTTTTATTGGTGATAAAAGAAATCATAGCTTCAAATCTATGATTGAAATATCTGCATACATTAACTGGATCCAAAGAGCACAATTCTCCAGGTGTCTTGTATTCAATATTTACTACATTTGGATTTGCCTCTCGAAGAAATTGAAGTAAATCATCCTAAGCATATTCAGCACAGCTTAGAGTAAGGAACCATGTAGGAGTTCCTAAGTTCCTTAGCATACATTTAAGTTCTCCATGACGATTGTACCAGTACTCAATAATACCACTTTGACATGCCATGAGATTAATCAGCTGAGATTTAAAAACATTATCTTTCTGCTGTACTTTATCCATAAATTCCTTTGCCAAACCATTTGCAGATGTACACCTGTTTTCAATATATGGTTGACTGCATAAGAAAGTCCAGACAAGTAACTCTCAAACAAAAGATGAAACAAATACGGAATACACTGTCGAAATCTTGGCTCTTCTGCATACAATCTTGATGACCGGGTCGTTCATCATATCGTCCTCCTTTTCCTGTTGGAAAAAACTGAGGGAAACTACGAGCTTCTAAGCTTTCGTCCCATACACTAATGGGACTTCCCTCTGCTTCTTTCATTTGGATTAACTCAATAGTATTCCCCATCACTTCTTTGTAATGAAGTGGATGAACACTGTAATGTTTATAGATTTCTTCAGTTCTGGACACATCCACTTTTTCAATTTGTCTAGTTGACGAGTCACTATCTTATTCTACATTTATTTCTTCTTCTCCCACATACACATTTTTATAGTAGTGATTATTTTTTTACCAGATACAACATTGCCTTTTTAACTTTCCTCTAATTCTTGCCAGATTTTCTTACTCTTAGTAGGAACGCCATTAACAAGAATAACTAGAGGTTCATCTTCTACATTTTCTACACCAATTGTTTCAATATTTTTCTTTAAATCTAGAGGCAAATATACAACTCTTCCCTTTAATCCTCTCTGTGAATATGAAGGAGGCAATTTTCCTGTCTTAGGCTCCATACGAACAATAGCCTGAAATGGATGCACACATTGAATAAGAATAGACTCATAGGTATTTAAATTCATCAGTTCAGAAGGAATATTTACCAACTCAAGATTATTATGCACAGCTCTAGCAGGCATTTTGTTCTCGTCTAATTTGTTATAACAATATTTACAAAAATGTTGATCAGAACCCAAATCAAAACAATTCTCTACCAACAAATAAGTTGCAAATTCTTTCCACTCATTATTTTCTTTTCCACTTTTTAAAAACAGATCAACAGGCCTGGTCTGATTTTTATAATGAGTTCGTAGACAACAAATACAAGAATAATTTGGGCTTTCATCTGAAAATCACCTTAAACTTCGTAATTTCTTGCTCAAAATTTTCTGTACTACAATGTTGTACATTCTCTTCCACATTTCCTTCTATTAATGTATCAGTGGCTGCACTATCTTCCTCAGGACCAAAGTAACTAACCTCAATTTCTTCACAAAAGTTCATTACATCTGATACAGATCCACGCAATAGAGCACTGTTCAACTTTTTTAACATTAGTGCTGGACTGTTTGCATAATACAATGTTCTGAGTAATTTCCTCATTTGAGCATGATGTACTGCTAACATCCTGAAATGGTGAAAAACACTTCAACATAGTTTTTTAGAAAGACAAGCCAGAGAATGTCCTTGCAAACCAGTATTTTCTCTCACTCTGCAAGGGTCTAGTCCTTGGAACATCTTAATCTTTTGTTTAACCCTTTTCTTAGTATAGTTACGTAAGTAAATGCGTGCAAAATCAAAAGATTCCTGCCGGAGCTTTAGGACATCTCCCTAAAACATCATCAACTAACACCTCTTCTGCATTTCTGGGAACAATTTTCTCTTTCCCAATAGGACAACAATTTCTAACCTCATAAGCTCGACCACTGGTGTCAACTGCATGCAACAAATCATTACTCCGAAAATAACTCTCTTCATTAAAAAAAGGCTCAGAACTTGAACTATGTTTCCCTTCACCCAAAAAACCCCAGAAAAATTAATTCTATTATTCAATCTTCTCCGCTTACTTTTGGCCTTCATTAAATTGATTGGTTTATCTAGTGATCGAATTCTATTGATTATTAAAATAAACAATTTATTTTTTAATTCAAAAGCTTTCTCAACAATACTTTCAATATTTTTCTTCTTATAAAATGCTGATTTTCTTTTACATTTCTTCATTTCCTTCATCAAATTTAAAACAACTCTATTGCAAAACATTCTTTTTCTAATTTCCTAAAATTGATTCTTCCTCCTTTTACTATACAGTGTTTGTTTAGAAGATGATTTCCTAACGTTTTTGTTTTTTCTCTTGTTTTTCTTTTTTGTTGCAGATACAGTGTTTGTATTTTTCACATTGTCCACACTATTCCTAATGTTTGATAACTTCTTTAAAAAATCCTCTGTTGTCTTACCAGGAGCTTTTTTCTTTTTGTTAACACATTGTTGTTCAGGTAAATCTTGTGGATGACTTCTCTTTAAATAATAAACTTTATTATGTTGTTTCCTCTTTTCACTTTTTGATGGCATGATGAATTTCTTTTAGTTTTGATAAATAGAATCTGTTCTAAAATATATATATATAACATTATAAAAATAAATGTATGAAATATACTATTCTATTACGAAATAAATACAATGTAAAATGACTAAGTATAAAAACAACTGTGTAACTGTGTACTGGATGTATGACGTTACAACTCATGCTTTTACCACGCATCCTGTTACAACGCAGTTTTTACAACACATACCATTACAACGCATAGCGGTTTGGGGTGCTGGATAGTGAATAGTTTAATTTACTATTCCAACTCCAGTCCCCTTGGACTCTAGGGAAGGTGTTGGATAGTAAATTAAATCTATTACCTATCCTAGAGCGCCCCCCAGCGCAATGCGTTGTAATGGTTTTCGTTGTAAAACCTGCGTTGTAATAGCACTGCGTGGTAAAAGTTGCGTTGTAAAGGGTGTTTCCCATACATACTGCATAAAACTTTCACAAACTACATCTGGAAGAAGAGTACCTTAATGAATTCATTAGTAGTTGGATTTTTGAGCAGAGAATGAATTAGTACATGCTACTACATGCATCACTTGAACAGTACAGGGGGAAACACATACTATAACAGCCGAACTGAAGGTATAAAAGACAAGTGTACACGTGGATAGAAGAGTGCATGCGTACAGCACACAGGTTTGAAGCAGTCCTTGTCCTAGCGCGTACTTTACTACATGAGTATGGATAGTGAATGGATTAGCATAAACTGCTGGATGAGTCACTACAATAGTGCAACAGCAATGACAGAGTGCTTGGTGGGAGTGGAAGGATACATACAGCGGAATTAAAGGTATAAAAGACAAGTTTGCAGGTGCATAAAACACTGCATGCATAGTCTATAGTGGTTTGAAGCAGTCCAAGCCCTAAGGCCTACTATGCTGCATAAGTACTTAGGTACTGACTAGATGATTACAGTTCTGCAAGGAGAGTACCAGACTGAATTTATAACAGCTTCAGTTTTAGCACAGTACATAGATAAGCACATACTGCTCAATGGCTAAGTACAGTACTGAAAGCTTTAAGGGTAATAGCACTGGGTCAATTATCGGCTATATTTTTATTAGCGCTACATTAATTGCTAGAGTGAGGGGGTATACTGTATCTTGGTCTACATTTAGTGACCATAATCCTGTCACATTGACTATAATGGATGACTTAAAAAGCGGGGAAAAACTAATAGAAATGTGGGCATATTAGATATACGGCCTACAGACCAAGCCCGAAGAATTAAATGGTGCTGGGTGGTACCCCAGGACTTTCAGGCTAATTTGGTGGCTACAGTTTGTCACGAGATGTCCACTTGCTTGAATGAATGTAATGGGGAAGAGATTGTTCTAGCAGCCTACACTAAACTTTGTAAACAAATCTCCTTGGACCTCAAACAGCCACGTAAAGGACAGGATATAGCTGGGGAGAGATGGTTCGACCATAACTGTTCATTAGCCCATAAGAAGTTGTTGGCTGCTTTGAAACAAACTCCACCAGATAAGCCTACAATAGCCGCTCTAAGGAAAACCTACAAATTGGTTCAAACAAATCGGAAAAAGGAGATTAGAAAGGAGGCCTGGGAAGAGTTATTATCCACTGATGTTATCAAAAACAGTTCTAAGTTTTGGGAAGTGGTGAATAAGCCTTTCTTTCATGAGTCTCCTAATAGTAAGCTTGATTGTGGTATCCAGAAGCAAATCTGGCATAATCATTTTAAATCAGTATACGATGGGGATGACACTTGTGTCAATCCAGATTTTAAGATTGAGGTGTATACCTCATTTTTTTCAGATTCAGAGGTGTCAGTGGCAATTAAACAGATGACGAGCAATAAGGCTTCGGGACCGGATGGTGTGCCGGCCGACCTCTTTAAATCTGACATTAAGACATGGTCCAAAATATTGTGTAACGTTTTTAACAAGGCCTGCAAATCTGGCCTACCCAACACGTGGTCAGAATCCGTAATAGTACTGATTTTTTAAAAAAGGTAATCGAGGGGATCCTACTTGTTATCGTCCGATCTCCCTCATTGATTCCGCAGTCAAGGTGCTCGGAAGGGTGGTGCTTAGCCAACTTACGGAATGGCTAGAGGAAACAAAAACCCTCTAAGATCTGCAATACAGTTTCAGGAAGAGTAGGGGCACATCAGATCAATGCCTTAACTTACATCTACTGATCGGGAAATACACAGTTGCCAAGAAGGGAGCAATTTTTCTGGCATTAATGGACCTTTCCGCGGCCTTTGACCGAGTGAATAGGTCCAGACTGTGGGCTATGCTCCTGAAACTGGGAGTTGATAGCAACATTGTTTATTTCCTTGCAGACCTACATAGGGGTTTATCTGCCACTGTGCGTTATGATCAATTGGGCAACTGTACTGGAGGAATACGTATTACAAACGGTGTCAGGCAGGGGTGCATTTTGGCCCCTTTATTATTTACTCTTTACATAAATAGTTTGGACTCTGCATTATGTGATTCATACAAAGACATCCTGCGTGTTGGGCAACGCCTGACCCCGGCACTACTTTATGCGGATGATGCCGCTCTTTTAGCACAAACTGCAGTGGGCCTACAATCACTTTTAAACTCCTTTGCGGCCTTCATGAAATCCCTGGATCTCAGCGTGAACTTCTCTAAGTCCCATAAAAAGAAAATTGGCCCTAAGACCACAAGGGATAAAACCTTTTATTGCGAAGGAAACGTGTTGTCCAAGGTCTCTACCTTCCCGTATTTAGGAATCATATTTGACGATCAAGGCTCTTGGTCTCCACAAATCTTAGCAAAAAGCAATGTTTTGGCGAGATCCACATCTGCTGTTTTGGGCTTTGCGCGTAATTTGGGGGCAAGACCCATGCAAGCCCTCTTGAAAATATACGGAGCGAAATGTGTCTCCCTCGCAATGTATGGTGCTAACATTTGGGGAATGAGGAACATGAAAGCAATCCAGGCAGTGAAGGATAAGTTTCTTAGAAAAATGTTATGTGTCCCACAATCTACAGCTGGTTATATCGTCCATCAGGAGTGTAGAGCTAGCTTCCTGGAGGATCAAATTACCATGGCACCCCTTTTAAAATGGATCTTGACCTGGTTGAACCCAGAACTGGGGCTAAACCAGGAAAACAATAGAGATTGTTTGGCTGTTGATTATGGGAATCGCATCCCATGGCTCAGATATGTCCAAAACATGACAGTGCAATTGGGCCGACCTGAGCTATATACATTGCCCGAGAAACTGTCGAAGGGGACATCAAATGGGTCAAGGATTCATATCTTTTAATGGCTGCCATGGCTAGAGAAGATAGGGAGTTGGTAAAGACGATCATTGAACCTTATCTGGTTTTTGATACAAGCCCCACTCATCGATTCTTACTGACCAGATTTAGTTTGAATCAAGTTCATTTCCTTCTTGCAGAGTCACCAAGATGGAAGAGGGTGGAGGAATTGGGGGTTTGTTTGTGTGATGATTCCTCCACTCAGGACAAAATGCATTTTATTCTTTTCTGCAAGCACTTTACCGTTATTAGGAAGCGTTTTATCCTTCCAATCCTAGCTAATAAAGGTTTCCTTCAGGCGAGCCAGCACTTCTTTATCTCCAGCTATTAACAAATGTGTGGGAAATTTTTAATGTTGCTAGCTTCCTCACCGCCGCCGTAGGAATTATGAGAATATATAGGCTAGGTATAACTGGCCCAAATGCACTTAATTGAATTAATTGAATGTTTGTAATGTCTTAGTTTAGCAATATGTTTTTATGAAATTCGCCCAATATGAATTTGAACATGTGTATTGTGTTTTTAAAATTTTATGTAATTTGTCATTACTCTTAATTCGTAACAAATGGTTTTATAATGTTTGGTACAAAATTGTAGTATGCTTTTATGGTTTTAAAACAAACCGAATAAAGTATTTTTGACTGACTGACAGTACTGAAATAGCAGTGACAGAGTGTTTGCTAGAAGTGTAAGGATTCAGACTGGAGAATTTAAGGTATAAAAGACAAGCTGGCAGGTGCATAGAAGACTCCATGCATAGTCTATAGGGGTTTGAAGCAGTCCCTGGCCTAAGGCCTACTTTGCTCCATGACTACTTGGGTACTGACTGGATGATTACAGTTCTGCAAGGAGAGTGCCTGACTGAATTTATAAGAGCTTCAGTTTTAGCACAGTGCATAAATAAGCACATACTGATGAATGGCTCAGTACAATACTGAAACAGCAGTGACAGTGTGTTTGCTGGAAGTGTAAGGATACAGACTGAGGAATTGAAGGTATAAAAGACAGGTTTGCCGGTGCATAGAAGACTGCATGCATAGTCTATAGGGGTTTGAAGCAGTCCATGCCCTAAGGCCTACTTCACTGCATCAGTAGTAGGCCTGGGCGGTAAATTCCATTCCGCTAACGGAATTTGTGGAATTTGGGTCATTTCGTGTTCTGCGGAGAACGTGAAATTGCCCAAAATTCGGCGTTCCGCGACTTCGTGACATTTTTTGCATGTTCGCCTTCTCAAAAGTGTGTTTGCAAGATATTTTTACCCGAGCACGCAAACAGCGATTGTGAACAGTAAAAAAACATCGCGAACAAGCAATTCTGCATGTTCTAGGAATTTCTACTAATCCGCTGAGATTTTTTAGCGTTTCGGGGAGATTTGCGTAACGCGATTACGTGAATTCCGCCCACCCCTAACAGTAGTTGGGTACTGACTAAATGATTACAGTTCCGTAAAGAGAGTGCCTGACTGAACTTATAAGAGCTTGAGTGTTAGTGCAGTGAAAGGATTATCACAGACTGCTAAAATGGTCACTGTAGTAGTGCAAGAACAGTCACAGAGTGTTTGATGGAAGTATAAGGATACAGAATGGAGAATTGAAGATGTGAAACACAAGTGTGCAGGTGGATAAAATAATGCATATATACTGGATAGGGGTTTGAAGCAGTTCATGTTCTAATGCCTACTTCACTACATCAGTACTTGGGTACTGACTAAATGATTACAGTTCTGTAAAGAGAGAGCCTGACTGAATTTATAAGTACTTGAGTGTTAGTGCAGTGAAACGATTATCACAGACTGCTAAATGGGTCACTACAGTAGTGCAAGAATTGTCACAGAGTGTTTTGGGACGTATAAGGATACAGAATGGAGAATTGAAGATGTGAAACACAAGTGTGCAGGTGGATAGAAGAATGAATATATACTGAATAGGTGTTTGAAGCAGTTCATGTCCTAAGGCCTACTTCACTACATCAGTATTTGGGTACTGACTAAATAATTACAGTTCTGCAAGGAGATTGCCTGACTGAATTCATAAGTGCTTCAGTGTTAATGCAGTGAATGGATTACCACCGACTGCTAAATTGGTCACTACAGTACTGCAAGACAGTCACCGAGTGTTTGATGGAAGTATAAGGATACAGAATGGAGAATTGAAGATGTGAAACACAAGTGTGCAGGTTGATAGAAGAATGCATACATACTAGATAGGGGTTGGAAGCAGTTCATGTGCTAAGGCCTACTTCACTGCATCAGTACTTGGGTACTGACTAAATGATTACAGTTCTAGAAGGAGAGTGCCTGACTGAATGTATAAGTGCTTGAGTGTATGAGGAGAGAGAAGGAGTATGAGGAGAGAGGGGGGAATATGAGGAGAGAGGGGGGAGTATTACGAGATAGGGGTGTGTATGAGGTGAGAGGGTGAGTATAAGGAGAGAGGGGTATGTATGAGGAAAGAGGGGGGAGTATGAGGAGAGAGGGGGGAGAATATCGAAGAGAGGGGAGTATAAGGAGAGAGGGGTTGTATGAGGAGAGTGTGGATAGTATGAGGAGAGAGGGAAGAGTATGAGGAGATGAGGGAGTATGAGGAGAGGGGGAGTACAAGGAGAGAGGGGGGTTAAGAGGAGAGAGAGGGGGAGTATGAGGAGAGAGGGGTATGAGACAGGGGACGTATGAGGAGATAGTTTGGGAGTATGAGGAGAGAAAGGGGAAGAATGAGGAGAGAGGGGGGAGTATGAGGAGAACGGGGAGTATGAGGGGAGGGGAAGTATGAGGAGAGGGGGGAGTATGAGGAGAGAGGGGGGAGTATGAGTAGAGAGGTGGGAGTATAAGGAGGGAAGGGGGAGTATGTGGAGAGAGCGTGTGTATGAGGAGAGAGGAGGGAGTATGAGGAGAGAGGAGGGAGAATGTGGAGAAAAGAGTAGTATAAGGAGTATAAGGAGAGGGGGGTGTATGAGGAGAGAGGGGGTAGTATGAGGAGACAGGAAGGAGTATGAAGAGTGGGGGAATATGAGTAGAGTGGGGTAGTATGAGGGGAGAGGGAGAGTATGAGGAGAGGAGGGAATATGAGTAGAGGGGGAGTATGAGGAGAGGGGGGAGTATGAGAGGAGAGGGGGAGTATGAGGAGAGGGGGGAGTATGAGGGAAGAGGGGGAGTGTGAGGAGAGAAGGGGGAGTATGAAGAGATGGGGGAGTATGAGGAGAGAAGAGGGGGGAGTATGAGGAGAGAGGTGGCAGTATGAGAATAGAAGGGGGAGTATGTGGAGAGAAGGTTGAGTATGAGGAAAGAGGGGGAGTATAGGGAGAGAGGGGCAAGTATGAGGGAGAGGGGGGAAAATGTGGAGAGAGGGGGGAGTATAAGGAGAGAGGGGGTGTATGAGGAGAGAGGGGGTAGTATGAGGAGAGGGGGTAGTATGAGGAGAGGGGGGAGTATGAGGAGAGGGGGAGGTATGAAGAGAGAAAGAGGAATAAGAGGAGAGAGGAGGGAGTATGAGGAGAGGGGGGAGTATGAGGAGAGAGGGGGGAATGAGGAGAGAGAGGGAGTAAGAGAAGAGAGGGGGAAGTATGAGGGCAGAGAGGGGAAGTATGAGGAGAGGGGGAGGTATGAAGAGAGTGGGAGGAGTAAGAGGATAGAGGGGGTATGAGGAAAGAGGGGGGAGTATGAGGAGATAGGGAGGTATGAAGAGAGAGGGAGGAGTAAGAAGAGAGAGGAGGGACTATGAGGAGAGGAGGGAGTATGAGGAGAGAGGGGGGAGAATGAGGAGAGAGGGGGAAGATGAGGAGAAACGCGGGAGTATGAGGACAGAGAGGGGGAGTATGAGGACATGGGGAAGTATGAGGAGAGAGAGGGGAGAATGAGGAGAGAGGGGGGAGTATAAGGAGGGAGAGGGGGATGTGAGTATGTGGAAAGAGGGGCGAGTATGAGAAAGGGGGAGTATAAGGAGAGAGGGGTGTGTATGAGGAGACAGGAGGGAGTAGGAGGAGAGAGGGGGAGAATGTGGAGAAAAGAGGAATATAAGGATAGAGGGGGTATATGAGGAGAGAGGGGGTAGTATGAAGAGACAGGAAGGAGAATGAGGAGAGGGGGGAATATGAGGAGAGGGGAGTATGAGGAGAGGAGGGAATATGAGTAGAGGGGAGAGTGTGAGGGGAGAGGGGGAGTATGAGGAGAGGAGGGAATATGAGGAGAGGGGGGAGTATGAGGAGAGGGGAGAATTTGAGGGGAGAGGGTGGGTATGAGTGGTATGAGGAGAGGGGGGTATGAGGAGAGAGGGGAATCTGAGGATAGAGGGTGGAGTATGAAGAGATGGATGAGTATGAGGAGTGAGTGAGGTATGAGGAGAGAGGGGGAGTATGAGGAGAGGGGGAATATGAGGAAAATGTGGAGTAAGAGGATTGGGGGAGTATGAGAGGAGAGGGAAAGCATGAGGAGAGGGGGAGTATGAGGAGAGGGGGAGTATGAGGAGAGAGGTGGGAGTATGAGGAGATGGGGGAGTATGTGGAGAGAGGGGCGAGTTTGAGGAGAGAGAGGGCGTAAAAGGAGAGAGGGGGAATATGAGGAGAGAGGGGGGTGTATGAGGAGAGAGGGGGTAGTATGAGAGGGAGGCAGGAGCATGAGGAGATGGGGGAGTATAAGGAGAGATGGGGGTAAGAAGAGAGAGGGGAGTATGGGGAGAGGGGGAAGTTTGAGGAGAGAGGGAAGAGCAAGAGGAGAGAGGAGGGAATATGAGGACAGGGGGAGTATGAGGAGAGAGGGGGGAGAATGAGGAGAGAGGGGGAATATGAGGAGAGAGGGGAGAGTATGAGAACAGAGAGGGGGAGTATTAGGAGATGGGGGACTATGAGGAGTTGGGGGAGTATGAAGAGAGAGGTAGGAGTAAGAGGAAAGAGGGGGAAGTATGAGGACAACAGGGAGTATAAGGAGAGAGAGGGGAATATCAGGAGAGAGGGGGAGTATAAGGAGAGAGAGGAGGAGTGTGAGGAGAGAGGAGGGAGTATGAGGAGAGAGAGGAGGAGTATGAGGAGAGAGGGGGAGTATGTGGAAAGAGTGGCGAGTATGAAGAGAAAGGGGGAGTATAAGGAGAGAGGGGTGTATATGAGGAGAGAGGAGGGAGTATGAGGAGATAGGGGGGAGAATGTGGATACAAGAGGAATATAAGGAGAGAGGGGGTATATGAGGAGAGTGTAGTATGAGGAGACAGGAAGGAGTATGAAGAGAGGGTGGAGTATGAGGAGAGGAGGGAATTTGGGGGAGTATGAGGGGAGAGGGGGAGTATGAGGAGAGGAAGGAATATGAGGAGAGGGGGATTCTGAGGAGGGGGAGTATGAGGGGAGAGGGGGAGTATGAGGAGAGGGGGGAGTATGAGGAGAGAGGGGGATCATGAGGAGAGAGGGAGGAGTATGAAGAGATGGGGGAGTATGAGGAATGAGTAGGGTATGAGGAGAGAGGGGGAGTATGAGGAGAGGGAGACTATGAAGAAAAGGGGGAGTATGAGGAGAGGGGGGAGTATGAGGGGAAGTATGAGGAGAGTGGGGAGTATGAGGAGAGAGGGGGGAGTATGCGGAGGGAGGTGAGAGTATGAGGAGAGAAGGGGGAGTATGTGGATAGGGGGCGAGTATGAGAAGAGAAGGAGTGTAAGGGGAGAGGGGGGAGTATGAGGAGAGAGATGGAGAATGTGGTAAGAGGGGGGGAGTATAAGGAGAGAGGGGGTGTATGAGGAGAGAGGGGATAGTATGAGGAGTGAGGCAGGAGTAAGAGGAGATAGGAGGAGTATGAGGATAGATGGGGTATGAGGAGAGAGGGGGAAGTATGAGGAGAGTGGGGAGTATGAGGAGAGGGGGGCGTATGAGAAATGAGGGTGGTATAAGAGGAGAGAGGAAGGAGTATGAGGACGGGGGGAGTATGAGGAGAGAGGGGGAGAATGGAGAGAGAGGGGAATATGAGGAGAGAGGGGGGAGTATGAGGACTGGGAGAGGGAGTATGAGGAGAGAGGGAATATGAGGAGAAGGGGGAGTATGAGGAGAGAGGGAGGAGTAAGAGGAAAGAGGGAGAAATATGAGGAGAGGGGGAAGTTTGAGGAGAGAGAGGGGAATATCAGGAGAGAGGGGGAAGCATAAGGAGAGAGAAGGGGAGTGTGAGGGGAGAGGGGGGAGTGTGAGGAGAGAGAGGAGGAGTATGAGGCGAGAGGGGGGAGTATGTGAAAAGAGGGGTGAGTATGAGGAGAAAGGGGGAGTATAAATATAGAAATATGAGGAGAGGGGGAAGTTTGAGGAGAGAGAGGGGAATATCAGAAGAGAGGGGGAGCATGAGGGGAGAGGGGGAGTATGAGGAGAGGAGGGAATATGAGGAGAGGGGGGAGTATGAGGAAAGGGAGAAGTATGAGGGGAGAGGGGGAGTATGAGGAGAGGGGAAGTAAGAGGAAAGAGGGGGGATTATGAGGAGAGAGGGAAGAGTATGAAGAGATGGGGAGTTTGAGGAGTGAGGGGTTATGAGGAGAGACGGAGGAGTATGAGGAAAAGGGGGAATATAAGGAAAAGGGGTAGTATGAGGAGAGGGGGCATATGAGGGGAGAGGGGAAGTATAAGGAGAGAGGGGTATGAGGAGAGGGGGGTGCTGTGAGGAGACAGGGAGGAGTATGAGGAGAGGGGGGAATATGAGGAGAGGGGGGAGTATGAAGAGAGGAGAGAGGGAGGAGTATGAAGAGATGGGGGAGAATGAGGAGTGAGGGGGATATGAGGAGAGAGGGGGGAGTATGTGGAGAGGGGGAATATGAGGAACAGGGTGAGCATGAGGAGAGAGGGGAGTATGAGGGGAGAGGGAAGTATGAGCATAGGGGGGAGTATGAGGAGAGGGGGGTATGAGGAGATAGGTGGGAGTATGAGGAGAAAAGGGGAGTATGTGGAGAGAGGGGTGAGTATGAGGAGTGAGAGGGAGTATAAGGAGATAGGGGGGAGTATGAGGAGAGAGGGGGAGAATGTGGAGAGAGGGGGGAGTATAAGGAGAGAGGGGGTATATGAGGAGAGAGGGGGTAGTATGAGGAGACAGGAAGGAGTATGAGGTGAGTGGGGAATATGAGGAAAGGAGGAGTATGAGGAGAGGAGGGAATATGAGGAGACGGGGGTATGAGGGGAGAGGGGGAATATGAGGAGAGAGGCAGGAGTATGATGAGATGGGGCAGAGTATGAGGAGAGATGGGGTATGAGGAGAGAGGGGGGAGTATGAGGAGAGGGGGACGTGTGAGGAGAGAGGGAGGAGTGAGTAAGAGGAGAGAGGAGGGAGTATGAGGACAGGGGGAGTATGAAGAGAGAGGGGAAATATGAGGAGAGAGGGGGGAGTATGAGGACAGGGAGGGGGAGTATAAGGAGAGGGGGAATATGACGAGAAGGGGAAGTATGAGGAGAGAGGGAAGAGTAAGAGGAGAAAGGGGGAAGTATGTGGAGACGGTGGAGTATGAGAGAGAGGGGAATATCAGGAAAGAGGGAGGGGTATAAGGAGAGAGAGGGGGAGTGTGAGGAGAGAGGGGGAGTGTGTGGAAAGAGGGGCGAGTATGAGGAGAAAGGGGGAGTATAAGGAGAGAGGGGTGTGTATGAGGAGAGAGGGGAGAGTATGAGGAGAGGGGGGAAGTGAGGAGAGGGGGGAGTATGAGGAGAGGGGGAAGTGAGGAGAGGGGCAGTAAGAGGAGAGGGGGGAATATGAGGGGGAGGGGGAGTATGAGGAGAGCATGAGGAGAGAGGGGGAGCATGAGGAGAGAGGTGGGAGTGTGAGGAGAGAAGGGGGAGTATGAGGAGAGAGAAGTGGAGTGTGAGGAGAGAGGGGGAGTATAAGGAGAGAGGGTTGTGTATGAGGAGAGAGGGGGAGAATGTGGAAAGAGGAGCGAGTACAATTCCTAAATGCACACAGACGCACAGTGTGATTCTAGACAAACAATATTAGACCTTGCATTTTACCAAACCACATTTACTGGTCTAGAAACAGTTGAGTGACTGCACACACTCCATGTGTATAACTACTACATTTCAGTGGTCAACCCTGACTCATTTTGCAAATACATAAGCAATTTGCTGCATTATTTGTGCCAACATCACATCAAAAAAGTGACACAATACAGCATCAAAGAGGCACAAAGGGCTTGTAAATCTGCCCCAGGACATGTGTGTTACAGAAAACACGGGTTGTACCCAAAAGAAGTCATTGGGACCTGGGACCTGGGTGAATATATAGTACAGAGGGGTTCCCAGAACTCAAAAAGTTTAAAAGAGTATACAAATTTAGGAATTGGAGTCATAAATCCTAAAATAGTAAGAGCATTGTTGTTTAATCACAATGTGTAAGTACATTTAGTCACATAATATTAATCATATGCAAAAATTCAACGTGTTTTGTGCCCCTAAAAAGGGAAAAAGGGGTAGGGAAGGTGGTAGTGTAGGAAGGAGTGTAGGGTAGTCAGAAAAGTGACATAGCAATGGTCAACCAACCTTAATATACAATGCAATAATTTCATTAACAAAACATAGACCAATGGGTCCAAATTGCTATATGTACATCATGCTTCCAAAAGAAAAAACAATCAATGATATATACGGAAGGAAGCTGAGGATATAGAGGCTGTCGATGTTTTGACCCAAGGATAATTGCAGGCAATTGATGGTGCCTTGCTAGGGGGTCTTCATCAGGACGGGGGTGGGGCGTGTTACCTAAACGAGAGTTTAATAAATAGGTTGACAAGGGTCAGAAAAAGATCCAATTTACTCCTAAAAGAACAATGGATGAAAAAAGAGGGATTTTGATAATTACCATGCGGTGTTGAGTACTCTAGTCATAATAGGCGAGGAACATCATAGCGTGTGAGTGCTACAAAAGGGGGAACAATAAATAATGAATATAAACGCATCATATTCAGATGCGAGAGCAGGCAATATAATCGCTACAACACTGGGTGGCAGACTTACAAAGTGACTCACGGTCATGGATACATCAATGGGAGGTGGACATAATGTCGTACGGTCTGAATGCTGTATTTCTCTATAAGAAAAAGCAGACAGGACCGCATAAAATTTGCCTCAAAAGGACTCAGGTTTTGTAAAAGAGGAGCAAAATAGAGTGGAACATACCCTCACAGTTAACGTTGTTAGGGATGTGCTTAAAAGATCCCGCCGACAGATCGGGAATCTGAAAGACAGAAAGGCCATGGGCCCGTGGAGCATTACAAAATTGGTCCCAAATATTACCATATTAGTTGGAGCAATGGTACAACAAGCCTGCACACTATTAACTGAATTAATGTATGGAGAAGAATGTCTACTGGATTCCGCCGGAAGACCGATCGGAAATCTAGAAGACAGAAAAGCCCGGGGGCCAGCAAACCATCGGAAGCTGTTCTCCGTGAGTTGCATAGCATGCTAGCATGGTGGCGTGGAGGGAGGGTATAAATTTACCTTGTAATCAGAACGAATCCTCCGAAGGCGTGGTCTACAATGGCGGCCGACCGAGTGCTGTGGCTGGGTGTCTAGGCAACCGTGGTCACGTGACCCGGAGACGGGCCTGTGACAGACGGTAGGCATGGAGAAAAGACTCACAGTGTGGTGCCCAGCCCAGGAGCTGAGTCATGGTTGCTAGGTTACGTAGGACGCAATTGAAGCGCATCGGAACAATTTTAAAGTACCAAGTATGGTATATTGAGCTCGGTCCTAATGCGAGGCCAAAGGTTTATTGTAAATGAGGAGAGGGCATACTGTGCATAGCTAGTAGGTATTGTACGATAGTTAGAAAGCAACAGAAACGCCTCAAGGTGAGCATCAATGGGTCTATGTCAGAGTTGCAAGAAATGGGGGGGAAAAGATTGTGCAGACTCTTCCAGACAGCCATCATTAATGTAATCAATTAACCTATAAAGTATATTGTGAACGTATACTGAAGGATACAGACCTCTCTCTGACTGGGAAATTGTAGATTTAAAACACAAGTCTGATTCTAGACAAAAAACACTATTAATTACTCTTGAAGGGCTAATATGACTGCACACATTACGGACATGTAATTACTGCATTTTACTGTACGACAATGAGTCATTTTGCAAATACAAAAACAATAACTAGTTTCTATTTCTATCAAAATTTCAAAAAAGGATAGACATTTAAGCACATATGTCTCCGCAAACACAAAACATACAAAAATGCTTCACTCAGAATAATTCCTAAATGCACACAGATGCACAGTGTGATTCTAGACAGAAAATATTAGACCTTGCATTTTACAAAACAATTTACTAATCTAGAAATGATAAAGTGACTGCACACATTCCATGTATATAACTACTACATTTCAGTGCACAACCCTGACTCATTTTGCAAATACATAAACAATTTGCTGCATTATTTGTGCGAACATTGGATCAAAAAAGCAACGCAATGGCAGCACAAAGACGCACAAGAGTCTTGTAAATATGTCCCAGAGAGTTTACAGTAGTGTATGTATACTGACTGGATATTTGTAAATTTAAAACACAAGCCTAATTCTAAACAAGCAACACTATTAACTACTCTACAACTGAAAAAGTGAATGCCCACATTTTACAGTTTTTTTGTACTGCACTTTATTGCACAAAGCTGGCTTACTAAACACATTAACTTACCAAATGGTTTTATCACAATAGTTATCCAAATGCAGACAAACTCAGAATGTGATTCTATGCTGTTTAGAAGGATAAACACATTACTCTTACAAAAAAAATGCACCACATACATTCCCTTACAAGTTATCTACTCACCTTCCAAATTGATTTGTAGATTAAGAAGAATGCCAGTCACACAGCAGATATTTCTATACAGAATCTTTCTACTTCAGTGTTCTTAGCAAAACCAGAAAATTGCACACTTTCCCTCTCAATTTACCCATATATACATGTTAATAACAAATCAAATTGCTTCACACATTAATTCAAAACCAAACACATATTTCTATTGGTTTAACATTTGAACACTTTGCAACTGACATAACTTTGAACCCTACCCCCAACAGATAATGCAAAAGTCAAATGTCCACAGAGGTCAAAAGTTCAGCACGCTGTAAAACACTCCTCCTCAACAAGTTTAGACTCTGCAAATGATACTTACTTATAAGTACCAATAAAGAGAAAGCTCTTGTTAGAACCAACCAACATCTAAACACATAGGCTTGATAGATATCTGTAAAACATATTTTTTTATTCTTTTTTTCTTGCTTAGGTACGCGTAGGGGAAGACTTACGAACCTCGCACCATACGTCGTACGGCCGCGCTTGGTACGCGTATTAAAAATGTTACCGTAAAAAAAATAGCCCCTATCACTAATTTTATTATCCCCGGGGACCCCATCCCCTGGGGCTCAAATAAAACGTTGGGGACCGTGGGGGGAGCCCCAATGCCCCCACGGTCCCATCCGTCTCCCCGAAACCTTCGTAAGCCGGCATTGCTTTTCATCAGGGAGAGCAGCTTACATGCTGCTCCCCCTGACGAAAAGCAATATGATTGTCTATTTTCAAGAGAAAGCTGGTTCAAGGTTAACCTGCTCTCTCTTCCAAATAGGAAAGCAATTTGCTATGGTAGGGTGGAAACCGCGAGGCTCCCGCCCTACCATAGCAAACTACAGTGTCCCGGGGGAAGGTCCCCAGGGCTACCACAAGGCCGCGCGGCTCCCCTCCCAACATTGAAAAGCCTCGGGGGTGGTGGTCCCCGGGGCTGGGGGGTCTGTCATGAACCCCCCTATTTTGAATAGTAGAGCCCCGGGGAGGTGCCGGTCCCCGGGGCATGTTGGGGGTCTTGAGCCCCCACACAGGTTTTTACATTTTTTTTAAAGAAGCCCCGGGGGGTGGCGGTCCCCGTGGCTGTGGGGGGGCCGTGAGCCCCTGCATACATATTGTTAAAGCCCCAGGGGATGGCGGTCCCCAGGGCTGGAGTGCCCCTATGGGCCCCCATTATAAATGAAAACCTTGCCCCCGGGATTTGGCCCCCCCCGGGGGCTATTTAACAATAAAGCACCTTCGTTTTTTTTTCTCGTTTTCACGGCATACGCGTACCCTACCCATATCCCACGATTAAAAAAATAAATTCTCCTTGGGGGTCATTGCGGAACCCCCTGAGCAGCCCTAGGAGCTCAGGAAGTCCTATGACAAAAAGCAAACTTTTCCTTTTTTTTTTTTTTAAAGTTTATTGTTTAATGCAAGGAAATACAGCAATGGACAGTCACAAATTCAAAACGTACATATAGTTACTGACAAATACAAGAACAAACAATATCTAGATCCAGTCCGCAATTGGGGCCCATATTTTTTCTCCCAAAGCCCTTCTTTTGACACCCTTTAGTCTATACATAGCAGACTCTATATTGTACATAAATAATAATCTTTCCCTCGAATTAAAGAAGGAGGGGGATCCAAATTAATCCATTCCCTAGTAATACAGGCTCGGGCAACCGCCATGCTTATAAAAAGAAAACAAGTTAATGGTTTGTGTCTTGGGGTGACCGAGTCTGTACCAATTAGCACCAACTCTGCAGTTAACTTGACATCAGATTGAAGAACTACAGCCAAAAAGCTCTCAATTTGTTGAAAAAACTCTCCAAGCTTAGGGCATTGAAAAAACATGTGTACAGCATCAGCTGCGTACAAAACGCAGTGATTACATTTCGTCCCCACTGTCGAACTCCACTTAACAACTTTGCTGGGAGTGTAATAAAGATCATATAAGCACATAAAATTTTGAGATTTCATCATCCCATTTATCAAAAATTCAGACGCGAGCTTAACAGACTCATAAACATCAATACCAGGTATCCCCAATTTGCTAACCCACTTTGCCTGGCACTGATCTAAATCATCCCCAAATTCCTGGATCAAACATGAATACAAAGTACCAATTGATACATTTTTTTTTTGTAAATGTTCCAAGAGGGGGACTTTATTCATACTAGTAGCTGAAACAAGTAATGAATTATGGAGAAAACTGCGGATCTGAAGAAACTTAAAAAAATCATTTTTACTTAAAGAGTACTTGCTCTGTAACTCCTGAAAGGAGGCCAATTGGCCATCACAAAACAGACCGCCCAAGTAACATACGCCTTTTAAATTCCACCTAATGGCAGATAGGTCACAAAAGATTGCAGAGGGCAGTAGACCAGACACTTCGAAAGGTGTGTATGCATTCAATTTATATAGTCCCAGATGCTTCCGTACTTTTTGCCACACACCAAATGCTGCTGTCAACGTCTTAAATTTCGTTTTTTTATAATAGCTGGGTTCTATCTGCTTGAGAAAACAGGCTTTCATTTCTTCTCCCAGAATCATCTCATAAATAGACGGAGTGCAACAGGGAGAAATTCGCGCTCTATCCCCAATTATCAAAGAACTGATAAATTGAAGGGTCGCCGCAAAGTAGTGATGTCATTTGAGATGTCATCAGTGATGTCATCAGTGATGTCACTGACCATGTCATGAATGATGTAATATCTGACATCATCAGCAGTGGATTGAGGGCGCGTGAGTTATAGTGAGTCCAACTAACTATTACGTGGGAATTTCAATGGTTTTGTATGAGTAAAATGTTCAGCTAACTATAACTGGTGTGAAACCTATGGTTTTTTTCAGTGAATTTGAAAGGTTTTTTAAATGCTAATTCCTAACTATAACGAGTGTGAAACCTATGAGTTTTTCAGTGAATTTCAAAGGTTTTTTAAATGCTAATTCCTAACGATAACGATTATAACGATTGTGAAACCTATGGTTTTTTTAGTGAATTTCAAAGGTTTTTTAAAAGCTAATTCCTAACTATAACGATTGTGAAACCTATGTTTTTTTCAGTGAATTTCATTGATTTTTAAAAAGCAAATTCCTTTGTATATCGACTTTGTAAACTACGATTTTTTTTTATTAGCTGTTTTTTATAAGTATTAATGATATTTTAAAAAAATATATATATATTTGTTCAATGTATATATTTTTTTAATCATTTTTACCTGGTGCGCTCAGGGTGCCCGTATCATTTTGACTTGGGGCGCTTAGGGTGCGCGCACCGGTAAGCTCTCCCGAGAGCACAGCGAGAGCGCTATTTCTGCGTTCGTAAAAAAAAATATGTATGAAAAGTAAATAATAATGCAAGACATTCAGTACCATACTTATAAAAGAAGTATTTTTGATTTACGAAATGAAAATGATTTTCCATTTCCGTAAAGCTACCAAAACGTCACTCAGGCGCGCCGAGTAAGCTCCCCCGGAAGCGCCTACGTTCGTGCCCCGTAAGCGCCCCCGGAAGCATACGGTGTGCGCAGCGTAAGCGTGTCAAGTCATGTGACCTTAAAATAACACTTTTCATTGGTTGCTAACAGTTTTTTTACAAAGAATGAAATCCCCACCCATTTCCTTCACTTCTTCTTTCACTTTTGTGACTGCAAGACCTGTCTTTTTGCTGCTTAATCTTTGTTGAATTATCATGGCTGCCAGAGCATCGAGCAGCAATGATGACTCTGATGGATTCCTTGATGAAGAGCCTCCTCAGCCTAGAGCTAAGGAGCATTTTATCTGGAAATGTTTTGATATTCCTGAGGGACGTAAGAAAGTAAATGCTCCGAAGGTGGAGTGTAAGATCTGCCATACTGTACTTTCCAGAGGAGACCCCACAAGGAAGTACAGTTTTGGTAATTCTACCATGATTCGCCACGTCGAGAGAAGGCATCCCCAGAACTATGCCCGGGAGAGTGTCCGGGCTCTGGCACGAGAGGCTCCAAGAGATGGTGCCTCTACTTCAACTGGAGGAGCAACTACATTGGTGAGGGGGCGACCAGAAGAGCTGATCCCTAATATTCAGCCAGCTTTTAATGAAGCCATAATTAAATGCAGACAATGTGATCAGCTACTTTGTTATGGGGAACAAAGTGTTATGCTCATGGTTCGAGCATTAGAGAACCACCGCTGCCGTCCCCAGCCCTAACTTTGATTATTTTTTTTTGCTCCTGTTGAGCAGTTTCCCATTCCCTGTTTTTGTTTTAGTTTAAAAAAAGGAAAAAAGAAGAAAAAAAAGTTCTTTTCAGAACTACCTCCAATTCTCATCAAAGAGCTGTATTCTTAAAAAAATGAAAAAGAGTAACTGAAGTGGAGTGCAGTGAGAGAGGAGAGGAAAATGAGTGAGAAAGCAAAGAAAGGGACGAGAGGGGAAGGGAAGTGAAGTAGGGGACTGAAAGAAGGTGAGTGTGGGGAAGGAGAGTGAGGAGAAGGAGAGTGAACATGGGGAATGTGGATAAGTGAAGAAAATGTAGGAAAAGAACGTGGGTGTGGAAGGGTAAGAAAAGAGCAGTGATGTTTAGGAAAGAGTGGAGATACAGACTGCATAAACACAAGTGCGTGTGAGACAAGGTGAGTAAGGCAGTGAAGAAACAGAGAAAGTGAAAGAAAAAATAGGAGTGGAAGACTGAAGGCCTCATTTATAAGGCCATGCGTCACTTTTACGCCGCCGGTGCGTCACTTTTGTGACGCACCAGTGCTGTAAAAAATGCACCTTGTTGAGTCATATTTACAAAGTGACGCATCTAGGTAGATGCGTCACTTTGTAAACCCCTGCGCCACATTATACCTGCGCCAGGTGTAATGTATGCAAAGGGGGCGTATTGACGCAAGGAAGGGTCGTAGAAGTGACGCAGTGAAATCTATGAGATTTCACTGCGTCACTTTTAGGATACCGTTGCGTCAAAATCTTGCGCCTGCCTCACAGCAGGCGTAAGACTGACGCAGGCCCTTTCACATGAAATGATGCATTGCTGGAGTTGCGTCACTTTTGTGACACACTCCAGCAATGCATCACTTTTGCGCTTACAGATACGTCAGAAATACTGACGTATCTGTAACTCCTTGCGACATAATACGTCATACATTAAATATGACGCATAAGGAATGTCGCTAGGAGAGCGCACTGAGAAGTGATGCATCGCTGTTTTCACGCAGCAATGCGTCATTTCTCATAAATGAGGCCCTGAGTGAGAGAGGAAAGAAACATAAGTGAGGGAGTGTGGCTGTGTTATAGGGAGTGAGTGTGATAGAAGAGGAGTGACAGACTAAGGGGTCAGAGAGAATGAGGCTAACAGAGAGAGAATGAGGTAAGAGGAGTGTAGAAGTAAGAGGACAGAGGGAGTAAGAGAAGAAATTAGTGAAGTTGAGTAAGGAGAGTAAGGGAAGGGAAAACAGTGAAAGAACAAAGGATGGGAAAAGAGAGGAAGAAAAGAATAATGGCATCATTTAGAAAAAGGCTAAAAACCAACTTGTTTGCAGAAGATTAATCTACTGTAATGCCATCACTGTAACCTCTAGCTCTTCTGCAATGCCCCTGTTTTTGCACCAACTTAGTGAGCAAAGCGCGGAGATACCCCGTACGGGGTCGATTCTTGCGCTATACAAGAAATCAAATAAATAAATAAATAAATAATAAATAAATAATAGATTCTTTCTCATTTCAGACCCATATTCTTGTACATAACCGATTAAAATTGTTCCCACATAAATTCAAAACCAAACTGCACATTTTAATTGGTTGTACATTACAAGACTTTGAAACTCACATAACATTCACCCATCCCCCCAGTGCTCATTCACCAAGTAACCATGGTAACTCCCTCTTAAACCAGCACACAGTTCACAAGTTTATCATACTATGTTGCAAAAAAATCCATCACGGTTGTTTGACCTCTCAATCTACTAGCTAATGAAATGCAATGTTTCTTTAAATGACTTTTTTTCAACCATTTAAATGACTTCTTACAAAAAAAAGCATGCAGTCTAATTTTCAGTGGAGATTTTTAAGAAAGCACCAATCATTTCTGGTTTTTCCACTGCACTGATTCCCAAGCACTATTTTTCATAATCAAACTGCCATTTCATTTCCACAATTCATCTGACTTCAACATGCAAAAAGTCTGGTTTGTGGGTCATAACTATGTCCACTGGAGTCAGAAATACGCAGCTAACAGAGGTATTTACAACCTTGATTTACCAAATGTGGACATTGTATGGATTGGACAGAGAGGATTGAGAAGTTACCAATTGATACCATTGGTAAAATCCTTTATGCATTTACCACACCCTGACCTTATAATTGTGCACTGTGGTGGCAATGACTTGGGCACTTTGACTGGGGTAGGTTTGGAAATGCTTTTAAAGGACATCTTTGGGCAATTGATGTCACTTTTTCCAAAAACTGCCTTGGTATTTTCTAATATATGCCAAAGGCAAAAATGGAACTGGTCCAACCAATTTTGTCACAGATTGAAAAAGCAAGGAAACATGTAAATAAATCTGTTTCTGCCTACCTCAGAGACTATGGTATGGGTTCCATTTACCACAGCAACTTGCGTTACAACATGCAAGACATCTATAGGAGAGATGGTGTTCATTTTACAGATGAGGGGAATCGAGTTTTCCTCTTGAATATAAGACTCTGCATTAGTACCTACTTGTAGGTACAAAAAACACCCACATAACACAACAGCTCTTTTCAGAGCTACCCTACCTCTAAGCACTCTAAATAATTTTTTTACTATAATTTTTTACACTGTTTTTCCCTGTGGTGCGCTCAGGGTGCGCGTACCGGAGCGCGCACCTGGGAACGCACCCAACGCTTACCACGTGAAAATTAAAAAAAAAAAAAGTTTTTTTGCCCTTCAGGGTCCTTCTAGGCCCCCCTCAGAAAACCTAGGGGGTCAGGGGGTGTCTACTCTGCCCCCTTTTAATTATTTCCCCCTTTCTTTTTCACCTCTTGTGTCTCGATTCTACAGAGACACAAGATGGCGGACTCTCCGGACTGTTTAGAATGTTGACAGACACCCGACAGCCAATCAGCTTTCCGCTCGCGCACTCCCGTAGCGCGCCGGGTGCGCTCCCGGGTACGGGCACCTGTGAGCGCTCGGAGAGCGCATATAAATATACATGTGTTTTTGAAGTTATTTTCAAGAAAACCACTGGAGCAATTTTCACCAAACATAGCAAAGGCACATCTGCGTACCAGTCCCTACAATTTTGCCAAGTTTGGCGTAATTCCGTTCAGCGGTTCGGGCTGTAGACTTGTCAGACCGACCTATGGAAATTAACATGGGAAAACACATTTTGGGACCCCTTTTTTCTCAGCCCCCACTCCACGAATCCCCCCGAAACTTCCAGGGAAGGAGCGGAGCGGAGCTGGCCCAAATTTTGGAAAATTACACGCAAATTCCTCAACCGGCGCCAGAGTTATTCCAAATAGAATGTTGCGGATTTCCTATGGTAGCCAATCCTAACTATAACTACCTACTGGCGACCGCCAGTAGGTAATATATATATATATATATATATATATATATATATATATATATATATATATATATATATATATATATATATTACCTACTGGCGGTCGCCAGTAGGTATATATAGTTAGGATTTTTTCTCTATGGGATTTTTGAAAATTCTATGTCTAATAACTTTGGCGTTTGTGGACGGAATTGGCTGAAATTTTCAGGAAAATGGCACATTTTGTTTCTGAGCAGCCCTTGAAAATTTGGGGGGGTTCGTCAAGGGGGGCCGAGAAAAAAGGGGGGTCCCAAAACGTGTTTTTAACATTGAGTTTTCCATAGGGCGGTTGGCCTCACTTTTAGCCCGAACGGCTGAATGGATTTGCACGAAACTTGGCAAAATTGTAGGGACTGGTAGCCCGATGTGCCTTTGCTAGGTCTCAATATATGTGCTCCAGTGGATTTTGAGAAATTAACATTCAAAAAAAGATATATATCTGTAACAGCGGACCGGGCAGCGCTCCGGTTCGCGGACTTTTCGCGGTACGGAGCTTTGTGAAGCGAAGCTGATTGGTTCTCCGGCGTCTGTGAACATTCCAAACAGTCCGTAGCGGCCGCCATCTTGTCTCTCGGTAGGATCGAGAGACAAGAGGAGGCCAAAGCGAAGGGGCAAATGACCATAAGGGGGCATAGTAGATCCTCGCTGACCCCCTAGGTTTGATGTGGAGGTTTTAAAAGGGCCCCGCGGGGCAAAAAAAAAAAATAATAATAATAATCGAACGGCTGAATGGATTTGCACGAAACTTGGTAAAATATTAGGGACTGGTAGCCCGATGTGCCTTTGCTAGGTCTCAATATATGTGCTCCAGTGGATTTTGAGAAATTAACGTTCAAAAAAAGATATATATCTGTAACAGCGCTCCGCTTCGCGTAACGGAGGTTTGCGAAGCTGATTGGTTCTCCGGCGTCTGTAAACATTGCAAACAGTCCGTAGCGGCCGCCATCTTGTCTCTCGGTAGGATCGAGAGACAAGAGGAGGCCAAAGCGAAGGGGCAAATGACCATAAGGGGGCATAGTAGATCCTCCTTGACCTCTTAGGTTTGATGTGGAGGTTTTAAAAGGGCCCCGCGGGGCAAAAAAAATAATAATAATAATAATCGAACGGCTGAATGGATTTGCACGAAACTTGGCAAAATTGTAGGGACTGGTAGCTCGATGTGCCTTTGCTAGGTCTCAATATATGTGCTTCAGTGGATTTTGAGAAATTAACGTTCAAAAACAAGATATATATCTGTAACAGCGCTCCGCTTCGCGGAGATAAAATTATATCTGTATTACCTAGCTGTTGCTAACACCAGTTAGCGATGGCTAGTAGGAGATAGCGACCATCTTGGGCCCCACTTTGCATGTGAGTGATATTTATCACTAATGACATGCAAAGTGGGCATGCCAAGATGTTAGCGACTGGAAACAGTCGCTAACATCGCTATCTCCTATTATCAACTTTTGGAAATATTCGCGATAAGCGCGAATATCTCCAAAAGCTAGCACCTGCCCTGAGCAGTTCTTAGCCATGTTATCCAATGGGAGGTGGATAACATGGCTAAGAGCATTAGCTCGGTAATGCATGAATATCGCTGAGTTTTCAGCGATATTAATGCATTGCGGTCGTTTTTTATCGTATTTGCGATAAACCTTGATAATAGCAAGGTTTATCTGCGATAATTTCTGACGATGCTTAGCGGTAAAAAAATCGTTGCTAAGCATCGTTAGGGATAAATATCGCTTAACTTTGGTAATATGCCCCAACGTCTGTTAACGTTCGATTCGAAGGAAATCAGGAAGTGTTGAAAAACATTGTCTGCGCCATCTTGCCTTTTTTCAAATGCCACACTTTTGTCGTGCACGGCAGTCATTTTAGATGCCTTGACCAGACCCACTCTGTGCACGCTGTCGATCCTTAGCATGGCTCCCCACCCTCGCAAGCATCTCCCCCTGGCAGTGGTCACCCCCGCTCTCTGTCTTATGCATGGGTAATAAACCACCCCCCATCTGCGCTGCTCTTCCCTGAGAATCACACCCTGTGCCTGCCCGACACCTCCCTTTCGCCCTATTCACTACCGCACCCTCTGACACTCCTTTTCCTCTGTGTCCGATTGTCCAGGCCGGTCCTAGGGTATCAGCTAGCCCTGCAGATGTAGTTTATGGCCCCAGCTGTAAAGAATCACCCCTCTTCAAAGGAGTTATAGTAGATCAAGGCCCACACTCGATGAGATCCGTCACAGCAGACGCGTTCCTATTATCTGAAAACCATCCTGTATTGTGATTGGGGAGGGGCCCGAGCCTGAAGCGGAAGATTCCAAGGATGACTCTTTGTACATCAAAGTTTTTACAATTATGTGTCACATTAAAAATATATAGCACTCCAACAAAGTAGTAAGATTATAAAACTTTAATAACTTATAAATATATATAAGAAAACAAAAACAGTAATAACATATAAACATTTTTAGGGAAAAACAACGAAGTAGCGGTCGGCTGTGCGAAAAGTCCCAACGCAGCACAACGTCCAGATTTCTGGCGTGGGGCGTCGCGGGGGGTGGGTCATCAGTAGCAAACTGTTGTGCGAATAGTTCCAAGGCAGCAGAACGATGGCACCAAGGTGATGTCCAGTAAGTTGCCGCACTGGTTTTGGTATCCTACAATGCTGCTCCGAATAACGGCGTGGGGCGCCCCGGGGAAGGCGGCGTGAACGGGCCTCTCCAGGTGGAGTCTCGTCTGTTGTAGTGGGGCGCCCCTTTACCGTTTCAGTTGCCATTCCGTCCGCTTTTGGTCCACTGTGTCAAAAGCCGCAATTCAGCTGAGTTGCGCCCACTCTTGCGGTGCAGCGATAGGCGGCTGTCACAGGACTCTCAAAATGGCGGCAGGCTGTTTCCTTTTTGGGCCTGGTCCACTGAAATGGCCCTGGGACACCTTGGAAATCGGACGCTTGTCTGCTAGGTCTTGGACCCCATTCTCGAAAGCGTCCCCTCCGCCTTGAGGATTCATCAAAAGTTTTGGGGGCCCCCGACTCCTGTAGGCTTCTGGTGGGGAGCGGCTGCCATGATTGCTCGCGGAATGACCACGACGGAGCTACGAGATGGTGGTGCTCTCATGCTGACGCCAGCTTCAGTCTGAAACATCCAGAAACAAGGTGGGGCTTTCATCGTTTGGGAAAAAAAAAAAGTTTTCATCCAATGAAAAGTGTTGTTTTTAGGTCATATGATCAAGCCTTCCATCATTAGGAAACCAAAAGTAAAATGAACCAATGAAAAGTTTTATAAACAAGTCACATGACCTGTTATTCGGCATAGGGTATAAAATGCGGAGAAAATACGTTGGCACGTGAGGCGGCGTCAGTAGCGGACCGATGTGCGAATAGGCCGAAGGCAACACAACGCGCCCAGATCCGGATGGCACCGAGGTGGTGTCCAGCAAGTTGCAGCACTGGTGTGGCCATCCTACAATGCTGAAAGTCGGCGTGGGGTGCCCCGTTGGCCTGTGAGTTTGCATCAGTAGCGGACCGCTGTGCGAATAGGCCGAAGGCAGCACAACGCGCCAAGATCCGGATGGCACCGAGGTGGTGTCTAGTAAGTTGCCGCACTGGTGTGGCCATCCTACAATGTTGAAAGTCGGCGTGGGGCGCCCCGTTGGCCTGTGAGATGGCGTCAGTAGCGGACCGATGTGTGAATAGGCCGGAACCAGCACAAGGCGCCAAGATCCAAATGTCACCGTGGTGGTTTCATAGTTGAGAGGCACTTCATCTGCAGTGGGGCGCCGAGATCCGGATGGCACCGAGGTGATGTCTAGCAAGTTGCTGTACTGGTGTGGTCATCCTACAATGCTGAAACTCGGCGTGGGGCGCCCCATTAGCCTGTGAGATGGCGTCAGTAGCGGACCGATGTGTGAATGGGGCAAAGGTAGCGCAAGAATATTTTCTGAATAGAAGACACCACAAGGCGCTGAGATGCCAAGATCCGGATGGCACCGAGGTGGTGTCTAGCAAGTTGTGGCACTGGTGTGGCCATCCTACAATGGTAAAAGTCGGCGTGGGGCGCCCTGTTGGCCTGTGAGATGGTGTCAGTAGCGGACCGATGTGCGAATGGGGCCAAAGGCAGCGCAACAATATTTTCTGACTAGAAGACACCACAAGGCGCTGAGATGCCAAGATCCGGATGGCACCGAGGTGATGTCTAGCAAGTTGCTGTACTGGTGTGGCCATCCTACAATGCTGAAACTCGGCGTGGGGCGCTCCATTAGCCTGTGAGATGGCGTCAGTAGCGGACCGATGTGCGAATGGGGCCAAAGGCAGCGCAACAATATTTTCTGAATAGAAGACACCACAAGGCGCTGAGATGCCAAGATCCGGATGGCACCGAGGTGGTGTCTAGTAAGGTGCACTGGTGTGGCCATCCTACAATGCTGAAAGTCGGCGTGGGGCGCCCCGTTAGCCTGTGAGATGGCGGCAGTAGCGGACCGATGTGCGAATGGGGCCAAAGGCAGCGCAACAATATTTTTGGAATAGAAGAGACCACAAGGCGCTGAGATTCGGTTAGCACCGAGGTGGTGTCTAGCAAGCTATGCAGCTGAGTTGCGTGCGCACTTGCGGCGAATAGGTCGAAGGCAGCACAACAATGTTTTCTGAATAGAAGACACCACAAGGCGCTGAGATTCGGTTACCACCGAGGTGATATCTAGCAAGTTGCCGCACTGGTGTGGCCATCCTACAATACTGCTCCGAATAACGGCGTGGGGTGCCCGAAGGGGGGGGGGGAGGCGGCGTGAACGGGCCTTCCTAGGTGGAGGCTCGTCTGCTGTAGTGGGGCGCCCCTTTACCGTTTCAGTTGCCATTCAGCTGAGTTTCGGCTGCTCTTGATGCTACAGCGACAGGCGGCTGCAACAGGACTCTCAAAATGGCGGCCTGTTCTTTGGATTTGGGCCTGGTCCACTACAATGGCCCTGGGACACCTTAGAACTCGGATGCTCGATTTTTTTTTCCTTTCCTGTACATGCAAAAAAAGGTAAATGCCCGGTTCGTTACACGCTTCATCTGCCACGATGAACTCTCCAGAGGAACCGAAAAAAAATATAGTTATGGTAACTATACCATGCATCGTCATATGGAGAGGTGGCACCAATTAATTATAGTGCTGCATAAAAGAGAGATTTGGAGGAGAACCCCTGACCTGCTAGTACATTCATCAAAGAAGTGGCACTGACAGCATCAGAGGCAAGGAAAACGGTCCCAAATATTTAGAAGAACTTTGGAAAGATTAAAATGACATGTTTAGATTGTGGCAAATTAATTTCATGTGGACAGATGAGTGTTACTCTAATAAATACAGCATATGAACATCATCATAGTCGATGGTTGGTAGAGACATTTTGAATATATCCTGGACCTGCCCGTCCTCGCCCAAAATGGCGCCGGAATAAATGGGACTCGTAACTCCTTGTTGTGTACTGGTTGCAGAACCTTGAAATCACGAGATACGTATGCAGTTTTGAAGCACATGGCGGGCGGGGACGAGAATTGATTGAATATTTCGACATCCCTATTGATATTAAGTTCTGATGTGTTATTGATTACTGTACTATTGAAAGTTCGAATTAACGTCACCCATGGTACTTGCCCGCAAATGTATATCTAGATAATTTTATTGTAACTGGCCCTGTCGTATTTTAATTATAAAATGTACGTCCACCGATTCCGTAACTGTTAGACACCTTAGTTCTTGCAACCTAATGCCCGCCCGTTACGTTCCTCTACAGTGTAAATGTCTACTCATCATATACGATTACAGTTTGCTCCGTGGCCGGCCCACGTGGTTATAGGCTCGTATTTGTATAATGAAATTTTCACAATAAAGGTTTTTAAAAGAAAACATGGTAGTAGTATATACATTGGTAACGTTTTTAATAATAGTCACTGTTTTAGAATCATTAAAAGGCAAGTGAAATAAAGCAGACCAATTACATGAAGGGTAAAAGGTATAATACGAAGGAACGCAGTAAAGATAAATGGTCAAGGGCTGTTGTGTTTTCTACTCCTGCAACATAAAGTGATCGATAAGAATCTCATATTCAGGCGTATCGGCGACTAAGACAGCAGGTCGACCCTCTTTTGCTCAACGGCTCCGTCATGGGACGAAGAAACGCTCTTTTTCTCGAAAAAAGAATATATTTTACTTGCAGGACAGTTGTAAATTTTCCGGGAAAGTACATTAGCCTGGAACATTATAACATATATTTAAGAAAAAATAATGTTCGGAAGTAATAAAAAGCGTAATTTTTAGGTCATATGACCAAGCCTTTCATCATTAGAATAAGAAAAGTAAAATGAACCAATGAAAAGTTTTATTAACAAGTCACATGACTTGTTATGCTTACGTTACGCGCTGCGCGCCCCGGATGACTTCCGGATGCGCTAACGCGGCGCGTCATATGACGCATTACGCGACAACGCAGGTCCAGAATATAGTCAAAATGTCTCCACAAACCAGCGGTCGGAACACAACCCCTTTCAGCAGGCTAAATAGTTCTGTTAAATGACAACAGAAGGGACAGGCAACAAGAACCATCAGTCAAAGAGGGGAGGGCTAGTTCTTCTCTACCGGGTTACATTGGGGCGCTACCGGAACTGATCGAATTGGTAGTCTACAGTGTTTCTGGATGTTTCAGACTGAAGCTGGGGTTAGCATGAGAGCAGCACCATTTCGTAGCTCCGTCGTGGCCATTCCGCAACCAATCATGGCAGCCGCTCTTTATCGTTATTTTGGGCGGGGTGGGTGGCGGAGCCGAGCTGTTTTGCAGCCATCATTGTGTGGAGTTCAGTTCATCTCACTAGTTTTGTATTTGTCATGAGGGGTTGTTCCTAATGTTTCTATTTTAGCGAGGTCAAAAAGAGATCCCATTAGTGGCCTACTGATTTTGCTCGATTCCTTTTCTTTTTTTTTTACACGATTTTTCGTTATCTGCAAAGACTAAACAGAGTATTGCGACTCTGTGTTTGTTTGTAAATAGAGAATGAACCAAAGAGAACCAATTCTAAAACAGTAAATACTTGGATAACAATCAATCAAATGGAGAGAGAAGCAGGCACGACGTATTACAACGGGGGCAAAGGCCTGCGTTAACTACCCTTCACTATGTGCAAAGAGAGAGTACTCCTAATAGAAATGAGGGGGGGGGCACCATTCAAAGCAGATCAGTGTGCATAAACACGAAAATGTTTTCACTTACCACGTACTTGACATTCGACAGCTTATGATATTTGCTAAAAGAATAATACATTTTACAGCTTTTGATATTTGCTATTAAAAACCATTGAAATTCACTGAAAAAACCATAGGTTATAGACCATATATAGTTAGGAATTAGCATTTACAAAACCTTGAAAATTCACTGAAAAAACCATAGGTTATAGACCATATATAGTTAGGAATTAGCATTTAAAAAACCTTATTTTACTCACACAAAACCATTGAAATTCCATATATGTCATTTGAGATGTCATCAGTGATGTCATCAGTGATGTCATCAGTGATGTCATTTGAGATGTCATCAGTGATGTCATCAGTGATGTCACTGACCATGTCATGAATGATGTAATATGTGACATCATCAGCAGTGGATTGCGGGTGCGCGATATATAGTTAGTGCAACTAACTATATATGGAATTTCAATGGTTTTGTGTGAGTAAAATAAGGTTTTTTAAATGCTAATTCCTAACTATATATGGTCTATAACCTATGGTTTTTTCAGTGAATATATATATATATATATATATATATATATATATATATATATTTTGAATACAAAAGAGGCGGCACAGCCAGGGTACTTATTCAGCCTTATTTTATTCCTTCTTCACCCCACCAACGCGTTTCAGCCACAACTGGCCTTGCTCACTGACAAAACCATAGGTTTCACACCAGTTATAGTTAGGAATTAGCATTTAAAAAACCAAATGATAGGAGGTCTGCCACTTTGTCACAAGGATGTTGTCATCCGTGATGTCATTTGAGATGTCATCAGTGATGTCATGAGTGATGTCACTGACCATGTCATGAGTGATGTAATATGTGACGTCATCAGCAGTGCATTGCACGCGCAAGTTATAGTGAGTCCAACTAACTATAACGTGGGAATTTCAATGGTTTTATGCGAGTAAAATTTTCACCTAACTATAACTGGTGTGAAACCTATGGTTTTTTCAGTGAATTTAATAGGTTTTTTAAATGCTAATTCCTAACTATAACTGGTGTGAAACCTATGGTTTTGTCAGTGAATATATATATATATATATTCACTGAAAAAACCATAGGTTATAGACCATATATAGTTAGGAATTAGCATTTAAAAAACCTTATTTTACTCACACAAAACCATTGAAATTCCATATATAGTTAGTTGTACTAACTATATATCGCGCACCCGCAATCCACTGCTGATCATGTCACATATTACATCATTCATGACATGGTCAGTGACATCACTGATGACATCACTGATGACATCTCAAATGACATCACTGATGACATCACTGATGACATCTCAAATGACATCACTGATGACATCACTGATGACAACATCCAGTGACTGTATTTTTCTGTAAAGTTAAAATATGTCTTGAGTGGATGTATAAGTGTCTGGATGAAGGATTTAGTAGGTGCATGACTGACTGTATGAGTGAGTGATTAAATGTGTCTCACTGAGTGCATGGGTTAGTGACTAAACTGTCTTAATTTGTGCATCATTATGTCTGTTGTTCTGAAAACTGCTGCATGTGTTGTTCAGTAGCTATATGAGTAACTATATGGGTTATTGATTGGTTGCCCAAGTATTTGTATGGGAGACTGAGTGTGTGTGTGGGTGGCTGGGAGGTGTATGACTCTGTGCATAGATGTGTGAGCAGTTGATTCACTAGATGTATGGGTTCAAAAGTGCATGTGGAAACAGCTGTATGGGCGGTTGACTGTGTGCATCAGTGTATTGGTGAGTGAATGGATATCTCAGTGCTACATGTCAAAGTAAGTACATATGTAAAACACAGTACATGTGAGACTTGACATATATAAATAACTGTGCATAAGAGCCGGTGAATGTGTGAGTGGCTGTATGCATCATTGTGAACTTGTATCCAGGATTGTATAAGAGAGTAAATATGTTTTAGTATATGTTTGAATAAGTAAGGTGTGTATAACTGTATAGTTGGGAAAATGGAGGTGTGATTGATTGTTTGCATGACTGACTAGGTGTGTGTGTAACTTCATGGATGAGTGACAATCTGTGAGTCTGTGCTTACACTGAGTGTATCTAATGTTATATTAGAGTCTGAAGAGGTTCATCGTATTATCACATGAATGATGTCATCAGTGATGTGATCAGTAATGTCAAATGAGATGTCATCAGTGATGTCATCAGTGATGTCATTTGAGATGTCATCAGTGATGTCATCAGTGATGTCATTTGAGATGTCATCAGTGATGTCATCAGTGATGTCATTTGAGATGTCATCAGTGATGTCATCAGTGATGTCACTGACCATGTCATGAATGATGTAATATGTGACATGATCAGCAGTGGATTGCGCGTGCGCGATATATAGTTAGTACAACTAACTATATATGGAATTTCAATGGTTTTGTGTGAGTAAAATAAGGTTTTTTAAATGCTAATTCCTAACTATATATGGTCTATAACCTATGGTTTTTTCAGTGAATTTTCAAGGTTTTGTAAATGCTAATTCCTAACTATATATGGTCTATAACCTATGGTTTTTTCAGTGAATATCATTGGTTTTTTAAAAGCTAATATCTATAGCTGTAAAATGTATTCTTCTTTAAATCCAAAAATATATTTTATATATTTATTAATAATTTTTTTTAAATATTTTTTTTGTTTCGCTCCCGGTCCGCGAACCGGGAAGCTTTCTGTTAGCTCAAATTGATGCCGCGACCCGGTCCGCGAACCGGTAAGATATCAACATAGTGACGGTATCGCGTTGCCGCGTAATGCGTCTTATGACGTACTGCGTTAGCGCACCCGGAAGTGCCCCGGGGCGCGGACCGAGGCGCGAAACGCAGCTCCACGGAAGCGATCCGCGGCGCGTCGCCAAAGCGCGACGTATCGCGTTGCCGCGTAATGCGTCTTGTGACGTACCGCGTTAGCGCACCCGGAAGTGTCCCGGGGCGCGGACCGAGGCGCGAAGCGCAGCGACCCGGAAGCTAACCGGGGCGCGTTCCGCAGCGCGTAACATGAGCGTGAGAGGTCATGTGACTTGTTAATAAAACTTTTCATTGGTTCATTTCACTTTTGGTTTCATAATGATGTAAGGCTAGGTCAGGTGACCTAAAAATAACACTTTTCATTGGTTGAGAAGTATTGTTTTTCCCAAATGATGAAAACCCCTCCTTCTTTCCTCACTCTGACTTTCATCATTGTGAGAGGAAGACCTTTACTACTAATGAGAAATGGCTTCATTGGTAGCTTCAGCTGGTGCACCCCCACCACCACCTCCACCTCCTCATGGGAAGAGAGGACCACCTCCCCAGGTCATTACCAACACTGAGGAGGAAGATGAAGAAATGGATGAGGAGGGAGAAGAACCACAGTTCTTAGAAGAGGTGCCCCGGGTTTCCAGAAAGAAAGCCAGTTTCATCTGGCAGTTTTATTCGATCCCTCGTGGCCAAAAAAAAGTCAATGCGAGGTATGTCACCTGCCTCATATGCAAAGAACAATTATCAAGAGGGACGGACAAGAAATATAGTTATGGAAATCACACAATGCACAGGCACATGACAAGGAAGCATCCACTAAATTACAGCCGGGCGGAAATAAGGGATATGCAGGACAATCCAAGATCAACTCCTGTGGCCAGACCAAGAATACCAATTTCATTAACACCAGAAGAGGCACGGGAAACTGTGCCAAATATACAAGAACATTTTGGCCACATGATACACTCTTGTATGCACTGTCGTGCGTTGTTAGCGTGTGGCAACATGAGCATCAATGCACTCAACCTGGCGTATGAACACCATGATTGCCCTAACCGCCCCCAGTAATTTTTTTTTTGCTCCTGTTGAGCCCTTTTCAACGCCTGTTTTCTGTTGTTTCCCCCCCCCCAAAAAAACCCCAAAAAATATAAAATCGTTCAAAAAATACAAAAAAAACAAAAAATGTTCAAAAAAAAAAAAAATATATAAAACAACAAAAATATATAAAAAAAAGTTCTTTTCAGAACTACCTTCCCTTTCAAAAAAAATTGCTAGAATGTTTAGCACTCTGGCAAGCTCTATTTCTTTTGGTTCGCTCCCGGGTTAGCTTCCCGGTACGCGGACCGGGAGCTAACCCAAAAAAAAAAAAAAAAAAAAAAAGAGTAAGTATAAGGAAAGTAAACTGAGAGTGATGTTAAAAGAAAGACAGCTATAGGGAGTAAAGAAGAGATACTGTTTAATAGATCTATTTACCGAAGAAAAGACGGAAGAGGGTATAATTGTGAAAAACAAAATAGATAACGAAGTGAAAGAAAAAAAAAGAGAGTATAACATTAACAAAGAAGAGTTTCTTGGAGAATGTGAGGGAATGTTCAAAATAAGATTAAAACATGAGGAATAACAGAGAGAAAAAATAGAAAACAGAAAACAAAAAATAACAGAAAAAGATTAATTGAAACAGCAAAGAAATGTAAGTAACATAGAGCCATATCATCAACATAGGCAATAAAAGTTTTGCAGCTTTTATTGGCAGAAATGTGTCGCTAAAGCTGCTTTTGCGGCAGAAAACTGCCGCTAAAACCACTTTTGCACCAGTTTTCTGCCAATAAAAAGAGCAATAATTTTATTGGCTGTGTTCATAATATGCCCCTTAGTGTGCTTCAACTACACAGAGAAAGCATTATGAACAAGTAGTGATAGAGTGATCAGTCAAAGACACTAAGAGTAATAGAGACAGAGTGAGTGAACAAGAGTGAGGAACTATGAGAAGATAGGGACTGAGAAAAAGAGTGGAAGGAGTTGAGTAAGTAGGTAATAGAGAAAGGAATGAGGGAAGTAGCAAAGGCAGGAAACTGAGGGTTAAAGAAATGAAGCAGTGGAACTAATAGTAGGTGAATGTGATAGAAATGTAACGAAAAGAGTACAAAGCATTTACCTTATAATTGTCGTTAAATTACTCACTTTTTGTTTTTATACTTTCAATCTGTGAAAGAGAGAACAAACATTTCAAAAATATTAAAACATGTATTTAAAAATTACAAAAGACAAGGGAAAAGATTGAAGGACAAACAGTTTTTCAACAACTTTGACACTTACAGAAGCTTCTGCTTCTCCAGGCCCCCTACACAGTCCTAAAGATATACATTTTAAACTAACAGTATCTTGATGCAGATGAAGTGAGGCCTATCTTAATTGCTGTTGACTCAGAAAAGTGTCGCAAGACACTAACATTTTAAATAATTGCTTCAGGATGCCAATAAGATGTGTCCTATCCAGAGGTTTGTTTGAGGTGAGGCCTACTCAGGGTTGCAGATGAAATTTCGAGTTGTTGAAGAGAATAGAGGACATAATACATGTGAAGGTCTACCAATGAAGTGAGTCATGTCCACTGCACTCTTGAACAAAGTCCAAACCTCCTATGTTTCCCTGGACAGACCTAAACTTGATCTGCACAATGTGATTCGTAATGATAGGAAACACAGGTGATGTAATTGAAATACGTGCAATTTATTTTGCTCATTTCACAATCACATCACTTGTGTTTCCTTTGCTTAGGTATCTCATTGTGCAGATGTAGTCTAGCATATGAAAGAATACGCAGAAGTGCAGCACTGCATGCAACAACTTTGACACTTACAGAAGCCTCACCTTCTCCATGCCTCCTACACAGTTCTACATATACATCATAAATGCAAACAGTACAGAATTAATTATACATGTTAAATGGTTTATTTTTGCTGTTCTCAGAATGTATCAAAATTCACTAAAAACAGTGACTTGAAGGTATTCATCATATAACAGCGGGGAAAAAAAAACACAATCAAAATGATTGTGTTTAAAAAACCCATACAACATAAGAAATCAGAATTCAGAACTCCTTAAAGTTAACTTACTTTCCATGACGTCAAAGGATGTCCTATGAACAGCTTACACTCTTTTGTGCTGTTATTACTTGCAGCCCGCCACTTTCTGAAAGAAAATCTCCATCGTTTTTAAAAACATGTTACATGCAATAAATGACTTCTTGCTCTCTACCACAAGTTTCCACAAGGCCAAATCTTGTCAGACCCATTTATAACTCTTGGATTTCTTGTAAGCCAATCCCGTCATTTGGCATTTCCGCAACTTTCAGAATTAAAATGTTGAAGATCATTTTCACAATCCTGGAATAGTAATATCTTCCCCTTCTTGCTCAGTCATGTTCTACATTTCCTATGACACTGATACTGCTTACTATGAAGCAGACTTACACTAACTCTATGACTACTACAATTATTTAATTCTCTACATCACTTTCAATCACAAAGCAATGTAAAACAGTAGACAGCGTTGCAGACTTACATTCCCTCTACTCTATGTTTTGATTGGCTGCTTCAATTAGCTTATAAAAAGAAATAGTTTTTCTGAACTCATTCAAAGTGCACTTATTTCTCCATGACGTCCAGTCTTATGGTTAGAAGTTATGTCTCTGAACTACACTTATCCTCAAGGCCAAATTGTGTAGGAGCCATTAGAACTTCTTGAAATTCCACAGAGCACATCCCAAGATTATTTCCCTAAAATTTTGGTTTTAAAAACACCAGGTAAGAGTTTTTAAGGTCATACGGCAATTTTTTTTTGAAAATTAAAACAGAATCGTTGCAGAATGACCAGCCATTTCTAGACTTTAAATAAGCTGTGTAATGTCCTGATGTTATTGAAGGGCCGTCATGATATATAATTGCTGCAGTTACAAAAGTCCTTCCTGATATTGACAACTGCGAAGCTACAAAATTTTTAATTAAAGTTGTCAATTTTGTTCCATCAGGCCTACATCGTTGGAACATTAAAATGACATACTGGCCATATGTTCGTATAAATAATGTGGACATCATTTCAGATTTACATTGGCTACACTCCATGTTGTGATCAGCTGCTTTTACTAGCTTATTAAAGGAGACTGATTTACTGTCTGGCAAAGTTAAATATATAAATCTTTCTGAGTCTACACTAGTAGTACTTGATACCATACAGTTCTCGCAGTCATGCTGCCATTGATAAGAAAGCCCAAACAGCTGATCTACATCTACACCTTCAGCATGCAATACATCAAGCATATACATTAAAAACTCCTGACAATCTTGCTGAATATTTTGAGAGAATTGTGTTTGGCCTGAACATCTGTCTAACAGATTTCGAATTTCAGACACACTTTCTATGTTTCTTCTATCAGTGCTACATTTCTCTAACACAGAATTTAACAAACTGCAAAATCTTTGATCAGAATTGACCACAATCTCTTCTTTTACATTTTCTAGAGAAAACAAAACATTAACCACTACATTAGCATAGCAGTTGACACCAGAACTGTTTTCAAATTGAAAACCAACAACATCTTCAACAGAATCCTTTTTGTTTCTGCTTGTAATTTTAGGTTCATCGACTTTTCGTCTTTTTGCTACAACCTCCCTAGTATTGGTCACATTTCTTCGTTTCCGGCCTACCACACGTTTCTCAAACAAAGGATACTGAGGCAAATGTGGCGCATACTCTCTTCTTAACCTATTGTATTCCTTAACACAATCTAGATCCGCACAAATGTTTGTGACATCACACTCAATCAAGTACAATCCTGATAAAGTTCTAACTCGTGACAATGCCACATATGCCATACCCTCCTTGAACACAGAACTGCCAATATTCACCAATGCACAGTCTACACTTAAACCTTGCGATTTATGGATTGTCACCGCATATGCCAACCAAACAGGAAACTGCTTACGGCGAACATATAGGTCTTTTACAAGCAAAAATCTAGCAGAGCAACGACCAATTAGCTGTACTTCCTCAATGCCATCAAATTTAATTTTTAAAAATGCAATTCCATCTCTATTTCTGTATTTTACAAAATCAACAACATTACCCATTGATCCATTTACCAGACCTCTTTCAACATGTAAATTCCTTCTTAAAATTATACGGCAGTTCAAGCACACATTCAGAGTCTTTTCAAAACCTGCAGTTTTAGATATACTCTTCTCTAATGAATCCAATTTTGTTTTCAGATTCTCAGACAAAATAATTGTTGATCCCATATGCTCTACTCTGTCAATAGCTTCCAGTTTCACAATCTCTTGCTTTTCTAAATGCAACATTTTGTTGTTGAATTTGGCACATTCTGCAAGAGTTGGCATCAAACATATTCCAGATTTCTTATCAGTAATTTTCTGAAAAATATTCTCAGGCACAACATCTTGTTCTGGATATAAATTTGATAGTAATCGTGCATGTAAAGCTTCTTTCCCATGCTCGGTCACTTTTCCAATTCTAACATCTTGTAGAATAGTCTTGTAAACTTCATCCTTCGCCTGACGCATATTTTCATGCAGTTCAGCATAATTGAAGTTTAACCATATATTGACGTTGCCAATGCTGCCTAGGCACTTCCTGGTATCTGCATGCGTGAGCATTTTGAACACAGGTTGCCCTTTCACTGGTGTCAGCTGCAGAAGATCTCCGAAAACAATGATGTGTTTGCCACCAAATAACACATCATACTCTGTTTTGAGAACTTCTTGCATTCTCAAATGCACAAAGGCAAGCATGACATTGGAAACCATGCTTACTTCGTCAATGATAAGAAGTTTCATTTTCCTCAAGATTCTTGAAACTTCAAAACAAGCATCTCCAGATAGCTTGTGATATTGTAATTTGTTGTCATGCTCCACTGGCAGCATCAGTAAACGATGTAAAGTAATCCCTTTAATGTTATGTGCTGCCAGTCCAGTTGGAGCGGTGACAACACAAGACAGCGATGACTCTGTCCTTTCCTGCAAATAGCATGAAATTGCTTTAATGAGGAAACTTTTTCCAGTTCCCGCTTCTCCACTCACGTACAGTCGGACAGGCTTCAACGACGTACATGAGCACTCTTTCTTGTCATGACTTAATCCATGATCAATTTGCATGGTAACTTCGTCATATATTTTCCTCTGCTCAACGTTGAGTTGTCTTTCCAATTCTTCTAAGTTAACCGCATCCTCCTGAGCATGTGCCATGGCTCTTTCCACTTCATTCATGGCAGTGGCAGCTTCATTTTCGATAACAGGTCCTCCTAGTGGATCCTGACTCAATGAAGCAGAACTCTGACTGTCCTGAGAACTGTCTCTGGCAATCTCGGCTGCAATCGTTGCTTCCTGCTCAATTTCCGCATTCAACATTTCTACATATTTGGGAAAAGCAGGACATTCTATGGTCTCCTTGGCGGCATTGAAAGAGTCTTCGTAACAGAGGAAATCTCCAAGCAGTTCCTCTTCTGCACGCCAAGGCTTGAAAAGTTGCAAAAGTGCTAAATAGAAAAACTCCTTTTTTTCAGGAGATTCGCCACTCAATTTTCGATGGTTTACCAAGTGGCATTTTCTTTGCTTGACCAGACATCCCTCACTTCCTATTACAGCATACACTCCTTTCTCAGTATCTTCTTTGATGTTCCTCTTGAATATGTAATTTTGAAGAACCTCATACAGACAAACATTGTCGAGGTGACTGCTTCTATTTGGATAATATGTATCCAACATGTTGGTCTTCAAAATGTCGGTACTGTTTGGCTCCTTTTCCGCCAAATACTCAATTTCCCGCACAGGTTTCAGAACTCGATTACGCGTTGCAGCAAGACCAAGACTCGCCCAAACGATACTCCTGGACTTGGCATAGAGACTTGCTGAAGACAACCGGTCAGAGCATTCGTAAGCTCCAATTTCTCGATGCGACAACATCTTCAGACTGAAACTGTACAACTTCTTGCTGAGGCTCTTTTCATGGGAAATGTCCTCCCACATATCCTTCAATTCTGTCTTCTCTTTTTTGGTGATGTAAGACGTCACATACCGAGCCACAGCCATACAGTTATCAGCCACAAACTGTATATCCATGTTAGCATTCCACATGGACAAAATCACCGGGTTGTAGTCGTTGATGTACTTGGACTCTTCGTTCCTCTTCAAATTGTATGTGTTTTTAGGTGATTTCTTCATGACATTATGTCGCAGCGAAGACATCAAACTGTTTACTCTTCCTTTAGAAATCACCGGTCGTGGAAAGCCGAAACGACATTTGGTGTAGAACTTGTCCTTGTTTCGGAATTTACGACGGCAGTACTTTCCACATCGATGGCTTTGGAAACGCAGAACTTTTTCTCTTAGGCTTTTCTTCTCCTTTGCGTTTGGAACAGCACACGTAGAATACTGTTGGATGAAACTCATCACTGAGTCTTCTGGATCCGTTCCAAATTTAGGTGCATCCTTGATCCACAGCAACATATGTATATGAGGAGCACCTCTTGCTTGGTACTCCTTTCTCCAGAAGAAATCCAACACCTCTCCAAGAGGTGGATTCTTCTTATTCATGATGAAAGACATCATAGCTTCAAATCTATGATTGAAGTACCTACATACATTGACTGGATCCAAAGAGCACAGTTCTCCGGGTGTCTTGAATTCGATGTTATCTACGTTAGCATTTGCCTCTCGTAGAAATTCAAGTAAGTCTTCCCAGCCATACTCGGCACAGCTCAGAGTGAGGAACCATGTGGGAGTACCTAAGTTCCTCAGCATACATTTTAAATCACCATGACGAAGGTACCAGTACTCATTAGTACCACGCTGACACGCCATGAGATTAATCAGGTGAGAATCCAAAATACTGTCTTGGACATTGACTTTATCCATAAAGTCACTTCCTGAGATGTTTTGCATGTGTATACCACTTTTCAAGATGTGGTTCACTGCATATGACAGTCCAGACAGATCGCTTTCAAACAGGAGATGAAACAAATAGGGAATGCATTGTCGAAACCTAGCACCTCCTGCATACAATCGCAAAGTCCGGTATTCAGAAGCAGGAATTTGATGAGGTCGCTCATCATATCTTCCTCCCTGACCTGTTGGAAAAAGCTGTGGGAAACACCGAGCTTCCAAACTTTCCTCCCAAACACTAATGGGACTCCCTTTGGCTTGTTTCATTTGAAACAACTCAATAGCATTCCCCATGACTTCCTTGGAATGCAAAGGATGAACACTATAATGTTCATATATTTCTTCACTAGTAGAGGGTTCTACTTTCTCAATTTGACCAGCACACAAATCGATATCCTCTTCCTCACTTACTTCCTCTTCTGCAACATATACATTCTTATAGTATTTATTATTTTTTTTCAAATACAATGTTGCCTTTTTAACTTTCCTAACATCTACTAAATCTTGCCATATTTTCTTATTCTTTGTCGGAACCCCATTAACTAAGATAACCAGAGGTTCCTCTTCCACTTTTTCTACTCCAATTGTGTTAATGTTTTTCTTCAAATCTAGAGGCAAATAAACAACTCTTCCCTTTAATCCTCTCTGTAAATCTGATGGAGGCAATTTCCCTGTCTTTGGCTCCATTCTTACAATAGCCTGAAAGGGATGGATACTTTGAATCAAAATAGATTCATAAGTATTTAAATCCTTCAATTCAGAAGGAATCTCAACCAATTCCAGATTATTATGAACTGCTCTAGCAGGCATCTGGTTTTGATTTAATTTGCAACAACAATAAGTACACACACGCTGATCGAATCCCAAATCAAAACAATTTTCTACCATCAAGTATGTTGCAAAATCCTTCCATTCACTATTATTTTCCCTTTCACTTATGGCATATAAATCCACTAACTTAGTCTGATTCTTATAATAAGTGCGTCGACAACACACACAAGTGAAATTAGGCCTCTCACTTGATTTCACCTGAAACGTCGCAATTTCCCTCTGGAAATTATCTGTACTGGAAACCTGTACACTATCTTCCACATTACCCTCTTCTTCTGGGTCAATTTCAACATTCTCCTCTTTACTTCCAAAGTAACAAAACTCAATTTCTTCACATATGTTCTTCACATCTATTTCAGAACCATGCAAAAGAGCAGCGCATAATTGTTTAAGCATAATTGCTGGACTCTTAGCATAATACAACATTCTAACTAATTTCCTCACTTTATTATGATGCACTGCTAGCATCCTGAAATGATGAAAAACACTCTGGCATACTCTCCTGGAAAGACAAGCCAGTGAATGACCATGCAAACCTGTCACTTCTCTCACTCTGCAAGGATCTAATTCTTGCAACAACCTTATTTTCTGCTTCAAACTTTTCTTATTAAATGACCGTACAAAATCACAAAGCAAATTGATGGAATCCTGTCGCACACTACAAATACTACTACACTTCCAGGTGTACACAGGACCCTTAGCACGTCTTCCTAAAACCTCATTACCTAACACCTCTTCTGTCTCTGTTGTCACAAGTTTTTCTTTTTCAACTGGACAACCATCTTTCACTTCATAAGCACGACCACTGGTGTCAACTGCATGCACCAAATCATTATCCTGGAAATAACTCTCCTCATTAAAAAATGCCTCACAGCTTGAACTATGCATCCATTCTCCAGAAAAAACTTCACAAAAATTACTACGATTAACTATTCTCTTCCATCTACTATTTCTTTTGAAATCATAAATTGCCTTGTTTAGCTTCCTAATTCTATTGATTATCAAAATAAATAACTTACGTTTAATTTCAAATGCCTGATCAATAACTTTCTCAACTTTTTTTTTTCTCTTATAAAAAACCAGTTTCTGTTGACCTTTCTTAATATTTTTTAACAAATTGCCAATTATCCTGTTGCGGAACATTCGTTTACGAATGTCCCTAAACTGTTGTTTCCTTCTACTATCATGCACAGAGTTATCTCTTGCTCTAGCAGTAACATTTTTGATTGGCCTTTCCTTTCCATTTGATTTGCTTCTCTTTTTATGGACTGAAACATTTTCTGTAGTAATATTATTTTTTACTACACATATTTCTTATGAAATATTTTGTGCTCTTACCCGGTGCTTTCTTCGTGACTTGACAAATCTTTTTGTTAGAGGACTGCTGCTTATTTTGTTTCACCTGCTGTCTTTGACGTTTTGCAGCCTTTCTCTGTCTTTCTATTGTTGGCATGGTGAAATCTTGAAATGATCTGCAGTTGAATCTGTGGTAAAATATAATAAAAAATGTTATTAACCATTATTACCAAACAGTAAATCAATAACAGTGATCAAAAACTTAACACACTACTTGACATTTTAAATAGAAGATTTTTTAGTCCTTGGCAAATTTACAATACAGAAATAGCAGAAAAGAAATGACATTTATATTTATGTTACCTGTGCTATTTTATATGTGAATCTGATCTAATTTTATGAGCATATTTTAATATTTTATTGAAGACACTACACATAACCTGTTTTTGAAGGTGTCTTTATTTTTAAATTAAACGGTTTACATTTTTACTTTTTATTAATTATACATTTTAAAAATAAATGTTTATATTTCCATAGGCTCAAGCAGGTCAGCTTCCCACCCTATGTCATATAATTCGGACAAATCTGCATCCTCATCACGCTCTTCTTCATCCTCAGGATTTAAATCATCCAATGGATCAACATCCACTGATGTTTCAATTACAAGTTCAATGATGAGGTCAAAATCAACTGATTGCAGATTGTCGCTCATGTTGATGTTGTCTTTATCTTTAAAGAAAGATAACAACAATGAGATGTTGCAGAGTAAGAGACAAATCTCAGAGATTATAATAGTAAAATTGTTTAACAAGAGTAATATTTTGCAGCTATTATTTAGCCATGTCCAGCAATGCTGATCAGGTGAAGACTATGTCTAATTTTTCAGTGAACAGGACTCATCTCTTCTTAACCTTGGATAAGCCTCACCGACTCTGTGTGTCCTGCACATACTTAAATGTAAAGGGGCAGATTTATGTTAAATGGCACATCCCCAGGCATGCACCAGTTAACGTGCACCGCTGCTCTGCCACCCATGGTGTGCCGTATTTACAATCAGATAGGAGAAAGCTGCGTCAAAACCCTGCGCCTGCTTTAAGCAGGCATAGGTCTTGACGCAACATTGTGGAGATGGGGCACCCCTGAGCCTTGCTTGAGCTGCATCGCACTTGCGATACAACTCCAGCAATCACTACCTTTACAGCACAGATACATCACGCATCTGTGCCATTTTTGCCCCATGATGCCCCGCATTGTAAATGCAGCACACCATGGGTGGCGGAACAGCGGCACAGGATGACTGACACATCCCTGGTGATGCACCAGTCATCATAAATCTATCCCTAAGCTTCTTATCTTGTTACAGATGAACCGCCATATGTACCATCAAACTATTTTGCATTTCCTAAATAGCGAATTTTAAGGAATAAATAGCAATTCTTTACCATTCCTAATTTGCAATGAGCAAATTGCTAATTGCAAGTTACCCATTCATTTCCATGGGCTAGGAGCCTCATAGGAATGAAGGTTTAATTTGCGATTAGCAATTTGCTCATCACAAATTAGGAATTTTTCCAAGGGTGCAGGGGTGTCTCAAGAACACCCTGCTGCACCCCTGAAAAAGAAATTTGGGGGCATATGGCACACATACATGCCCTAAGGGCATGTGTTGGCGTCATATGGGACCTTTTGTTTTTTTGAAAAAAAGCTTTTTGAAAAGAATTCACAAATTACCACCAATTTACCACAATAGTTTCCAAATCCTTAATGTCATTTTTTACATATTTTTTGTTTGATACATTGCATTTAAGTAATCGCAAAATTTGCAAATCCTTCAGTGCAATCGCAAAATAAGGAATAGCAAATTTTGCTACTCCTTATTTTGCATCAAACTTGTTTGATACATACCATTTGTCTAATTAACATTCGCAAAGGCCGAAATTCGCAGAATTTTGATCTTTGTGAATGCTAATTAGCTTGATACATATGGCCCCAAGTGAGGCCTGTCTTGCAACATGGTGCATCTTTTGCATCACTGCTGCATTGGTTTCATGTGGTACGTTTTTTTACACCATGACATATCTGCCTAAATGCATCAATTTGTAATTTTGTCGCCTCATAGCAAATCTTTTGCACCGCCGCTGCATCATAAAAGTGACGCACAGTGGCGCAAAAGAGGCATACACCTATCATAAATCTGTCCCTAGCATTTTAAATGATTAATCCAGGATGACGATAAGGTGTGGCCTACCCAAAGGTTTGTTTAAGGTGAGGCCTACTCAGGATTGCAGATTAAAGTTACGCTTGATGAAGAATACAGAGGAGATAATACATGTAAAGGCCTACCAATGAAGTAAGTGATTTGCACTTTATTTCGCCAGTCATCATAAATGTATCCCTAAGCTTCTTATCTTGTTACAGATGAACCACCATATGTACCATCAAACTATTTTGCATTTCCTAAATAGCGAATTTTAAGGAATAAATAGCAATTCTTTACCATTCCTAATTTGCAATGAGCAAATTGCTAATTGCAAATTACCCATTCATTTCCATGGGCTAGGAGGCTCATAGGAATGAAGGTTGCAATTTGCGATTAGCAATTACCTCATCACAAAATAGGAATTTTTTCAAGGGTGCAGGGGTATCTCAAGAACACCCTGCTGCACCCCTGAAAAAGAAAATTGGGGGCATATGGCACACATACACGCCCTAAGGACATGTATTGGCGTCATATGGCACCTTTTGTTTTTTGGAAAAAAATGCTTTTTGAAAAGAATTCGCAAATTACCACAAACTAGAAGTTGGTGGTAGTTTCCAAATCCTTAATGTCATTTTTTACATATTTTTTGTTTGATACATTGCATTTAAGGAATCGCAAAATTTGCAAATCCTTCAGTGCAATCGCAAAATAAGGAATAGCAAATTTTGAATTAAGGACATTTTAAGTCATTTCCACATGTGCAGTGTTTTCAAATTATGATTTGAAAATCGTTTTTGGGGAAAAGTAATGGTTTGCAAATTTATGACAAGGACATAATGGTGTATGCTTCTCTATAAGGCATTTCAGTGTCTCTGATGTCATTTTTCCCATATTACATTATAAGACCTTTCCCCATGGAGCACATTCCTTGTAAATATGCTCCCACCTGTGCATGGTGAATTTAGATTTTGACTGTTTGAGTCACATAGCCATGTTAAAAGTGACCCAAAAAAATTGCAAACGCTTTAAAAAAACACATTCATGTGTCTTAAGGACATTTTAAGTCATTTCCCCATGGACAGTGTTTTGTAAGTGGCGCAAAAGAGGCATACACCTATCATAAATCTGTCCCTAGCATTTTAAATGATTAATTCAGGATGACGATAAGATGTGGCCTATCCAGAGGTTTGTTTAAGGTGAGGCCTACTCAGGATTGCAGATTAAAGTTACGCTTGATGAAGAATACAGAGGACATAATACATGTAAAGCTCTACCAATGAAGTAAGTGATGTCCACTTCATTGCGCCAGTCATCATAAATGTATCCCTAAGCTTCTTATCTTGTTAGACATCAACCGCCATATGTATCATATAACTATTTTGCATTTCCAAAATAGCGAATTTTAAGGAATAAATAGCGATTCTTTACCATTCCAAATTTGCGATGAGCAAATTGCTAATTGCAAATTACCCATTCATTTCCATGCGCCAGGATGCCCATATGAAAGAAGGTGCAATTTGCGATTAGCAATTAGCTCATCGCAAATTAGGAATTTTTCCAAAGGTGCAGGGGTGTCTCAAGAACACCCTGCTGCACCCCTGAAAAAGAAATTTGGGGGCATATGGCGCACATAAATTTTAACAACATTCCTTTACCTCAAAAACGATTTTCAATTCATAATTTGAAAACACTGCCCACAGGGAAATTACTTAAAATGTCCTTAAGACACATGAAAGTGTTTTTTATTGCCTTTCCAGCATGGTTGGGTCACTTTTAACATGGCTATGTAACACAAACATTTAAAATCTAAATTTGCCATGCACAGGTGGGAGCATATTTACAAGCAATTTGCGCCACAGAGAAAGGTCTTACATTAAAATGGGAAAAATAACATCAGGGACAGTCAATTGCCTTATAAAGAAGCATACACCATTATGTCCTTGTCATAAATTTAAAAACAATTCCTTTTCCCCAAAAACGATTTTCAAATCATAATTTCAAAACACTGCACATGGGAAAATTACTTAAAATGTCCTTAAGACACATAAAAGCGTTTTTTAATTGCCTTTGCAGCATGTTTGTATCACTTTTAACATGGCTATGTAACACAAACATTCAAAATCTAAATTTTCCATGCACAGGTGGGAGCATATTTACAAGCAATTTGCGCCACATAATTCATAATTTTCTCCTTAAAGCACACTATTCTCTATCTAAATTAAAGAAATATTTTCTCACCTTAGCAAATACTTTGAGTTTGAAAACAGTCTCAGAAACACACCAATTTGTCTTCAGCAGAGCAAAAGGTATGCACTCCAGAGTCTGCAGCTATCAAAAGCACAGAAATGCTGTAATTCTTCACACATATCTCTCATGTCACTCAATCAAAACTCTTCCCTCACTTTTTTTCAAATGAAAACCCTTCCCCCCTCTGCCCTTTCTGCCTTTTCTGCATGGCAACCACCTCTTGGAAGACTTCTGGTGTTTGCAAGTTCACACAACAATGTTGCAATTGAACTCTGAACTCTCAGTGCACCTGCATATCCAGTGCATTCTTTCATTTAATGATTTTTTATTGACCATTCAAAATACATCTTTCAAATAACTCATCCGTGCACCCTAACTTTCTGTTTTCAGCAATCAAAATCCACCAATCACTGTTACTGCTTCATGAACACAGAAACTCCACAGTTTTTTTCATTTTAAACTCTCATTTTTTCAACTGCCATTTCATTGCCACACTTCATCTGACTGCAGGAGAACCTTCTCTCACCATGTTTTCTGTCTGGATTGTTGGACATAGTTATATTCACTGGGCTCAAAGGTACACTGAAAACAGGAATTTACCTAACCTCAATTTACAAGATGTGGAAATTAAGTGGTTTGGCCACAGAGGATTAAAATGTCACCAATTGATACCATTGGTGAAAACCTTTATGCATTTGCCCAAACCTGACCTGTTAATTGTGCACTGTGGAGGTAATGACTTGGGCACTTTGACTGGTGTAGGTCTGGAAATGCTTTTAAAGGACACCTTTGAGCAATTAATGGCACTTTTTCCTCAGACTGCCTTGGTATATTCAAATATATGCCAAAGACAGAAATGGAGGTGGTCAAACCAATTTTGTCCACAAATTGAGAAGTCGAGGAAGCATGTAAACAAATCTGTTTCAGCTTACATGAGAGACCATGGAATGGGCTCCCTGTACAACAATAACTTGCGTTACTACATGCAAGATATCTACAGAGGAGATGGAGTTCACTTCTCAGATGAGGGCAACAGAATTTTCACTCTGAATTTAAGAATGTGCATTGGTACCTACTTATAAGTACCTAAATGTACCATAAACCCAAAAGCTCTTCTCAGAGCTACCCTACATCTGATCACTCACAATTGTTATTTTTCCTCTAACTTTTTTCACTAATTTTCAACAAAGTACGCTCCCTGGGACGCTACCCGGTACGCGAACCGGGAGCTAACCTTGCGAAATTTTTTTAATTTTTATTTTTTTTTCGCACATATAAGCCTCCTCAGCCACCCTCACAAAACCTAGGGGGTCAAGATAAGTCTACCGTGCCCCCTTCTACCCATTCTGAACATTATTTGCCCTCCATTTTGTATCTTAATTCGACCGAAACACAAAATGGTGGACTCCCGTAACGCTTAAGGTTCGCGAACCGGGGCACTCAACGGTTCGCGTACCGGGTCGCTCCCTGGGAAGCGCACCATCAAAAAAGGTGGGAAAGTAGTTCACAGAAAAGCCACTGGAGACAATTTCACCAAATATAGATTAGCTCATACTACATACCAATCCCTACCATTTTCACAAATTTGATTGGAATTCCATTTAGCCATTTAGCCTGTAGACCTCTCTAAATACCGTGAGGTAAATTACTTCACAAAACACATCTGAAGTGTTGGAATTGACAACCAATTAATATGTTACTTTCATTTTCTACTTTTTTTACCTGACATTTCATTGGTTATATACCTGAATATATATAAAGGAAGAGAAGAAAACACAGCCATTTTGACTACTACTTCTTGGTGTACATTTCAATAGGATTTTCACTAATTCCTTCAACTTCTTTCTAAAGGTAAGTTTTTATTTTTAAAACTGAAGTATATTGTGCACTATAGGTTAATATGGTAAACTTTTTCTGATAGTTATATACTATCCCTCTGTAGTAGTTATAGATTTAGATAGACTTCTCTGTTATAGTTATGGATGGAGTTAGGCTTCTCTTGTATAATTATGAATTTACTTACGTTAAATCACATACACTTTTTTATATTCCTACTTCCACTCTGATACTATACACTGCCCAAAGATAAATTCACTGATAAAAACTGCCTATCTAAAATTAATCCCAACAGTGCCCTATCTCTACTAATATATATTTTTTTAATCTAAATTTCAGGCAAAATGGAAGGCGAACAGAAAGTTGAATTTCAAATTGTCCTGCAAGAGAGCAGCCAAGAAATCATTGATGAAAATGATATTGAATTTTTCGATGAAACTTTAGACAAAGAACTACTGCAATGTGTACAAGCAGTAGATAACCTCCTTGAAAATGAGGACATTTTACACCCTCAGAGACTACAATGTATATTCAATGATAATTATGAAATTTCTGACAATGAAATGTTAGAAAGTTTAATAAATTATGAAACACAATCACAATAAAAAAAAATGCTTAAAAAATAAAGAAAATAAAAAATAATCAACAAAACCAACAATCAATTAACATACAGCATTTGAAAAGTCTATCATTCATTTTTCATTGTAGTACGCTGCCTAGAACGCTTCCCGGTTCGCGGACCGGGCGCTACCCACGCAAAAAAACAAAAAAAAAATTATTTTGTTTTTGCCCCGCGGGGCCCTTTTAAAGCCTCCACATTAAACCTAGGGGGTCAGGGAGGATCTACTATGCCCCCTTATGGTTATTTCCCCCTTTGTTTTGGCCTCCTCTTGTCTCTCAATCCTACCGAGAGACAAGATGGCGGCCGCTCCGGACTGTTTAGAATGTTGACAGACACCGGAGAGCCAATCAGCTTCGCTACGCGAAGTTCCGGTACGCTTAAGGTCCGCGGACCGGAGCGCTGCCTGGAGCGCGCTTACAGATATATATCTTTTTTTAAACGTTAATTTCTCAAAATCCACTGGAGCACATATATTGAGACCTACAAAAGGCACATCGGGCTACCAGTCCCTACAATTTTGCCAAGTTTCATGCAAATCCATTCAGCCGTTCGGGCTAAAAGTGAGGCCAACCGCCCTATGGAAAATTGCATGGGGAAAACACGTTTTGGGACCCCCCTTTTTTCTCGGCCCCCCCTTGACAAAACCTCCCCAAATGTCCAGGTGCTGCTCAGAAACAAAATGTTCCATTTTCCAGAAAATTTCAGCCAATTCCGTCCACAAACGCCAAAGTTATTAGACATAGAATTTTCAAAAATCCCATAGAGAAAAAATCCTAACTATATATACCTACTGGCGACCGCCAGTAGGTAATATATATATATATTTATATTTCTGAGCAGCCCCTAAAAATTTGGGGGGGGTTTCGTCAAGGGGGGGCAGAGAAAAAAGGGGGGTCCCAAAACGCGTTTTTCCCATGTTAATTTCCATAGGGCGGTTGGCCTCACTTTTAGCTCGAACGGCTGAATGGATTTGCACGAAACTTGGCAAAATTGTAGGGACTGGTAGCCCGATGTGCCTTTGCTAGGTCTGAATATATGTGCTCCAGTGGATTTTGATTAATTAACGTTAAAAAAATATATATATCTGTAACAGCGCTCCGGGTAGCGCTCCGGTTCGCGTACTTGACGCGTAACGGAACTTCGCGAAGCGAAGCTGATTGGCTCTCCGGTGTCTGTCAACATTCTAAACAGTCCGGAGCGGCCGCCATCTTGTCTCTCGGTAGGATCGAGAGACAAGAGGAGGCCAAAACAAAGGGGGAAATGACCATAAGGGGGCATAGTAGATCCTCCCTGACCCCCTAGGTTTGATGTGGAGGCTTTAAAAGGGCCCCGCGGTGCTTTTCCGGATGCCATCTTGTCTCTCGGTAGGATCGAGAGACAAGAGGAGGCCAAAACAAAGGGGGAAATGACTATAAGGGGGCATAGTAGATCCTCCCTGACCCCCTAGGTTTAATGTGGAGGCTTTAAAAGGGCCCCGCGTTTTTTTTGCGTGGGGTGCGCCCGGTACGCGCACCGGAAAGCGGTCCGGGGAGCGTACTATGAGGAAAAAAGAATGATAGACTTTTCAAATATTGTATGTTTAATGATTGTTCGTTTTGTTGTTTTTTTGTGTTTTTTTTATTTATTTATTTATTTTGGTTGTACTTCATGAATTAGATATAAAAATGAATAATGTCTCAAACAATTTTTAATTATTAAATAAAAATGTATTGGTCAGAATTTTCATAGTTCAATAAAATTTCCAGCATTACATCATCTGGAATCTCCTCAAACATGCATGTTTCTATGTCTTGTAAGCATTCAATAAATTGTTCATCCAAAGACTGGTCCATAAAATCTTCATCTAAAAATTCTTCATTTAAAATCTCCTCAGGTGTAATGTCGAAGGAAACATTGATATTTTCGTGCTCCCCTTCCATTTTTTTGCTGTAAATAGCATACAAAATAACTATATCAGAAGAGTTAGGGCACTGTTGGGTTTAAGTTCAGAGAAGTAGTTCTGATTTTTTAACAGTGAAGTTAACTTTGGGTGGTGTATGGTAACAGGCAGGAAGTAGAAATATAAAAAAGTGCCTGTGAAGAAGTGTAAGTAAATTCATAATTATAGCAGAGAAGCCTAAGTCAATCTATAAATATAAAAGAGGAGCCTATCTGTATCTATAACTATAGCAGGGGGACAGTAAATAATTATCAAAAAACGTTTTTACAAATTAACTTAAAGTGCTCCTTACAAATTATCAACTTACTTTACAGAGAGGTGAAAATGCTCTTGAAATGTACTTCAGGAAGTAGTAGTCAAAATGGCTGTGTTTCTCTCTCTTTCTTTATATATATTCAGGTACATAACCATTCAAATGTCAGGTAAAAAAAGTAGAAAATGAAAGTAACATTTTAATTGGTTGTCATACTAGGCATACTTTTCAAAAACTGCTATCAATGCAGAACCAGTCCTGCGACTATTCCATCTTGTGAAAGTATGTCCTTTGCTCTTGACCTCTCCCCCACACTAACCTTCTCTGGCCTACTTATCTATCGCCCTCCAGGCCAAATGGGCAATTTTGTGAACCAGCTTCCTTCCATGATCGCTGACTTAGCTGTTTCTGCACCTCATTTTACTGTTCTGGGTGATATGAATATTCACCTGGACAATCCCTCGGACCCCCTAGCCAGCACCTTTCTGAGCGGTCTGGCAGCCCTCCAAATTGTTCAGAAGGGTTTTGAACCTACTCACATTAAAGGCCATCTACTGGACGCAGTTCTTAGCAACGACCAGAGACTTATTACTGGCCACCCTATCCCCCTGCCTTGGACCGACCATTTTTTGGTCCCTCTCCTCTGGCTGATACCCAGCCTTTGCTTGGCGCCCGTCCGAGCCACACTTAAAGGTAGGGACTGGTCGAAGTTGCCCTCTGACCTATGGGTGAGTTTATTATCCTCTACCCCCCGCCTGACCGAGGGTGATGTAGACACTCTCTACACTCACTATATCAACTGGTTACAGGCCACCTTAGATATAGCCGCCCCTCAAAAAACTATCAAGGAGAAAACCAAGTTTAAAAAGTCTCCTTGGTATACCCCTGAGTTAAAAGAGTTAAAGCGCGCATGCAGGAAATTCGAAAGAACGTGGAGATATACTCTCAAGGAAGAAGACAAAACCAGCTACCGAGAGGCCATTAAGAAATACAAAACTAAGACCACACTGGTACAAGCTCGGTTCTACGAGGAAAAAATTACTAACTCCGCCAACTCCTCAAAAGAACTATTTCAGATAGTAAAAACCCTAATCAATACCCCCTCTTCCCTGCAAAATCCTCTCGAAGCCCAAACTCGCTGTGACGCCCAAGCTGAGTATTTTTATCAAAAAATACAAAATATCTCTTCTTCTTTTGTTCAGGCCAGCCACCAGTCAGTAGTCAATGACACAGCTTCTTCTTCTTCTACTGACAGTTCACTGGCTGAATTTCCATTATTAAATGAAGAATTGCTTGACTCCCTCATGCTGAAAGTCACATCAGGCTCTCCACTAGACCCTGCCCCCCCACGACAGCTTATGAAAATTGCTGACACCATCAGACCAGCAATTTTAAACATTGTAAATAAGTCAATCAGCTCAGGAAGAGTCCCAGGTACTTGGAAATGCGCGCAAGTCAAAGCCTTGTTAAAAAAACCTAATCTTGACCCTAGCAATATGACTAATTACCGCCCTATTTCACTTCTCCCTTGGGTGGCTAAACTGCTTGAGAGACATATTAACACCAGCCTGATGTCTTACTTGGAAACTAACCATCTGCTTCACGACTCACAGGCAGGGTTCCGTCCTAAACTGGGGACAGAAGCGGCACTTCTGACGGTGACTGAATTAGCACGCAGGCACATGGATCAAGGCGGCACCACAGCAATAATGCTGCTAGACTTAAGTGCCGCCTTTGATACCGTGAATAGCAACATCCTCCTCTCCCGCCTAAAACTCCTTGGAGTAACGGGCAACGCCATTCTATGGCTTCAATCCTTCCTGGAAAATCGCACATTCCAGGTGGTAGAGGGTGAAGTCCACTCAAAAACCTGGCCTCTCAACCAAGGCGTGCCTCAGGGCTCCTCCCTGAGCCCAACGCTTTTTAATGTTTACATGCAACCTCTGGCAGAAATCGTCCGTCCATTTGGCTTTGACATTGTGACTTACGCTGACGACACTCAGCTGGTGCTAGCTTTGAATCAGCTAGACCACACTCTTTCGAACTTAAGCAGCTGTCTGATAGCGGTCACAAACTGGATGGCTTCCTCCCATCTTAAATTAAATGGGGATAAAACAGAACTTATGTTTCTGGGAAACTCAGCCCACCCCAGCCCCATCCTACCTTGGCCACCTTGCATGGGTTCTCCCCCTGAACCAAAAAAGCAAATTAAAAGCTTGGGCATGTGGCTAGATAACACCCTTACTTTTACTCATCAAGCCACCACACTTTCCGCCACCTGCTTCGGACTGTTGCGCATGCTGCGGGAAGTCCTGCCTCTCCTCCCCTTCCAGGCTCGCAGGATACTGGTCCAGGCCATTATCCTGTCTCGCCTGGACTACGGGAACGCCCTCTATCTGGGTGCACCGAGTAGCACACTTAAAACACTACAGGTCACCCAGAACGCTGCCGCGCGTCTGCTGCTGGGCCTTTCCCGTAGCCACTCAGGCACCATGGCTCTGAGAAACTTACACTGGCTGCCCATTCAAGCCAGAGTTAAGTTCAAAGCAATGTGCATCATGCATAAGGCCATGAGGAAAAACGCTCCCGCCATGATCTGCGCCTTAGCCACTCCCTACTACCCCCATAGATCTTTGCGGTCAAGCACAGCTTTTCTGGCAACAGCGCGGAAAATTAAACGAGCCAGGTGGGGCGGACGCTCCTTCTCCCTCAATGCTGCCACTACCTGGAACTCCTTACCTCCTGCCCTCCGTAATGAGCCCAATCTGTTAAAATTCCGTAAATCCCTTAAAACTTTTCTTTTTTCCACATAATTCAGTAAGTCTCCCCAGAAGTAAGCAACTTTAGCGCTACGAGGCCTTCGGGTAGATTTGCGCTTTATAAAACCCCTTTTCATTTCATTTCATTTCATTCAATTTCAACACTTCAGATGTGTTTTGTGAAGTAATTTACCTCAGGGAATTTAGAGAGGTCTGCAGGCTAAATGGTTAAATGGAATTCCAACCAAATTTGTGAAAATGGTAGCGATTGGTATGTAGTATGAGCTAATGTATATTTGGTGAAAGTGTCTCCAGTGGTTTTTCTGTAAATTACTTTCCCACCTTTTTTATGCGATCGCTTCTCACTGCGCGCCCCGGTACGCGAACCGGCAGTGTTACGGGAGTCCTCCATTTTGTGTTTCGGTAGAATTGAGATACACGATGGAGGGCAAATAATGTTCAGAATGGGTAGAAGGGGGCATGGTAGATGTATCCTGACCCCCTAGGTTTTCTGAGGGTGGCTGAGGAGGCCCATATGTGCGAAAAAAAACATTTTTTTTCAAATTTTCGCACGGTTTGCGTCCGGTGCGCGTACCGGGTAGCGATCCGGAAAGCGTAAATTGTGAAAATTAGTGAAAAAAAGTTACATTTAAAATTTGTTTATAGTGATCATAGTTAGGGTAGCTCTGAGAAGAGCTTTTTGGTCTGTGGTACATTTAGGTACTTATAAGTAGGTACCAATACATAGTCTTAAATTCAGGATGAAAACTCTGTTCCCCTCATCTGAGAAGTGAACTCCATCTCCTCTGTAGATATCTTGCATGTAGTAACGCAAGTTATTGTTGTAGATGCAGCCCATTCCATGGTCTCTAATGTAAGCTGAAACAGACTTATTTACATGCTTCCTCGATTTCTCAATTTGTGGACAAAATTGGTTCGACCACCTCCATTTCTGTCTTTGGCATATATTTGAATATACCAAGGCAGTTTGAGGAAAAAGTGCCATCAATTGGTCAAAGGTGTCCTTTAAAAGCATTTCCAGACCTACCCCATTCAAAGTGCCCAAGTCATTTCCTCCACAGTGCACAATTAACAGGTCAGGTTTTGGCAAATGCAAAAAGGTTTTCACCAATAGTATCAATTGGTGACATTTTAATCCTCTGTGGCCAATCCACTCGATTTCCACATTTTGTAAATTGAGGTTAGGTAAATTTCTGTTATCAGCATACCTTTGAGCCCAGTAGATGTAACTATGTCCAACAATCCAGACAGAAAACATGGTGAGAGAAGGTTCTGCTGCAGTTAGATGAAGTGTGGGAATGAAATGGCAGTTAAAAAAATAAGAGTTTATAATGAAAAAAACTGTGGAGTTTCTGTGCTAATGATTCAGTAGCAGTGATTGGTGGATTTTGATTGCTGAAAACAGAAAGTTAGGGAGCATGGATGAGTTATTTGAAAGATGTAATTTGAATGGTGAAGAAAAAATCATTTTATGAAAGATTGCACTGGATACGCAGGTGCACTGAGAGTTCAGAGTTCAATTGAAACATTGTTGTGTGAACTTTCAAACACCAGAGGTCTTTCAGGAGGTGGTTGCTATGGAAAAAAGGCAGAAAGGGCAGAAGGGGGAAGGGTGTTGATTAGAAAAAAGTGAGTGAAGAGTTTTGATTGGGTGACATTAGAGATATGTGTGGTGAATTACAGCATTTGTGTGCCATTGTTGGTTGCAATCTCTGGAGTGCATACCCTTTGCTCTTCTGAAGACAAATTGGTGTGTGTCTGAGACTGTTTTCAAACTCAAAAAGTATTTGCTAAGGTGAGAAAAGATTCATTTAATTTAAATAGAGAATAGTATGCTTTAGGGAGAAAATTAAGAAGAAAGTTGTGTATTTAAAATGTTGCTTTGTGTCAAGTGTTTTACAAATAGATTTAGATTCTTTGAGTTACATAGCCATGTTAAAAGTGACGCCAAAATGGTGCAAGGGCCTTATAAAAACGCTTTCATGTGTCTTAGGGCATTTTAAGTCACTTTCCATGAATATGGTTGAATAATTGTTTTACATGATGGGTTTAAAAACGTTTTTTGAAATTAATTAGGTTTCTTAATATGTACTGCTAGAGTTTCATAGGTTGCTTGGGATATATTAACAAGCAATTGAGGGCCCGATGTAGGTCGGTCGGTAACGGCCGAAAATCGGTATTTTCGGCCGTTACCGACTGGTATTTGAGCTTTGGTATGTAGGGACACATATTTCACAGAATCGGTTTATTTACCGATCGGTAAATTTACCGATTCTGTAAAATACCGAATCTGTATTTCTACCGATTAGGTAAATTTGGTATGTAGGTGGGACTGTTCTGAGTCCCACAAGCCTTACTGACTCGGTATTTTAGCATCAAATTGAATTTGATGTTAAAATACCGATTCAGGTGTGCATGCACATGTGTGCATGCACACCTGTGCCATATGACAGGCAGACCTGCCCTTAGGGCATGTATGCCTGCCACATGGCCCCCGAACCTTTTTTGGGGGTGCTAGAGGGTGTCAAAGTGACACCCCCTGCACCCTTGTCAAAATCTGTATTTACCGATTCGGTAAATACCGACCGGTAATGCCCCATTCATTCCTATGGGCTTCAAAGCCCATAGGAATGAATGGAGCATTACCGGTCGGTATTTACCGAATCGGTAAATACAGATATTTACCGATTCGGTAAATGGAACATCTGGATGTTCCTACATACCCCCCTTCTTATTTAGCGATTCTTAATTACCGAATCGGTAAAATTCGGTAATTAAAAATCGGTAAATAAGTCCTACCTACATCGGGCCCCAGGTGTGCATGCACATGTGTGCATGCACACCTGTGCCATATGACAGGCAGACCTGCCCTTAGGGCAGGTATGTCTGCCACATGGCCCCCGAACCTTTTTTGGGGGTGCTAGAGGGTGTCAAAGTGACACCCCCTGCACCCTTGTCAAAATCTGTATTTACTGATTCGGTAAATACCGACCGGTAATGCCCCATTCATTCCTATGGGCTTCAAAGCCCATAGGAATGAATGAAGCATTACCGGTCGGTATTTACCGAATCGGTAAATACAGATATTTACCGATTCGGTAAATGGAACATCTGGATGTTCCTACATACCCCTCCTTCTTATTTAGCGATTCTTAATTACCGAATCGGTAAAATTCGGTAATTAAAAATCGGTAAATAAGTCCTACCTACATCGGGCCCTCGAGTCCCTTTGATGTTATTTTTCCCATTTCAATTTAAGACATTTCCCCGTGGTGCAAGGTCCTTGTAAATACGCCCCCATGTGTGCTTGGCAAATTTAGATTTTGATTGTTTGAGTTACATAGCCATGTTAAAAGTGATGGAAAAAAAGGTGCAAGGGCCTAAAAAAAACGCTTTCTTGTGTGTTAGGGCATTTTAAGTCACTTCCCCATGAATGTAGGTATATCATTGTTTTACATGATAGATTTAAAAACGTTTTTTAAAATCAATTAGGTTTCTTGATATGTACTGCTAGAGTTTCATAGGTTGCTTGGGGCATATTTACAAGGTCTTTGAGTCCCTTTGATGTTATTTTTCCCATTTTAATTTTAGACATTTCCCCGTGGTTCAAGGTCCTTGTAAATACGCCCCCATGTGTGCTTGGCTAATTTAAGTACTGATAGGGTGTGCTTCTACATAGGACCTGTGTTGTGTATTCAAATTTAGACCAGAAAATCACATTTATGAGAAGGTCATATTGGTGTCTGCTTCTTCAAATAAATATTGAACTGAGAAGTATTAAACTGAGGCTAAATTTCATCTTCAACCCTGAGTAGGCCTCACCTCAAACAAACCTCTAGATAGTCCACACCTTATCGTCATCTTGAATCAATCATTTAAAGTGTTAGGTGCAGATTTATGATGGCCGTGCGCCTCTTTTGTGCTGCTGTTCCGTCACTTTTAAAATGCAGCAGTGATTTACAAGATGTACCATGTTGCAAGATAGGCCTCACTTCATTGGTATGCCTGCACATGTATTATCTCCTCTATATTCTTCAACAAGCCTACATTTCATAAGCAACCCTGAGTAGGCCTCACCTCAAACTTTTGTGACGCAGCGGCGGAGCAAAAGATGCGCTATGTTGTGACATATTTACAACTTGAAGCATCAAGGAAGATGTGTCATGCTATAAAGTCCTGCCCCACATGAAACGTGCGTCAGGTTTCATGTGCCGGGTCACCCCCTTGCTCCCTCGCCCGCTGTTCCTGATTGCCAGCCTCCTTGCCAGCCTCCTGCCTGCCTGCCGCCACCGTCGCCCCCCCAGCACCCCCGAGCGGCCCAGCCACAGCTGAGCCGCCCGCTCGCCACTCTTCCCGCCGCTGGCCCCCTGCGGCCCCGCCCACCACCGGTCCATTGGCCCAGACACTCGCCCAGCCCAGCAGACCCGCCCTCCCGTCCCCCTTCTTAAGGGGAGTGCCTGGTCGCTCGCGGGAGTGACCACTGTGCCTCTCGAGGCCGGGTCACCCCCTTGCTCCCTCGCCCGCTGTTCCTGATTGCCAGCCTCCTTGCCAGCCTCTTGCCTGCCTGCCGCCACCGTCGCCCCCCCCAGCACCCCCGAGCGGCCCAGCCACAGCTGAGCCACCCGCTCGCCACTCTTCCCGCTGCTGGCCCCCTGCGTCCCCGCCCACCACCGGCCCATTGGCCCCGACGCTCGCCCAGCCCAGCAGACACGCCCTCCCGTCCCCCTTCTTATGATGCCCCCAGAGCGACCGCGCAGCGGACGCGCGCAACGGGAGCGCCGATTGAGCGCTGAAGGTGCGCCAAAGGTAAGCCCGTCTGTGCCCGTCCGCGCCTGAACCGCGCCCAGTGCCAGGACCCCTGGCCCCCACCGCCGGAAGCCGACCAGACGAACCTACGACTCCACCGAACTCAACGCACTCAACACCGGCCGTACCCCGGGCTGCTACCGAGCCACACCGAGACGCACCCACGGACCCTTCAGCTGCCACTCCTGCAAGTTCACCTGCAACCGGACCCACGCTACACCAGCACCCACCAAGCCGAACCCCAGCAGCACCCACCTGAAGTGCATCCTGCTCAACACCCGCTCCGTCCACAGACACGCCATCGAGCTCTGGAACCTGCTCGACACCACAGACCCAGACGTCGCCTTCCTCACGGAAACCTGGATGAACTCCTCCTCAGCGCCCGACATCGCCATCGCCATCCCAGACGGCTACAAGATCATCCGGAGGGACCGCGTCAACCAGACAGGAGGAGCCATCGCCATCATCCACAGGAACACCATCCGCATCACGACCAACACCGACGACAACCTCGCACCCGCCGAACACCTGCACTTCCAGATCCACGTCAACCCCAAGACCACCCACAGAGGCACCCTCATCTACAGACCCCCGGGACCACGCACACAATTCAGCGAGGACATCGCCGACTTCGTCAGCCCGCTCGCCCTCCCCTCAGCCGACTACATCCTCCTCGGAGACCTCAACTTCCACCTGGAGAACAACAACGACCGCAACACCACCACCCTGCTGGAAAACCTCGCCAACCTCGGACTCAAGCAACTGGTGACCACCACTACGCCGGACACACACTCGACCCGATCTTCTCTTCCAGCAAGGACATCGCCTTCAGCCACGCCACGGGACTCCAATAGACGGACCACAGCTGCGTCCACTTCAGCTACAGAAGGACCACGCTCCACCATCACCAGCAACAGGCTCCCCGCAGAAGCTGGAACAAGATCACTGCAGACCAGCTCACTACTTCCCTGAGCAAGAAACCTCCCACCAGCACAACGAACCCCAGCCAAGCAGCCACCAACCTCACGAAATGGATCAGCGACTGCGCAGACGACCTCGCCCCGCTGAAGACCCCGCCGAGCAGACCGGGCAGCAAGAAAGCCCCATGGTTTAACGACGAACTCAAAAGCTCCAAGAAGAACTGCAGAGCACTCGAGAAAACCTGGCGCAGAGACCCAACACCGGACAACATGACCGCCCTCAAGCTCGCCACCCGAAAACACAACCAGCTGATCCACGCCACCAAGAAAACCGCATTCAAGGAACGACTGGACAACAACGCACACAACAGCAAGGAACTCTTCAACATCGTGAAAGAGCTCTCCAACCCCAACACCGGAAACAACGACATCACCCCTTCGCAAGACCTCTGCAACTCCCTCGCCTCCTACTTCCACAACAAGATCGCGGACATACACAACAGCTTCAGCACTCAACCAGCGCACGCCACGACCGAACCACCGCCCCCCACCACCACCCTCCGCGCCTGGACCCCGATCAGCACCGAAGACACCATCCGCACGATGAACTCCATCCACTCCGGATCTCCGACAGACCCCTGCCCTCACCACGTCTTCAACAAGGCCGACGCAGTCATCGCACCCCACCTGCGGGACATCATCAACACTTCCTTCGACATCGCCACCTTCCCGGAGAGCTGGAAGCACGCCGAACTCAGCACGCTACTCAAGAAATCATCAGCAGACCCCACCGACCTCAAGAACTACCGCCCCATCTCGCTGCTCCCGTTCCCGGCCAAAGTCATCGAGAAGACCGTCAACAAGCAACTGCCGCCTTCCTCGAGACGAACGGCTCCCTCGACCTCTCGCAGTCTGGCTTCCGGGCCAACCACAGCACCGAGACCGCCCTGATCGCAGCCACAGATGACATCTGAGCCCTGCTCGGCAACGGAGAAACAGCGGCCCTCATCCTCCTGGACCTCTCCGCGACACTGTCTGCCACCGTACCCTAGTACAGCGCCTCAGCAACGTCGGAATCCAGGAAAAGGCACTGGAGTGGATCACCTCCTTCCTCGCCGGAAGGACACAGAGAGTCCGCCTCCCCCCGTTCAGATCAGAGGCCACTGAAGTCATCTGCGGCGTTCCTCAAGGCTCCTCGCTCAGCCCAACACTCTTCAACGTCTACATGAGCCCCCTCGCAGCCATCGCACGCCAGCACAACCTGAACATCATCTCCTACGCCGACGACACCCAGCTGATCCTCTCCCTCACTAACGACCCCGCCACCGCCAGAGCCAACCTGCACGAAGGGATGACAGACGTAGCCAAATGGATGTCGAACAGCCGCCTGAAACTGAACTCGGACAAGACGGAAGTCCTCATCCTGGGATCCTCACCCTCCGCCTGGGACGACTCCTGGTGGCCCCCGCCCTGGGCAGCGCACCCAAACCAACTGACCACGCACGCAACCTGGGCTTCATCCTGGACTCCTCCCTCTCCATGACCAGACAAGTCAACGCCGTCTCCTCGTCGTGCTTCAACATCCTGCGCATGCTACGCAAGATCTTCCGATGGATCCCCACCGAGACCAGGAAGACGGTCACCCAGGCCCTCGTCACCAGCCGTCTGGACTACGGCAACTCCCTCTATGCCGGAACCACCGCCAAACTCCAGAAGAGACTCCAGCGGATCCAGAACACCTCAGCACGACTCATCCTGGACATCCCCCGCCGCAGCCACATCTCCGGACACCTGAGAGACCTGCACTAGCTCCCGGTCAACAAGAGAATCACCTTCCGGCTCCTCACCCACACACACAAAGCCCTACACAACCAAGGACCAGGATACCTCAACAGCCGCCTCAACTTCTACGCTCCCAAACGCCAGCTTCGATCGACCAGCCACGCCCTCGCCGCCGTCCCCCGCATCCGAAGAGCCACCACAGGAGGAAGGTCCTTCTCCTACCTGGCCGCCAAGACTTGGAACTCCCTTCCGACCCACCTCCGCCTGACCCAGGACCACCTCGCCTTCAGGAAGCAGCTCAAGACCTGGCTGTTCGAGCAGTAGCGGACCCCCTCCCCCAGCGCCTTGAGACCCTCCGGGTGAGTAGTGCGCTATACAAATGCATTGATTGATTGATTGATTGATGTGGGCGTTTTGTTGCAGGGTGGGGAGTCATTTGCATGAAAGCCCTGTAAAACTAACACAGTAAAATTAAGAAGATTTCACTGAGTCACATTTATGGCATTGCTGAATCAAATCTTTACGCCTGTTTGAAACAGGCATAAGGAGAGATGCACCATGCAATATGTGGCTTGCCCCTGTGAATTGCAGTAGATATGTCGCGTTTATGACGTGATTCCTGCAATGCGCCGTTTTTGTGGAACAGATGCGTGATGCATTTGTGCTGTTTTTGCTCAATGGTGCTCTGCATTGTAAATGCGGTACATCATGGGTGGCAGAGCAGTGGCGCACGTTAACTGGTGCATCCCTGGGGATGCGCCATTTAACATAAATCTGCTCCTTTAAATTTAAGTATTAGCAAGGGACACAGTGTTGGTGAGGTTATCCAAGGTTAAGAAGAGATGAGTCTTGTTCACTGAAAACTTGGACATAGGCCTCACCTCCTCAGTATCGCTGGACATGGTTAAATAATATCTGCAAAATGTTACTCTTGGTAAACAATTTTACTATTATAGTGTCTGAGATTTGTCTCTTACTCTGCAACATCTCATTGTTGTTCTCTTTCTTTAAAGATAACAACAACATCAAGCATGAGTGATAATGAGCAATCTGTTGATCTCGATCTTATCATTGAACTTGTCATTGAAACGTCAGTGGAAGTAGATCCCTTGGATGATTTATATCCTGTGGATGATGAAGTAGTTGATGAGGATGCTGATTTGTCAGAATTGTATGACATAGGGTGGGCATCTGACCTGCTCGAGCCTATCAACCTATAAAGACTTTTAAAAATAAATTTAAGTTACTCGAAATGAAAAGTAACCATGTAAACCGTTTTATTAAAAATTAAATACAACTTCAAAAACAAATTGTGTGAAGTGTCTTTAATGAAATAGTAAAATATACTAATAAAATTAGTTCAGATTCACATATAAAAGATCACAGGTCAAATGTAGAAGCATTCCATTTCTTTGCAACTATTTGTGAGTTTTAATTTTCATAATGCACTAAAAATTATTGTATGTAGAATTTATAACTAGTATGTTAATTTTTTGACGACTGTTATTGATTTACTGTTTGGTAATAGTGGTTAATAACATTTTTTATTATATTTTACTACAGATTCAACTGCAGATCATTTCGAAATTAGACAATGCCGTCTAAGGATAGAATCCGAAAGGTTACAAAACGTCAAAGACAGCAGATTAGTAAATGCTTGCAGCAGTCCTCTACAATAAAATCTCGTCAAGTCACCAAGAAAGCTCCGGGTAAGAGAACAAAATCATTCCTTAGAAACATTTGTAGAAACAAAAGTATACCTACAGAACAAGTTTTAGTCCAGAAAAAGAGAGCCAATTTAAACGGAAAGGAAAGGCCAAACAAAAATGTTACTGGTAGAGCAGGAGATAACTCTGTGCATGGTAGTAGAAGGAAAAATCAGTTTAGGGACATTCGTAGACGAATGTTCCGCAACAGGATAATTGGTAATTTGTTAAAAAATATTAAGAAAGGTCAACAGAAAGTCGTTTTTTATAAGAGAAAAAAAAAAGTTGAGAAAATTATTGATCAGGCTTTTGAAATTAAGCGAAAGTTATTTATTTTGATAATCAATAGAATTAGGAAACTAAACAAGGTAATTTATGATTTAAAAACAAATAGTAGATGGAAGAGAACAGTTAATCGTAGTAATTTTTGTGAAGTTTTTCAGGAGAATGGATGCATAGTTCAAGTTCTGAGGCATTTTTTAATGAGGAGAGTTACTTTCAGGATAATGATTTGGTGCATGCAGTTGACACCAGTGGTCGAGCTTATGAGGTGAAAGATGGTAGTCCGGTTGAAAAAGAAAAACTTGTGACAACAGAGGCAGAAGAGGTGTTAGGTAATGAGGTTTTAGGAAGACGTCCTAAGGGACCTGTGTACACCTGGAAATGTAGTAGTATTTGCAGTGTGCGACAGGATTCCATCAATTTGCTTTGTGATTTTGTACGGACATTTAATAAGAAAAGTTTGAAACAGAAAATTAAGATGTTGCAAGAATTAGATCCTTGCAGAGTGAGGGAAATGACAGGTTTGCATGGTCATTCACTGGCTTGTCTTTCCAGGAGAGTATGCCTGAGTGTTTTTCATCATTTCAGGATGCTAGCAGTGCATCATAATAAAGTGAGGAAATTAGTTAGAATGTTGTATTATGCTAAGAGTCCAGCAATTATGCTTAAACAATTATGCACTGCTCTTTTGCATGGTTCTGAAGTAGATGTGAAGAATATTTGTGAAGAAATTGAGTTTTGTTACTTTACAAGTAAAGAGGAGAATGTTGAAATTGACCCAGAAGAAGAGGGTAATGTGGAAGATAGTGTACAGGTTTCCAGTACAGATAATTTTCAGAAGGAAATTGCCACGTTTCAGGTGAAATCAAGTGAGAGGCCTAATTTCACTTGTGTGTGTTGTCGACGCACTTATTATAAGAATCAGACTAAGTTAGTGGATTTATATGCGAAAAGTGAAAGGGAAAATAATAGTGAATGGAAGGATTTTGCAACATACTTGAAGGTAGAAATTTTTTTTGATTTGGGATTGGATCAACGTGTGTGTACTTATTGTTGTAACAAATTAAATCAAAACCGGATGCCTGCCAGAGCGGTTCATAATAATCTGGAATTGGTTGAGATTCCTTCTGAATTGAAGGATTTAAATACTTATGAATCTATTTTGATTCAAAGTATCCATCCCTTTCAGGCTATTGTAAGAATGGAGCCAAAGACAGGGAAATTGCCTCCATCAGATTTACAGAGAGGATTAAAGGGAAGAGTTGTTTATTTGCCTCTAGATTTGAAGAAAAACATTGATACAATTGGAGTAGAAAAAGTGGAAGAGGAACCTCTGGTTATCTTAGTTAATGGGGTTCCGACAAAGAGTAAGAAAATATGGCAAGATTTAGTAGATGTTAGGAAAGTCAAAAAGGCAACATTGTATTTGAAGAAAAACAATAAGTACTACAAGAATGTATATGTTGCAGAAGAGGAAGTAAGTGAAGAAGAGGATAGCGATTTGTGTGCTGGTCAAATTGAGAAAGTAGAACCCTCTAAAAATGAAGAAATATATGAACATTATAGTGTTCATCCTTTGCATCCAAGGAACTCATGGGGAATGCTATTGAGTTGTTTCAAATGAAACAAGCCAAAGGGAGTCCCGTTAGTGTTTGGGAGGAAAGTTTGGAAGCTCGGTGTTTCCCACAGCTATTTCCAACAGGTCAAGGAGGAAGATATGATGAGCGACCTGATCAAATTCCTGCTTCAGAATACCGGACTTTACGATTGTATGCAGAAGATCCTAGGTTTCGTCAATGCATTCCCTATTTGTTTCATCTCCTGTTTGAAAGCGATCTGTCTGGACTGTCATATGCAGTGAACCATATCTTGAAAAGTGGTGTACACATGCAAAACATCTCGGCAAGTGACTTTATGGATAAAGTCAATGTGCAAGACAGTATTTTGGATTCTCACCTGATTAATCTCATGGCGTGTCAGCGTGGTACTAATGAGTACTGGTACCGTCGTCATGGTGATTTAAAATATATGCTGAGGAACTTAGGAACTCCCACATGGTTCCTCACTCTCAGCTGTGCCGAGTATGGCTGGGAAGACTTACTTGAATTTCTACGAGAGGCAAATGGAAACATTGAAAATATCGAATTCAAGACACCCGGAGAACTGTGCTCTTTGGATCCAGTGAATGTATGCAGGTACTTCAATCATAGATTTGAAGCTATGATGTCTTTCATCATGAACTAGAAAAATCCACCTCTTGGAGAGGTGTTGGATTTCTTCTGGAGGAAGGAGTACCAAGCAAGAGGTGCTCCTCATATACATATGCTGCCGTGGATCAAAGATGCACCCAAATTTGGAACAGTTCCAGATGACTTAGTGATGAGTTTCATAGAACAGTATTCTACATGTGCTGTTCCAAAGGCAAAGGAAGACAAAAGCCTAAGAGAACAAGTTTTACGCTTCCAAAGCCATCGTTGAGGAAAGTACTGTCATCGTAAATTCAGAAACAAGGACAAGTTCTACACCAAATGTTGTTTCGCCTTTCCACGACCGGTGATTTCTAAAGGAAGAGTGAACAGTTTGATGTCTTCGCTGTGACATAATGTGATGAAGAAATCACCCAAAAATACATACAATTTGAAAAGGAACGAAGAGTCCAAGTATATCAACGACTACAACCCAGTGATTTTGTCCATGTGGAATGCTAACATGGATATACAGTTTGTGGCTGATAACTGTATGGCTGTGGCTCGGTATGTGACATCTTACATCACCAAAAAAGAAAAGACAGAATTGAAGGATATGTGGGAGGACATTTCCCATGAAAAGAGCCTCAGTAAGAAATTGTACAGTTTCAGTCTGAAGATGTTGTCGCATCGAGAAATCGGAGCTTACGAATGTTCTGACCGGTTGTCTTCAGCAAGTCTCTATGCCAAATCAAGGAGTATCGTTTGGGCGAGTCTTGGTCTTGCTGCAATGCGTAATCGAGTTCTGAAACCTGTATGGGAAATTGAGTATTTGGCGGAAAAGGAGCCAAACAGTACAGATATTTTGAAGACCAACATGTTGGATACATATTATCCAAATAGAAGCAGTCACCTCGAGAATGTTTGTCTGTATGAGGTTCTGCAAAATTACATATTCAAGAGGAACATCAAAGAAGATATTGATAAAGGAGTGTATGCTGTAATTGGAAGTGAGGGATGTCTGGTCAAGCAAAGAAAATGTCAATTGGTAAATCATTGAAAATTGAGTGGTGAATCTCCTGAAAGAAAAGAGTTTTTCTATTTAGCTCTTTTGCAACTTTTCAAGCCTTGGCGTGCAGAAGAGGAACTGCTTGGAGATTTTCTCTCTTACGAAGACTCTTTCAATGCCGCCAAAGAGACCATAGAATGTCCTGTTTTTCCCAAATATCTAGAAATGTTGAATGCGGAAATCGAGCAGGAAGCAACGATTGCAGCCGAGATTGCTAGAGACAGTTCTCAGGACAGTCAGAGTTCTGTTTCATTGAGTCAGGATCCACTAGGAGGACCAGTTATCGAAAATGAAGCTGCCACTGCCATGATTGAAGTGGAAAGAGCCATGGCACATGCTCAGGAGGATGCGGTTAACCTAGAAGACTTGGAAAGACAACTGAACGTTGAGCAGAAGAAAATATATGACGAAGTTACCAACCAAATTGATCATGGATTAAGTCATGAGAAGAAAGAGTGCTCATGTACGTCGTTGAAGCCTGTCCGACTGTACGTGAGTGGAGAAGCGGGAACTGGAAAAAGTTTCCTCATTAAAGCAATTTCATGTTATTTGCAGAAAAGGACTGAGTCATCGCTGTCTTGTGTTGTCACCGCTCCAACTGGACTGGCAGCACTTAACATTAAAGGTATTACTTTGCATCGTCTACTGATGCTGCCAGTGGAGCATGATAACAAATTACAATACCACAAGTTATCTGGAGATGCTTGTTGTGAAGTTTCAAGAGTGTTGAGGAAAATGAAACTTCTTATCATTGACGAAGTAAGCATGGTTTCCAATGTCATGCTTGCCTTTGTGCATTTGAGAATGCAAGAAGTTCTCAAAACAGAGTATGATGTGTTATTTGGTGGCAAACACATCATTGTTTTCGGTGATCTTCTGCAGCTGACACCAGTGAAAGGACAACCTGTGTTCAAAATGCTCACGCATGAAGATACCAGGAAGTGCCTAGGGAGCATTGGCAACGTCAATATATGGTTAAACTTCAATTATGCTGAACTGCGTGAAAATATGCGTCAGGCGAAGGATGAAGATTACAAGAATATTCTACAAGATGTTAGAATCGGAAAAGTGACCGAGCATGGGAAAGAAGCTTTACATGCACGATTACTGTCAAATTTGTATCCAGAACAAGACGTTGTGCCTGAGAATATTTTTCTGAAAATTACTGAGAAGAAATCTGGAATATGTTTGATGCCAACTCTTGCAGAATGTGCCATCTTCAACAACAAAATGTTGCATTTAGAAAACCAAGAGATTGTGAAACTGGAAGCTATTGACAGAGTAGAGCATATGGGATCAACAATTATTTTGTCTGAGAATTTGAAATCAAAATTGGATTCATTAGAGAAGACTATATCTAAAACTGCAGGTTTTGAAAAGACTCTGAATGTGTGCTTAAATTGCCGTATAATTTTAAGAAGGAATTTACATGTTGAAAGAGGTCTGGTAAATGGATCAATGGGTAATGTTGTTGATTTTGTGAAATACAGAAATAGAGATGGAATTGAATTTTTAAAAATTAAATTTGATGGCATTGAGGAAGTACAGCTAATTGGTCGTTGCTCTGCTAGGTTTTTGCTTGTAAAAGACTTATATGTTCGCCGTAAGCAGTTTCCTGTTTGCTTGGCATATGCGGTGACAATCCATAAATCTCAAGGTTTAAGTGTAGACAGTGCATTGGTGAATATTGGCAGTTCTGTGTTCAAGGAGGGTATGGCATATGTGGCATTGTCACGAGTCAGAACTTTATCGGGATTGTACTTGATTGAGTGTGATGTCACAAACATTTGTGCGGATCTATATTGTGTTAAGGAATACAATAGTTTAAGAAGAGAGTATGCGCCACATTTGCCTCAATATCCTTTGTTTGAGAAACGTGTGGTAGGCCGGAAACGAAGAAATGTGACCAATAGTAGGGAGGTTCTAGCAAAAAGACAAAAAGTCGATGAACCTGAAATTATAAGCAGAAAGAAAAAGGATTCTGTTGAAGATGCTGTTGGTTTTCAATTTGAAAATAGTTCTGGTGTCAACTGCTATGCTAATGTAGTGGTTAATGTTGTCTTTTCTCTAGAAACTTTAAAACAACAGATTGTGATCAATTCGGATCAAAGTTGTTGCTGCTTGCTGAATTCTGTGTTAGAGAAATGTAGCACTGATAGAACAAAATTAGAAAGTGTGTCTGAAATTCGAAATCTGTTAGACAAATGTTCAGGTCAAACGCAATTCTCTCAAAATATTCAGCAAGATTGTCAGGAGTTTTTAATGTATATGCTTGATGTATTGCAAGATGAAGGTGTAGATGTAGATCACCTGTTTGGCCTTTCTTATCAATGGCAGCATGACTGCAAGAATTGTGGGGTATCAAGTACTAGTAGTGTAGACTCAGAAAGATTTTTATATTTAACTTTGCCAGACAGAAAATCAGTGTCCTTTAATAAGCTAGTAAAATCAGCCGATCACAACATGGAGTGTAGCCAATGTAAGTCAGCAATGCTGTCCACATTATTTATACAAACATATGGCCAGTATGTCATTTTAATGTTCCAACGATGTAGGCCTGATGGAACAAAATTGACAACTTTAATAAAAAATGTTGTGGCTTCGCAGTTGTCAATATCAGGAAGGACTTTTGTAACTGCAGCAATTATATATCATGACGGTCCTTCAACAACATCAGGACATTACACAGCTTATTTAAAGTCTAGAAACGGCTGGTCATTCTGCAATGATTCTGTTTTAACTTTAAAAAAAAAAATTGCCTTTTGACCTTAAAAATTCTTACCTGGTGTTTTTAAAACCAAAATTTTAGGGAAAGAATCTCGGGATGTGCTCTGAGAAAATTCAAGAGGTTCTAATGGCTCCTACACTATTTGGCCTTGAGGATAAGTGTAGTACAGAGTCAAAAGTTAAATGTGGAACATGAGTGAGCAAGAAGGGTGAGATATTACTAGTACAGGATTGTGAAAGTGATCTTGATTGTTTTCTTTCTTTGCGGAAAAAGAAAATGACGGGATTTGCTTAGAAGAATTCAAAGTGTTATAAATGGCTCTTACACGATTTGGCCTTGAGGAAATGTGCGGTAGAGAGCGAGAAGTCATTTATTGTATGTAACATATTTGTCAAAATGATGGAGCTTTTCTTTCAGAAAGTGGCGGGCAGAAAATAATAGCAGCACAACAGAGTATAAGCTGTTCATAGGACATCCTTCGATGTCATGGAAAGTAAGTTACTTTTGAGGAGTTCTGATTTCTGATTGGATATGTTATATGTTTTTTTTAAACACAATCATTTTGATTGTGTTTTTTTTCCCCGCTGTTATATGATGAATACCTTCAACTCACTGTTTTTAGTGAAATTTGATACATTCTGAGAACAGCAAAAATAAACCATTTAACATGTATAATATTTCTGTACCTTTTTGTATTTATGATATTCATTTAGAACTGTGTAGGAGGCATGGAGAAACTGAGGCTTCTGTAAGTGTCAAGGGAGGTGAGTAATGTACATTGCTCTGTTGCATACAGTCCTCACCTTCTCCATACTCTTGGATATGCTAGACTAAACCTACACAATGACATACCTAAGCTGAGGAAATACAGGCGATGTGATTGTGAAATGAGCAAATAAAATTGCACGTTTTTCAATAACATTACCTTTGTTTCCTAACATTATGTATCACATTGTGCAGATGAGGTTTAGGCCTGTCCAGGGATACAGAAGAGGTCTGGCATTTGTTCAAGAGTGCAGTGGACATGACTCACTTCATTGGTAGGCTTGCACATGTATTATCACCTCTGTACTCTTCAACAAGCCTAAATTTCATCTGCAACCCTGAGTAGGCCTCACCTCAAACAAAGCTCTAGATAGTCCACACCTTATCGTCATCCTGAATCAATCATTTAAAGTGTTAGGGGCAGATTTATGATGGCCGTGCGCCTCTTTTGTGCTGCTGTTCCGTCACTTTTATAATGCAGCAGGGATTTACAAGATGTACTATGTTGCAAGATAGGCCTCACTTCATCTGCAACAAGATACCGTCAGTTTAAAATGTATATATTTAGGACTGTGTAGGGGGCATGGAGAAGCTGAGGCTTCTGTAAGTGTCAAAGTTGTTGCATACAATACTCACCTTTTGCGTAGTCTTTCATATGCTAGACTACATCTGTACAATGAGATACCTAAGCAAAGGAAAAACACAAGTGATGTGATTGTGGAATGAGCAAAAAAAAATGCACGTTTTTCAATTACATTACCTGTGTTTCATAACATTTCGAATCACATTGTGTAGATGAGATTTAGGCCTGTTCAAGGAGATAGAGGAGGTCTGATGTTTGTTCAAGAGTGCAATGGACATGACTCACTTCGTTGGTAGGCCTGCTCATGTATTATCTCCTCTGTACTCTTCAATAACTTAAATTTCATCTGTAAATCTGAGTTGGACTCACCTGAAACAAATCTGTGGATAGGCCACAACCTATCAGCATTTAGAAACAATCATTTAAAATGTTAGGGGTAGTTTTATGAAGGCTGTGCGCCTCTTTTGCGTCGCTGTTCCGTCACTTTTGTGACGCAGCAGCAGTGCAAAAGATGCACCATGTTGCAAGATAGGCCTCACTTCATCTTCAACAATATACCCTCAGTTTAAACTGTATATATTTAGGACTGTGTAGGGGGCATGGAGAAGCGGAGGCCTCTAACTTTATTTCTTTGTAAAATTGGATCATTGTCAATCTTTTCCCTTGTCTTTTTTAATTTTTAAATACATGTTTTAATATTTTTCAAATTTTTGTTCTTTCTTTCACAGATTGAAAGTATAAAAATAACAAGTGACTAAGTTAACGACAATTATAAGGTAAATGTTTTCTACTCTTTTCGTTACGTTTCTATCACATTTAACTTCTATTAGTTCCACTGGTTCATTTCTTTAACCCTCAGTTTTCTGCCTTTGCTACTTACCTCATTCCTATCTCTATTACTTACTTACTCTACTCCTTCCACTCCTTTTCTCAGTCCCTCTGTTCTCATAGTTACTCACTCTTGTTCACTCACTCCGTCTCTATTACTCTCACTGTCTCTGACTCATCACTCTTTCACTACTTCTTCATTATGCTTTCTCCCTGTAGTTCAAGCATACTAAGGGGCATATTATCAACACAGGCAATAAAATTATCGCTGCTTTTATCGACAGAAAACTGCCGCAAAAGCAGCTTTAGCGGCAGTTTTCTGCCGCAAAAGCGGATTTAGCGGCAGATTTCTGCCGATAAAAGCAGCGATAATTTTATCGCCTATGTTGATAATATGCCCCTATGTTATTTACATTTCTTTTCTGTTTCAATCATTCCTTTTCTGTTACTTCTTCTTTTCTGCTTTCTGTTTTTTCTCTATGTTATTCCACATGTTTTAATCTTATTTTGAACATTCACTCACATTCCCAAAAAACTCTTGTTTATTATTCTTCTACTCTCCTTTTTTTCTTTCATTTCCTTATCTATTTTGTTTTTCACAATTATACCCTCTTCCATCTTTTCTTTGGTAAATAGATCTATTAAACAGTATCTCTGTGTTACTCCCTCTAGCTGTCTTTCTTTTAACATTACTCTCTGTTTCCTTCCATTATACTTACTCTTCTTTTTTTTTTAAATTTTTTTTTTGGTTCGCTCCCGGTTCGCGTACCGGCGAGCGAACCGGGAAGCGAACCAAAAGAAATAGAGGTTTCCAGAGTGCAAACATTCTAGCAATTTTTTTATAAAGGGGAGGTAGTTCTGAAAAGAACTTTTTTTTTATTATTTTTGTTGTTTTATATTTTTTTTATTATTTTTCTGAACATTTTTTTACTTTTTTTGTATTTTTTGAACGGTTTTATATTTTTTTTGTTTTTTTGGGGGGGGGGGAACGAAAACGATTCATTGTAAAGAGCTCAACAGGAGCAACAACAAAAAAAAGATAATTTATTATCTGAATCGTTTTGTACAAACATGATTGTCAATTGCTAAGTTGATTAGATTGATGCTACTTTCTCTATAGCAAATCAACTGACCGCAACGCACGCACACTTGTTTGACTGCCCCGAACCTCATCTGTATATTTGGGACCGTCTCCCTCGCCTCTGGTCCCGTCACTTCCTGTACATTTGATCTACTGGCCACAGGAGGAGGGTTATCCTGCAGGTGACGTACCTGCGCAGCACTGTAGTTGATAGGGTGCCACCTGTCCATATGGCAATGCATTGTATAATTGCCATAACTGTATTTTTTATCTGTCCCTCTGGACAGATCTTTCTTGCAGATAAGGCAAGTTACATACCGGGCATTCACTTTTTTTGGGCCCCGGGGATATTAAAAAAATTGCCAAATATAATTTTCTTTGACAGGAGACCTCCTGGGCTCCTCAGGCAAAAACTGCCTCTCTTGCTGCTCTTCCTCTTCTTCCTCTTCTTCCTCCTCTTGCTGAATGATAACTTCAGCAGGTGGTCCTCTCTTTCTAGGAGGTGGTGGTGGTGGTGGGGGTGCACTAGCTGAAGCCACAACACTTGCCATTGCTAAGTGATGAAAAAAGGTCTTCCTCTCACAAAGATGAAAGTCAGAGTGAGGAAACAAGGAGGGGTTTTCATCATTTGGGAAAAAAAAATAGTTCTAAACCAATGAAAAGTGATATTTTTAGGTCACATGACCTAGCCTTACATCATTAGGAAACCAAAAGTGAAATGAACCAATGAAAAGTGTTATTAACAAGTCATATGACCTGTTATGCTTACGTTACGCGCTCCGCGCCGCGGCCCGAATTGCTTCCGGTAGCTGCGCTTCGCGCCTCGCTTCGCGTACCGGAGCACTTCCGGGTGCGCTAACGCGACGCGTCATATGACGCATTACGCGACAGCGCGATACGTCGCGCTTACGCGATGCGTCACGATGTTGTTTTCTAACGCGACAGTTGCGCAAACGGAACGTTTACTGGTTCGCGGACCGGGTCGCGGCAGCAAATTGAGCTAACGGAAAGCTAACCGGTTCGCGGACTGGGAGCGAAACAAAAAAAATAATTAAAAAAAAAATGTATTAATAAACATATAAAATATATTTTTCCTTTAAAAGAATAATACATTTTACAGCTTTTGATATTTGCTATTAAAAACCATTGAAATTCACTGAAAAAACCATAGGTTATAGACCATATATAGTTAGGAATTAGCATTTACAAAACCTTGAAAATTCACTGAAAAAACCATAGGTTATAGACCATATATAGTTAGGAATTAGCATTTACAAAACCTTATTTTACTCACACAAAACCATTGAAATTCCATATATAGTTAGTTGCACTAACTATATATCGCACACCCGCAATCCACTGCTGATGATGTCACATATTACATCATTCATGACATGGTCAGTGACATCACTGATGACATCACTGATGACATCTCAAATGACATCACTGATGACATCACTGATGACTACATCCAGTGACTGTATGTTTCTGTAAAGTTAAAATATGTCTTACATATTGAAGAATGAGTGGATGTATAAGTGTCTGGATGAAGGATTTAGTAGGTGCATGACTGACTGTATGAGTGAGTGATTAAATGTGTCTCACTGAGTGCATGGGTTAGTGACTAAACTGTTTTAATTTGTGCATCATTATGTCTGTTGTTCTGTAAACTGCAGCATGTGTTGATCAGTAGCTATATGACTAACTATATGGGTTATTGATTGGTTGCCCAAGTATTTGTATGGGAGACTGAGTGTGTGTGTGGGTGGCTGGGAGGTGTATGACTCTGTGCATAGATGTGTGAGCAGTTGATTCACTAGATGTATGGGTTCAAAAGTGCATGTGGAAACAGCTGTATGGGCGGTTGACTGTGTGCATGAGTTTATTGGTGAGTGAATGGATATCTCAGTGCTACATGTCAAAGTAAGTACATATGTAAAACACAGTACATGTGAGAGTTGACATATATAAATAAGTGTGCATAAGAGCCAGTGAATGTGTGAGTGGCTGTATGGATCATTGTGAACTTGTATCAGGGATTGTATAAGAGAGTAAATATGTGTTAGTATATGTTTGAATAAGTAAGGTGTGTATAACTATATAGTTGAGGAACTGGAGGTGTGATTGATTCTTTGCAAGACTGACTAGGTGTGTGAGTAACTCCATGGATGAGTGACAGTCTGTGAGTTTATGTTTACACTGAGTGTATCTAAGGTTATATTAGAGTCTGAAGAGGTTCATCGTATCATCACATTAATGATGTCATCAGTGATGTGATCAGTAATGTCAAATGAGATGTCATCAGTGATGTCATCAGTGATGTCATTTGAGATGTCATCAGTGATGTCATCAGTGATGTCATTTGAGATGTCATCAGTGATGTCATTTGAGATGTCATCAGTGATGTCATCAGTGATGTCACTGACCATGTCATGAATGATGTAATATGTGACATCATAAGCAGTGGATTGCGGGTGCGCGATATATAGTTAGTGCAGCTAACTATATATGGAATTTCAATGGTTTTGTGTGAGTAAAATAAGGTTTTGTAAATGCTAATTCCTAACTATATATGGTCTATAACCTATGGCTTTTTCAGTGAATTTTCAAGGTTTTGTAAATGCTAATTCCTAACTATATATGGTCTAAAACCTATAGTTTTTTCAGTGAATATATATATATATATAAATATATATATATATATATATATATATATATATATATATATATATATATATATATATATATATATATATATATATATATATACCATTTCTATGGCAAAATGAAACCCCTCATTTTGTTCCTTTTCAAATTAAATGTATTAAGTGTTACCACTTTATTCCAATCAAGATGACTTCAGGTGTGCCATACTTTTGTCATAAGTAAGACTGTTAGCGTTCTAGTTGTTCTTTAGAACACTCTGGGACAGTCTGTAATTGGGCTATAGTTGGGCTACATCTGGCTGATATTTGGGCTACATTTGGGCTCTTTTGTCTCTGGTGGCCATCTTGGGAGACTGCATATCAGAATTTTTTTAATGAAATATAAGAGGATTTGAGAAGTCACTCAAAATGTGCCCTAATTTTTCTTACTTCAGCACTAATCATAATTTCTATGGCAAAATGAACCCCCTCATTTTGTTCCTTTGCAAATTAAATGTTTTAAGTGTTAACACTTTATTCCAATCAAGATGACTTCAGGTGTGCCATACTTTTGTCATAAGTAAGACTGTTAGCGCTCTAGTTGTTCTTTAGAACACTCTGGGACATTCTGTCATTGGGCTATAGTTGGGCTACATCTGGCTGATATTTGGGCTACATTTGTTTTTTTTTGTCTCTGGTGGCCATCTTTGGGCTACATTGGGCTACATTGGGCTACATTTGGGCTCTAACATAAAAAATAGCCCAATGTAGCCCAATATATATTTTTTCAAAGTTAATTTTCGTAAAAACCACTAGAGCATATATCTTGAGACATAGCAAAGGCACATCGGGGTACCAGTCCCTACAATTTTGCCAAGTTTGGTGGAAATCCATTTAGCCGTTCGGGCTAAAAGTGAGTCCAACCGCCCTATGGAAATTAACATGAGGAAAACACGTTTTGGGACCCCCCTTTTATCTCGGCCCCCGCTTGACGGATCCCCCCGAACCTTTCAGGGAAGGAGCGGAACGCAGCGAGGAAAAGTTAAGGAAAATTACAGGCAGATCCCTCATTCGGCCCCAAAGTTATTCCCAATAGAATGTTGTGGATTTCCTATGGAAAACGATCCTAACTATAACTACCTACTGGCGACCGCCAGTAGGTAATATATATATATATATATATATATATATATATATATATATATATATATATATATATATATATATATATATATTCACTGAAAAAAACATAGGTTATAGACCATATATAGTTAGGAATTAGCATTTAAAAAACCTTATTTTACTCACACAAAACCATTGAAATTCCATATATAGTTAGTTGCACTAACTATATATCGCGCACCCGCAATCCACTGCTGATGATGTCACATATTACATCATTCATGACATGGTCAGTGACATCACTGATGACATCTCAAATGACATCACTGATGACATCACTGATGACATCATCCAGTGACTGTGTGTTTCTGTAAAGTTTAAATATGTTTTACATATTGAAGAATGAGTAGATGTATAACTGTCTGGACGAAGGATTTAGTAGGTGCATGACTGAATGTATGAGTGAGTGATTAAATGTGTCTCACTGAGTGCATGGGTTAGTGACTAAACTGTCTTAATTTGTGCATCATTATGTCTGTTGTTCTGTAAACTGCTGCATGTGTTGATCAGTAGCTATATGATTAACTATATGGGTTATTGATTGATTGTCCAAGTATTTGTATGGGAGACTGAGTGTGTGTGTGGCTGGCTGGGAGGTGTGTGACTCTGTGCAGATCAATGTGTACTTGTATCAATGATTGTATAAGAAAGTAAGTATGTGTTAGTATATGTTTGAAAATGTAAGGTGCTCTATGTTTAACTGTATAGACAAGAAAATGGAAGTGTGATTGATTCTTTACAGGACTGACTAGGTGTGTGAGTAACTCCATGGATGAGTGGCAGAGTGTGAGTGTCTGTATAGGTGTATGAGTGCATATGATAGTGTTGTAAAGATGAGTGATTCTATGTATGAATGATTGTATGGGTGAATGAGTGAATGTGTGTGTAGACGTAGGAATCAGTGAGTACGTATGTAGTAACTAGTATTGGTGTGTCAATGGTTTCAAAAATTATACTCTGTATTTAACACTGGGTGAAACAGAGGTTATATTAAAATGTGAGGAGATGCATTGTATTGTCACATGAATGATATCATCAGTGATGTGGTCATTGATGTCAAATGAGATGTCATCAGTGATGTCATCAGTGATGTCATTTGAGATGTCATCAGTGATGTCATCAGTGATGTCACTGACCATGTCATGAATGATGCAATATGTGACATCATCAGCAGTGGATTGCGGGTGCGCGATATATAGTTAGTGCAACTAACTATATATGGAATTTCAATGGTTTTGTGTGAGTAAAATAATGTTTTTTAAATGCTAATTCCTAACTATATATGGTCTATAACCTATGGTTTTTTCAGTGAATTTCAATGGTTTTTTAATAGCAAATATCATAAGCTGTCGAATGTCAAGTACGTGGTAAGTGAAAACATTTTCGTGTTTATGCACACTGATCTGCTTTGAATGGTGCCCCCCCCCTCATTTCTATTAGGAGTACTCTCTCTTTGCACATAGTGAAGGGTAGTTAACGCAGGCCTTTGCCCCCGTTGTAATACGTCGTGCCTGCTTCTCTCTCCATTTGATTGATTGTTATCCAAGTATTTACTGTTTTAGAATTGGTTCTCTTTGGTTCATTCTCTATTTACAAACAAACACAGAGTCGCAATACTCTGTTTAGTCTTTGCAGATAACGAAAAATCGTGTAAAAAAAAAAGAAAAGGAATCGAGCAAAATCAGTAGGCCACTAATGGGATCTCTTTTTGACCTCGCTAAAATAGAAACATTAGGAACAACCCCTCATGACAAATACAAAACTAGTGAAATGAACTGAACTCCACACAATGATGGCTGCAAAACAGCTCGGCTCCGCCACCCACCCCGCCCAAAATAACGATAAAGAGCGCCTGCCATGATTGGTTGCGGAATGGCCACGACGGAGCTACGAAATGGTGCTGCTCTCATGCTAACCCCAGCTTCAGTCTGAAACATCCAGAAACACTGTAGACTACCAATTCGATCAGTTCCGGTAGCGCCCCAATGTAACCCGGTAGAGAAGAACTAGCCCTCCCCTCTTTGACTAATGGTTCTTGTTGCCTGTCCCTTCTGTTGTCATTTAACAGAACTATTTAGCCTGCTGAAAGGGGTTGTGTTCCGACCGCTGGTTGGTGGAGACATTTTGACTATATTCTGGACCTGCGTTGTCGCGTAATTCGTCATATGACGCGCCGCGTTAGCGCATCCGGAAGTCATCCGGGGCGCGCAGCGCGTAACGTAAGCATAACAAGTCATGTGACTTGTTAATAAAACTTTTCATTGGTTCATTTTACTTTTCTTATTCTAATGATGAAAGGCTTGGTCATATGACCTAAAAACTACGCTTTTTATTACTTCCGAACATTATTTTTTCTTAAATATATGTTATAATGTTCCAGGCTAATGTACTTTCCCGGAAAATTTACAACTGTCCTGCAAGTAAAATATATTATTTTTTCGAGAAAAAGAGCGTTTCTTCGTCCCATGACGGAGCCGTTGAGCAAAAGAGGGTCGACCTGCTGTCTTAGTCGCCGATACGCCTGAATATGAGATTCTTATCGATCACTTTATGTTGCAGGAATAGAAAACACAACAGCCCTTGACCATTTATCTTTACTGCGTTCCTTCGTATTATACCTTTTACCCTTCATGTAATTGGTCTGCTTTATTTCACTTGCCTTTTAATGATTCTAAAACAGTGACTATTATTAAAAACTTTACCAATGTATATACTACTACCATGTTTTCTTTTAAAAACCTTTATTGTGAAAATTTCATTATACAAATACGAGCCTATAACCACGTGGGCCGGCCACGGAGCAAACTGTAATCGTATATGATGAGTAGACATTTACACTGTAGAGGAACGTAACGGGCGGGCCATTAGGTTGCAAGAACTAAGGTGTCTAACAGTTACGGAATCGGTGGACGTACATTTTATAATTAAAATACGACAGGGCCAGTTACAATAAAATTATCTAGATATACATTTGCGGGCAAGTACCATGGGTGACGTTAATTCGAACTTTCAATAGTACAGTAATCAATAACACATCAGAACTTAATATCAATAGGGATGTCGAAATATTCAATCAATTCTCATCCCCGCCCGCCATGTGCTTCAAAACTGCATACGTATCTCGTGATTTCAAGGTTCTGCAACCAGTACACAACAAGGAGTTACGAGTCCCATTTATTCCTGCGCCATTTTGGGCGAGGACGGGCAGGTCCAGGATATAGTCAAAATGTCTCTACCAACCATCGACTATGATGATGTTCATATGCTGTATTTATTAGAGTAACACTCATCTGTCCACATGAAATTAATTTGCCACAATCTAAACATGTCATTTTAATCTTTCCAAAGTTCTTCTAAATATTTGGGACCGTTTCCCTTGCCTCTGATGCTGTCAGTGCCACTTCTTTGATGAATGTACTAGCAGGTCAGGGGTTCTCCTCCAAATCTCTCTTTTATGCAGCACTATAATTAATTGGTGCCACCTCTCCATATGACGATGCATGGTATAGTTACCATAACTATATTTTTTTTCGGTTCCTCTGGAGAGTTCATCGTGGCAGATGAAGCGTGTAACGTACCGGGCATTTACCTTTTTTTGCATGTACAGGAAAGGAAAAAAAAAACGAGCGTCCGAGTTCTAAGGTGTCCCAGGGCCATTTTAGTGGACCAGGCCCAAATCCAAAGAACAGGCCGCCATTTTGAGAGTCCTGTTGCAGCCGCCTGTCGCTGTAGCATCAAGAGCAGCCGAAACTCAGCTGAATGGCAACTGAAACGGTAAAGGGGCGCCCCACTACAGCAGACGAGCCTCCACCTAGGAAGGCCCGTTCACGCCGCCCCCCCCCCTTCGGGCACCCCACGCCGTTATTCGGAGCAGTATTGTAGGATGGCCACACCAGTGCGGCAACTTGCTAGACATCACCTCGGTGGTAACCGAATCTCAGCGCCTTTTGGTGTCTTCTCTTCAGAAAATATTGTTGCGCTGCCTTTGGCCCCATTCGCACATCGGTCCGCTACTGACGCCATCTCACAGGCTAATGGGGCGCCCCACGCCGAGTTTCAGCATTGTAGGATGACCACACCAGTACAGCAACTTGCTAGACACCACCTCGGTGCCATCCGGATTTTGGCATCTCAACGCCTAGTGGTGTCTTCTATTCGGAAAATATTGTTGCGCTGCCTTTGGCCCCATTCGCACATCGGTCCGCTACTGACGCCATCTCACAGGCTAATGGGGCGCCCCACGCCGAGTTTCAGCATTGTAGGATGACCACACCAGTACAGCAACTTGCTAGACATCACCTCGGTGCCATCCAGGTCTTGGCATCTCAGCGCCTTGTGGTGTCAGTCAGAAAATGTTGTTGCGCTGCCTTTGGCAACCACGGTGACATCCGGATCTTGGCGCGTTGTGCTGCCTTCGGCCTATTCGCACATCGGTCCGCTACTGACGCCATCTCACAGGCTAATGGGGCGCCCCACGCCGAGTTTCAGCATTGTAGGATGACCACACCAGTACAGCAACTTGCTAGACATCACCTCGGTGCCATCCGGATCTTGGCATCTCAGCGCCTTGTGGTGTCTTCTATTCCGAAAATATTGTTGCGCTGCCTTTGGCCCCATTCGCACATCGGTCCGCTACTGACGCCATCTCACAGGCCAACAGGGCACCCCAGGCCGACTTTCAACATTGTAGGATAGCCACACCAGTGCGGCAACTTACTAGACACCACCTCGGTGCCATCCGGATCTTGGCGCGTTGTGCTGCCTTCGGCCTATTCGCACATCAGTCCGCTACTGACGCAAACTCACAGGCCAACGCCGACTTTCAGCATTGTAGGATGGCCACACCAGTGCTGCAACTTGCTGGACACCACCTCGGTGCCATCCGGATCTTGGTGCTTTGTGTTGCCTTCGGCCTATTCGCACATCGGTCCGCTACTGACGCCGCCTCACGTGCCAACGTATTTTCTCCGCATTTTATACCCTATGCCGCATAACAGGTCATGTGACTTGTTTATAAAACTTTTCATTGGTTCATTTTACTTTTGGTTTCCTAATGATGGAAGGCTTGATCATATGACCTAAAAACAACACTTTTCATTGGATGAAAACTTTTTTTTTTTCCCAAACGATGAAAGCCCCACCTTGTTTCTGGATGTTTCAGACTGAAGCTGGCGTCAGCATGAGAGCACCACCATCTCGTAGCTCCGTCGTGGTCATTCCGCGAGCAATCATGGCAGCCGCTCCCCACCAGAAGCCTACAGGAGTCGGGGGCCCCCAAAACTTTTGATGAATCCTCAAGGCGGAGGGGAGGCTTTCGAGAATGGGGTCCAAGACCTAGCAGACAAGCGTCCGATTTCCAAGGTGTCCCAGGGCCATTTCAGTGGACCAGGCCCAAAAAGGAAACAGCCTGCCGCCATTTTGAGAGTCCTGTGACAGCCGCCTATCGCTGCACCGCAAGAGTGGGCGCAACTCAGCTGAATTGCGGCTTTTGACACAGTGGACCAAAAACGGACGGAATGGCAACTGAAACGGTAAAGGGGCGCCCCACTACAACAGATGAGACTCCACCTGGAGAGGCCCGTTCACGCCGCCTCCCCCGGGGCGCCCCACGCCGTTATTCGGAGCAGCATTGTAGGATACCAAAACCAGTGCGGCAACTTACTGGACATCACCTTGGTGCCATCGTTCTGCTGCCTTGGAACTATTCGCACAACAGTTTGCTACTGATGACCCACCCCCCGCGACGCCCCACGCCAGAAATCTGGACGTTGTGCTGCGTTGGGACTATTCGCACAGCCGACCGCTACTTCGTTGTTTTTCCCTAAAAATGTTTATATGTTATTACTGTTTTTGTTTTCTTGTATATATTTATAAGTTATTAAAGTTTTATAATCTTACTACTTTGTCGGAGTGCTATATATTTTTAATGTGACACATAATTGTAAAAACTTTGATGTACAAAGAGTCATCCCTGGAATCTTCCGCTTCAGGCTCGGTCCCCTCCCCAATCACAATACAGGATGGTTTTCAGATAATAGGAACGCGTCTACTGTGACGGATCTCATCGAGTGTGGGCCTTGATCTACTATAACTCCTTTGAAGAGGGGTGATTCTTTACAGCTGGGGCCATAAACTACATCAGCAGGGCTAGCTGATACCCTAGGACCGGCCTGGACAATCGGACACAGAGGAAAAGGAGTGTCAGAGGGTGCGGTAGTGAATAGGGCGAAAGGGAGGTGTCGGGCGGGCACAGGGTGTGATTCTCAGGGAAGAGCAGCGCAGATGGGGGGAGATTTATTACCCATGCATAAGACAGAGAGCGGGGGTGACCACTGCCTGGGGGAGATGCTTGCGAGGGTGGGGAGCCATGCTAAGGATCGACAGCGTGCACAGAGTGGGTCTGGTCAAGGCATCTAAAATGACTGCCGTGCACGACAAAAGTGTGGCATTTGAAAAAAGACAAGATGGCGCAGACAATGTTTTTCAACACTTCCTGATTTCCCTCGAATCGAACGTTAACAGACGTTGGGGCATATTACCAAAGTTAAGCGATATTTATCCCTAACGATGCTTAGCAACGATTTTTTTACCGCTAAGCATCGTCAGAAATTATCGCAGATAAACCTTGCTATTATCAAGGTTTATCGCAAATACGATAAAAAACGACCGCAATGCATTAATATCGCTGAAAACTCAGCGATATTCATGCATTACCGAGCTAATGCTCTTAGCCATGTTATCCACCTCCCATTGGATAACATGGCTAAGAACTGCTCAGGGCAGGTGCTACCTTTTGGAGATATTCGCGCTTATCGCAAATATTTCCAAAAGTTGATAATAGGAGATAGCGATGTTAGCGACTGTTTCCAGTCGCTAACATCTTGGCATGCCCACTTTGCATGTCATTAGTGATAAATATCACTCACATGCAAAGTGGGGCCCAAGATGGTCGCTATCTCCTACTAGCCGTCGCTAACTGGTGTTAGCAACAGCTAGGTAATACAGATATAATTTTATCTCCGCGAAGCGGAGCGCTTTTACAGATATATATCTTGTTTTTGAACGTTAATTTCTCAAAATCCACTGAAGCACATATATTGAGACCTAGCAAAGGCACATCGAGCTACCAGTCCCTACAATTTTGCCAAGTTTCGTGCAAATCCATTCAGCCGTTCGATTATTATTATTATATATTTTTTTTGCCCCGCGGGGCCCTTTTAAAACCTCCACATCAAACCTAAGAGGTCAAGGAGGATCTACTATGCCCCCTTATGGTCATTTGCCCCTTCGCTTTGGCCTCCTCTTGTCTCTCGATCCTACCGATAGACAAGATGGCGGCCGCTACGGACTGTTTGCAATGTTTACAGACGCCGGAGAACCAATCAGCTTCGCAAACCTCCGTTACGCGAAGCGGAGCGCTGTTACAGATATATATCTTTTTTTGAACGTTAATTTCTCAAAATCCACTGGAGCACATATATTGAGACCTAGCAAAGGCACATCGGGCTACCAGTCCCTAATATTTTACCAAGTTTCGTGCAAATCCATTCAGCCGTTCGATTATTATTATTATTTATTTTTTTTCCTCGCGGGGCCCTTTTAAAACCTCCACATCAAACCTAGTGGGTCAGCGAGGATCTACTATGCCCCCTTATGGTCATTTGCCCCTTCGCTTTGGCCTCCTCTTGTCTCTCGATCCTACCGAGAGACAAGATGGCGGCCGCTACGGACTGTTTGGAATGTTCACAGATGCCGGAGAACCAATCAGCTTCGCTTCACAAAGCTCCGTACCGCGAAAAGTCCGCGAACCGGAGCGCTGCCCCGTCCGCTGTTACAGATATATATCTTTTTTTGAACGTTCATTTCTCAAAAAATCCACTGGAGCACATATATTGAGACCTAGCAAAGGCACATCGGGCTACCAGTCCCTACAATTTTGACAAGTTTCGTGCAAATCCATTCAGCCGTTCGGGCTAAAAGTGAGGCCAACCGCCCTATGGAAAACTCAATGTTAAAAACACATTTTGGGACCCCCCTTTTTTCTCGGCCCCCCCTTGATGAACCCCCCCAAATTTTCAAGGGCTGCTCAGAAACAAAATGTGCCATTTTCCTGAAAATTTCAGCCAATTCCGTCCACAAACGCCAAAGTTATTAGACATAGAATTTTCAAAAATCCCATAGAGAAAACATCCTAACTATATATACCTACTGGCGACCGCCAGTAGGTAATATATATATATATATATATACACATATATATATATATATATATATATATATATATATATATATATATATATATATATGTATATATATATAATATATATATATATTATTTTTTTACTAACGATTGATAGTGTCTGGGACAAACACAAGGACACAAGCAATGGAAGCACGCAGAAATAAACATGCAGACAAAATCGCTGCAATGTTCGCGACAAAAAACGGCGGAGAGTCATCAACAAATACTGAACAAACGCAAAAAACAAATACTGACTCAACTCTAAAAGAACTCTTCATCGCCATTGAAAAGCAATACAAAAGAGAAATAAGTCAAAGTTGGGAAGCGCTAACTCTTCAAAAATATCTTGAAGTAGAAAGAATACCTCGTGGCTTAAGGATTTTTACAATGCCCACACATCCCAACACCAGAACTGATATGCTAGAGGAATGGGGAGTGAACAACACCATGTGCAGCCAAAACATGATGCACATATTAATTAAATATGCTGAAAAAGATTTGGATGAAATATATTCTTTGATCAAAGATTTGGAGGACAAACTATCTCAAAAAGATAAGGTAGAGTCTGACAAATTACGATAAAGAGATGGCTGACCGTTTGGAGAAATATGAGGATGACATCCAACCACGCAAACATTGCAAAAATGGACAAATTATTACTTTCGCTAAGAGATTTCAAATATTAAAAAACAAACTACGGCAAAAAAGATGCCTAAACCAATGAGTGAACCAGGGAGTGAATCAGATGTGAGTGGCAGTGAAAATTAACTGACAACCAGCAAGAATGCACCAACTACTACTCTTCCGCATTTGTCTTTTTTAGAGGCAATGCGTCTAGTAAATCTAGACCAGAACATGTCACACAATCAAGGACCATACAGGGGCAGAGGCAGAGGATTAGGCAGAAGCGATTAAAATCTTCAGAAGTAAAAGAAAAACCAGAAGATCAAGGACCAAAAAGATTCTACCCCTTAAGGAATCGAACGAAGAGAAACTAGAAATGGAGAACTTACTCATCAATCTGTCTGACCACTGCCTAACGGAAACTGAGAGAGAAGCACTGAATAAGGGACTCTCATTCTGCCCGCAACAACATTTCAATTACACTGACACCAAAATTGACCTATAAAAATATGTGAGGAAATTGAACCTTTCTAAAATCCACATCAATAAAAAGAACTCTAACACCAACCCTTTAAAAACAAGTGAACCTGATGCTTTGCAAAATCAAGAATTAATAACGATTGAGGAAATTCCACTTTTAAAGAATGTATATGATCTAGAACATGAAATAGAGGACAATGAGAGTACAGAATTAACCGTACTGCAACAAATGGATATTAAGACCACATCACATGAAGTCAGTGGCTTAAAAAGTAAATCTAAATATTGTCCCCAAATTTCATCCGGAAATAAAATAGATGCATTCTCAGAAGCATTAATGTGTGACCTGGAAAACATTGAAAAATTGAGAAATCAAAAGAAGAGAGAAAACATGTAGAGCAATGAACGATTAGCCATGCAAATATTGGCCACAAATGACAAAATTATAATCAAACCGGCCGATGAAGGCGGAAACATTGTCATACAAAACACAAAGTATTACATTGCTGAAGCACATCACCAACTACGTGATGAGACAAAATACAGATTACTCAAAATAAATCCAATACAGAAAATGATTGAGGAAACAAGGAAGCATCTAGATGAATGGAAAGAAAATGGATTGCTAAATAAGAAAGAACGTTCTTTTCCTATTAAGGAGAAACCAACAATTCCTACAATCTATTTTCTGCCCAAAGTTCATTAAACTTTAATAAATCCACTGTGCAGACCATTGTTTCTTCATGTGACTCAATCTACGAAAACATTTCATCCTACATTGATCATTACCTAGCACCTATGGTCAAAAACGTAACATCTTATATACAAGACACATCTGATTTCTTAAGGGTTCTCTCAAACATCACTTGGAATGCCACATATTTACTTGTCACCATTGACGAAGTCTCTCTGTCTACGTCTATTGAACATTCAATAGGTCTCAATGCATGCGCGTATTTTCTAAAACAAAGAAACATAGGAGAAATAGAACATTCCACCATGCTTCTGACCATGATTCAAATGTGCCTGAAGAACAATATATTCCTATTTAATCACAAATTCTTTCATCAACTTTGCAGATGTGACATGGGCATGTCCTTCTCCCCCAACTATGCGAATTTAACAATGGGTTGGTGGGAGAAGGAAATTGCATGGGTCCCAGTACATAATTTGGCAATGGACAAAATCATCATTTGGACCAGGTACATTGATGATCTGTTTTTAATCTGGAATGGCAGCAAATCAGAATTCAAAGAGTATTTTGATTCTCTCAACCAAAACAATATTGGTTTATCTTTCAGGTATAACATCAATCGTAATCATATAGATTTTCTTGATATCAAAATCTACATACAAGACAATCAATTGCAAACAACCTTATATCGGAAAAAAATGCCACTAACAGTATTTTACATGCTGATAGCTTTCATCCCCAACCATTAATCCACAGCATTCCCTACGGTGAAGTTTTAAGGATGAAAAGAAATTGTTCACAAAACAAAAATGCTGAATTAGAAATTGAAAACAGTGCAAACAGATTAGGCAAACGAGGATACCGTGAAAGAGATCTCAATAAAAGCAAGAAAAAATGGGATAAGCTGACTAGAACAGAGATTCTGATAAAAAAACCTGTAACATCAAACACAGAAGAAGAAGATGCACCCAAACCACCAAGATTAATACTAACATACAGTAAAGAATCACCAAAAATTTGCCAAACTGTACGAAGATACTCCATGGCGCTTACTGGAGGTACCTGGTGGGTTAGTTGGCCCTTAGGGGACCTCTGGATTGAAGAGGAATTAATTCCCCAACTTAAAACATGCCACAGGGCATGTTTGCATACATATCAACTCAAGCCCCGCCCCCTACCTTCACCACTGTGCAAACACGCCCCGTAGCGCGTTCTTAGTTGGGGGATTAAGTCCCCTTGCATACTGGGGGCTGCCTTGCCTTGCAGAGATGTGTAAAGAGGCCATGCCCCTTTATACACCTCTCCGCAACGCAGCCCCTTGGCATGTTTACAGAGGGAGAACTAATTCCCCTTAAATACTGGGGGTCCCTGGGGGCCAACTAGCCCACCAGGAACCTCCAGGATGTGCCAGGGGGCTTCGTTGCAGAGAGGTGTAAAAAGGGGCATGGCCTCTTTAAACGTTTTAGCACAGTGCAACGATAAGCACACACTGCTGAATGGCTCACTATAATACTGAAACACCAGTGTTAGAGTGTTTGGTGGAAGTATAAGGATACAGATTGGGGAATTGAACGTATAAAATACAAGTTTGCAGGTACATTAAAGATTGCATGCATAGTGTATAGGGGTTTGAAGCAGTCCATGCCCTAAGGCTACTTTAATGCATGAGTACTTAGGTAATACGTGGATGATTACAGTTCTGCAAGGAAAGTACCTGACTGAATTTATATCAGCTTCAGTTTTAGCACAGTACATAGGTAAGCAGATACTGCTGAATAGCTCACTACAATACTGAAACAGCAGTGTCAGCGTGTTTGGTGCAAGTGTAAGGATACAGCATGGGGAATGGAAGATATAAAAGACAAGTTTGCAGGTACATAGAAGACTGCATGCATAGTATATAGGGGTTTGAAGCAGTCGATGCCCTAAGGCCTACTTTGCTGCATGAGTACTTAGGTACTGAGTGGATGATTACAGTTCTGCAAGGAGAGTGCCTGACTAAATTTATAACAGCTTCAGTTTTAGCACAGTGCATAGATAAGCACATACTGCTGAATAGCTCACTACAATACTGAAACAGCAGTGTCAGAGTGTGTGGTGAAAGTGTAAGGATACAGAGTAGGGAATTGAAGGTATAAAAGACAAGTTTGCAGGTGCATATAAGACTGAATGGATAGTCTATTTGGGTTTGAAGCAGTCAATGATCTAAGGCCTACTTTGCTCCATGAGTACTTGGGTACTGACTGGATGATTACAGTTCTGCAAGGACAGTGCCTGAATGAATGTATAAGAGCTTCCGTTTTAGCACAGTGCATAGATAAGCACATACTGCTGAATGGCTCACTACAATACTGCAACACCAGTGTTAGAGTGTTTGGTGGAAGTATAAGGATACAGACTGGTGAATTGAAGGTATAAAGCACAGGTTTGCAGGTACATAGAAGACTGCATGCATAGTGTATAGGGGTTTGAATCAGTCAATGCCCTAAGGCCTACTTTAATGCATGAGTACTTCGGTACTGAGTGGATGATTACAGTTCTGCAAGGAGACTGCCTGACTGAATTTATAACAGCTTCAGTTTTAGCACAGTGCATAGATAAGCACATACTGCTGTGGAAAAGTGTGGCTCACTGGTTAGAGTGGCAGACTCTGAAGCAGAGATCAGGCCCGGGACCAGGGTTCAAGTCCCGACGTGGCAGGGTCTTGAGCTCATATGTCCGCTGTTGGAACCTAATGTTGTCAGGTCACCAAGGGTAGCCTGGCCTAGGGTAAGACAATCTCTATCTAAGGCACATGTGTAAAGGTTGCAAACCACCCAGCAGTAATTTAATGCAATAACACCCAAAAATGACACTACACCAATGTTTGTGGAAAAATACGAATTGTTTTATAAAAATAAGTTTGTTCCTCTTTATCACCTTTACATCAGAACTTCTCCTTATTCGATAGTTTTACTCCAAGAAACGTATTACACTTTATAACTTCAACTTTTCCTGCTCAATACATTTACATCAGGATACAATACCAATCTCACCCCACCTTCTACCAAAAATGTACACAATCAGCGAAGAATGTCAGTGGTTACACTAGTTTTACAGATGCGCTTGCAACCCCTATGAGGACTTTACACTCTTCCTAGTCAGAGGGTACTTTTAGCACTACTTTGACAGTTGGTTCTACCCCCAGCTTCTGGTTCATTGGCCGTTCTTCCCTGGACCTGAAATCAATGAGGATTACATCATCATGCTAATTTCCACCTACCAGGACACAGTAGGGGGAAAAACGAACAGTGTGTCTTGAATATGGTTACCTGCACAATGACTAATTTTTCCCCACACGGAAAGACCTTTTAAGAAACACCACTCCTCAGCCCCTTGAGGTGATTAATCCCTGGGGTTCAGTCTTCCCCACTTCCCACACTCTCCTTACTGTACAGCGGAGACTGCAATGTCCAAGTCTCCAAGTGACTGAGCTGACAGGCGGCTCTACAGAAGTTCCAGCCGGCAGCTGCTTGATCCGCTGCCTCCCGCCCAGCCAGCCACTCGATCTCAGTGCTGGCGCGGGGAGGATCGTGGAATGTCTCTCCCCTCTTCAGGAACTGCTGTTGGCTCTTCCGCCTAACCTGCCACACAATTTCGGAGCTGGCGCGGACAAGGCTCACCACCGCTTCCGATCCGCTTCCGCTTCTCCGGCCGGCTCCGCCTCACAGAGTCAGACGGCTCAACCGGGCATGCGCGGAGGTGAAGTGGCTCTACACCCGAGCCTGCCCAGCGCTGACGGCTCTGCCTCCTCCGCTCCTCCCACTTCAGGACCGGTGGCCACGCTACCAGGCCGGCGCTATTCACCTCACGCTGGCCCAGGAATAGGCCCTCTGCTTCAACAACGACCGCTGCTCCAAACACACGGACCCCGTCTTCCCCACTCAGACAGCTGCTCTTCTCAGCTAGCAGTCTGCCGCTACAGGTAGGAGGAGGTCTTCCGTTCAGTTATGTCGCCAGGGGAAGTCAAGGGCAACCATGAGCCGAATTCATTTGAGGGGCTAATCGAGGGGGCCGCAAAGAATAACCCCTCAGCCTTAATCCTTTCTTCTTCTTAGCAACACTTTGCCAGAGTCTTTCTAAAGTCTTTTTAACTAGGCAGAGGACTGCGCTCCACAGCGCCGCAGTCTCCTTCACCCACTCACACCCCTTTCTTCCAGGCTAGGGGTTGGTCAGGCGCCCAGGGTCTCCAGTGATCCCACGCAGCGGGGACAAGACAAGTAACCCAAGGGAGGAAGGGTGATGAATCAATAAGGCAGCGTCCTTAGACTGGGAGGTCAACCCTTTGACTATCCTACCCCCACCTTCTGCTACAGCCTGTCCTCCAGCTGACTCTCTCTGGTAAGACAAAATGGCTGACCAGCATTCCGCCTTATATAGGCTGACCCTCAGAGGTCCAGAAGGGACCAGAAGGTTCTAGAATGCCCTACTCTATCCTATGGGACAGGTCCCAGGTATGACAGTTGTGACAGTTGGTAGCCACCATTTTGTGACTCCAAGGGAATTCCTGTCAGGAAAGGCCTCTAGGCCTGAGGTGAAGAACTATGAGGGCGAAAAAACACCTATCCCCCAGACCAACACCATAAAAACCTAGTGGACACAAAAATAAATAAAGGCACGAGGGGCAAGAAGGGGACAAAATAAATAAATAATAGGAGGGACTACGCAAAGGGCCAGACAGGTCTAACATCCGCGGACTCGATAATTCTCGCCTCGGCGCCTACTCTAATCATGGGTCCCACGCTGCAACTCTGGGCAATAGCTTGCTTAATCTCCACAACGGCCCCTATAACACTGGGATGCCTGGCTTTACCTTGGGGGTGCCCAGGAGGGGCTTCTCACAGGGAGAGCCAGGAAGGGTTCCTGAGCATTACACTGCGCCGGGACGCCCAGTTGGGGCAGCTGTGCACTTTACAAAATACACTACATTTACATTTACATTTTACTGCTGAATGGCTCACTACAATACTGAAACAGCAGTGTCAGTGTGTTTGGTGGAAGTATAAGGATACAGACTGGGGAATTGAAGGTATCAAATACAAGTTTGCAGGTGCATAGAACACTGCATGCATAATCTATAGGGGTTTGCAGCAGTCCATGGCCTCAGACCTACTTTGATGCATGACTACTTAGGTACTGAGTGGATGATTACAGTTCTGCAAGGAAAGTGACTGACTGAATTTATAACAGCTTCAATTTTAGCACAGTGCATAGATAAGCATATACTACTGAATGGCTCACTACAATACTGAAACAGCAGTGACAGAGTGTTTGGTGGAAGTGTAAGGATACAGACTGGGGAATTGAAGGTATAAAACACACGTTTGCAGGTGCATAGAACACTGCATGCATAGTCTATAGGGTTTTGAAGCAGTCCATGCCCTAAGGCCAACTTTGCTGCATGAATACTTAGGTGCTGAGTGGATGATTCCAGTTCTGCAAGGACAGTGCCTGAATTAATTTATAAGAGCTTCAGTTTTAGCACAGTGCATAGATAAGCAAATACTGCTGAATGGCGCACTACAATACTGAAACACCAGTGTTAGAGTGTTTGGTGGAAGTATACGGATACAGACTGGTGAATTGAAGGTATAAAACACAAGTTTGCAGGTACATAGATGACTGCATGCATAGTGTATAGGGGTTTGAAGCGGTCCATACCCTAAGAGCTACTTTAATGCATGAGTACTTAGTTACTGAGTGGATGATTACAGTTCTGCAAGGAGAGTGCCTGACTGAATTTATAACAGCTTCAGTTTTAGCACAGTGCATAGATAAGCAAATACTGCTGAATGACTCACTACAATACTGAAACAGCAGTGTCAGAGTGCTTGGTGGAAGTATAAGAATACAGACTGGGGAATTGAAGGTATAAAGGACAAGTTTGCAGGTGCATACAAGACTGAATGGATAGTCTATTGTGGTTTGAAGCAGTCCATGTTCTAAGACCTACTTTGCTCCATGAGTACTTGGGTACTGACTGGATGATTACAGTTCTACAAGGACAGTGCCTGAATGAATTTATAGGAGCTTCAGTTTTAGCACAGTGCATAGATAAGCATATACTACTGAATGGCTCACTACAATACTGAAACAGCAGTGACAGAGTGTTTGGTGGAAGTGTAAGGATACAGACTGGGGAATTGAAGGTATAAAACACACGTTTGCAGGTGCATAGAACACTGCATGCATAGTCTATAAGGGTTTGAAGCACTCTACGTCCTAAGGCCTACTTTGCTGCATGAGTACTTAGGTACTAGTGGATGATTACAGTTATGCAAGGAGAGTGCCAGACTGAATTTATAACAGTTTCACTTTTAGCACAGTGCATAGATAAGCACATACTACTGAATGGCTCAGTACAATACTGCAACAGCAGTCACAGAGTGCTTGGTAGAAGTGTAAGGATACAGACTGGGGAATTGAAGGTATAAAAGAGATCTTTGCAGGTAGATACAAGACTTCATGTATAGTGCATAGGGATTTCAACCAGTCCATGCCCTGCGACCTACCTTGCATACTTTAAATCAATAGAATATTGTAAAGAGTGTGTAAGTGAATCTATAAGTGCTTGACTTTTAGTACAGTGAATGCATTAGAACATAGTGCTTAATGCTTTATTATTATTAAACAATGAATATATTCTTCTGACATCTCATATTTTAACAGAACCTTTAAAAGTAATTCATCTTCTATTTCTTTATCATCATATTGCTCTTTAATAATATCAGAATTTATGTCTTCCAAAAATTCGACCTCATCCAGTGCTTCTACAAAATCAGCATCAAAGCTTTCATCTTTGAAATTACAACTGATATCGGCAGTACTGATGTCTAGTACTTCAATCTAGCTGTCTGTTAGAGGTTGGTTTAGTTCTTCAATGAAACTGTTGGTGATTTCCACTGTCTCTTCAATGTTATTCTGCTCTCTTTCCATAACTAATCTGTTATGTTGTAGGTCCTTGCACAAAAATGTAAACACTTCACTTTATCAGTCTTCTTAATACATAATACACAACTAGCTTTATCAACTATTTTGGCCTCAAAAACTATTATATAAATACCATTGTCTGATAACATTCTAACAGTAGAGTTTTAGTCCTGTATTAGGTTATATAAATATAATTACTTACAACGATATCCTGTTCTTAAGTTTTCGTAAAATTTGAAACCAGTCACTCCTTATGACTATAGAAAAAGACTCAGGCTGTTATAGTAAAATGCAGTACTAAAAAATGTAGAATATGTCTATTCACTTTACCCGTTCCAAACTAGTAAATGTATTTCAGTAAAATGCAATGGATACTGTTGGTTGTCCAGAATTACACTGTGTATCTGTGTGTATTTAGGTACCATTATTACACCAGTTTTTCAGTACTTTATGTGTTTTCACACACATCAGTCCTTAAAGACCTATCCAGTACTCATCTTTTAACATAATTAGAACTTAGTCATTGCTTATATAAGTCAAAAATACTCATAGCAACAGGTACAGAATGCCACTTCAACACAAAGTACTGTGTATGATGCAGACATATTTACAAAGAGAAGAAAAGCTACACAGAGTAACTTATCCTGTCCTTTTAAACATAAAACAGTATTTGAAAACACTCTCAGTGACATATTTTATATTGAACAACTTGGTCTCTTTTAATCCTGAAACTCCCTGGTCTCTACTAGCCAAGCATGTCTTTCTATTCAATACCATGCTGGTGTGTTGCAGAAAGCTATTCTGAAGCCATGTTCCATGTTATACATCTCTGTAATAAAACTCTGTGTCACGTTTTTAAAATATGTTCAAAGATAGTACATGCCCAGGGACACTCAGTATGTATATTATCCTTCTGATATATCTTTAAAAGATACAAACCATCTGTGCACAGATATGTACTCCCTCCATCTTTTGTTTTTTCAGGTGTGTAGAAGCACAGCACATTCCCCTTTTTATATAGTTTCTTATACTTTCCTTAAAAATAATAAATAATAAAAAGCATCTGAGGAAGACAAGAAAAAATACAGTTACAATATATATTTTACAACACAGAATAATTTCTAAAACATTTCATTTGCCTTTTTTGCTGCTCTCAGAATATATTGAATTTTACTAGAAACAGTGAGTTCAATTGTACTCATCTCATATCAGCGGGCAAAAAAAAGACAATCAATAACATTATCTTAAAAAAACATTCAACATTCTCAATTACAATCTAAGAAATAGAAATAAAACATATGTTAAAAGTTTTTTTCTAAGAGCAATTTCTTACGTAAATATGAGACATGTCAAACAATCATCAAGTAACAAAACATTAATATTAATTTTCATACATTTTAAATAATATTATTTACAAATATATTCTAACAAAATATACAACAAAAAGTCCTACATTGTTTTAGATACTTTTCCTCATGGCCAAATAGTATGTATCAAGTCCTTAGTTTGGAAGTTGTTCATTAGTAATCCTGAGTGTCCGCCTCCCAGCCTTCTGATCTGAAACCACCAACATCATTTGCGGCGTCCCCCAGGGCTCATCCCTCAGCTGGACGCTATTCAACATCTACATGGCCACCCTTACACAAGTGGCCCGCCTAAGCATGGGCGGATTTTGCGAATTGGCAATCCGCGAACTTGGTATTTACGGATTCGCAATCTGCAAAATCCGCGAACTCTCGCGAATTTGCGGATTTTTTTTTTTGTGTTCGCAAGGGTTTCTGCCAGTTCGCGAGGGTTGTGTACCAGTTCGCAATTGCGAACTTACTTGTCGGCTCGCAACGGCCGCGACTATGTTGTTTCTACGTCTGGTTCATCATCACAGGTTCACAGCACCCTCTGTTTCACCACTGCCACCCTCTGGTACACCCATGCCACCCTCTGGTACATCACTGCCACCCTCTGGTTGGTTTATCACTGTAGATTATGGGGGTGAAAAAAGCAAGCACACCTGCCCTGCTTCAACTGACATGAATTAATTTGGGGTTGATTAATGTGTCACTGAATTTAAACTTCCAGTCTGGCTGGCACCTGCTTCCTTATCTGTAATTTGCTTTCTGTTGCAGTGCAATTTTTTTTCACAGGACCTTTGTGGCCTACTTGTAGCTATTCTCTGAGCCTGCTGTGAGGGTCAGAGCAGGGTCATAGAATTGTTGCAAGTAGGCAACTGAACTCTGAAGGGGCTCCTCAGGAAGCACTACAGGGAATGGTTACTAATGATAAGGTTGAACTTTTGCACCTGCAGAGTGCTTTCAGTTTTGTCTGTAATTGGTTTCTGTTGCAGTGTAATTTTTTTAACAGGACCTTTGTTGTATACATGTAGCTATTCTCTGAGCCTGCTGTGAGGGTCAGAGCAGGGTCATAGAATAGTTGCAAGTAGGCAAATGAACTCTAAAGGGGCCCCTCAGGAAGCACTACAGGGAAAGGTTACTAATGATAAGATTGAACTTTTGCACCTGCTGAGTGCTTTCAGTTTTGCAAAAATCCAAATATCCAGCAGCATCCACAAAAAGTAACCCTTCCAGGTCAAGATCCAAATCAAAGTGACCAGCACATGAAGAAAGCACTGGGAGGAGCCTGCTGGACAGGAACAGGAAGTTGGAGACTGTGGGGCACTTCCTTCCTCCCACCCCCCCCAAAAATGGACTCCTTGCAAAGAAAAAGTGCAGGCAAATGTCAACCTGAGGAGTTATTCTGATAAAAATCATAATTTTCAAGGTTTATGCTGCCTGCTGGTGGATTTCTTGTGCGAAATTGCAAATTTTGCAATCTCGCAATTGCGAGATTGTCGCTGCCCGCCGCATCTACGTGTTCGCAAGTGTTTACTCCCGCGAAAATGTATAGTATTTTAGTTGGCAAGTGCGACCAAGCAAAAAATCCGCTTCGCACGGATTTTACAAATTTTCGGCAAGTTCGCGAGAGTTCGTGGATTGCGAATTTGCGGAAAATCCGCAAAATCCGCGAGCGGAACGGATTTTACGCCCATGCTTAGGCCCGCCATCACAACCTCAACATCATCTCCTATGCCGATGACACCCAGCTCATCCTCTCCCTCACCAAGGAGCCACATACCACCAAAACTAACCTCCACAAGGTAATGAAAGCCTTTGCCGCCTGCATAAGGAACAACTCTCTAAACCTGAACACGGATAAGACGAAGGTACTCGTCCTCAGACCCACCCCCTCAGCCTGGGACGACTCTTGGTGGCCAATTACACTGGGAACAGTACCAACACCCACTGACCATGCACACAAACTAGAATTCATCTTCAACTCCTCCCTCTCCATATCTAAGCAAGTCAACGCCGTCTCCTCCTGCTACAACACACTCCACATGATCTGCAGGATCTATAAGTGGATCCTGACCAAAAGAAGAACAGTGACACGGGCCCTTCTCAGCACCAAACTGGACAATGGCAATGTACTCTACGCAGAAATCCCAGCCAAACACCTACAACGACTACAACGAATCCAAAACGCCTCTGCCCAACTGATTGTCAATGTCCCCTGCCACAGAAACATCAACCCCTACCTGAGAGATCTACACTGGCTCCACATCAACAAGAGTATCACCCTTCAAGCTCCTCACCCACGCTCACAAAGCACTCCACAACACCGCACTAGCCTATCTTAACAGCAGTAATCCTGAAAGGCCAAATTTTGTTCCTAAAACTTTGGTTTAAAAAATATTAGGTAAGAATTTGGTAATTCTTTAGACAAACGTTGATTAACAAACAATTGACTATCATTACAATGTATCCAACCTTTAGCACATTTTAAATAAGCTGTGTAATGTCCAGATGTTGTAGAAGGACCATCATGAAAAAAAATTGCTACAGCTACAAAGGTTTTTCCTGATATTGATACTTGAGTAGCAACAACATTCTTAATTAAAGTTTCCATTTTTCTTCCATCAACTGTACAACGTTGCATCATTAAAATTACATAGTGTTCATATAGTAGTAGTAGTATTTTTGTTTGTTGATTAATTAAAATCCTTACAAACGAGAGTAAAGAACCAATATACACAAAGCTATTAACATTCTTAAAATGATCCACCAATTATGAGTTGATAAATGATATTTTGACAAAATATTAAAACATTACATAAAAATGCATTATACTTACTAAAGTGCCCTATGCTAGCAGCAAATACTATTTTAGCAGCATTTAACTAAAGTGACATGTGTTAGCAGCAGCTATTATGAATACAAATGTTTAGCTGTTTTCAATTCGCAAGCAATAATAAAGTGCAATTTGCATCACTAGATTAGATTGTACTACTAGTCCCTTAAGCTGGTATAACATTATACTTCCAACAGCTCTCCAGTGATAATCCTAAGATATTTTACCACAAAATACATTTACCTAGTCCATCAACTTTTTTTAATTTCTTTTTCGCAATAATGATGAACTTAACAAAAAGATGAATAATTTTAATATCGACCCCACTCAGACAGATAATAATTACATTCCTACAACATCTAACTCCTAGTTCATTAAAAATTGGTTTAAGGCTAGACTTCCGAGCGTCTCCCAAGGCTGGTCATAAAGTTACAATATGCAATAGGGTTTCCTCACTTAGCCCACAAAGCCTGCAAATACTCAATGACCATTTATTCTCCCATTTTGGAATTCCATCTCTTCTTGGATATCTTCCCAACCTCAAGTGCATACATTTATTCTTAATCAAATATCTTAGATGGTATGACAAATAGGGTTGGGGCGACAACCTACCAAAGTAGTTAGCAATTGACCAGAAATGATGTTTTTTTCCTTAAGTCCTCCTTATCCGCTATAATCGTTAGAAATGCGTCCGTTTGATTAATTTCTTTCTTAAAAAACTGTTCTACTCCTCATTTCATCTTCTAGTTTTGAACATTCAAAATTACATAAGCATTCATTTAAATACAGCTGCCAATTCTTTGAATATTCACCGTCTGAAATTTCGAGCCAACACAGCTTTGCTAAAGATCCTTCCTCTGAACGGACTAATGATAATAAGGACTTCAGAAATGAAGATTGACGCGCCAATAATTGGTTCTTCAATCCAAATTCCAATCTTATATTGGCACGACTGATATATTTAAGGAACTTAAAAACGGTTTTATATGTCCTAATTTCTATATCGTCAAGCAATTTCGCGTCTTTGCTCCTAAAGATGATGGAGCAATAGTCCAAAGATGGATTTATCTTTGGTCTCATCACCTTCATTAGATGTTCATAGTTAAGGCATGATAATTTGTCTCTTAAGTTTCTAAAGGCAAATGCGAGAGAGGAACCCCCATCATCAAAAGTAATCCCTAGATATTTATATGATTTAACATTTCCAATTACCAGGCCGTTGATATTCCATTCTTTAATCCTCGGTTTCCCTTTTCCCATAGTCAATTATTTTTGTCTTTTTTATATTAATTTTTAATCCATTTTGTATGACATAAGAATTAAAAGAATTGATTAACCTTTTTAAGCCTATAACTGTTTGGCTCATTAAGATGGTATCGTCTGCATATTGCAGATATTTAATCTCTTTACCATAAATCGAAGGCGAATGCAAATTAATGTTTTTAAAATGAGCTGGCAGATCAGCCATAAAAAGATTAAAAAGGCAAGGAGGCAAGGAGGCAAAACACAGTCTTGTTTCAATCCGACATTAGTAGCCAAACAACGGGTCATATGTTTTCCATTGCCAATTTTGATCTGCACCCAGGTGTCGGAGTATAAAAGTATAATCATTTTTAGTGGAGTTTCCAATATACCCCAATTCCTTAACTTCCACCAAAGAGTATTTCGCGGCACAGAGTCAAAAGCGGCTTTTAAATCAATAAAACACACATTTGGGGGTCGATTCCGATCCGGTAAAATCCCTGTCCGTACGAATCGTATCCGGAGCCGTTTCCGTACGACTCGTACGGACGCCGTACGACCGGACGATTCCGATCCCGATCGGCCGACCCAGACACGATTCGTACGGTACACGTTGATTCGTACGGAAAAGCGCACGATCACCTACACACTGTACAGCACGTACCCCCCATGATCGCATGGGTACGCGCCGTACCCCTGTGATCATGCGGGGTACGTGCCGTACACCCAGCGTACATGGGGTACGTGCCGTACACCCACCGTACATGGGGTACGGTGCGATCATGGGGGGTACGTGCCGTACCCTGGGGGGGCGTTCCGTACCTGTTTCGGCGCGAACTCTGCGTTTACAACTGTTTTCGGCTCCCGTAGGAAAAGGGTCGTACGGCACGTACCCGACACGAATCGTACTTGCTGGGTCGTAAAAACCAGCCGCGAACCGTAGTGATGTCGCGTACAGCCGGTTCCGAGTGAGACTCGTACGGAGATTTGAGTCTTACGGAGTCCTGTACGACTCGTACGGAGTTTGGCACCTGGTACGGATCGTATTTCATCGTACGTACGGGACGTCTACGGGTACGATTCGTATGGGGAAAAAACTCTCCATACGACGATTCGGAGCGCATTTTACCGGATCGGAATCGACCCCATAATCTTAGCATCCTAGTTCTGGCTCACTCACCTAATAATGCTAATAAAATCAAATTAGTATGAGTTGATTCACCCTTTCTAAACCCAGTGTGAAAGTTAGGAATCAGATCCTCTTTTGTTGCCCAAGCCTCTAACTCATCCAACAGGCAACTGGCAAAAATATTTGCATCTACGTTTGTAAGTGTGATTAAGCGATAATTAACTGGATTATCCTGGGGGCCACATTTGTATATTGGTTCTATAATACTTCCATGCCACGATAACGGGATAAGGCCTGATTTAAGTACATCATTAAACAAGAGCGTCAATAACTCCGGACAATCACTTAATTTAGCTTTAAATATGGCATTCGGAATACCGTTTGGACCTGACGCTCCGTTGGATCTAATCATATTTGTCACTTTTTTTACTTTATCGAGGAACAAGGGCTCAATATCCACACTACATTGAGGGGGATGAGTACAATCCTGTCTCCCTCCATTTGTTATTTTATACATGTAGGTAGGACCATTACTATTACCCTTATCAAAAACGCTGGGCCTTGGGTATCGATTTTTAAATTAAAAAAGTTCACCCAACTTGCTTCATCTACATTAGCACTATCGCTTCTATTATTACCATTCTCGATGTTATTAATTATGCTCCAAAATAACCGCAGATCTTTGGATTTACAAGCATAATGTATCTTTGCCCATGTTGATTCATAATGAGCTTGCTTTGCTCTCCAAATTATTCTCTTATATCCCTGTTTTAACTCTCTAATTTTAAGAGATATGATAAAAAGCGATAGCCTGTTTTTATTCCTATACAGTATTCCTATCGCTTTATTTAGCCTTCTTTATAGATATAGCAGATGGGAAGAATACCACCCTGGTTTCTTAGGGTTCAGCGTTACATCCCTTCAGGGCCTATCCTTAGCAAATGTAGCCAACAATTCGTCACACAGATGTGACCATAAATCAACCATGGATTTCCCTTCACCATGAGCAGACTGCACATCCTGTATTAAACAGGCAAGGACTCCCAAAATATGTTCCTCCTTTTTTTCATTGCATTTTAACCTTTTAAGATTAAAAGCTGTTGGAGCTTTTTTCAGAGTCCTAGATTCTGGCAGATAGTCCAGAGCAAGATCAAAAAGAACCACTTGTGGATTGTGATCACTTTCAATCCTTGGGACTATCTGGTAGTTTTTTAATAAATTATATAATTTTTCAGACATTATAGTATAATCTATTACAGAAGGACTACCTGCTTTGTCAAAAGTCGGGATATTTTCCGGGTCATGCATAATCTTTAGATTGTATTTTTTACACTCACAATCTGTCCATTGCGCTAAACGTTTTAAATCACTAGTCTGCTTTTTAGAAGCAACAAAATGCACCTGAGATAATAAATACTGAGTCCAAATGATCAAAATATAACATTTTTACCATTCCCCATAACTGAGTGATTTGAGTGGATCTAACCTTTTTTTCCACCTAAATACACATTTAAAAGGATAATAGAATGGCCAGCTATTAATTTAACACACTGCAGCCATTTTACCTGAAGGTCAATTTCAAAGTGTTCTACTTTAAGATTCACAGAAACATATATAGAAAGACCACCACATGGGCAAACTGAATAAGCTTCACGCGTTGCGACATTACAGTATTCAAAATAACCAATAAAGGGTTC